>NC_090440.1:1718845297-1719445297 GCF_031143425.1 Pleurodeles waltl
CAACTTGAATGGGGAAACCTTGGTAGACTACTGAGGTGCGGTCCTTTAGAACCAAAGCATGGTTCGAACTACATTGGTCCTAGACACCAGTTCGACAGGGCCCAATAAACTGTAAAACTGTAAACTTCGTACTTGTATAGCGCACTACTCACCCGTTAGGGTCTCAAGGTGCTGTACGGATACCGCTGTGGAACCCCTCCTGGCTTTTCCCTGTGAGTTGCCCACTCCTGGGCAACCTCCAAGGTGAAGCCAGGCATCCCAGCAATGTTGGGGCCGTTGTGGAGATTAAGCAAGCTATTGCCCAGAGTTTGAGTGGGACCCATGAATTAGATTAGTCACCGATGGGAGAATTATCAGGTCTGTAGAAATTGAGCCCAAGACCTGGTCCCGGGCCAGATTTCTGCATCAGGGTCTGCCGCTCTAACCATTGAGCCACACTTCTCCACACATTCCCCCACCAGATTCTGTTAAAGCGCTCAACCAAGCCATTGATTTGGAGAGTTCAAGAGAGCTTTTGAGGTGGCTGGCACAGCTCATTCCCAAAACCTCTTCTAGATCAGAGGAAACAAATGAAACCCCATTGTCTGAATCTAGGATTTCTAGGAAACGTTTCCTCCTGAACTCCTCTTGAACTCCTCTTTCAGGAAGGTTTGCACAGACTTTGAGTCTGGTTCCCCAAATAAAGTTAAGCCTCAGCCTCTTGGAGTAATAATCCAGGAGTACAAGAGCATACCGAGAATGACTGGGAAGAGAGTTAAAAGGTCCCACTACATCAATGCCCCCAGGACATTCAATGGGAGTCAAAGGGGGATTAGATGTTTTCAAAGCTTTGTCACTACTCAAACACACAACACATTTTTAATCGGAAAATCAATCTACCTTTCAATTTGTGGCCACCAAAGGAATGTACGTTTGGTAAAAGTCCTTCATATGTATTTTGTAGTATTAGAGTCTCTCAGGGGGTAATGAGTTTGTCAAGCCTCAAAATTAGCCCATCTTTAAGAGAACAGTGTTCTGACACTTTATTAAATGGCTGAAGATTAGAATTCCTTAGTTCGTCTTTCACGGATGTACTCAGAGACTAAACTCAAAACCACATCTTCCTGAGTGGCTGCCTTCTAGTCTGTTTCAGAAAAAGGACACACTTTCCCAACCTCCACTGATGTGATCATTCAATTTTCAGAATCATCATCATCATCACATCATGCACTACAGGTTCACGTTCGTCAGGCATCTGTAGCTCCACTTTAGTTGGAAGATGACATGTAGTCTGCTGTGATGTTTCTACCCCAGGAATGTGCGCAACATCCAACTGGAACTGTAATAACCTCATGGACATCCTGGCTATTCTGGCAGTGTTATTCTTTGAACAGGTGCCTCCAAGATTAAGGGCCAAAGGCATGTGGTCAGTTTGCAGGACAAAACACCTCCTCCAAAGGATGCAGTGAAATTCCTCAATGGCAAAAAGCCAAAAGCTGTTTTTCAATGGCAGAATAATGTAATTCTGTATCGTGAGGTACTCTGACGTGAACCCAATGGTGCATTCATCCTTGCCCAGTCTTTGTGTCAACACCGCTCCTAAACCCAGGTTACTGGCATCTACTGTCAAAACACATTGGGGAGAGTGGTCATAAGACATAAGCATCTTGACACTTGCTAACTAAGCATCTCCTTGCGCTTCTCATCCTAACAAAATTCAACACTCCTCTTTATCAGATTGGAAATAAATCTGATCTTGGATGCATATTCCAAGATGAAGGGCGAGAACAACTCGCACAGTCCAAGAAAGGATTTAACACCATTGTTATCCGCAGAATGTGGTGCTTCTAGGATGCATTGTTTTGTCTATCGTCCCACCTCAGTTTAGACCCAGCCGTATGCAAATCAGTCTTGACTCTGACCTTCATGGGAACAGTCAAGCCTGGGGCCAAGTATTCCCTGTACCCGAATGCAAGCAACCTACAATTGTTTTTGGTTTTGTGACTCAACTATTCAACAGCTTCTTTCAAGAATTCACGTCTCCCTTTCAATACAATAACTTGCTGCTAAAATACGATGAGAACTTCATTCAACACTCCGTGTGTCTGACAATCATGTGCATAAATCAACACATCATTTTGATATACGGCTAAATTTTTTACCCCTTTGAGTAACTTGAACAGCACACGTTGTAAAACGGAAGCAGCTGAAGCCAAACTGAATGGCATATGACAGTATTGATACATTCCCCCATGGGGATACAAAAGTAGTAAAGTGGTGGGACTCTGGCTCCAATTCAATCTGATGGTATGCAGAAGCTAGGTTAAGTTTTGTGAAAACATTAGCACCTGCAACCGTAGTCAACATTTCATTTGTCCTTGGAAGGGAATGAGAGTCAACCCAAATCTTCTTTCTGAGATTGCAGAGGTTAACACATACCCTTAACTACCCAATCCTCTTGTGTGCAGCTACCAAGGGGGAAAGCCAGAGTGATGATTCTACTGTCTATATGATGCCCCTTATGCACAGTGTCTAACTCTTTCTCTTATTCATCTCTCACACTGAAAGGTATCCCTCTTAGTTTATGTTTGACAGGTATTGATCCCTTTTCTGCGCTTGAAGCCTTTTATCTTTCCTAATTCTCCCAAGAAAACACTGGGAAATTAGTTCAACATCTCCTCAACCATACTGGTGCTCCTTATAACCAATGTTTGCTCCTTGATCCAGGTCTCAGAATTATGCTAAACAAACCCTGGTGGAACCAACCAAGGATGTTCAGGCCATTAACAGCTACATACACTTTACCCTGTATTTGCCTTTCCTTAACACCCAGAATGTCTTCAAAATAGTTTAACAATTCAGGCCTGTGACCTTCATAAAACACTGGTGGTCTGTCAACCTCCAGTTTTTTTTTCAAAACCCTGCCTGTGTTCCATAGAAGCTTACCTACCACCCTTCCACAGCAACACCTCATGAGGTGGTGTGGACGTAGTGAGAACACTACACAAAGCCCATGGAGGTGCTAGATTGTCATAACCCAGGTTCCAGTCCTCTACAAATTGTAGGCTGGGCAGTTCTAGCCAGTCACTGTTGAATAAAGTTTGTTACTACACATTAAAATGGATAGAGCACAGTGGCAACAAACGGCCTGCTACTCGATGACCCTAAGTCCATGTCCACAGTCCCCACATTGGATATCCATATCAAAGGCTTCATGGGAAGTGTGTTGTTTCGGTCTTCACCACTCAATCCATCTGGAATACTTTGTATGTCTTGACACCTGGTGGTGTTGATGTTGTGTCTCATATAAAGATAAAATGCTTGATGAAGGTGGTTCCTACTTTCTTTTGTATGGGAACATGATCTATTAGAGCGTAAATTCTGTGTGACTGCTTATCAGACTTGAATTGTTATGTCCTAATGTGACCACGGGCTTGGTCACCAATGAAGAAATTGTTAGAAATTTTCACCTGTAACATTTATAATTGTAGTAGCTCTAGAACAAATGTCTAGTTTATTGGACCATCCACTTTGAGAGGATCTCTTTCTTGAGTAATTCAGTTTGGAATGCTGTGTACAGGTGTGAAGTGACAGTGACAAGTATCACCATATTGTTGCTGCTGAGTAAACTGGCATTAGTCATTTAATTTAGAAAATCAATTGCCGTCCTATGCAAGGTGGGATTGTCATGTATTATGAGGAAAACGATATGGTTGTAAAATTGTGGAAGGGTTTTGAATGGTGAATTTTCGGCAGAGTAATTGATTGATATGCTCTATGGATTCATCATGGATTACTGCTCTCGGGTACCCTTTTTATTTTTAGCCACCCATTCCCAATGGCCATCGTACATATAGTATCATTTTTTTTACTTTCTTGTTAACTTAAGGATGTCTCTATTAGCATTCAATTGCTTGAAGATTTTATGGGATAGCTTTGAAAGTTTTGTATCACCAGTGGCCCCTACAGCCCTTTTGACAATCAGTTTAAGATTATTTCTTGAGAGCTAAAAGGCTGATGTCAAATTTATTTATATATTAGAATAAGCCATTGGTTTGTCTCAGGCTGCTAGGAACATATGTTAGTAGCCACTGATCTGTTCAAAATGTTGTAGATCATGGTGATGCAGTGCACAAGATTGTACTGAACACCCCAGAAGAGAAAGGTATTCAGTAACAACTGACCTAGTAGAAGGGTGAATGCGATAAACAGTGTCAGACCAAGCTGAACTGCTCCATCAGAATTCACATACTTCGTCCGATCATATCAAGAGTATGATAATGGGCAAGTTGTGACCCTATTGGGTTTGTAACCGAAAATGAAGGTCACCACTAAGCGGAGTGACAAAGCCTAAAGCCTACTAAACTGTCCTACAAATATGTTTATACTTTAAGCTAGAACTGTCTATATCCCTCAATTGTGTTTTACCTCAAAGAGTGCCATGAAAGAATCTGTAGAAAACAAACACACAGTTTATAATCTGATGCTTTTTAGGCGCCTGTTGAATTACTTTGTACATTGCCTAAAGGAAAGTGTCTGAGAAAACACAAATACTTCTGCCAAACCTCCTGAAGGGGAACTAGACTTAATAATTGGTCTGGCTTTTTATCAGGAATATTCTTACCAAAAGTGAATGAATGAAACAAAATAGACGACTAACTGCTTAAGAAATTGAAAGAAATCAGTTAACAATAGACCTCAAATCGAAAGGCATGAACTGCATGGGAGTGGGAAACACAGGCAAGATAGGACTTTAGAAAATTACAAACAAAATAGGTGAGAGCTTGCAAGGGCTAGCAAACACTATAACTGGGCACAAAACAAGCTAAAAAGTGATAACCCACAAGGACCAAAACTTTATTAGGAAGTAGCTTGAGTATAATTAGGGAGCATACACAAATACCCACATATATATAGATACATGAGCACATGCAAGAAATAGCATGCTGTATAATTAAAGTACTCTAAAGGATAGCAAGATGAGAGCCAGCACAGACAAAGAGGTAATTCAATCTTACTTTGTTTTATAATAGTTAATGGTCAGTGTCCTATGTAATACATGAAATAGGCATTGTTGTGTTGTGAATGTCACCTGTGTGATAAACTGGTTTGTTCTCATGCCCTGTGTGCCTGACTGATTGTGAAACTGTATCTATTATTTTGACCGTGGCAGCACACTAATCTAGCATATGCACTGAGGCTTTGATCTGTCCTTGACAATATGCGGCCTGGGTCTTGTTCAGTGACATTGAGAGATGCAAGTGAATTACTGTCCTTGTCCTTGTTGTAGCATATAAAAAGGTGGTGGCAGTGTACAATGTTTTGTGAACCCTTAAAATGACAAGACCTTTTAATCTGTGCTAGTGACAGTTTGGCTACTGACCCCTCTTGTGTAATATTATGCAGTTATGTGAAACACAGAACCTTGTATCGACATCCTATATGTCAAGTGCATATGCATCTACAGTATGCATATAGAGAAATAGTGGGTGTATGTTCTGAAGTCAGTGGGATCCATTTTGGATTGCCCATGTTAGATCTGGCCCTTTCTGCCGGGTCACTCCCAGTTTTCTTGCCTTTACCATCTACTTTTTGCTGAATTCGCATTTGTTGGCCTCAGGGCTCTGTGCACTTAGCCACTTCTAACCAGTGCTAAAGTGCTTGTGCTCTCTCCCTGGCTGAATTGTCTTATACCCAAACTGGCATATTTAATTTACCTGGAGGTCCCTTGTAGAGTGGTATACCATATACCCAGGACCTGTAAATTTTAAATACTACTAGTGGCCCTGCAACACTTATTGTACCACACACTCACGTAGCACTTCAAAACATGTCCCAGGACTGCCACTGCAACCTGAAAGGAGTTTTAAACTGTCATGTCAACTTGCTGTTTAACCCCCCCCCCTCGCCAAGCGTTCAACTATCCTTTTATTGCATATAAGAACTCCTAAGGTAGCCCTTAGGTAGCCCACAGAGCAAGGTGCTGTGTAATTAAAAGGTTAGATCTGCACTTTTAAGCTTTGCATGTCCTCTTAGCGAAGCACTCATAGGTTTGTTTTCCATTACTGTAAGGCCTACTATTCCCATGTAACATTGGTGATTCCTTATTGCATTTAATAAGCTGAAATTTCCAATTTGGAGCTGGTAGCTCTAACTTGTTTGGTGTCTATGAAGTATTAATGATAAACTCTCCTTAATGGTAAAGTTGGATTTTTCATTACAGTTTTAAAAATGCCACTATTAGAAAGTTGGCATTTACCTCCCCTTAGTCCCTTTATAGCTGGTGCCTGACCTGGGTCACATGACTGGGTGTAACTGTCAGACTTTGTTGATTCCTCCAAGACAGTAGAGGGACTAGGTGTTATGAACGGGCCATCTGCTGGCAGGATGGAGGGGAAGAGCTGAGTACAGCCACACTTGCAACTGAACATCCTGTGCTCTCCATGCACTTCAAAGCCACTGTCTAGAAGCTGCTCACACTTTCCAGAACCAGGGCGCCTGGGTATATAAAAGAGACCTCAAACATCAACTCTTTAGTTCACTTTTGGACCTGTGGATCCTCTGCCAGGGAGGACTGCTGTGCTGGTGAAGAGGCTGCCTCTCTGCTGGACTGTTGACCTGCTGCTTCCTTGCTGAATTGTTGCCCTCTCCCCTCTTGCCTGGAGAGAAGAACTGGACCTGCAACTTCATGTTGAACCCAGGGCCACCACAGTGACTATAAGGATTAGTCTGCTGGCTTCCTGGTCTAAGCCCCAGGGGCAGAAAAGGCTTCCTAACATCCTGCAATAGTACCTGGACCCAGCTGAAGTGGATTCCTGGCCCCCAAGTGGCGCCTCTCAGGCTCTGATCCCTTGGTGTGGCTCAGAGAGCAGTATGTTTAAGTTTCTGGGCTCCTAGCCACCGCAAATGGGCCCGTTCACACCAAGACCTTGCTGCTCACACCACAAAGCTCCAGCAGTGCCCCCTCCATGCTAAAGCATCAACAGTTCACGGGGAAAGACCAATGTAAAGTTCCAGCAATGCCCATCCGCAATGCCTGGCCTGCTCTTTGTGCAACACTGGCAGCCTCCCACAACGCTATCCCTGCTCCTCGTGGCCCCTTCCACTGCGAACAGTATTCTTGCCATGGATTTGAAAAACTAACTCTTCAGAGGGCCTAATCTGGTGACTGTAGCTGACCAGCGATTCATCACAGTTGGCTAGAACTTGTGACTTTGACCCAGTCCAGTATGACCAGAGAGTCAGCATTCTGTTCTTTTTGGTGCCAATTTCAATAAAATCTTTTTAAAAATCATAATTCTGTAAATTGATTGTTTTTTTGTCATTTTGTTGTCCAATAACATATTAAAGCTTCCTCTATTTCTCTAAATTGGTTTGAGAATTTTCTTGTGTTATGTTTTTGCTTTATTGTTGTTTTAAGTGGGCTTTACACATTGCCTCTGATTTAAGCCTGACTACTTTTGGTGTCAAGCTACCCAGGGTTAAACACAGGTAAATTTAGTGACTTTATGTGGTTGACCCTGCAAGGGACTAAGGTTGTTGCTTGACCAGGGCTCGCACCTCAGTCAACCAAAAACAACATTTCCCATACCCTTGGTTCAGCTTGGCACAAAATGGAGAGTAAGGATAGCTTCCCCAGATGATGGAAATCTGTGGACTGCTTTTCTGTAACTGAAAGGTAAATACCCAGATACTAAAAGGAGGAGGATGGAAATAGGGCTACCTTTAGAAATTCCATGAAGACTTTGTTAGCAAGTCCCCACTGATTAATTCTGATTATAACTGCCATTTGGTAGATGTTGGGGGTTAAAGGGAGGACTGCAGTTCTCTTTTGTTCTCATTGAAGAAGTTTTCTAGGCGAGACCTTCACTTTTGTCCGTCCCCCATTACTGCTTCAGAAAGGCTCATGACAGCCACATGCAGAAACCTGTCTTCATTGTGCCATCTTGTGGGTGCTCGCATTAGCCGCTGTCTGCCCTGTGCCTCCACTACCCCTGAACGGGATCTGATGGACGCAAGTATACCAAAAAACTGTTAATGAGCTCATAAACAGTTTCACTAAATAGGAGCTATCCAAATTGTTACCAAAAGTAAAAGTTCTGAAACACTGAAGAGGACAGTAAACTGCACACTTGGGTGTGTCTTTGTACTCCAGGGATGCTCTTTTTACTTGACCCAAATCACAATTTATCAGTTTAAGAAAGAAACCAGGCTGCTACAGCCAATGGTTTGCAGTGGGCCAGACTCTCTGGTCAAGGGGAACTCTCATCCCTAAGTGCCACTAGGGAAAACATAGTAGAAAAAGGAGTTGGCATGGTGTGGATTTATATTCCCTTCTAATGACAGCTTGAAGAGGAACCCTTATTTTGTACACGACTTGTGGTTTGTTATTCCATACTACACCTTTCACCCTGCCATACAGCGCATGTATAACCCTCTCTTCAACTCTCTTTCTCTCTATCCGTGACTCACTCTCTCCCTACCCACTGCTTCAATGTGACGATCTAGGACCCCAGTATGAGGGGCTGATTAGATATTTGAAGAGAGGGCCATTAGGTTACCTTACCTCACCTCCAGTTACAGGTAAAGAAGGTCTGTGAACCTATATTCAGCTTTCAGTACCAAGAAACAATTCCAAAACCTCGTCTGAGGAGGCAGGAGCCCTTATGCCTTTTGGGTCTTCAGCCAGCCCTACAATGGGATAGGTCAGACAAACTGAAAAAGGGGTAGGGTAATATAGCTTTACAACGCTCGGATTTGCTTCTGTGCAGAAGCATATACTTGTATTCCTCAAGTTTATAAGGAACGAGACAGGGAAAACAACAGGATGTATACTTATCAGCAATCTCAGATTTCCTCCTAATTGACCAAGTCTTTAGACCTCTTCCTTACCTCCCATGGGAGTTCATCAAATTCACCTTCAGGTAAGATAAGTGATATTTTGGGGAAGAGGGCTCCCACTATGATAAAGGAGAAAATCTGAGTCAGTAGAAGTAGATGTGGTGGTTCAGCATACTGTGATTCTGGGCAAATCTCCTAATCTTTCCATGGTTTACAAAAATAAACCGACCTTGTGTAATTAATTTGGTGCTCATGTAAAGCACTGTAATGCCCATGGGTCAGGTTTGCTCTATCTATATATACTGGTACGTTTTGTAGCATTTCTGCAGTCATCATCTCATTTAAAGCTTTGTTGACGAGAAACTGTGTTGTGGTATGCCCTATTTAATGATCTTTGAGACCAACCCAGTGGCGGTCTTTGATGTTAGCCGCATTAAGGAAGCTGCAGGTAAGATACAGACAACAGAAGTTCAATTTGAACAGGGCAACTTCTATAAAGCAAGAAGCAAATCTGCTTGGTGTAGAAGAGTTTAGATAAGAATTTCTGGTTTTATGTCGCATGTAGAACTTCAAAGAGTCACTAGGTGGCAATAAAGGTACGTTAACCGACGATACATCCGTAATACCTGTACAGGGCGTTTAGGGAAATAATACACTAACATAACCCTTTTGATTTATAGACGGTGAATAGTTCAAGTTTACTTATCACTCCCTGCCTTTCATAAACTCAAGTGAAAAAAGTTTACTGAATAAAATGTCACAATAGTAGCTAAATCGAACCGTGTAAAGACACGAGAGCTAAGAGGAAAGGCGTGAGCAAGCAACTAATTGGTGCAGAGAGGGGATTAGCTTCGCGTGTTGGTTGTGGAGGTTACAAGCCCTTTGAGCCGCTGTAGCGTCATTGTTTTGACACTACGGCAGTGCAAAACAGTCCCCAACCCCGCGCCGTAGTTGCAAACTGGCGTAATGTCACCATTACGCCATTTTGTAAACCCTTGCGCACATTATACCTGCGCCAGGTATAATGTATGCAAGGGAGGCGTTCCCCCGCTAGGAGGCCTAAAAAAAGGGCACAGTGAAATCTACAATAAAGGCGTTAAACTGGTGCTTGGCCCTTTTCAATGGGCCTCCCCAAGCTGTGCTGGACTAACCTCAAAATGTTTTAGGCTAGTCCAGCAAAGTGCTACATCTGCATCAAAAATTTTGACGCAATTGTGCTAACGAGCGCCATGGTGCACTGCATAATAAGTACAATGCTACCATGGTGTCTGGGCGAGAAGGGCGATGCAAGGAAACTGGAGGGCGGACCTGATGCGTCAGTTCCTTGTAAATGAGGCCCTAAATTTCTGGGAAGTACACGGATGGAATAGGAAGAGTTGAGCTAGGGGGATAGCTTTGCTGTAAGAAGCAAAGCTCAGACCGGGCCATCAAAAGATGTAAATTAGGCAACAGATGTTGATAAAAAATGATAAATAATTTAAAATGAAATAAATGTACTTTTCAACATGTCTGTCTCAGTTAAATACATAGGATTATATCACCACGTTAAGTAGTATTTATTGAGAGTATACCCAATACCTTGAGGGCATTGCCAAGAGTTCCTTAAAATGTGTCAGTTTTTCAAGTTCTCCAACTGTATAGCCTATCTTGTTAGTAAATAAAAAGCAAGATTATTTTATACTAACAATATTTAAGTGACGTATTGTACTTTTTGCTACGAAATGCAATTCTCAAACCTACGGGTGGAAAACTCCACCTCTCCACTCCACCTCTCCTATAATTTCCTTGGGAGATCTCTGCACCTGTAAGTACACTACTTAATAGTAAATGTTGGAAAGAGTAAGGGGAGTTGGTGGGGGGGGGGGAACTCTACTACTTATTGGAGGTGTTTATAGAGGGGAAGAAGGAGCTTAGTGAGAGACACACTAATACACACACACACACACACACACACTTGTAAAACCATTGCTATTTACAAGCTACACTACTGCCTTAAAGATGACAACATTCTAGTAAAGGTACTCCAGCCCAGCCTTGGAAAAAGTGTAGCACACACATGGCCACTTCCAATTACTGCAACACACTCCCTTAGAAAATAATGACAGCAGAGCCATTGTCAATATCTTAATTTACCCCCACACCGCACAGGAAATAATGAAAAAAATAAAATTATATTGACCTTTATATTGTGTGTATGTACGCACACACACACACACACACACACACACACACACACACACACACACACACACACACACACAGACTGAAGACAGCAAAGGTTACAGGGACGTTATAGTTAGGTACACGTTTTATTCACACAAAACCATAGAAATTCAGCAGTTATAGATATACTTATACTTATGTTAAGAAACTATAACTTGTGGCCTAAAGTTACTTAACAGCAAGAGTTATACTTTCTCTGGATAAGTATAACTATAAATATAACTTTACCTGCAGAAGTTCTATATTTTTGCATGGGTAAATGTGAACCTAACCATAATGTCCCTGTAACTTTTGGCTTTTTCTGTGAATTGTGTTTTTCAGCGTAAAGTAATATATAATTACGGAACGTAAATACAACAACTGCCCAGAACATGTGTGAGTGGGTGTATTTTTTTTTTTTCCATTGGGTTTTGATTTGCAGATCCCTGATGGATTTATACAGGGGGTTGTGCTGAGAGCTGTGGTGGTTCTGCAGATCCGTGGATTGGCCCAAAAAAAACTACAGATATTTGGGAAATGTTTTCCCACTGGGGGAACCCTGTATCCTGATCCCCTATGTCAGTTTTTGATTGTTTCTCCCCACCCCCAAGCACTCACAACCCCACCACCCCCATGCCGATACAAGAAACAAAATGGCAGCCACAACTTTCCTGCCAGGTTACATCATGCCAATCAGGGCCTTGCTTTTACCACAGATCCGCGGATCCCCTGGAAGTAGTTCCACGAAAGATCCACATCCTTAGGAATCTACATTTCTATTTCCTTTAATGACTCCAAAACTACTGAACAGATTTACACTAAATTACAACAAGCACTCTTTCTGGACCAAGATCTAGCTTTTTGCCAAATTTGATGTGATTCCACCAAGCTGTTCTGGCTGTACTCGTGTCTAAAATCCCTATGGGAAATTGCATGGGGAAAACGGGTTTTGGGAACCCACCTCCCCTTTTTTTTCTCCGCCCGATTTACACAACACCTCAAAACTTTCCAAGCAGTAGCAGAATTGGGTGGCAAACTAGTTATGAAAGTTTCATGAAGATTTGTCAGACGGCGCCAAAGTTATAAGCAAAACAAAAAATTATTTCCTATGGAAACTAGGTTGTAACTACGTTAATACTGGTGATAATTATATATTTCTACAAGCACAGATGCGTGTGTGTGCATAAAATAGTGACATAAGGTCAGAGTGTCCTTAGGAAAGGCTTTTTCATACCTTTAATGACAATGGTGTAGTTTGAGGAATCTATACAAAAATGTCAACAAAAAAAAGTGAATCCGCGTTAGGGACGACATGTCAAGCCGAGGCCAAGAAAGAGGGTGAGTCCCAAAAGTGTATTTTTGGATGTTAAATCCCAAATTAACGTTTCCTGTCCAATACAGAAAAACAACATGTACTGAATTATACCAAATTTGTCAGAAAGTTAGAACTTTACTCAGATCCTGTGGCTCACCGCCTTTGTGCAGCTTGTAGGTCATATACAGTGGGAGTTAGCCTCCTGCAGTTGGTTGGGCACACGCTCAACCCACCGCTGTACATGGCTGGAGACTGTGCACTGTGGGGGAAGAGGGGACTGGGTTACTTGCAGGAGGTTGGAATTCATGGGGGGCGTTGGCTGCAGGCCCTGTGCCTAACCCCCTGTTGTACATGGCTGAAGTCAAGTGCAGTGGGTGCTGGACACCCACAGAAGATGTCTCTCAACCTTACCAGAGTTTGGATACCTGCTCAGGTTTGGAACAGGGCCTGGATTGGGACAAGACCCTGTGGCCAAATCTGGAACCAGTCAACGATATGCAATGCTATTGGCCAAGCATAGTGGGGTTTATCTGCGATCAGAGGTTGTACGCTAATCCCTACTGCTAATTCCACGCACCACAAAGCCAAAGTCCATCTGCTGCAGAGGCGTAGGGTGCAAGTTGCCAGAGGGCATTGATGTATTCTCAAATTTGCATATGATCAAAAAAAGCCACAGGATTTCACCGAAGAACAAGGGTTAAAATGATGATACATGTAGGTGTTGAAATGATGAGAACTAAAGTTTAAAAATGAAAAACACTGAAATTTGCCAGTTATAGTTTGAAGAACTAGCGATAACTTGCAGCTCCATTATGCACTGCTAATGAGCTCACATATAACATATCTTTTATGAATGATGTTTATGACCCATCGATCCGACAATATCAGTTCAAATGCCATCAGTGATGTCATTTAAAATGTAATAAGCAATGTCATTCACAGGACCGCTGCCCTACTCCTTTGGTAAAGAAATTCAATAAAGCAAAAGGCTCTTTAATTCAGAATTCAGGGTCATCTCCAGGAGGATGTTACGTCGCCTGTCCTAATGAAGAAGTAGGGTGTGTGTGTGTGTATCTATCTAGCTATATGTATATATGTGTGTGTGTGTGTGTATATATATATATATATATATATATATATATATATATATTCATTCCTTCCTATTTTTGTCCCAGCATGTTCAGGGGTTTTCTGCTATCATAAATTTGTACAGAAAATACTGTTGAAGGTGAACACTCTTCAGTCTTTCCCCCCAGAAGTGTCTTCAGGTAATTTCCTGATTTTAGTCAACTTTCAGGATGCCTATTTTCATGTACTTTCATGTTCTAACGAAAGTTCAAGATGTTCATTATAATTTTCTGTGGATTGAAATCAGCCCATTGGGTTTTTACAAACATCTTGGCTCCGTTGGTTGCAATTCTTCAAAAGCAAGCTATCACGGTACAGCCCTGCTAATATGATTGGGTAGTCCAAGACCCCCTTCTTTAACAGACTACTGAAAATACATTCAGTCAATCCCACATTTGGCTGCTAAACAAAGAAAAATCTCAGCTTCTTCCAAGTCAGAAAACAGATGTTACTAATGTCATTTTACACTACTCTACTAAAATGGTTCTACTTATTCCTCATTGGATTGTGACGCCGCAGTCTTGTCCTTGGTCCCTGTTATTGCTTCAGCTACAGGTGCAAAGGGACATGCCTGACACTGTGCTTGCAGTCTCATGGGTCAGATTCCATACATAGGCTCTTGCCCAGCATAATCTGCTGCATTGGAGCTTTGCTTTCCTGAATCTAGATTCGGATTTCAATCAACATAGACCAATATTGCTCAATCCAGTAGTGGACTTCAAATGAGAATCTATCAGAGGTGTTGATCTTGCTGCTCTGGTCCCTACAATTTTAATTACACATGCCGGATGAAAAGTGGGAGTGTAGGAAGTTGGCTCTGTATGTGCTATTTCAGAGTAAGGAATAGCATGCACAGAGTCCAAGGGTTCCCCTTAGAGGTAAAATAGTGGTAAAAATAGATAATACTAATGCTCTATTTTGTGGTAGTGTGGTCGAGCAGTAGGCTTATCCAAGGAGTAGTGTTAAGCATTTGTTGTACATACACATAGACAATAAATGAGGTACACACACTCAGAGACAAATCCAGCCAATAGGTTTTTATATAGAAAAATATCTTTTCTTAGTTTATTTTAAGAACCACAGGTTCAAATTCTACATGTAATATCTCATTCGAAAGGTATTGCAGGTAAGTACTTTAGGAACTTCAAATCATCAAAATTGCATGTATACTTTTCAAGTTATTCACAAATAGCTGTTTTAAAAGTGGACACAGTGCAATTTTCACAGTTCCTAGGGGAGGTAAGTATTTGTTAGGTTAACCAGGTAAGTAAGACACTTACAGGGCTTAGTTCTTGGTCCAAGGTAGCCCACCGTTGGGGGTTCAGAGCAACCCCAAAGTCACCACACCAGCAGCTCAGGGCCGGTCAGGTGCAGAGTTCAAAGTGGTGCCCAAAACACATAGGCTAGAATGGAGAGAAGGGGGTGCCCCGGTTCCGGTCTGCTTGCAGGTAAGTACCCGCGTCTTCGGAGGCAGACCAGGGGGGTTTTGTAGGGCACCGGGGGGGACACAAGCCCACACAGAAATTTCACCCTCAGCAGCGCGGGGGCGGCCGGGTGCAGTGTAGAAACAAGCGTCGGGTTTGTAATGGAAGTCAATGGGAGATCTAGGGATCTCTTCAGCGCTGCAGGCAGGCAAGGGGGGGGTTCCTCGGGGAAACCTCCACTTGATCAAGGGAGAGGGACTCCTGGGGGTCACTCCTCCAGTGAAAGTCCGGTCCTTCAGGTCCTGGGGGCTGCGGGTGCAGGGTCTCTCCCAGGTGTCGGGACTTAGGATTCAAAGAGTCGCGGTCAGGGGAAGCCTCGGGATTCCCTCTGCAGGCGGCGCTGTGGGGGCTCAGGGGGGACAGGTTTTTGTACTCACAGTCTTAGAGTAGTCCTGGGGTCCCTCCTGAGGTGTTGGATCGCCACCAGCCGAGTCGGGGTCGCCGGGTGCAGTGTTGCAAGTCTCACGCTTCTTGCGGGGAGCTTGCAGGGTTCTTTCAAGGCTGCTGGAAACAAAGTTGCAGCCTTTCTTGGAGCAGGTCCGCTGTCCTCGGGAGTTTCTTGTCTTTTCGAAGCAGGGGCAGTCCTCAGAGGATGTCGAGGTCGCTGGTCCCTTTGGAAGGCGTCGCTGGAGCAGGATCTTTGGAAGGCAGGAGACAGGCCGGTGAGTTTCTGGAGCCAAGGCAGTTGTCGTCTTCTGGTCTTCCGCTGCAGGGGTTTTCAGCTAGGCAGTCCTTCTTCTTGTAGTTGCAGGAATCTAATTTTCTAGGGTTCAGGGTAGCCCTTAAATACTAAATTTAAGGGCGTGTTTAGGTCTGGGGGGTTAGTAGCCAATGGCTACTAGCCCTGAGGGTGGGTACACCCTCTTTGTGCCTCCTCCCAAGGGGAGGGGGTCACAATCCTAACCCTATTGGGGGAATCCTCCATCTGCAAGATGGAGGATTTCTAAAAGTTAGAGTCACTTCAGCTCAGGACACCTTAGGGGCTGTCCTGACTGGCCAGTGACTCCTCCTTGTTTTTCTCATTATTTTCTCCGGCCTTGCCGCCAAAAGTGGGGCCTGGCCGGAGGGGGCGGGCAACTCCACTAGCTGGAGTGTCCTGCTGGGTTGGCACAAAGGAGGTGAGCCTTTGAGGCTCACCGCCAGGTGTGACAATTCCTGCCTGGGGGAGGTGTTAGCATCTCCACCCAGTGCAGGCTTTGTTACTGGCCTCAGAGTGACAAAGGCACTCTCCCCATGGGGCCAGCAACATGTCTCGGTTTGTGGCAGGCTGCTAAAACTAGTCAGCCTACACAGATAGTCGGTTAAGTTTCAGGGGGCACCTCTAAGGTGCCCTCTGGGGTGTATTTTACAATAAAATGTACACTGGCATCAGTGTGCATTTATTGTGCTGAGAAGTTTGATACCAAACTTCCCAGTTTTCAGTGTAGCCATTATGGTGCTGTGGAGTTCGTGTTTGACAAACTCTCAGACCATATACTCTTATGGCTACCCTGAACTTACAATGTCTAAGGTTTTGTTTAGACATTGTAGGGGTACCATGCTCATGCACTGGTACCCTCACCTATGGTATAGTGCACCCTGCCTTAGGGCTGTAAGGCCTGCTAGAGGGGTGTCTTACCTATACTGCATAGGCAGTGAGAGGCTGGCATGGCACCCTGAGGGGAGTGCTATGTCGACTTACTCGTTTTGTCCTCACTAGCACACACAAGCTGGCAAGCAGTGTGTCTGTGCTGAGTGAGAGGTCTCCAGGGTGGCATAAGACATGCTGCAGCCCTTAGAGACCTTCCTTGGCATCAGGGCCCTTGGTACTAGAAGTACCAGTTACAAGGGACTTATCTGGATGCCAGGGTCTGCCAATTGTGGATACAAAAGTACAGGTTAGGGAAAGAACACTGGTGCTGGGGCCTGGTTAGCAGGCCTCAGCACACTTTCAATTGTAAACATAGCATCAGCAAAGGCAAAAAGTCAGGGGGCAACCATGCCAAGGAGGCATTTCCTTACACAACCCCCCCCCCAAACGAAAGAGGATGAGACTAACCTTTCCCAAGAGAGTCTTCATTTTCTAAGTGGAAGAACCTGGAAAGGCCATCTGCATTGGCATGGGCAGTCCCAGGTCTGTGTTCCACTATAAAGTCCATTCCCTGTAGGGAGATGGACCACCTCAACTGTTTAGGGTTTTCACCTTTCATTTGCATCAGCCATTTGAGAGGTCTGTGGTCAGTTTGAACTAGGAAGTGAGTCCCAAAGAGGTATGGTCTCAGCTTCTTCAGGGACCAAACCACAGCAAAGGCCTCCCTCTCAATGGCACTCCAACGCTGCTCCCTGGGGAGTAACCTCCTGCTAATGAAAGCAACAGGCTGGTCAAGGCCATCATCATTTGTTTGGGACAAAACTGCCCCTATCCCATGTTCAGAGGCATCAGTCTGCACAATGAACTGCTTAGAATAATCTGGAGCTTTGAGAACTGGTGCTGAGCACATTGCCTGTTTCAGGGTGTCAAAGGCCTGTTGGCATTCCACAGTCCAGTTCACTTTCTTGGGCATTTTCTTGGAGGTGAGTTCAGTGAGGGCTGTCACAATGGATCCATATCCCTTCACAAACCTCCTGTAATACCCAGTCAAGCCAAGGAATGCCCTGACTTGAGTCTGGGTTTTTGGAGCTACCCAGTCCAGAATAGTCTGGATCTTGGGTTGGAGTGGCTGAACTTGGCCTCCACCTACAAGGTGTCCCAAGTAAACCACAGTTCCCTGCCCTATCTGGCATTTGGATGCCTTGATAGAGAGGCCTGCAGATTGCAGAGCCTTCAAAACCTTCTTCAGGTGGACCAGGTGATCCTGCCAGGTGGAGCTAAAGACAGCAATATCATCAAGATAAGCTGTGCTAAAGGACTCCAAGCCAGCAAGGACTTGATTCACCAACCTTTGGAAGGTGGCAGGGGCATTCTTTAAACCAAAGGGCATAACAGTAAACTGATAATGCCCATCAGGTGTGGAGAATGCTGTTTTCTCTTTTGCTCCAGGTGCCATTTTTATTTGCCAGTACCCTGCTGTCAAGTCAAAGGTACTTAGGAATTTGGCAGCACCTAATTTGTCTATGAGCTCATCAGCTCTTGGAATGGGATGAGCATCTGTCTTGGTGACAGAATTGAGTCCTCTGTAGTCCACACAAAACCTCATCTCTTTCTTTCCATCTTTGGTGTGAGGTTTGGGGACTAAGACCACTGGGCTAGCCCAGGGGCTGTCAGAGCGCTCAATTACTCCCAATTCCAGCATCTTGTGGACTTCCACCTTGATGCTTTCCTTAACATGGTCAGATTGTCTGAAGATCTTGTTCTTGACAGGCATGCTGTCCCCTGTGTCCACATCATGGGTACACAGGTGTGTCTGACCAGGGGTTAAGGAGAAGAGTTCAGGAAACTGTTGTAGGACTCTCCTACAATCAGCTTGCTGTTGGCCAGAGAGGGTGTCTGAGTAGATCACTCCATCTACTGTGCCATCTTTTGGGTCTGATGACAGAAGATCAGGGAGAGGTTCACTCTCTGCCTCCTGATCCTCATCTGTTACCATCAACAGATTTACATCAGCCCTGTCATGGAAGAACTTAAGGCGGTTCACATGGATCACCCTCTTGGGGCTCCTGCTTGTGCCCAGGTCCACCAGGTAGGTGACCTGACTCTTCCTTTCTAGTACTGGGTAAGGGCCACTCCATTTGTCCTGGAGTGCCCTGGGAGCCACAGGCTCCAGAACCCAGACTTTCTGCCCTGGTTGGAACTCAACCAGTGCAGCCTTTTGGTCATACCAAAACTTCTGGAGCTGTTGGCTGGCCTCAAGGTTTTTGGTTGCCTTTTCCATGTACTCTGCCATTCTAGAGCGAAGGCCAAGTACATAGTCCACTATGTCTTGTTTAGGCTCATGGAGAGGTCTCTCCCAGCCTTCTTTAACAAGAGCAAGTGGTCCCCTTACAGGATGACCAAACAGAAGTTCAAAGGGTGAGAATCCTACTCCCTTCTGTGGCACCTCTCTGTAAGCGAAAAGCAGACATGGCAAGAGGACATCCCATCTCCTTTTGAGTTTTTCTGGGAGCCCCATGATCATGCCCTTTAATGTCTTGTTGAATCTCTCAACCAAGCCATTAGTTTGTGGATGGTAAGGTGTAGTGAATTTATAAGTCACTCCACACTCATTCCACATATGTTTCAGGTATGCTGACATGAAGTTGGTACCTCTGTCAGACACCACCTCCTTAGGGAAACCCACTCTGGTAAAGATACCAATGAGGGCCTTGGCTACTGCAGGGGCAGTAGTCGACCTAAGGGGAATAGCTTCAGGATACCTGGTAGCATGATCCACTACTACCAGGATATACATATTTCCTGAGGCTGTGGGAGGTTCCAGTGGACCAACTATGTCCACACCCACTCTTTCAAAGGGGACCCCCACCACTGGAAGTGGAATGAGGGGGGCCTTTGGGTGCCCACCTGTCTTACCACTGGCTTGACAGGTGGGGCAGGAGAGGCAAAACTCCTTAACCATGTTGGACATATTGGGCCAGTAGAAGTGGTTGACTAACCTCTCCCACGTCTTGGTTTGTCCCAAATGTCCAGCAAGGGGAATGTCATGGGCCAATGTTAGGATGAACTCTCTGAACAGCTGAGGCACTACCACTCTCCTAGTGGCACCAGGTTTGGGGTCTCTGGCCTCAGTGTACAGGAGTCCATCTTCCCAATAGACCCTATGTGTTCCATTTTTCTTGCCTTTGGACTCTTCAGCAGCTTGCTGCCTAAGGCCTTCAAGAGAGGGACAGGTTTCTTGTCCCTTACACAGCTCCTCCCTTGAGGGTCCCCCTGGGCCCAAGAGCTCAACCTGATAAGGTTCAAGCTCCAAAGGCTCAGTTCCCTCAGAGGGCAGAACTTCTTCCTGAGAAGAGAGGTTCCCTTTCTTTTGCTGTGTTGCAGTTGGTTTCCCAACTGACTTTCCTGTTCTCTTGGTAGGCTGGGCCATTTTTCCAGACTCCAGCTCTACTTTTTCACCCTGTGCCTTGCATTGTGCTCTTGTTTTCACACACACCAGTTCAGGGATACCCAGCATTGCTGCATGGGTTTTTAGTTCTACCTCAGCCCATGCTGAGGACTCCAGGTCATTTCCAAGCAGACAGTCCACTGGGATATTTGAGGAGACCACCACCTGTTTCAGGCCATTGACCCCTCCCCATTCTAAAGTAACCATTGCCATGGGATGTACTTTTCTCTGATTGTCAGCGTTGGTGACTGTGTAAGTTTTTCCAGTCAGGTATTGGCCAGGGGAAACCAGTTTCTCTGTCACCATGGTGACACTGGCACCTGTATCCCTCAGGCCCTCTATTCTAGTCCCATTAATTAAGAGTTGCTGTCTGTATTTTTGCATGTTAGGCGGCCAGACAGCTAGTGTGGCTAAATCCACCCCACCCTCAGAAACTAGAGTAGCTTCAGTGTGGACCCTGATTTGCTCTGGGCACACTGTTGATCCCACTTGGAGACTAGCCATACCAGTGTTACCTGGATGGGAGTTTGGAGTGGAACCTTTCTTGGGACAGGCCTTGTCTCCAGTTTGGTGTCCATGCTGTTTACAGCTATGACACCAGGCCTTTTTGGGATCAAAGTTTTTACCCTTGTACCCATTGTTTTGTGAAGAGGCTCTGGGCCCACCCTCCTGTGCAGGTTTTTGGGGGCCTGTAGAAGACTCTTTACTATTTTTAGTTTTGGTTGTCTCATCACCCTTCCCCTGGGGAGTCTTTGTGACCCCTTTCTTTTGGTCACCCCCTGTTGAAGTCTTGGACACCCTTGTCTTGACCCAATGGTCCGCCTTCTTTCCCAATTCTTGGGGAGAAATTGGTCCTAGGTCTACCAGATGCTGATGCAGTTTATCATTGAAACAATTACTTAACAGGTGTTCTTTCACAAATAAATTGTACAGCCCATCATAATTACTTACACCACTGCCTTGAATCCAACCATCTAGTGTTTTCACTGAGTAGTCTACAAAGTCAACCCAGGTCTGGCTCGAGGATTTTTGAGCCCCCCTGAATCTAATCCTATACTCCTCAGTGGAGAATCCAAAGCCCTCAATCAGGGTACCCTTCATGAGGTCATAAGATTCTGCATCTTGTCCAGAGAGTGTGAGGAGTCTATCCCTACACTTTCCTGTGAACATTTCCCAAAGGAGAGCACCCCAGTGAGATCTGTTCACTTTTCTGGTTACACAAGCCCTCTCAAAAGCTGTGAACCATTTGGTGATGTCATCACCATCTTCATATTTAGTTACAATCCCTTTAGGGATTTTCAACATGTCAGGAGAATCTCTGACCCTATTTATGTTGCTGCCACCATTGATGGGTCCTAGGCCCATCTCTTGTCTTTCCCTCTCTATGGCTAGGATCTGTCTTTCCAAAGCCAATCTTTTGGCCATCCTGGCTAACTGGATGTCCTCTTCACTGGGGCTATCCTCAGTGATTTCAGAGGTGTTGGTCTCTCCTGTGAGGGAACCAGCATCTCTGACTATTATTTTTGGAGTCAGGGTTTGAGGGACCCTGTTCTCCCTAGATAGGATTGGTAGGGGGGAATTTTCCTCCAAGTCACTATCCTCTTCCTCTGAGTTGCCACCCTCAGAGGGGTTGGCCTTTTCAAACTCTGCCAAAAGCTCCTGGAGCTGTATTTTGGTAGGTTTGGGGCCTATTGTTATTTTCTTTATTTTACAGAGTGACCTTAGCTCCCTCATCTTAAGATGGAGGTAAGGTGTGGTGTCGAGTTCCACCACAGTCACATCTGTGCTAGACATTTTGCTTCTAAAAGTTGGAATACTTTTTAAGAATCTACAACTGGTTCTAGAATCTAATTCAAACTTTTACAAACTTTTAAACTCTAAAAGAAATGCTAAACAGGATCTAACACAAGGCCCTAGCAGGTCTTTTAAGAATTTAGAAAACTTTTCAAATTGCAAAAATCAATTTCTAATGACAATTTTGGAATTTGTCGTGTGATCAGGTATTGGCTGAGTAGTCCAGCAAATGCAAAGTCTTGTACCCCACCGCTGATCCACCAATGTAGGAAGTTGGCTCTGTATGTGCTATTTCAGAGTAAGGAATAGCATGCACAGAGTCCAAGGGTTCCCCTTAGAGGTAAAATAGTGGTAAAAATAGATAATACTAATGCTCTATTTTGTGGTAGTGTGGTCGAGCAGTAGGCTTATCCAAGGAGTAGTGTTAAGCATTTGTTGTACATACACATAGACAATAAATGAGGTACACACACTCAGAGACAAATCCAGCCAATAGGTTTTTATATAGAAAAATATATTTTCTTAGTTTATTTTAAGAACCACAGGTTCAAATTCTACATGTAATATCTCATTCGAAAGGTATTGCAGGTAAGTACTTTAGGAACTTCAAATCATCAAAATTGCATGTATACTTTTCAAGTTATTCACAAATAGCTGTTTTAAAAGTGGACACAGTGCAATTTTCACAGTTCCTAGGGGAGGTAAGTATTTGTTAGGTTAACCAGGTAAGTAAGACACTTACAGGGCTTAGTTCTTGGTCCAAGGTAGCCCACCGTTGGGGGTTCAGAGCAACCCCAAAGTCACCACACCAGCAGCTCAGGGCCGGTCAGGTGCAGAGTTCAAAGTGGTGCCCAAAACACATAGGCTAGAATGGAGAGAAGGGGGTGCCCCGGTTCCGGGCTGCTTGCAGGTAAGTACCCGCGTCTTCGGAGGCAGACCAGGGGGGTTTTGTAGGGCACCGGGGGGGACACAAGCCCACACAGAAATTTCACCCTCAGCAGCGCGGGGGCGGCCGGGTGCAGTGTAGAAACAAGCGTCGGGTTTGTAATGGAAGTCAATGGGAGATCTAGGGATCTCTTCAGCGCTGCAGGCAGGCAAGGGGGGGGTTCCTCGGGGAAACCTCCACTTGATCAAGGGAGAGGGACTCCTGGGGGTCACTCCTCCAGTGAAAGTCCGGTCCTTCAGGTCCTGGGGGCTGTGGGTGCAGGGTCTCTCCCAGGTGTCGGGACTTAGGATTCAAAGAGTCGCGGTCAGGGGAAGCCTCGGGATTCCCTCTGCAGGCGGCGCTGTGGGGGCTCAGGGGGGACAGGTTTTTGTACTCACAGTCTTAGAGTAGTCCTGGGGTCCCTCCTGAGGTGTTGGATCGCCACCAGCCGAGTCGGGGTCGCCGGGTGCAGTGTTGCAAGTCTCACGCTTCTTGCGGGGAGCTTGCAGGGTTCTTTCAAGGCTGCTGGAAACAAAGTTGCAGCCTTTCTTGGAGCAGGTCCGCTGTCCTCGGGAGTTTCTTGTCTTTTCGAAGCAGGGCCAGTCCTCAGAGGATGTCGAGGTCGCTGGTCCCTTTGGAAGGCGTCGCTGGAGCAGGATCTTTGGAAGGCAGGAGACAGGCCGGTGAGTTTCTGGAGCCAAGGCAGTTGTCGTCTTCTGGTCTTCCGCTGCAGGGGTTTTCAGCTAGGCAGTCCTTCTTCTTGTAGTTGCAGGAATCTAATTTTCTAGGGTTCAGGGTAGCCCTTAAATACTAAATTTAAGGGCGTGTTTAGGTCTGGGGGGTTAGTAGCCAATGGCTACTAGCCCTGAGGGTGGGTACACCCTCTTTGTGCCTCCTCCCAAGGGGAGGGGGTCACAATCCTAACCCTATTGGGGGAATCCTCCATCTGCAAGATGGAGGATTTCTAAAAGTTAGAGTCACTTCAGCTCAGGACACCTTAGGGGCTGTCCTGACTGGCCAGTGACTCCTCCTTGTTTTTCTCATTATTTTCTCCGGCCTTGCCGCCAAAAGTGGGGCCTGGCCGGAGGGGGCGGGCAACTCCACTAGCTGGAGTGTCCTGCTGGGTTGGCACAAAGGAGGTGAGCCTTTGAGGCTCACCGCCAGGTGTGACAATTCCTGCCTGGGGGAGGTGTTAGCATCTCCACCCAGTGCAGGCTTTGTTACTGGCCTCAGAGTGACAAAGGCACTCTCCCCATGGGGCCAGCAACATGTCTCGGTTTGTGGCAGGCTGCTAAAACTAGTCAGCCTACACAGATAGTCGGTTAAGTTTCAGGGGGCACCTCTAAGGTGCCCTCTGGGGTGTATTTTACAATAAAATGTACACTGGCATCAGTGTGCATTTATTGTGCTGAGAAGTTTGATACCAAACTTCCCAGTTTTCAGTGTAGCCATTATGGTGCTGTGGAGTTCGTGTTTGACAAACTCTCAGACCATATACTCTTATGGCTACCCTGCACTTACAATGTCTAAGGTTTTGTTTAGACATTGTAGGGGTACCATGCTCATGCACTGGTACCCTCACCTATGGTATAGTGCACCCTGCCTTAGGGCTGTAAGGCCTGCTAGAGGGGTGTCTTACCTATACTGCATAGGCAGTGAGAGGCTGGCATGGCACCCTGAGGGGAGTGCTATGTCGACTTACTCGTTTTGTCCTCACTAGCACACACAAGCTGGCAAGCAGTGTGTCTGTGCTGAGTGAGAGGTCTCCAGGGTGGCATAAGACATGCTGCAGCCCTTAGAGACCTTCCTTGGAATCAGGGCCCTTGGTACTAGAAGTACCAGTTACAAGGGACTTATCTGGATGCCAGGGTCTGCCAATTGTGGATACAAAAGTACAGGTTAGGGAAAGAACACTGGTGCTGGGGCCTGGTTAGCAGGCCTCAGCACACTTTCAATTGTAAACATAGCATCAGCAAAGGCAAAAAGTCAGGGGGCAACCATGCCAAGGAGGCATTTCCTTACAGGGAGCAACCATACAACAACCTGTGCCATGGTCTCTAGACTACTTATGGGCAGAGGTTGCCTGCTCATCGAACTGACAGGAGCTTTCAGTTATATTGAGAGCCTTACTTCATTTCACTTCTAAATAAGAATGGAAAGTATACCTAGTGAGACCAGATAATTGGGTAACAAAATGCTGTGTGAATCAAGGGGGTATTCTGTTACCTCCCCTGGCGGCTTATCAGATTTTTGTTTGGGTGGAGGCTCATACTCTCTAAGACCCTTAAGGAAGACATTTTGATCAGGTTAGTCCCATCCATGTCCGAATTCTCACAGTGGGAAAGGTCTTCCTGGATCTTTAGTTAAGAAAGGGAGTTCCAGTTTTGGATCTGTGTTTAAACTCACTCAACTCTTAGCTTCTTCTGTGTTTCTCCAGAGTGAGGTACACCACAGCAGTGGGGTTCAATGGCATATCTATTTTATGGCCATAGATTATTCTCTTTTCTTTCCCCCAGTTTTCCCTAATTAAGGAAGTCCTGACCCAAATCCAGAAGGAGGTACAAGTAACCCTGATGACGTCTGTGTGGCCAAGTGACACCTCATATTATCCCTATGTCTTTACTTGATGCTTCCATACCAAAAGGAAGGCCTTTGTGGTTGCAGTCTCTCTTCTGAGGTACCTTTTGGTATTCAACAGTCCTGTAGGTGCTTGTTAAATGGTGTGATTCCAGAATCTTCTACCCTTTCTTGTGATCCTTTTTTGAGGAAGGGATTTGTCACGGACATGGCTGTTCTCCTCATCAGTGCCAGCTTGTTGTACCCTCAGTCAGTGAGTTTGTGTATGTCAAAAATGTTCTCTGTTGTCCCTCCTCCTTCCAATGTAGGACATTCAACAAGAGGCATGGCTTTTATGTGGTGTGTCAGACCTAGTGCAGTGAGCGGGACACTGGAGGCAAGGACAAAGGACCTGTGGTGCCAAACACTTCGACTGTGACCCACTAATTGACCACACTGCCTGTCACGGTGTGGTGTGGTACACCAGGACCTAGGGCATGTCACAGCATTAGAGGCAGTTGTTGAGGGCAGAGCAGAGATTAGGCACAGAAGTGGCCCGGCTAGGTCAAGGTGCGACTTGCACCTTCCTGAGATGCTTCCCTTGCCTGGCCCGCCCACTGCTCTGCTGGCTCCATAGCCTGCCCTGTGATATCATCTGCTCTTAACCAGCTCTCCCCACATCGCAAGCCCTCCAGTACTCCCAGTCTTATCATTCTTACCAGTGGCAGCTGCACCAGCAACATCCTGCTTTCAGTTTTGGCCACACTTGATTCTCACAGCGACACTAATTGACACCTATCCAGCAGGAGCTGCTGGCTGGACAGTGGTGACAGTCACCATAATGGTCTCACCACAACCCAGTTCATTTAATTTCACTCTTTAACCTTGACTCTCACCTCTACATTGTCTCCGCCCTTGCTCGTAGTCCATTATGTGATCAGGAAAAGTCAGTGGGACAACGAAATCAGCAAAAAAAAACACGTGCCAGAGGGAAGGCAAAACCTAGGGGCAACTCAGACACTCTAGCTCCAGAGCTAGTAAAGGGGACAAGCAGGGTGAACAACATGCTAACAGTAAGCAATAGTTGCAATCCATTGGGCACAAGAAAAGTAAAGATAACGGATTAATTAAAATTTGCCTCAGATGCACATATTGACCCCTCGCTCGCTAATTGATCTTTCAGGCTGATTCTACAGCAGCCTTCATCCCCTAAACCACTCAGTACTCTGGGGCAGGATCACAAACTGACGCATCAAGCCCTGAGCAGCTCACACATTCCACTAAAGTCAGTGACTGAAGTCCACAGCAACGCTCCTAAGGCAACCACAGGGCAGGTTTCACTGCAAGCCTTACCATCCGGGACAGGGGGTGAGAAGGGTCAGTAACAAGATAATGTGTAACAACGTTTGAGCCTCCCGAATTTTACAACAAAGTTAAGTACAGGTCCTCACCCAAGACCCTGTTTATGGTTGAGGCCCAGGTATATGCCACGGAGCAGGCATCAAACCATAAAGGGCTTCTAACAGGAAATTCAAGCACCTGCATACGGAGACTCCTGGTAACCTTCTGCATGGACCCTTCCCACAAAATGGGCTCCATCTGCAGCCTCGGATGAGCCTCAGATGTCATTCACCAAACAGATTAAATAATGCTCTAATGAACGAGGCTCCTGAAAACTCTGCACTGTGGCGGAAGATGCTCTTAAGCCTGTTTGACCAGTCTAAGGAACAGCCCATTGATCAGTTTAGCCCATATACCCGGTCGAAAGCATAACTATAGCACCTTGCTTTCACTCCTCAAATTGCCCCTTGGGAACACAATCCCCCCCAGCAGGAACACGTTCATGTAGCAGGACCATCAAAGAAGGAACATTAATGAGAAACCTTAATCCACCCTCTATCTTAATACGACTCCAGCAAGGAGGCAAAAGTTACCATATCCAATACACCACACGTTCAGATGGAGAGGCTCTTCTCAGATAAGACAAACCCTCCTATAGCCACAAATGTAATCAAAAGAGGAAAGGTAGTAAATGGCAGAAAATTGTACTTCCGAGTGGTGTTCGCACTAGTAAGGATACAAAATAATACTGTATTTTTAGGTGCACGTGGCTAAGTGCCTACCTGAAGGCACAGGATAGTGTATAAGAGAATACACAGCATATAATGAACGCAAAAGACCACAGCACTCCACAACGTACGAATTCAATGAGTACAAGTGAAAGCTATCATGTAGCAGTTATGTTAAATCATTCTGTATTCATCTTGGTGTTCCAGGAAGTCGTTTATTTGGATTCGTTTTTGTAAATCCAAAAGGTACAGTCAAACAGGCACAGCCAACACGTGTTTCGTCACATCCGTGACTTCATCAAGGCTGTAGAAGATATACAGTGCAAAGTTTTAAATATGTACATGGATTTTGGAACGACAAGCAAAATAAAATGAGGGAACAAAACTGTGTATGTGTATAGACACGGCAAAACCGAACTCGTAATAAAAACGTGAAGTAACCCAGTATATTAAGTAGTGGTGAAGTATCCTTCGATGGTGAAGAAGAGTGGAGCCCAAATCGCAAACCGAACTCGTAATAAAAACGTGAAGTAACCCAGTATATTAAGTAGTGGTGAAGTATCCTTCGATGGTGAAGAAGAGTGGAGCCCAAATCGCAAACCAAACTCGTAATAAAAACGTGAAGTAACCCAGTATATTAAGTAGTGGTGAAGTATCCTTCGATGGTAAAGAAGAGTGGAGCCATAATCACAGATGAAGTGATGTGAGTACACGGTAACTAAAATTATTACCTGATGTAAAGGTGAACAAGACGTATTTTTATTTTTATTAATAGTCACTAAAGTCGGTGGCTAAGCAAAGTGTATTGAAATATTTATGAACAAAAAGGTGAGTGGGTCAAATTAAGATGTCGGTTTTTCCCATGTTTCTTTATGTTTCAATTTACACCACTTTGACTTGATATTTCTTTTTGACCCAAGGGCTCACATCTAGCCCTCCGTACTTGTACTACTACTTTTAATTTGTGGCCATCTGACTAATTACCTTTTTAAGTCTTCTAATTGTATTTAGTGATATGACCCTAGCTTAGCTTTAACCATCGCATTCACCTCAAACACACTCTATCCACCTCCATGCCAGCTTTTGCAGACCTGATTATATTTTGGCATACATCTCACGCTTTTCCTTGTTTATTACATTTTTTTACTAAACTTTTTTTTTTACCTTTCATTTACCTAAGTGCACAGATTACGCCCTCGTGACTTACATTACCATCATACTGACACTTATCTTTAGGACTTACTAAGGTCCCCATACCGCCGGCGTGCTTAGGACAACTTACCTCATACCTTTGGACATTATCACCTCAGAAATACGACGTGGTACATCTACTCGGATAAACAAACAGCATTGCACTCTATTTCCCTAACACAGGTAGCCATGCCCTTACTTTAGCTAAGTACTTCTACAGCACTTTACTGCTTTCCTTAACAGTTACTTATCTTCTTTATCTCTTTTCTTTCCTACTATGCTCCTCCTCTTCTCTCGCTCTCTCATCAAGATGCCATTGATACTTACCATTTGTGAAATACCTACCTTTTACTGCTTTTATAGGTATGCCTTTCTACATCTCAATTTCACCCACTCACCTCTTCGTTCATAAATATTTCAATACACTTTGCTAAGACACCGACTTTAGTGACTATTAATAAAAATACGTCTTGTTCACCTTTACATCAGGTAATAATTTTAGTTACAGTGTACTCACATCACTTCATCTGTGATTTGGGCTACACTCTTCTTCACCATCGAAGGATACTTCACCACTACTTAATATACTGGGTTACTTCACATTTTTATTACGAGTTCGGTTTTGCCGTGTCTATACACAAACTTTTCTGTTTTGTTCCCTCCTCTAGCCACGTCCATCTGGTCCCCTTTTCAGAAGCCCATGGTGGTTATATTGTCAGCAGTAACGTTTCATGCAGACAAGCTGGGAAGACAAGTGGACTTCTTAACCCCTTCGCTGCCAGGCCTTTTCCCCCTCCTGTGCAAGGCCTTTTTTTGCCTATTTGGGGCAGTTTGCGCTTAGGCCCTCATAACTTTTTGTCCACATAAGCTAGCCAAGCCAAATTTGCTTCCTTTTTTTCCAACATCCTAGGGATTCTAGAGGTACCCAGACTCTGTGGGTTCCCCTGAAGAGGCCAAGAAATTAGCCAAAATACAGTGAAAATTTCGTTTTTTTAAAAAAAAATTGGAAAAAGTGGCTGCAGAAGAAGGCTTGTGTTTTTTCCCCTGAAAATGGCACCGACAAAGGGTTTGCGGTGCTAAACTCATCAGCTTCCCAGCTTTCAGGAACGGGCAGACTTGAATCAGAAAGCCCAATTTTTCAACACAAATTTGGCATTTTACTGGGACATACCCCATTTTTACATTTTTTTGTGCTTTCAGCCTCCTTCCAGTCAGTGACAGAAATGGGTGTGAAACCAATGCTGGATCCCAGAAACCTAAACATTTCTGGAAAGTAGACAAAATTCTGAATTCAGCAAGGGGTCATTTGTGTAGATCCTACAAGGGTTTCCTACAGACAATAACAACTGAAAAAGAAAAATATTGAAATTGAGGTGAAAAAACATCAATTTTTCTCTACGTTTTACTCTGTAACTTTTTCCTGCAATGTCAGATTTTCGAAAGCAATATACCGTTACCTCTGCTGGACTCCTCTGGTTGCGGGGATATATAGGGCTTGTAGGTTCATCAAGAACCCTAGGTACCCAGAGCCAATAAATGAGCTGCACCCTGCAGTGCGTTTTCATTCTATACCGGGTATACAGCAATTCATTTGCTGAAATATAAAGAGTAAAAAATAGCTATCAAGAAAACCTTTGTATTTCCAAAAAGGGCACAAGATAAGGTGTTGAGGAGCAGTGGTTATTTGCACATCTCTGAATTCAGGGGTGACCATACTAGCATGTGAATTACAGGGCATTTCTCAAATAGATGTCTTTTTTACACACTCTCCCATATTTGGAAGGAAAAAATGTAGAGAAAGACAAGGGGCAATAACACTTGTTTTGCTAATCTATGTTCCCCCAAGTCTCCCGATAAAAATGATACCTCACTTGTGTGGGTAGGCCTAGCGCCCGCGACAGGAAACGCCCCAAAACGCAACGTGGACACATCCCATTTTTTTTTTAAGAAAACAGAGGTGGTTTTTGCAAAGTGCCTACCTGTAGATTTTGGCCTCTAGCTCAGCCGGCACCTAAGGAAACCTACCAAACCTGTGCATTTTTTAAAACTAGAGACCTAGGGGAATCCAGGATGGGGTGACTTGTGGGGCTCTGACCAGGCTCTGTTACCCAGAATCCTTTGCAAACCTCACAATTTGGCTAAAAACACAAATTTTCCTCACATTTCTATGACAGAAAGTTCTGGAATCTGAGAGGAGCCACAAATTTCCTTCCACCCAGCGTTTCCCCAAGTCTCCCGATAAAAATGATACCTCACTTGTGTGGGTAGGCCTAGCGCCCACGACAGGAAATGCCCCAAAACGCAACGTGGACACATCCCATTTTTTAAAAGAAAACAGAAGTGTTTTTTGCAAAGTGCCTTCCTGTAGATTTTGGCCTCTAGCTCAGCCGGCACCTAGGGAAACCTACCAAACCTGTGCATTTCTGAAAACTAGAGACGTAGGGGAATCCAAGATGGGGTGACTTGTGGGGCTCTGACCAGGTTCTGTTACCCAGAATCCTTTGCAAACCTCAACATTTGGCTAAGAAAACACATTTTCCTCACATTTTGGTGAGAGAAAGTTCTGGAATCAGAGAGGAGCCACAAATTTCGTTCCACCCAGCGTTCCCCCAAGTCTCCCGATAAAAATGATACCTCACTTGTGTGGGTAGGACTAGCGCCCACAAAAGGAAATGGCCCAAAACACAACGTGGACACATCAAATTTTTTCATAGAAAACAGTGCCTACCTGTGGATTTTGGCCTGTAGCTCAGCCGGCACCTGGGAAACCTAGCAAACCAGTGCATTTTTGAAAACTAGAAACCCAGGGGAATCCAAGATGGGGTGACTTGCGGGGCTCTGACCAGGTTATGTTACCCGGAATCCTTTGCAAACATCAAAATTTAGCCAAAAAAACACTTTTTCCTCTCATTTCGGTGACAGAAAGTTCTGGAATCTGAGAGTAGCCACAAATTTCCTTCCACCCAGCGTTCCCCTAAGTCTCTCGATTAAAAATGGTACCTCACTTCTGTGGGTAGGCCTAGCGCCCACAAAAGAAAATGGGCCAAAACACAAAAAATTTTCACAGAAAACAGAGGTGTTTTTTGCAAAGTGCCTACCTGTGGATTTTGGCCTCTAGCTCAGCCGGCCGGAGGGGGGGGGGCAGAAATGCCCTAAAATTAATTTGACCCGCAATCCCCCACCCAAACCCCCCCTGCCCGGGAACGACCCTTGCCTGGGAACGACCCTTGCCTACGGGGTCGCCCCCCCTGCGTGACATTGGAGCCCAAAAAAAAAATCCCCGGTGCCTAGTGGTTTCTGCCCCCTTAGGGGCAGATTGACCTAAAATCGGCCAATCTGCCCCCCTTGGTCTAAATACAATTTGCCCCCCAGGGGAGCGACCCTTGCCTAATGGGTCGCTCCCCATCTCTAAAAGAACAAACAAACAAAACAAAAAAATCACACAAAAAAAAAATTACCCTGGCGCCTAGAGGTTTCTGCCCCCAGGGGAGTTAGAAATGGCCTAAAATAAATTTGTCCCCCCAATCACCCCCCGGGAGCGACCCTTGCTTACGGGGTCGCTCCCCCTGCGTGCCATTGGCGCCAAAAAACAAATCCCCAGTGCCTAGTGGTTTCTGCCCCCTTGGGGGCAGATTGACCTAAAATCGGCCAATCTGCCCCCAAGGGGGGCAGAAATGGTCTAAATACAATTTGCCCCCCAGGGGAGCGACCCTTGCCTAATGGGTCGCTTCCCCATCTCTAAAAAAACAAAACAAAAAAAAAACCACACAATTTTTTTTTTGCCCTGGCGCCTAGAGGTTTCTGCCCCCCCTGGGGGCAGATCGGCCTAATAATAGGCTGATCTGCCCCCAGGGGTGGCAGAAATGGCCTAAAATAATTCCCCCCCCCAGGAAGTGACCCTTGCCTAAGGGGTCGCTCCCCTTGCGTGAAATTCACGTAAAGAAAAAAAACTCCCTGGTGTCTAGTGGTTTCTGCCCCCCTTGGGGGCAGATTGACCTAAAATCGGCCAATCTGCCCCCAAGGTCTTCCCCTTCCATCCCCGCCTTGGGGGAGGGAGGGGGGTGCACGCTAGCGCTCCCCCAAGTCCCCTTGCCTTGGACGAGGTGACCTCGTCCAAGGCACACGGGAACTGTAGCCTTGGACGAGGTGACCTCGTCCAAGGCACAGAAGCGGTTAAATACCCTCACAGTCCATGTCCAGGGTAGCAACTTAAAGCTGAAGGCATTGAACAACATGATTAAGATAGTACAAAAAGATCCATCTGCAACCTACTATTCCTGCCAATGTGCATCACTCTCATTGGTTCCCACAATCCTTTTCGAAATATTGGATGAAGTTAAGGGCTTGAAAGCCTGCACCTTCCCTCATAACCCTCAGGTCCTGGGGTAACGCCAAAATCTTAACTGTCCACAAACAGGGCCGTGGAACTTCAATCATGAAGAGCAAGAGCCCATGGAAAATAACGAGCCAGAAAATGAGCCAAACTCGCCAAAGGGGGCACTACTTAACCAGTGCACCGATGCCTCAGCTGATAACCAGTCCCCAAAAAGAGCAAGATCCAGACTTTCTTCACACAAGTCCATAAAGACCCTCTCAAAGAGTGAGTGCAAGCAAGTCAGAAATGCAAGAAAAAAACCGAGGACCCACTGCTACAAAGAGCCCCAGCAACTTGCAAAGCCAAGTACACCATGACAATCCCAAAGATAAGGCGGGTTCTGCCCAAGAACAGGATATAAACTCAAAGTCTCTACCACACCCAATATTTAAGCCCTTGGAGGGGCACACAAGGCATTTGGGCCTTCTATGGCTCCATCAGGCAATCAAATGCTCACTTCAAAAGATCCAGTAACACCTTAACTGCAAGAGCATGAACAGGTGATTTCTGCAGACAAAGCAACTTCACTAGCACCCCTTTGGGGCACAGAAGCCGCAATTGCATCATTACTATTAGCTAGAGTATCAATCTCAAGTGATATGACCATCTCTGATGCTTTGCATCTCTCTCGTTTAAATGGTCACTGACACAGCCAGTCACCTGCCAAACTGGTAAACGACGATTGCAGAATGGAGACCTTAGTGATTCACCAATCACCCATCCCAAGAGTCCACAGGACAGGATCTCTGCCACTCAAGCCTCCCCTCGACATAGAAAGTTGCATGTGTTGCCATTTTAAACATTTGCAACAAGAACAGTCAAGAGGTGTGGATAGCCTGGAGCACGACATGGCAAGGCTGAGGTTGATACCACTTTGCAAATCGAGAGGGTACCATGACATTCTAAAAAGAAGTGCAATACTAAAGCTGACTGGTGCACTAAAAGGCCTGAACCATATATGAACCAATAACATAAAAGCAGTTGAATTTAAGTCCAACCCATTCATATCTGGAACCGAAATCACCACCATCACCTGGAGAGATGCAGGTATTGCCACTCAGGTCTAGCAGCACAGGGAACAATTTTCAGCATGGGGTATTGACATGAGGATACATGAACCGGTAAGTTACCCAAGTCCACTGCTGCTGGCACTGCCTCTGAAACTAGAGACATTTAGTGCACATCAGGGGCTGTTAAAAGGGGTGATGTGTCCTTCTCATCCAGCAGCAGCATGTCTTAATGGTCTGAATCACAATTTCGGGCTGTCAAGAAATGCTTAATAGGCTTTCTATATGTACAAAAGCAGAATCAAGGTTGCAAATTGCGATTTCTACCCTGTAGAAATCGAATTTTGCGATTAACAAAATGTGAGATCCTAAGCAAATGTGTACAAAGCATTTCCTTAATGCGAAATGGCCATTTGGGAAATGCTATTAACATTGAATTCAATTCAATAGTAACCATCTGCAAAATGAAAAAAGGCACCTAAGATGCACTTTTTGCAGTGGCAGGTGCACACATTCGCCCCAAAGGCATTGGAGCGCTTTGCATGAGCATTGCTTTTTTTATGGATAGAATGGGGCCCAAGGCACGATTGCTTTTGCATTTCCTAAATAGTGATTTCCTAATAGCAATTGCAACTCTGTAGGAATGTCTATTAGGAAACTGAAATTTTATTACATTCCATTTTGCATTTCCTAAATAGCGAATTCTTAGGATTGGCTATTTAGGAAATGCAAAATGAAAGTTTTGTACATATGGGCCTAGATCTCAACAGTAAAGTTTTGGAGTACAACCAATAGCAAATTCCAGAGTCCAGCAGCCAGTACTGCTATTCAACAGCAGGACATAAGTCCAACACCACAAAGGCTCCTCCATGGCTCAGCCACTAAAATTTTGTTTGTGGAACATAAACGGGCTCAATAGCAAGGTAGGGGAAAATGAATTTACAGTGTTCCTTGTAACTACCTGTTGCAACAGGAAGCCGGGACGCAAGCAGCGACACCCCTTGTAGGCTTTATAATATACTGTAATGGACCAGAAAAGCCTGTAGGTCAGGAAGGGTAAAAGGGGGCTTTTGTTTTATATTGCCTCAGACCTCATGAGGGATCATGAGCATTTAGACCTGGGATTATCCTTGATCCATTGTGTCAAACTTTTCACCCCACCCTCACCAGAACAGCAGTTTACATTATTAATCTTGAATCTATACATCGAACCAGCACGGCAAATGGTACATCAGTGCACTTGAAGTCACAGGTCTATACATGTTAAATGGGTGCTCTCCTCAGGATCAGCCAACAGCATTTACGAGACTGACAGAGCAAATTCCATCTTGGACTACATCCTGGTAGACTCTGGGCTACTTCTGTGGATCACAAATTTCTCTTTAAATGGCAGAGTGGAGAGCGACCATTCGGCCCATACCTTTGCATTAAAGATCAGACCCCTAACGGCTCCAGTAGCAATCAGACTATCCTCGTCTCCACAGACTTTTAACTTGAGGTGCCTCATAAGGAAAGACCCAGTGCTAGCAACGATTATGGACTCTGTCACTCTCTACTTTGAAAATGAGCTGTTGAGAATGACTACCACCTAATTCCCAACTCAGGCCTAGGAGGACTTTGTTAAGGCTCTCACAACTACATTTCCATCCAAACCCACTCCTAAGCATGCTTGCAATCCAGCAGGACCTGAATGGTTCTTGCCACAGCTGTGGAAAATGAAAATTCAACTTAATAGGGAGATCAGATGGGAACTCATGTTGGACCCACAGCCCAACAGAGAAACGAAATCTAAAATCACCACGAGACAAGCCCACAAAAAAGAGATTTGGAAGGCTAAATACTTTATGATGGGCATCTGGATTCAATTGCTCCACGCAAGCAAGCAAAAACATTCCGAACTGTTCTGGGCAAAATCAACAAATTGGTAAATGGGACCCATTGACATTACAACACAGACATCACTGAGTTGGAATAGTCAACACACATTGCTGAAGTTTATGCCCAAGCGTAATTGGGCTACCAATTGAGGCCACAAGAGGAGCTTCAACAGTTCAATTCTCCTGAGCACAATGCCCGCAAATGCTCCAATCTGCAAGGTCCACTACCATTGGAGGTGACTTATTCCATGCTGATGCACGAATAGGCGAATTCTGAAAAGGCTCAGGTTTGAGGGGGCACTAGGGCTCAACAGCCTCCCAAATGCTTTAATTTAAAAATTCCCTCCTTTTGGGCCTCCTCATTTCATCCAGTTGTTCAATCATGCATTTCTAATGAACTCCATCCTGTATTCTTGGTGTGGTAGGGTACTAAATTACAAACCAGGCGCTCGTTCAAATCCTGCAAACTACAGATTAATTACCTTAACTGATGAGGAAGCAAAGCGTTATGCGTCAAAATTGTGCTTAAATTTGGAGGCCTTGGGTCAATCAGGCAAATATTATTCCTAAAACAGACTGGCTTTAGAGCATGTATGAGCACAATAATAAATCTGCTTGCAGTCACTCTCCTAGTAGAAAAGGAAAAATCTAAATCTAATCAGCTTTTTCCCTTCTTTGTCGACTTAAAGTCAGCCTTCCATAAGGTCGAGAGGGGATGGATGTGGGGAAAAAATGGCACGCTGGGACGCACCACTGAAACTGTTGGATGCAATTATCAACCTATACACTAAAACCTGGTTGAAATTCAAGGTCGCAGGTGGCCGGAGAACTACACATACGATTAGTACCAATATAGGCTTGAAGCAGTGGTGCGTCCTGGCTCCCTGCCTAATCAACATCTACATGGCCTACCTTGACCGTTATCTGGCCCAAGTGGTGAGCTACCCTCTGGGTTGGCCCAGGAACAACTACGATGCCTTCAATACTCCTAGCCTTCCATAGTCAAACTCTGATTGGCTTGCAGAGCCTAATTGATTAATTGGGCGGATACATTCAAAACTATTGCTTGGAACTTATTCATAGCAAAACTAAGGTGGTTTGCTTTTCGCATCCCTCTGCAAAAATCAAAGCCCAGATTTACTTGGTGGGAAAATGGTTGAGCTTTAGAACTGGATAAATCTTACAGGTACCTCAGTGTCTATTTGGATTCCCATTTATCATTCAAAGCTCAACTAACATCCAGAAGAGCAACAACAAACAAACTTTTGATTGCATTCAAAACACTACAAAAAAGACTTGTAACACCTTGACACATCATCTCCTTCAGGTAATTGGTACAAGTTCATGCCACTGATCACATATGGGGCTGAATTACTGAAAGGGAAAGATGTGCCTACTTTAAATATACTTCAGACAAACCTTTTTAAAAGTTGTTACCACAGCATGTCTTGCAAGCCCAAGTCAGGCTAAAGTTTGACCTCCTCCATCAGGGCCCAAAAGGGATGGGGCCCTAGTTAAATTGTGTTGGAGGCTGAGATCTGCCTCACCTGACACAGTGGCCTACCTGTGCTGGCAGAGAATTGATAAATAGCCCCATGGTGCTGTCTCATGGCAATTTGTTACATAACAATCGATCAAAGCCTTGCAATTAGAGGAGGCCTGGAACACAACCATGGAATACGCTGCCTTCAAGTAGATTATTAACAGAGGAGCTAAGCTTTCATCACAAACATTAGACAAGGTTGAACTTGCTCACAAACGCCATGTGTGGGCAGCTCTTTCATGTTCGGAGGCCTGGGATCCACAGTAGGATCTGACCTCTCACTTTTCTGCAGCCAGGAAAAATGCTTTCCTGCTTATTCACCTCTACGTTTTCCCATCAAAAGACTTGGCCCAACAACCACTGTTGCTTATCCGGTTACATCCATGAAAGTTTGCTCCATCTGCTATGTGTGCCCTGCCCTCCTAGCCTTAGGTGACAGCTTATACTGCCAGCTTTGAGAGCTCTTCAAGTCAGGTCATGCTGCCCAGCAGCGATCGCTCTACTAATTGGGAACTCAGTCCAATTGGGAACTCAGTCCAATTGTCCTGCAAGGCAGTGTGGTTCCTCACTTATGCTTCCAAGCACCTGGAATAGCATTGAAATTGTTCAGCCGAGGGAGTGGAGGGGCAGCAGCATAACTATAGCTCTGCGGTGAGAGGGGGCGCTTTCGGGCATTGTACATCGGTGGTGGGTCTCTGGCCCGAGAGCTCCTGACTGGGTCCATAGCATAGGGGACCCCCCTCCATGAGTTTTGCAGCAGGCCCTCACAGGTTTCATTACACCATTGGGGGGGTGGAGGGGCAGCGGTTCCACCAGAAGTGGCTTGGTCCCCGGGAGCTCAGTCGTGGTTTATGAAACATGCATCAACACCTTACACTTTGATCCGGTTTGTCTTCAATCAAAACTGATTTGTGGACAGGGGGATCTGTTTTACTGGTTGCTTTTAACATTGCAACGGAAGCATGTTTGACCAAGGAACCGACAAGATGGAAAGTACACGCATATACCATAAACCCAAGCTCTCTGCGCTTTGGACCGAATCGTAATTTTCTCCACCCAAGGGCTTATTGTTTCACAGTGGAAATTCATCCTGGATTTGCTCTATAGTTCCCTATGAGTCTTTTCTACCAACCGTTATCATGTAATTAAATTGCCTAATCATTGTTGATATATTTACCGACTATAAACGTCTAATTGGAAGCACTTTAGTTGATGAGCTTACCCGAAACCTGAGTAGACCTTGACACCAGATGCTGCAGAGATGTTTATGCACTAGCAGTTTACATTTCCTACCGGATCCTTATTTTCTCTACTTTATGCCACACTGACTTTCAAAGAATCCGTCCCCACGGGCAGAGTTTGCTCCCTAGCCGCGAACCAAAATTGTTTTAGCTTTTTATCACTTGTTCGAATACGTGTAATTATGTATATTGTAAGGTTTTAAATAATTAAACAATAAAGAAGGGGAAGAGGTGAAGTTGTAATTCCTGCATTAATTAGTGTTAATCTTTATTATGCTACATTTTTTCTTCTTCCTCTGAGTCACACTTCCTCCCTCTCTCGCTTGGAGTGGTGGATATTGATATAATTTATTGCTTGTTATATTCAGGAAGTCTGTTGCTAAGTGGTCCTTCTTATTTCTCCTTCATTAGAGAGGTCCAGCTAATTATTAGGGCTTTCTATGTGCTGTGTCTTTGGTTAGGACACCCCTCACATTATAGGTTTGGGACGAGGAATATTCAGGGCAACAAAGACTACCGCCAAGTAAGCCAAGCATTCCCCAACTCTGCATTCCACCACACCTTCCCAGATTTAGAGCCGCTACAGTCTCTTCCACTGGGAAAGCCATGTTTACTATTTAGGGACCTCCAATGATGATGCATGGTTGGCCACCCCCTTTTAGCACTGTAGGTCCTACATCTTAGGAGTTGTATGGCTCATTGAGCAAAAGTAACTTAGAAGCCTTATTGGTTGCAATTCATACGTTTCCTTTGGGACATTTGTGTTGCACACACTCCTAGCGAAATGTGGAATGTGTGAAATGTACTGAGTTTAAAAAAAAAAGAAGGACTCAGCCATAGGATTTTTTTGTAAAGACCTAAATAATTTGGAAATTAAAACGCAGATTTAATACACTTGAAAGATTGTTGGACTAATTCTTCAGAAGACTAATTTAGTCTTGGGAAATAATAAAATATTGTGAGCTCCATTTTTTTACGCTCAGGGGTCGACATGTGCCAATCTGCAACAGTGAAAGGACAATGTCTTTCAATATATGAGTTGTACATAAAGGTGTCATGTGAATGGACATCCAGTCCCTGCACCTAGAACGTTATTAAATAGTTCCGAAATAAATTCCAGTCAATGAAGTGAAATAATGAAGGAATGCTTCTTGATGGTCAACTAACGATTGTGGTTTATTAGGGGGGTGGACCTTGCTGCTGCAGAAAATGGCCAAGTAGGCCGTGCACTCTGCTGACAAAATTAATATCCTTCAAAATTCTGGCACCTACTATACGCATGCACACCTGAAAACACATGGCGAGGAGTCCTGGATACAAGCAACAGTGAATAATGCCCCAACGAGAATCCCAGAGCAGCGGGGAGCGGCCCAAGGCATGTGGTTGGCCTGTGCAAGCAACAGACCGTGCTGGAGAGGCGTTGCTGGTTGATGCCCCAGGACAACCACCCTACAACTGAGGAAGGGCATGTGATGGGATGAGGACACCAGAGGCCCTGCGCTGGAAGTCCTTAGTGGAGCCGGAACAAAACAGGGGCAATGGACCGAGCTTTGTTGATTGTGCTTGCAGAGATGTGCAGCATGGCGGTGAGGAGGAGCCTGGCAGTGGAATGGGGCAGGGTGGGACTGCCGGCTGACTGATCGAGTAGACGAGGAAACTGCAGGAAGGCAATAGTTGTAGTGTTGGGGACCCTAGGCCCTCGTGCTACTAAAATAATGGACACAGACACAGTAGCTGGGTAGTTGGAACTGGCCATGGGCACGTGCGCCCGGCCCCTTTTATTGGCAGGGTCACCTGACTGGTGACGCCTGTGTTGGGTGGGTGTGGGGTGTGCATGTAAGACCAGCCCTCAGCAGAGTGGCTGGCAGAAACACTAGAACATATTCAGCAGGACACTACATCCCCCCAAACTTTGAGGAACAAAACAACAAAGTCCAACTGGTGGGAGAGAAACAAAGACACAAAATATATAAACAGAGTCTCTTCAGGCGGTCCGTCTGAGCTGTGGCATAGAATAGGTGCAGATGGGCACTCGGCATCACAGCACGCCTCCGTTGTTCAACCAGACTGCGCCGGACACGAACAGCAGTGCAGATGACACCCAGATACTTCAGTCACTTGTCCACAACCTCACAGTTCTCGGGAGATTGTCGGTCCGGTCCCACCTGGGCTCACGTTGTTAAAGTCTATTTACAGTTTCTGATGCGGGTGCATCTGGAGCAGTGTGGAGTCCACAGTTCAGGATGGCATTCTGGCTCTGGAGATTGTCTACCTCCTAAGACTGCGGATGACGTGATGGCCTGGTGCACCTGGGAGTCCAGCGGCAGAGAAGTGGCAGTTTTCCCTCTTGTGCCAGACCTCCATCGAACAGTAGTCTCCTCTAGTCCCTTTAGCGGGCTGCCATGGGACTGTGTGGACTATGCCGGCCTACTGCAGGCCCAGCAAAGACGTCGCAGAGGAACAGCCTACAGGACCACAGCCATGTCTCGAATGGAGCCACAAGGGTGGTTGATGCAGGGTCAGCATGCTAGAGCCATCAGGATTCAGGTGCTCTGGCCATAGTGCAAAGTCTTCAGGTGACCAGTCTCAGTACGAGACCTCCGTGCTTCCTGATGCCTGACGTGGAGCTGTCTCAGATGCATTCTCTCTCAGTGAGATTCTTCTCTCACAGGAATTCGTTGGAGGCCCTTGCCCCTGGATTGCCACAGGACTGCGTGGGCTGTGCGGGCCAACGTAGGCCACGCCAAATGAGTCGCTCTGAACTCCCAACAGGGCCACGTCCAAATCTTGTGCAACCCCAAGGGTGGATGGTCCAAATGACCTGGTCTGCTCTCACCGGCAGCTGTCTGGTTCACTGGGCTCATGGCAGGTGTTCAGATGGTGAGTTTCTACATTGCCAGACATGCCTTGTCAGCGTTGGTTCTTGTTACTGACTGGCTCCACTCAGGTGGTGCTATGCTCCTTCGGTGGTTGGGTGATGTACCTCATTGTGATGATAATCTGTTTTTCATCTTTCTGCAGATCAGACAGGTGGCGGCGTCTTCGTTGGCACAAGGATCACTTGATGGACGTCGTGGCCACTAGCGGGTCTTGTGTGGCCTGTGCAGCTGGCGACAGGGATGCCATCGCAGCCAAGCAGCCGGTGACAAGTGACAGGACAGTCGCACTGAGAAGCGTGGGGGTCCACCCGCTTAGCTGTCTTCAGTGACGCCTGCTCACCATGGTGACTGTCTTGTACTGATGGATACCTTCTCATCTGCTCGCACGATTCCTCAGTTGTGTCACTCTACTTCCTTCCGCTTGCACACCTGTGATGGAGTATATCTGTAGTGTGACCGGTCTGTCACACTCCTCTCCTTCTCCTCATTCTCATTTCTTGTTGTGGTATTGTGCCACGCTCCCTTCTCCTTTTCCTCTTTGATGTGGCGTCATGCCTCAGGTTGCATGTTGCGTCACATGGGCCTTGTGCTGCACCTCTGCCGGTGCATCTTCCTCTTTGTCCTCAATGTGGCGTCGTGCCACAGGTCGCATGCTGCGTCACATGGACCTATCACTGCACCTCCGCTGCTGCATCTTGCTCAGTCGCAGCCTCTCACAGGCTGAGTGCTGCAGGTAAGACTTGATCCGCTCATCTGGCAGACCTCTTCCAGTCGGGTCCATTCCCAGATCCTCTAGGTGGACCCCTCCATGGCAGGCGGGTCACTGTTCTCATTTTCCATCTCTTCACTCGAGGGCGCCACTCTTGCGCCTCGATGCTGCGCTGTTGCGGTGCTCACTCCTACCTCCATCTGCTTTGGCAGGGCCGGTCAGTTCTGATGAGCTGCTCACTGATGGCCCAATGGTGTCCTTCTTCTGTCATTGTGTGGCCAGCTGACACAGCCTCTTGTCCCGTGCGTTGCGTCACACTCACGGGTGCTCTTTCCATCTTCGCTGGCTTTGCCCATGTCATCACGTTCTCTGGTGCAGCTCTCTGCGCACGTGACCTAGTCTTTTTTTTTTTTTTTTTTTTCTTGCAATATTTTGTCTATTTTCCTGCACAGCCTCGTTTGAAGAGGCAGGCAGACGGCACAGAGTTCAGTGAGGGGGCAGTGGGGGCTTCGGGCACTTGAATCCTTCTCGGTTGCGTGTTAGCACCTCTCCCCTTCCTTCCACGCAGTTCGCCTAGGTTTTTTTTTCTTTTTTGAAAGGGGGGGGTCACGGCCCTGGGCATTTTTCTTCAAGTTTGGTGCAGGCCAGCACCATTTTCATTGCGTGGCCGCAGCAGCATTTCCTCACGCTGCAGGCTGCGTTTCAGCATCATTACTTAAAAAGAAAGGGGGAAAACGACCTTGGGCATTACTGCATTTATTTTTCTGTGGTGCTTGGCAGCACCATTTTCTTAAAGCGTGGGCGCAGCAGCATGGCACATGCTGCGGACCGCGTTACCTTCTGGGGGGGTTGGCGACCGGCCCCGGCCATGATTCAGCGCCCTTCTCCAGTACTTCATGCCATCGCGGTGCCACGCTGGCACCTCTGGGGCTTACCTCAAGCCTGATGGGTCAGCGGGCACGTCTTCCGACCCCTCATGTTTTATTGGGGTCTCGGCAGGCTGGCAACTGCAGGGGCCTATAGGCCTGATTGTGCACCGTCCTTCAGGGTAGCCGTCACGTTTCCTTGCGCTGGCAGGGGGTTCCTTGTTCTCCAATTACATTTCCCCCTCCCCCAGGGAGCAATGTTGAGTTTGCTGCCAGCGCTCTCGTGGGGGTAGACCCACTTGTCGCCAATGTAGTGTTGGGGGCACTAGGCCCTCATGCCACTGAAATAATGGACACAGACACAGTAGCTGGGTAGTTGGAACTGACCACGGGCACGTGCGCCAGGCCCCTTTTATTGGCAGGGTCACCCGACTGGTGACGCCTGTGGTGGGTGAGTGTGGGGTGTGCATGTAAGACTAGCCCTCAGCAGAGTGGCTGCCAGAAACACTAGAAAGTGTCCAGCAGGACACTACAATAGTGAGTAATAAATGACTGTGCTATCAGCAGGTGCACCTCAGGTGATTGCTTGGCAGGGTTGGGGAACACTCCTCACCTGGGCCGGCTGACACAAGCAAAATAACGAGAGGCAAAGCGGGTTGTGCAATCTGGCCCCGCACAGAGAAACTGAATGCAAGATTTAACTGATGCTGCAAGGACTGGACAATTCAAAAGCCTGTCATCGGACCCAGAGTGCGCCGTGTGTGGGCAGTAGTGTCCAAAAGGATATGGCAGGTGTCATTTGCAGTGATGCGCACAGCCTCTCTGACCACTAGCTGAGCTGCAAGGACTATTGGGCTAACAGCATTATTTATTACTGTGCAAAGTTAAGTCTGGAAGACGCTCCGCACGCACCGAGCTGTAAGAGTGCTGAGCGAGGCCAGCGGTGAAGTGCGGTTGACAGGACACGAGGCCCCAGACCCTTATTTGCAAAGGAGCCTGATGAGTGTGCTGATTTCAAGGGACCCATAGAGCACATCAGCAGAGTGAGTGCATCCCAGATGCATCAGAGCGACAAGGCTTGCTAATAAGTATTTGTGGACCAACCTCATAATGGGCAAAACAGAAGGAATGCAAACAAAGCTACAATTTGAACTGAGGAAAACCACCCCAAGGCCAAGGGAGAGGGCCCACTGGCGCTGGACCCCACAACTGAGGAGGACAATGTCGAGACTGAAGTGGATCTAAAATAGATACTGATGACCATGCAACACAGTTTGGCAAAAATAGATTTACGCATAACATACCACATGGACTACATGTCTGAACGGCTAGATAAACAGGCAGAGTGCCTCGACCAAGTGGAACACAGAGTATCGGAAGCAGAAGATGAACAGACTACGCTGGACTCTGCACAGAAAAAGATGGATAAGCTGCTGCTTATTTTACAAGCTAAAGTGGAGGATCTTGAACCCCAATCAAGGTGTAATAATGTCTGAATCTTAGATGTTGTGGAATTGACCAACGTATACAACATGGAACGCTGTGTGGAACAATTACTCATGCACATGCTAGGCCAAGAAACATTCTCCACCATTTTCATGGTGGAATGGGTGCATCGTACACTGGGCCGTCTAGTACTGAGTGCTCCTCTGCGTCCGTTTGTAGCGCAGCTCATTAATTACAGAGACAGGGATGCTGCACTTCGAAAGGCCTGTGAACTGGGCACTCTGCATCACAAGGGAACCAACATAGCACTTTACCTGGACTTTACACAGCAAGTGCAGGAGGCAAAGTAGCAATTCCAACAAGGGAAGCAAGGACTGAGAGAACTCCAAATAGACTATAATATGCTATTCCCGGCCTGGCTGCAAGTGATGCTGAATCGCAACGTGCACTTCTTTACGGATTTGAAGAAGCTCCAACAGTTCATAGCCAAATGAGAGGCCACCGCAATGAGGAGGTCTTCACTGAAAGCGAATGGACAGGATGTAGATACAGAAATGGATGACGTAGAATTACTTACAATACTGTTCATGTTGGGACAGAAACTCTCCTGCCAGTAAACACTGGGAAAAGTACTGGGGGCTGAATGATCCTGTAGCATATACACAAGGCAGGTTGTGAGATTTGCAAGTTTATGTTTGGGAACACTAACACGTGCCATTGGCGACTACACCACGCTATGTGACAAGATGTTCGGGTATTTAGATGCACCTTATTTGATGGTAAATTTGGCCACCCTTGCACATAAGTGACAGTGTGAATTCCTGGCAACATCAGCCCCATGTGTGCACCACTCTTAGGGTTTGTTTCATTTGTTTGGGGGGACTGAGGGAGGTAGCCGGGTGGGAGATCTAGAATTGCAGCCGTTTGGGAATCGTGCAATGTGGGCGGGGGAGGGATGCAAGTTGTTCAGCACTGTAAGGCTGAAATCGTTGCATGCGATACACAACAGACTGGAACCATTGCACTTAATTATAGCTTGCTACATGTTAAAACATGGCAGATGTGTGGCAAGGACACTCAACACAATCAACTAGGCTTGCACCCCTTAGATTGGTCACATGGAATGTACGAAGCTTAAACGATTATAAGAAAATGCGCAAGGTGGTGGTGTATTTACGACACAAAGTAGATGTGGCCATAATACAAGAAACACACCTGCCTTTGGGCAGTAGGCTACAAGGTCATGTCCTGGTGGCAGGCTTCACATCACATGCTAGGGGTTTGCTTATCTGGACCCAGAAAGGAGCAGGGATTGAGCTGCAAGATCTCCATGCCGATCCTGGCGGTAGATATGTCATAGCTAATCACAGTATAGAAGATTTGGAGATAATCGTGGTAGGTGTATATGGACTGAATTATGATGACCCAAGCTTCTACACATACTTGCATCTAGAATTCAACAGTAGAGCAGCATACTGCAGGTCTGCGGTGGGGACCTCAATAGCATATTAAACCCCAACAGGTCCTAGGGTCCCCTAAGAAGACCCTCGGCCCATGTAATTAAAGAAATGATGCACCGCACAGGCCTTTTGGATGTGTGGTGGCATCAGGACCCCATGGTCCTGGGTTACACAACTAGTCTGTCTGTGACACACACACACGTCTTTGGTCCCCTGGATTCAGGGCTGCAAACTTTTACCACACACATATTCTAATTGCTCGCCGATTTTACTGGAACTAAATTTATGTAGGAAGCCCTTACCTGTATTTTCCTGGTGTTTTCCACCCAATTCACTATTGGATGCAGTATTCAGGGAGAAACTAGGTACAGCCATAGTGACGTTTTTCTCATTAAACATAGGAACTATTCCTAAATTCGCTATGGTCTGGGAAGCCTTCAAAGTATAAATAAAGGGGAGTCACCATAGCATAGCATGCCGGAGTCCTGAGGGCCACTATGGGCAGGCTTCGTTGTCTCGAGGAGGAAATAACAAGTTTGAAGCAGCAACTGGAATCTGAGGGAGCTGCGACGGTCATGGGCGACATTAGGGCAAAGATAGAAGAATTCCAGGAAGTGAGGTAACACATCTAAGAATATACGGAATGGCACGTATATATGGTGAGGGAGAGTGACCTGGAGCCACTTTTATTAACCTTATGGGTCCTAAGCGTGAAAACAATACTGTATTACAAATCCAAGAGGAAAGTGGACAGATCCTGGAGGGTGGTGGAACGCTATTGTAGATATTATATAGACTTATCTAGATCACACTTAGCGTATCGTGAAGAGGAAGTGCTGGTCTGCCTGACCCATATTGCCATTAAGAGGCATACGGTAGAACAAAGAGAGACTGATGGCCCCACTGCAACCAGGGAAAATCTGAACTGCCCTTAAGGACATGCCAGCGGGGAAGGTGCCAGGCACTGATGGTCTCACAGTGGCCTTTTACAAAAGCGTATTAATATTTGCTTATACCACACTGTCAAGTAGTACACAAGTGGAGGAAGTAAGTATGATGTTTATTGCACCACTCCAGAGAAGCGTCCCACTCCTGGATCAGCAGGGAACAACTGCCGGACCGAGAGTGGAACGTTACATACATACACATCATAACAATGCACGCGTTGCCATGAACACGAAGTGGCAACCACGCGCGCACGACATAACACATCTCCCTTTTCTTAATAACCAAAATATATAAACATTCAAAGAAGAACAATACAAAATAAAAATAATGAAATCTAAAGAACATTCTAAGAAAATAATGCAGACCTAATTTACATAGTCATCAAGCCATTTTGGTTTACATCTATTCCTTTTACATTTGGTAACATAGTTATCATCAAGTATATTTGAAGATGAAGACTTAGTTCCGGACTCTTTGAATAACATGTTACTGTTCAAGGAATTATTCTCCTCATGTCTATGAGGCTCGAAATCTAGGTCATTTTGTTCTACTACTAAATCTTGAGCCTCATGACCCCCACTCTCCTCATTGCTATTTGACCTACTCGGTTCAATTACTGGGTCAAAGTCCAGAAAAGTCCCACGCTCACCTTGGCTATTAGTAGGATACACCCACTCATTACCTTTTAATATGGCAATGCGTCTGATATTCCAGACTCTACCATCAGATAACCTGACCGCATTTCTTAACACTTCAATTACCCTGAAAGGTTTGGAATATTGACTTTCTCCCTTCCTGACCTTCCAAGGTTTATTAGTTTTAACTAGCATCCCTACCTTTACACTATGGGTGTGCTTGTTACTACAATTTTGCTCAAATTTTGTTTGATAACGCTCATGGGTGTTACTTAATTTGTTTCTTACAACATCTAAGTCCATGGTGACTACAGGATCCTCAAACAACCAAGAAGGATTAACCTTAGTTCTAGCAATTCTCCCTCTCATAATCTCGAAGGGAGTACATCGAGTCATTTCATTTAACGTAATACGATACATCCACACTGTTTTAAGGACTTGTAATTCCCAGTTCTCATCCGCTATACCTTCAGATTGAATTGCCCCTTTAAGCACTCTGTTAAATCGTTCGATAAAACCATTGCCACTGGGATTGTATAAAGAGGTAGTACAATGTCTAATTCCAACTCTACTGAAATATTCCTTAGCTTTTTTTGATGTAAATTGTACTCCATTGTCTGTGATAATCCTGGAGGGAATACGTTCATCAGTAAAAATCCTGTCTAAAAATTTAGAACAGCATCAGGGTCTACCCCATTTACAATTTCAACAACCGGCCATTTTGAAAAAACATCTATAGCTGCGATGATATATTTACTATTAATGCCAATGGGACCCATAATATCCAATGCAATGACTTCCCAAGGATTCTTGGGGTTACAAGAAAAGTACTCATTGGGTTTCAAAGTTTTTAGAGATTTGTCTGCATTGGCACATTTTACACAATCTCTAACACACCTTTCAATGAAGATATCGTAACCAGGCCACCAAAAGAATCTTTTAACAGATTGTTTGGTTCTAACGATGCCTCCATGACACTCATGGCATTGTAAAGTAATATATTTCCTAAGGTTAGTCGGTGGAATAGCTCTATCACCCCTCCATAGTATACTTTTGAAGTGAGACAATTCGTTCCTAACTTCCCAAAAATTCCTCAAATTAGGGCTCAGATCTTTCTTCTCTGGCCATCCCTCAACCATGTACTTCAAAACTTCTTGAATTATAGAATCCTTGGAATACTCCTCAATCCACAACTGTTGGTTGATAAAAGGAATATCTTCATCGTGTAACCAGGAAATATGGTAGTCATCCCACTCAGATTCAGTTTCATGTTTACCACTTAAAGGCATTCTGGAAAGGAAATCAGCTGACACATTATCCTTACCAGGAACATAAGTTACATTGTAAAGAAAATCTTGAAGTCTCATGGATAATCTGGCAATACGTGCCGAAGCCTTGGCCATCCCTTTAGTGGTGAGTAATTTAACCAAAGGTTTGTGATCACTACGAATTTCACAATGTTTGCCCCAGACAAATGCTCTAAAATGCTCCAAAGCCCACACACACGCCAATGTTTCTCTTTCTATCACAGAATATTTAACTTCTGCGTCAGTCAGAGACCTAGAAGCATAGGCAATTACATTTTCACTGACATCACTCTTTCTCTGAGACAATATTGCACCTAAACCTTTCGAGCTGGCATCGGTGGTAACAATGCTGGGCAAATTGGGATCAAAACCTGACAGAGGAACAGCATTAGCAATAGCTGTTTTAATGTTTCTGAATTCATAATCACACTCCTTACACCAATTAAATTTGCTACCGTTCTTGAGTAACTGTCTTATGTGGAATGTTTTGCAGGAAAAATTCATAATGTATTTGGAGTAAAACTCTGTGAGACCAAGAAAAGACTTTACATCATCTTTACAACTGGGTTCCGGCGCTAAACGTATTGCATCAATTAAATCAGGTTTGGGCCTAATTCCTTCCTCACTCAACACGTGACCCAAATACGTAACACTCCTGACAGCAAATTTGCACTTTGAAAATTTGACTGTCAAACCTCTTTCATTTAGGATACTTAATACATGATCCAACAAGTGATCATGTTCGATTTTATCTCTGCCATGGATTAGGATGTCATCTTGAAAGCAATGTACGTTGGCCATGTTACCAAATAATGAATGCATGAGTCTCTGAAAAACAGCAGCAGCAGAGGCCAAACCAAAAGGCATCCTCTTGTATTGGAAACATCCAAAAGGAGTAATGAATGCTGTATAGTTTTTTGAATCTTGGTGTAACACAATCTGATGGTAAGTGGCCGAAAGATCAATGGTGGAAAACAGTTTTGCGTCTTTAATTGTGGAAAGCATTTCTGAAATGCGTGGTAAAGGAAACTGGTCAACAAGAATGTTGTCATTAAGATGACGTAAATCAATACACAATCTAATTTTGCCATCGGAACGTCTAGCAACCACAATGGGAGAAACCCACTCAGAAGATTCAATCTTTTCTATAATGTCTGCACTCACTAAAGCATTTAATTCCTTCTCAACTTCACATCTAACAGTTAAGGGTATGTTCCTTGCTTTGAAAATCTTGGGTGAAGCATTATCCTTGAGCACAATTTTGTGTACAAAATCAGTTAACTTGCCAATACTATCATTAAAGACTTTAGGGAATTTTCTTTTAAGGAAACTAGATCCAAATTCGCACACATCGACTACCATCACTGGTTCAGGATTATTGGGATCCAATATGATATCTAAACTGCCTTGATCTTGCCAACCTAAAATTGCAGGACCTCTCTTCGCAAGATACAATTTGCATAAACTAGATCTATCCTTGAATTCAAACAAACAAGTGGTAAATCCCACTAAATCAATTTTCTCACCCGAAAATCCTTCAGGAGCGATATCAGGAAGGACCAAAATATCCCCTAATTTCTTTTGAAATTTATCAAACCACAACTGTTCATTAATAATAGTGTAAGGTGAGCCAGAATCTACATACATTTGAACTTCAATTCCACCAATAGTCATCATGCAAATAGGTTTCTTCCTGACTTTCACAGAATCAACATTTAGGACTGATTTGTCATTACTTCTGATGTTTAGAACAAACTTATTGTCATCATTTTGTTTCCCATGGTAAAGTATCATCACACTCTTTTTCTACAAATTTGACTTCATTGAAAAGTTTCTTCCTACACACCTTAGAAAAATGTCCAACCACCCTGCATGAAGAACATTTCTGTTTTAATGCAGGACACAATTTGTTATTTGCTAAATGTGAGCTGCTGCCACAACGGAAACATTTAAGGTGTTCACTAGAAGTGCCCTTAACTACTTCTGGTTTTGTGCATGTATTCTGCCCTCGAATTTTAGAATGAACTTTATTTACACTCTCATCCAACTTAGATTCTTTGAGTATGACTTTAGCACTCCTAGAAGACATTTCAGCTTTCCTGACAATGTCAAGAATTTGTTGTAAGCTAGCATCTCCATTAACCCACAACCTTTCTTGAACAGAAGAATCATTAACGTGCATAACAATTTGATCTCTGATAAATTCTTCTTGTAACTGTCCAAAATTGCAATCTAACGATAACGTTCTAAGAGCAGCAAGATAATCATCAATAGTCTCATCAATTTCTTGTTTTCTGTGGAAAAATGTGTATCTTAGAATACCAATACATACTTTAGGGGAAAAATAATGGTCAAAAACACTGATAGCACTATCAAATGCATTTTGATCCCCTTCTCCACCCCCAGCTTTAGTTGCTTGGTTGTATGCCTTTAAACCTTCTGGGGCAACACAATGCAAGAAAATCCTTTTCTTTTGTTGGGGAGGCATGTCACCTTGGATATCAATAGTATCAATGTAATTGAGAAAGAATGCTTTCCATTCTGGCCACTTCATGCAGGGAGCGCCACCTGCAGGCCAGAACGATTGTGGAGGAGGAAGAGAAAAACTCTGGGCACACATATTGCTAATGCGTGCTACGAAGGTTGATCAGATAAGTTAAGTGAAGTAGCAATGACTACAATGGCACAGCGCGTGCACGCAGCAGAGTCAAGGTGTTTCTCCGTAGTTAATCGTCCTGCTGTGACTGGTTGAACTGCTTCAGAGCGAAAGCAGTAAATGGACGTAATAAATGTGGCGCAAAAAACCAGATGATAGAGAAAAAAAATAATAATAAATCCCACGAGATTTTAGTAGCACGAAGGAAGAGTTCAATGAAAAGCACAGGACGTCCAACAACAGCATTCAGTTGACAGGTATCCACTGTTGCATCCACTGTTGCTAAATGATGTGCAACAAAGGCACAAGTCAAAAGGTATCCAAACAACGGGAAACACGCAATGAAAACTTCCAACAGCGGCAAATTCGCGCTATACAGCGAGAGCCATAAGTCTCTAAAAAAAAAACAAATAAAAGGAAAGAATGACGCTAAACTTACGGCACAGTAAAATTGAAGAGAAGAAGCCATCAGCAGGAACAACGATGAAGAAGTGATGGAAAAGAAATCCAGGAGGAAGAAAAAACAAAAACAGGAGACACTGTAAAAAAAAAAACACTGGAGGAGAACGAAGAGAAAACCTGGAATGCGGGTTCGGGGAGTGGTGCAGCTCGTCGCCACTTGTCAAGTAGTACACAAGTGGAGGAAGTAAGTATGATGTTTATTGCACCACTCCAGAGAAGCGTCCCACTCCTGGATCAGCAGGGAACAACTGCCGGACCGAGAGTGGAACGTTACATACATACACATCATAACAATGCACGCGTTGCCATGAACACGAAGTGGCAACCACGCGCGCACGACATAACACACACTTGGTTACGCTCATTGAAGATATGGCCTCGGATGGCTGAATGCCCCCAACCATGTAGGAGGCACTGCTGGTAGTATTGCTGAAAACGGGTAACCCACTGGAACAATGCTCCTCGTATAGACCCTTGTCACTCAAGAATGTTGATACAAAGGTGTACGCTAAGATTTTGGCCAATCGACTCCCATCCCTGATGTCTACGTTGGTGGGTGTGGGGCAGGCAAAACTTAACATTCAACCTTAGAACGATGTTTGGGTCAATGCAACAACTGAACCAGGACTCCAAGGCAGTGGCTGTCTTTCTTGATGCCGAAAAAGCCATTGATTCTGTGGAGTGGGGCTTCATGGAGGCTGTGCTGCATCATATAGGGGTGGGGTATTCTCTTCTACATTTGATCAAGATACTATTTACAAAGCCTCTAGCGCACTGTTCGGGGGAAACGCTGGGCTCAAGATGAATTGGGACAAATCAGTAATATTCCCACTTACATCCGCCACAAGGCCGACGCCTGTGGAATACCCACTGCAATGGACAGGTGACTCTGTTCTATACCTGGGAATACGGGTACATACGAACCCGACACTGGTTCTCTGTGAGAATTATGGCAGGGCAATACTACTTATGGCATATGCGGTCGAACACTGGATCAGATTGCCGCTGTCACTCGCACAACAAGTAGAGATTATGAAAATGGTGGTTCTGCCACGCTTCCTCTTCCTTTTTCTGAACATACTAATAATACTCACCAGTGCAACGTTCGACAGGATAAAGGCATTGCTGTTACAGTTGGCCTGGGCAGGAAAGCAACCCATAGTGGGATGGTTGACATTAACAGTCCCGTATGACATGGGTGTGCCTTAATGCATCTGATCTAGAGGCAAATTACTGGGTGGCACAGTCACAATATGCCCAGATTTACTGCATGTGCAAATGGAGCGGCAGCCCTGTGCACATTACAGAGGTATCTCTTCGGTCTACCGATCAGACGATACAGGATATTTGACTCACTGAATGTGACTTCACACTTGGCATAGAATGCTAGAAAAAACAGGCAGGGCTGCTATTATATTCCCCTCTGATACCTTTATCTTGGTGCAAATGGTTCCCGATGTTGCAGGAGCAGGGAGCACTGAAAGAATTAGGCATTACCACAATGGGAGACTTCTTTGCAAAGGGAACATTTCGTGACTGGGAGGCAATACAGGAAGATGGGACACAGACGACACTGTTAACGCGCTTCTACTACCACAGGGTGAAGCATTCCCTTAGGATGTTTTTGAGAGAAGAAATTCCAGAACCACATGCTTTTATGGCCTTATCCTCGCTCTTACAAATAACTGAATCCCAACACTTAATATCCAGATTAGGCTTATGCATCCAGGAAGCACGCAAGCCAGGAATGAGCAAGGCCCGGCAGGCTTAACAGGGGTACCTGGGCACACTCATAGATGATAAAATATGGCAGTATTGCTGCTCGATAACCAAAACAATTTCCCTAAATAGCAGGCACAGATTAATACACTTTAAATACATTAATCGAGTTTATTACACACCGGGCAGACTATATAGATATGGGATCCAAGATAATGCTGCATTTCCCAGATGCCCGGAATCTAGTGCAGGTTTTCTACACATTGCCTGGAACTGTCCAGGCATATACATAGATATTGGCAAGTGGTGTTTCAGGTACTGAATGATATAATAGGGGAGCAGTTGGAATCGGCTGCGTCACTCACCTTAAAAGGATACCATAGGAGACTTCCCAAAGCAAATAGTCGGCTGGCAGCTATCGCATTGTTGCTAGCCAAGTGCAGGGTGGCAATGCGTTGGATGTTGGGCCCACTCCCGACTGTACAGGAAGGGTTGCAAGGAATGGCATATTGCAATACACAATCAAACACATACAGTGCACTCCTCCCCATTTGCAGTCCCCCTCTGGATGTATGAGAGCTGTTTCGGGTATACTGGACGAAAACACGAGAGACTGGACTGCGGAGGAATGATGCTACTGCACAGGCAGAGGGAGGGGATGGTCTACCGAGCACTGCATAGAGCCGGGGTCTTCTGCCCCTGAAGTAAGCCTATGGGCCGACGAGGGGTGTGTCTAGGGACATGAGCAGTCCTCTCCTCCTCAGCTACACCAAACTGGTTCAGGGACCAGCTCCTCCTCCCACTGGGTTGGTGCCGTACTGGCTACAGAGGGCCTAAAAAACAAAGACATTCTTGTCCTTAAGTCCTCCCCCCCCCCATTACTTTTTACTGTGAATAGGCAGGCTTTGCCCCTTTGAAGTAAATTAAAATTCAGAACCCTCCCAGCTGCTCTTACTTACCTGACAACAGTCACATACAAGCCACTGTCCTGCTCTGGTAGCTGTTTTCACACCTCAAGCACTACTACTGGCAGGCTATTGCAAATTAGCCTCTGGGAGCTTCAGCCAGGAAAAATGTAACTTTCTAAAAGTTACTTTTGTTAAAGAAAATCTAAAGGTCACCCTTAAGTTGGATTTCTAATTAATAATAAATATATAATAAAAATAGTAGCTGAACCATTCCTATAGCTTGTCCAAAACCTGATACAAAATTAATAATGCACTGTAGTTTTTCTCATAGGACGGCCAGTGCCTTCCTCAAGCTTTTGAGGGCTTTTCACTGTAGGGCAATCAGTCTGTATTCTACAGGTCCCACTTTTAAATACTTGGCTCCATACTCTATGGGCTACAAGGCCTACTTAGAGGTCAATTGTTAATATTTAAAAGGAATGTGTTCTCCCCATACCATAAGGGGTATTTTGAGAGATTGGACTGCAGATTTAAATTGCAGCTGTCAGAAAGCATTCTTAGGCCGGAAACTGTTTCCCTTGTCATTCTAGTTGATGGCAAATATGCTGCAGTCCACAGATGACATTTTATTTTCTGTGCCGTTCGGCTTAGTTTCTAACCCATATGCTGTGGCCTTACAAGTGACTTAAGTAGGCCAAACAGGTATTAGCCAGCTTGTACATGTTTTAGGAGTGAAAGCACATATACTGGTCACTGGATGGTGGTTCCTCAGTGCACAGAGTATAGAAACAATAATAAAATTCAGTAACAAATGGGGTGACCAATCAAATGGGGGTATTTTCTCATATTTGGGCTAAAACACCTGACTTTTGCAGACACCAGCTTGTTTATAATCTATTTGTACTGTCATTCGTAGTTGTTGTCTTGGATATTTGTTTGATTTGATCATAGATAGATAGATTAAAATGATTGTGATCACTATTGTTTTTTAATCTTCCCTGTATTGAGCTGGTGTAAGGTTAGTGTCCATTTTTTGCAGTCACTTTGCTTCCTCATCATTACTTGCATCAGTCTGCTGGTGTTGTTTTTCCTATATTTCTTACTTCAATATTATTCCTTCTAGATATATTTGTTACCCTGCTTCTAATCAAGCATTTCCCTTTTGAAATATTTAAGTGTCCTGGCTCCTATTTCTTGACCTCAGTTTCTTTCTTATAGTTATCAAGTTTCATGTTTTTAGGTCTTCTAGAACTTTTGCCACTCCTCCTTTGTATTGAATCTCTGTACTTGCTTTTTTCATTTATTCAATTTCTGCTTCAAGATTACCCAAAAGAACAAGTTCTAGGACTGTCAAAATGATTAGACGTAAGGAGCATTTGTTCAGTATTGTATTCCATTATTCAAGAAATACTTTTTGATCACTACAAAATGTTGTTTTCATATTAGTCGTAGTGTCGACAAGGGCTTGTTCTGAAATCTCTGAAAAAATTTAGATTTAGAAAAAGTTTGAACTTTCAGAATTTTTGAAGAACAGCATCAACCACTCAAGTCAATCCGTCCAAGTCGTGACTTCTCTGGGCAAGGATATCAGGTTGATCCCACTCTGAAGTTTTGGGCTGCCTGAAAATCTGGTTCAGCTGACTCTCGTAGCAAGCTACGCGACTTTGGTGCACTATTCCCGGATACAGCCTACTGCTTTGTCCTAGCTGGAGGAAACCAAGCTCCAAAAAGAGAATATTAGTCTGATTTATTGCTTGGCCAGTGGGTTACTCTGACCCACACAGGACAGATCTCCTATTTACCCATTACAAGTGCATTATTTTATATGGCACTTGTAACAAGGTGGACGGGATATATGTCAAGTTTGTGACAGAGTAAACCAATCACCAAACTCTAAATCAGGCCCTAAATTTGAAAGTAGAAATCTTGACCGGGTGAAGATGCAAAAACTATCCTGCCAATGAGAGGACTTCCCTGGGTTTCAAAATTCTATTTTACATGATTGGAGCTTTTCTCGTGGAAACCAACTGTTATAAGTTGGGACCTGGCTCAGCCACTTGTCCAACTTCAAAGGGATGTTAATGGATACATCATGCTGTCTTACGCCACTGGATGATTTTGACTTCTGTTTCAGATACTAAGGTCACCACTCTATGAGTTGGTGGACCGAGTCATCTCTTTTGTCCTGACGAGGACCTAACATCCGCCAGGCCAAGACTACTACACCCACCATATTTAGAAATTACCTCCAAGCTAGTGGGCATTTCTAGGGCGTTGACCGGAACCGCCATCATGATGGTTCCTGTCAATGCTGTTTACAGTCAGCATGATGGAGTCCTGAACCAAACTGTTTTCTTTTTTAATTTCTTAAAGAAAATCCTGAAGCGGGATTTTCATTTTAAAACTAAAAATGAAAATGCTTCCCCCGCCATGGGAGACATCTCTCATGGTGGGGGGGGAGCATTTAGCAGGTTTCACTGCCCCATACTGACAAGGTTTTCCTGACGGGCAGTGAAAACTGACCTAATTCCACCCATCTAAATTAGGTGGGCAGAATTAGAGGTCTGACTGTGAGGGCCTTTACTCCCATGGGCCGGTGGAGCTGATTAACCATGGTGCAGACAAAGTACTCTCTACTGTGATTAACCTAAGGTCCGTGCACTTTTAAATTTGGTGCGTTGACATTTGTTTTGGCAGTACGTAAACTTGGTCGCTGGTACAATGGAGTATACATACCACTAAGATTTAAATTTGGCCCTTAGTCAGAAGATGAAATCTTTGACCAGCACGAAACTATAGGTGTATCTTAACCCTGCTCCATTGCGGTCAGCCTGATATAGCTCCTTTTCAGTCAACAGTGAAAGTTGATTATTAATTGGCGTGTTACTTTTTCTTGGTGCTTTTTACCTTAAATCTTGAAAAACTCATATCCCTTATTGGATATTTATAATTTTGTTGACTAAATTTTACTCAACTCTTATAAACTGGAGTGGGATTTATATTGTATTGTGAATTGGCTTCCTAACTGTTTTATTACTTGTAAATGCTTTGCACATTTTCTTAAGTTACGCCTGCCTACTTGTGGCATAGCTGCTAGTGGCTGAGTTCACGGTTACATTTTTGAAATTTTTCTCTGGCCCTAACAAGTTAGTGACTTTATTACTTGTGGTGGACTACCATCCAAACTAATTATGAATTCACATTTTCACAGTGAGAGAAAAGGCCCACGAGACAAGGAATAAGTAAGATTACTCAGGAGCAAATCAAGAAAGTTAAAATCATTTTTGTCATATCTAAAAATGACACAGCTCCAGTAGTAAATGCCTCCTTTGATCCATCTATAAAGTATTCGATACACAACACAGAAAAAAGTTGTACATGTTTTATGAGACAAATGCAAGTGAAATACGTCTTTTCCACTTTCAAGCCAAACATAGGAGAAAACATGCCAAATCCATAAGTGGAATCTAGACCCAAAATGACATCTAAATCACCAATTACACACATGGTGATATTTCTATTTTAAATGTTTGTCAAGTGAGACTTTAGAGAACGTGTACCTCAAATACAAAACAGGCAATCAATCAATCAATATATATATTTATAAAGCGCAGTACATACCCATGAGGTTTTCAAGGCGCTGGAGAAGAGAAAGGGGGGGGGGTGCTGCTACTGCTCGAAGAGCCAGGTCTTGAGGTGTCTTTTGAAGATGAGCAGGTCCTGGATTTGTCTTAGGTCAGATGGGAGGGTATTCCAGGTCTTGGTGGCGAGGTAGGAAAAAGATCTGCCGCCGGAGGATTTGCGTCGGATGCAGGGATGGAGGCGAGGGCGAGGTTGGAGGAGTGGAGTTGTCGGGTGGGGGTGTAGAAGCTGAGTCTGTTGTTAAGGTAAGCTGGTCCGATGTTGTGGAGTGCTTTGTGTGCGTGGGTGAGGAGTTTGAAGGTGATCCTCTTGTCGACGGGGAGCCAGTGCAGGTCTCTCAGATGGGGGGTGATGTGGCTGCGGCGGGGAATGTTGAGGATGAGTCAGGTGGAGGTGTTTTGGAGGTGTTGCAGGTGTTTGGGCGGGATGCCTGCGTAGAGTACGTTGCAGTAGTCGAGCCTGCTGCTGACGAGGGCCTGAGTTACTGTTTTTCTTGTTTCGGTTGGGATCCATTTGTAGATTGTGCAGGAGGAGGAGATGGCGTTGACCTGCTTTGACATGTCGAGGGATGAGTCGAGGATGAGGCCAAGGTTGCGTGCGTGGTCAGTTGGCGTTGGAGGGGTACCCAGCGAGGCTGGCCACCACGAGTCGTCCCAGGCGGAGGGGGTGGGCCCAAGGATGAGGACCTCCGTTTTGTCCGAGTTCAGTTTCAGCCGGCTGCCTTTCATCCCGTCGGCGACGGCCTTCATGCCCTCGTAGAGGTTGGTTTTGGCGGTGTGTGGGTCCTTGGTGAGGGCGAGGATGAGTTGGGTGTCGTCGGCATAGGAGATGATGTTGAGGTTGTGTTGGCGGGCAGCTTGTGCGAGGGGGGCCATGTAGATGTCGAACAATGTCGGGCTGAGGGATGAGCCCTGTGGTATGCCGTAGATGATGTTGGTGGCTTCGGAGTGGAAAGGGGGGAGGCAGACTCTCTGGGTTCTTCCGGAGAGGAAGAATGAGGTCCAGTCGAGGGCTTTCTCTTGGATCCCTGCGTCGTGGAGGCGAATTTTCAGAGTGTGGTTGCAGACTGTGTCAAAGGCGGCTGACAGGTCTAGGAGGATGAGGGCTGATGTTTCTCCATTGTCGAGTTGGCTTCTGATGTCGTCTGTGGCGGCGAGGAGAGCGATCTCGATGCTGTGGTTCCGTCTGAATCCGGACTGGGAGGGGTCGAGGATGTTGTTGTCTTCGAGGTATCAGGTGAGTTGTGTGTTGACGATTTTATCAATGACTTTCACCGGGAATGGGAGCAAGGAGATGGGCCAGAAGTTATTCAGGTCTTTGGGATCCGCCTTTGGTTTTTTGAGTACAGCATTGATTTCGGCATGTTTCCAGCTCTCCGGGAATCTTTCTGTTTCGAAGGAGATGTTGATGACCTTCCGTAGGTGTGGTGCGATGGCTGTGTCTGCTTTGTTGTATATGTGGTGTGGGCACGGGTCTGACGGTGATCCGGAGTGGTTGGAATTCATGGTCTTGCTAGTTTTGTCGTCATTGATGCTGGTCCAGGAGTTCAGGCGGTTGGTGCGGGTGGGGTTCGTGGAGGGGAGACTGACATGTTTGGGGTAGTAGGGGTGTTGAAGCTGTTGTGGATGTCAGCAATCTTTCGGTGGAAAGCGGTGGCTAGGGCGTCGCACAGTTCTTGGGAGGGGGGATGTCGTTGACGGTGGCACTGGGGTCGGAGAGGTCCTTCACGATGTTGAAGAGTTCTTTGCAGTCGTGAGCGTTGTTTTCCAGGCGAGTTTTGAAGGAGGATCTTTTTGCTAGCCTGAGGAGTTGGTGATGACTGCGTGTGGCGTCCTTAAGTGCTGTGTGGCTGTCGGGTGTGCGTTTGTGGAGCCATTTCTTCTTGAGTTTACAGCAGTTGCGTTTGGAGGCTTGGAGGTCGTTGGTGAACCAGGTGGCTTTTCTGTTGGTTTGGTTGTTGGAGGGTTTCTTGAGTGGTGCGAGGCAGTTGGTGCAGTCGTATAGCCTGAGGTTGTGGGCGGCGATGTCAGGGTCGGGTGGTGGTTTCTGGGCTAGGGCATTGGTCAACTGATCTTCTGTGACTTTGCTCCATTGACGACGGGGTGGTTGCTCAGTGTGGTGGTGGTTTGTTTGTTTCTTGAAGGTGAAGTGGATGCAGTGTTGATCGGTCCAGTAGAGTTCAGTGCAATTGAAGGTGACGTGGTCGCTTGTGGAGAAGATGGGGTCTAGAGTGTGACCGGTGGTGTGGATGGGTGCGTTGACCAGCTGTCTGAGGCCGAGGTTGTCGATCAGGGTGGTGGAGTTGATATCGTTATTGTTTTCGAGGTGAAAGTTCAGGTCCCCGAGGAGAATGTAGTCCATGGAGGTGAGTGCGTGGGTGCTGGCAAGGTCGGCGATGGCGTTGCTGAACAATGCTCTGGGTCCAGGAGGTCTGTAGATGAGTGTTCCTCTGAGGGTGGTGTTGAGGTCGGTGTGGATTTGAAAGTGTAGGAGTCCGGCAGAGTTGAGGGAGTCGTCCAGGTGGGTGTGGACTTCGAGGGTGGCCTTGTGGACGATGGCTATGCCTCCTCGGGTTCTGTTGATGCGGTCTCTGCGGGAGATGGCAATGTCAGGCGCTGAAGAGTCGTTCCACCAGGTTTCGGTCAGGAACGCTACATCGGGGTAGTGGAGTCAAGCAGGTCCCAGAGCTCGATGGCGTGCTTACGTGCGGAGCAAGTGTTGAGGAGTATGCAGCGGAGGTGGTTGGTCTTGGTCCTGGGAGGTTTATGGGGTCTGACGCAGGTGAAGCTGCAGTTGCGGCAGGAGAAGGCTCCATGTGTGCTTTTTAGAGTGGCCTGGAAGCAGGTGGTGTCTCAGGCGGTGTTGAGTGCGAGGAGGGTGCTGGCGTCGTAATGGAGGCTGGTGGTGTGGATGTTGCGGGGTCCAGGGGTTCTGGCGCTGGGCGCGGTCCAGGCGCAGACGGGCACAGACTGGCTTGCCTCTGGCGCGCCAGCGGCACGACAGCCATTAAGAAGGGAGGGGGGGAGGAGCAGCTGGGAGGCGCGTGCGAATGGGGTGTGGGGGGAGCGGGAAAAAAGGCGCAGAATGGGGGAAAAAAGTGAAAAAAGACAAAAAGTCAAAAAAGTGAAAAAGACAAAAAGTCAAAAAGCAGAGGAAAGCAGAACAAGAAATGCAAAAATGCAGGAAAGAAAGTCAAGGCTAGCCAAAGATCACAGAACAATGGAACTAGAAACAGAGAAAGCACTCTAGCGCTCACCAGGGCGGATCGGGTCCAGGATGGCCTCGATCCCTTGGAGCAACGAGGGTGGGGAGGGGGTGACGCGGGCACGGCTCGGTGGTGCTGTGCGCGCGGGGAGTGTTTCACCTGGCCAAAACAGGTCAGGGGACACTCACCTTAGTGCGCAGCGACTGCCATTAAGAAGGGAGGGGGGTGGGAGGAGCAGCTGGGAGACGGGAGGGGCGGGCGAATGGGGGGGGCGGTGGTAGTGGGGAGAGAGCTGGAAAAAAGGCACAGAACGGGGAAAAAGTGAAAAAAGACAAAAAGTGAAAAAAGTGAAAAAGACAAAAAGTGAAAAAAAAGCAGAGGAAAGCAGAACAAGAAATGCAAGAATGCAGGAAAGGAAGTCAAGGATAACCAAAGATCGCAGATGAATGGACCGAGCAGCAGAGAAACAGAGAAAACATTCTAGCGCTCACCAGGGCGGATCAGGTCCAGGAGGGCCTCGATCCCTTGGATCAGCGAGGGCGGGAAGGGGGAGATGCGGGCACGGCTCGGTGGTGCTGTGCGCGAGGGGAGTGTTTCACCTGGCCAAAACAGGTCAGGGGATACTCACCTTAGCGCGCAGTGCCCGCCATTAAGAAGGGAGGGGGGAGGGAGGAGCAGCTGGGAGGCGCAGGCGAATAGGGGTGCGGGGGTGCAGGGGGAGTGGGGAGAGAGCGGGAAAAAAGGCGCAGAACTGGGGAAAAAGTAAAAAAAAGACAAAAAAGTGAAAAAAGCAAAGGAAAGCAGAACAAGAATGCAGGAAAGAAAGTCAAGGATAGCCAAAGATCGCAGAAGAATGGACAGAGCAACAGAGAATACAAGAAAACACTCTAGTGCTCACAAGGGCAGATCGGGTCCAGGAGGGCCTCGATCCCTTGGAGCAGCGAGGGCGGGGATGGGGAGACGCGGGCACAGCTTGGTGGTGCTGTGCGCGCGGGGAGTGTTTCACCTTGCCAAAACAGGTCAGGGGGCAATATATTGACAAAGCAGTTGTGAGGTCTAGCCAATCTAGCAAAGAACGACAAAATGACCATGATGGTCACTGACAAGGAAGATGCTATTGTGATAGGGAATATTAGTTACTGAATACTAGGATGAGGCTTCATACATTTTCCTGGGCAGAGATCCTACTATAGAAGTGGGACAGGTATTAAAGAAGATTCTGGAAAAAGCTCTTCCTAACAATGAAAGAATATCTTACCCAAGAATGCCTAGAATACTTGCTACATATAGTTTGTCTAAACTACACAAAGACCTGATTCATCCACCTGCAGACCTATAATTTCAGCTGTAGACTTACTACAAGAACCTCTAGATAAGTATGCGAATGCTTTCCTCCAATAATAGCACAAGCAGCCCAGACGTATATATACAAGAGACAACACATTTCCTGAAAAAACTTAGATGTTATAATTAACAATAGAAAATGATTTCACACTGTGCCATAATTATTTTAGAGCTTTAAGCAAGCATTACCTACTAGTGTTTAAGGGCCTGATTTAGAGTTTGGCGGCTGAGTTACTCTGTCACAAATGTGACGGATATCCTGTCCACCGTATAACAAAGTCCATGGCATAATGGAATCATAATACTGTGGACGGGATATCCGTCACGTTTGTGACAGAGTAACCCCACCCTCCAAACTCTAAATCAGGCCCTAAATCATTAGGCTCGTCAGGAGCCCCAGCATATGCCCATACCTTTATGAGGACATTTGAAGAAAACATCTTGAACAGTACCCTGTGGAATAAAAGACTGAATGCACTTTTGCGATACATTGATCTGTTTTAGGGTGGTAAGGACCTAGAGAAGAACGGGAGAGTTAAACACAGAATCTGAATCAACAACACCATACAATCAGGAAAATACCAACATCTTAATTGTGTGCAATTCTCAAATATCATTAAAGAACTAAGGCACTTCATCCTACAACTGGTTAAATCATGCTCTTCCTACAACTGATTAAATCATTGTACTTAAACATGCTGTGCCATGTTACTCAAGCGTATGTATTTACTTGAAGAAGAGTCCCTATGGGAAGGTGTATGTTAGAAAGTCTTCCCGGAAGGCCAATATATGATTTCTGAGTAAAAAAGTAACATTAGAATTTGAAATGAGAAAGCAGCTGTAGCATTGCACTGGTTAGCAAACATTCACAACATAAACCAATTAGTGGTTAACATTTTTAACTAGTTATAATTTCTGATAGATGATGAGATCTAGAGAAAATGTAATTGAGAGAACACTATTGGATAAACAGACTAAGGGCATGATTTAGATCTTGGCTGTCGCACCGTGTAGGAAGTTGGCTCTGTATGCACTATTTCAAAGTAAGGAATAGTATGCATAGAGTCCAAGGGTTCTCCTTAGAGGTAAGATAGTGGCAAAAAGAGATAATTCTAGTGCTCTATTTTGTGGTAGTGTGGTCGAGCAGTAGGCTTATCAGAGGGTAGTGTTAGGCATTTGTTGTACACACACAGGCAATAAATGAGGAACACACACTCAGAGACAATTCCAGGCCAATAGGTTTTTGTATAGAAAAATATATTTTCTTAGTTTATTTTAAGAACCACATGTTCAATATTTACAAGTAATACTTCAAATGAAAGGTACTTCACTTAGGGACTTTGAATTAGCAAAATAGCATATACAGTTTTCACACAAATGACATATAGCTATTTTAAAACTAGACACAGTGCAATTTTCCACAGATCCTGTGGGAGGTAAGTGTTTGTTAGTTTTTGCAGGTAAGTAAACCACCTACAAGGTTCAAGTTTGGGTCCAAGGTAGCCCACTGTTGGGGGTTCAGAGCAACCCCAAAGTTACCACACCAGCAGCTCAGGGCCGGTCATGTGCAGAGGTCAAAGTGGTGCCCAAAACGCATAGGCTTCAATGGAGAAGGGGGTGCCCCGGTTCCAGTCTGCCAGCAGGTAAGTACCCGCGTCTTCGGAGGGCAGACCAGGGGGGTTTTGTAGGGCACCGGGGGGGGGGGTGGGGGGGGAGGACAAGTCAACACAAAAAGTACACCCTCAGCGGTACGGGGGCAGCCGGGTGCAGTGTGCAAACAGGCGTCGGGTTCGCAATAGGAATCATTGGGAGACCAAGGGGTCTCTTCAGCGATGCAGGCAGGCAAGGAGTGGGCTCCTCGGGATAGCCACCACCTGGGCAAGGGAGAGGGCCACCTGGGGGTCGCTCCTGCACTGGAGGTCGGATCCTTCAGGTCCTGGGGGCTGCGGGTGCAGTGTCTTTACCAGGTGTCGGGTCTTTGAAGCAGGCAGTCGGGGCCAGGGGGAGCCTCGGGATTCTCTCTGCAGGCATCGCTGTGGAGGCTCAGGGGGGTCTACTCTGGCTACTCACATTCTCGTAGTCGCCGGTGAGTACTCCCTGTGGTGTTTGTTCTCCACAAGTCGAGCCGGGGGCATTGGGTGCAGAGTGCAAAGTCTCACGCTTCCGGCGGGAAACGTGTGTTGTTTCAAAGTTGCTTCTTTGTTGCAAAGTTGCAGTCTTTGGTGAACAGAGCCGCTGTCCTCGGGAGTTCTTGGTCCTTCTATATGCAGGGTAGTCCTCTGAGGCTTCAGAGGTTGCTGGACCCTGGGAACGCGTCGCTGGAGCAGTGTCTTTAGAAGTGGGGAGACAGGCCGGTAGAGCTGGGGCCAAAGCAGTTGGTGTCTCCGTCTTCTCTGCAGGTTTTTCAGCTCAGCAGTCCTTCTTCATCTTAGGTTGCAGGAATCTATCTTGCTGTGTTCTGGGAGCCCCTAAATACTCAATTTAGGGGTGTGTTTGGGTCTGGGGGGTTAGTAGCCAATGGCTACTAGCCCTGAGGGTGGCTACACCCTCTTTGTGCCTCCTCCCTGAGGGGAGGGGGGCACATCCCTAATCCTATTGGGGGAATCCTACATCTGCAAGATGGAGGATTTCTAAAAGTTAGAGTGACCTCAGCTCAGGACACCTTAGGGGCTGTCCTGACTGGCCAGTGACTCCTCCTTGTTTTTCCTCATTATCTCCTCCGGCCTTGCCGCCAAAAGTGGGGCCGTGGCCGGAGGGGGCGGGCAACTCCACTAGCTGGAGTGCCCTGGGGTGCTGTAACAAAGGGGTGAGCCTTTGAGGCTCACCGCCAGGTGTTACAGTTCCTGCAGGGGGAGGTGAGAAGCGCCTTCACCCAGTACAGGCTTTGTTACTAGCCACAGAGTGACAAAGGCACTCTCCCCATGTGGCCAGCAACATGTCTGGTGTGTGGCAGGCTACTAAAACTAGTCAGCCTACACGGGTAGTCGGTTAAGGTTTCAGGGGGCACCTCTAAAGTGCCCTCTGGGGTGTATGTTACAATAAAATGTACACTGGCATCAGTGTGCATTTATTGTGCTGAGAAGTTTGATACCAAACTTCACGGTTTTCAGTGTAGCCTTTATGGTGCTGTGGAGTTCGTGCATGACAGACTCCCAGACCATATACTCTTATGGCTACCCTGCACTTACAATGTCTGAGGTTTTGCTTAGACACTGTAGGGGCATAGTGTTCATTCACTTATGCCCTCACCTATGGTATAGTGCACCCTGCCTTAGGGCTGTAAGGCCTGCTAGAGGGGTGACTGATCTATACCTATAGGCAGAGTGAGGTTGGCATGGCACCCTGAGGGGAGTGCCATGTCGACTTAGGGCCTCATTATGATCCTGGCGGGCGGCGGAGGCCGCCCGCCAGGATGCCGCCGTCCAAAATACCGCGCCGCGGTCAAAAGAGCGTGGCGGGTATTACAAGTTTTCCCTTGGGCTGGCGGGCGGTTGCTGAAAAACCGCCCGCCAGCCCAGGGGAAAACGACCTTCCCACGAGGATGCCGGCTCGTAATCGAGCCGGCGGAGTGGGAAGGTGCGACGGGTGCAGTGGCACCCGTCGCGTATTTCAGTGTCTGCAAGGCAGACACTGAAATACTTTGCGGGGCCCTCTTACGGGGGCCCCTGCCGTGCCCATGCCATTGGCATGGGCACGGCAGGGGCCCCCAGGGGCCCCGCGACCCCCCCCTACCGCCATCCTGTTCATGGCGGCTTTCCCGCCATGAACAGGATGGCGGTAGGGGGGGTCAGAATCCTCATGGCTGCGGAGCGCGCTCCGCAGCCATGGAGGATTCAAATGAGCAGCGGAAAGTCAGCGGGAGACCGCTGACTTTCCGCTTCTGACCGCAGCTGAACCGCCGCGGTCAGAATGCTCGTTGGAGCACCGCCAGCCTGTTGGCGGTGCTCCCGTGGTCGGTGGCCCTGGCGGCCACCGGCCGCCAGGGTCAGAATGACCCTCTTAGTCTTTTTATCCCCACTAGCACACACAAGCTGGCAAGCAGTGTGTCTGTGCTGAGTGAGGGGTCCCCAGGGTGGCATAAGATATGCTGCAGCCCTTAGAGAGCTTCCCTGGCATCAGGGCCCTTGGTACCAGGGGTACCAGTTACAAGGGACTTCTCTGGATGCCAGGGTGTGCCGATTGTGGAAACAAAAGTACAGGTTAGGGAAAGAACACTGGTGCTGGGGCCTGGTTAGCAGGCCTCAGCACACTTTCAAATCATAACTTAACATCAGCAAAGGCAAAAAGTCAGGGGGTAACAATGCCAAGGAGGCATTTCCTTACACAACCCCCCCCAAACGAAAGAGGATGAGACTAACCTTTCCCAAGAGAGTCTTCATTTTCTAAGTGGAAGAACCTGGAAAGGCCATCTGCATTGGCATGGGCAGTCCCAGGTCTGTGTTCCACTATAAAGTCCATTCCCTGTAGGGAGATGGACCACCTCAACAGTTTTGGATTTTCACCTTTCATTTGCATTAGCCATATGAGAGGTCTGTGGTCAGTTTGAACTACAAAGTGAGTACCAAAGAGGTATGGTGTCAGCTTCTTCAGGGACCAAACCACAGCAAAGGCCTCCCTCTCAATGGCACTCCAACGCTGCTCCCTGGGGAGTAACCTCCTGCTAATAAAAGCAACAGGCTGGTCAAGGCCATCATCATTTGTTTGGGACAAAACTGCCCCTATCCCATGTTCAGAGGCATCAGTCTGCACAATGAACTGCTTGGAGTAATCTGGAGCTTTGAGAACTGGTGCTGTGCACATAGCTTGTTTCAGGGTGTCAAAGGCCTGTTGGCATTCTACAGTCCAGTTTACTTTCTTGGGCATTTTCTTGGAGGTAAGTTCTGTGAGGGGTGTCACTATAGATCCATATCCCTTCACAAACCTCCTGTAGTACCCAGTCAAGCCAAGGAATGCCCTGACTTGAGTCTGGGTTTTTGGAGCTGCCCAGTCCAGAATAGTCTGGATCTTAGGCTGGAGTGGCTGAACTTGGCCTCCACCTACAAGGTGTCCCAAGTAAACCACAGTTCCCTGCCCTATCTGGCATTCGGATGCCTTGATAGAGAGGCCTGCTGCTTGCAGAGCCTTCAAAACCTTCTTCAAGTGGACCAGGTGATCCTGCCAGCTGGAGCTAAAGACCGCAATATCGTCAAGATAAGCTGCACTAAAGGCCTCCAAGCCAGCAAGGACTTGATTCACCAACGTTTGGAAGGTGGCAGGGGCATTCTTTAAACCAAAGGGCATAACAGTAAACTGATAATGCCCATCCGGTGTGGAGAATGCTGTCTTTTCTTTTGCTCCTGGTGCCATTTTGATTTGCCAGTACCCTGCTGTCAAGTCAAAGGTACTTCAGTATCTGGCAGCACCTAATTTATCAATTAATTTATTTGCCCTTGGAATGGGATGGGCATCTGTCTTGGTGACAGAATTAAGTCCTCTGTAGTCCACACAAAACTTCATCTCTCTCTTTCCATCTTTGGTGTGAGGTTTGGGGACTAAGACCACTGGGCTAGCCCAGGGGCTCTCAGAGTGCTCAATGACTCCCAGTTCCAGTAACTTGTGGACTTCCACCTTGATGCTTTCCTTAACTTGGTCAGACTGTCTGAAAACTTTGTTTTTGACAGGCATGCTGTCTCCTGTGTCTACATCATGGGTACACAGGTGTGTCTGACCAGGGGTTAGGGAAAAGAACTCAGCAAACTGTTGCAGGACCTTCCTACAGTCAGATTGCTGTTGGCCAGAGAGGGTGTTTGAGTAGATCACTCCAACAACTGAACCATCTTTTGGGTCTGTGGAGAGGAGATCAGGGAGAGGTTCACTCTCAGCTTCCTGGTCCTCATCTGTTACCATCAACAGATTCACATCTGCCCTGTCATGGAAGAGTTTGAGGCGGTTCACATGGATCACCCTTTTGGGGGTCCTGCTAGTGCCTAGGTCTACCAGGTAGGTGACCTGACTCTTTTTCTCTAGCACTGGGTAAGGGCCACTCCATCTGTCCTGAAGTGCACTGGGAGCCACAGGCTCCAGAACCCAGACTTTCTGCCCTGGCTGAAACTCAACCATAGCAGCCTTTTGGTCATACCAAAACTTCTAGAGTTGTTGGCTGGCCTCAAGGTTTTTTCTTTCCTTTTCCATATACTCTGCCATCCTTGAACGTAGGCCTAGTACATAGTCCACTATATCTTGTTTAGGCTCATGAAGAGGTCTCTCCCAGCCTTCTTTTACAAGAGCTAGTGGTCCCCTTACAGGATGGCCAAACAGAAGTTCAAAGGGGGAAAACCCTACTCCCTTCTGAGGCACCTCACTGTAGACGAAATGCAGACATGGCAAGAGGACATCCCATCTCCTTTTGAGTTTTTCAGGGAGCCCCATGATCATGCCTTTCAATGTCTTGTTAAATCTTTCAACACGACCATTGGTTTGTGGATGGTATGGTGTGGTGAATTTGTAAGTCACCCCACACTCATTCCACATGTGTTTCAGGTATGCTGATATAAAGTTGGTACCTCTGTCAGACACCACCTCCTTAGGAAAACCCACTCTGGTAAAAATACCAATGAGTGCTTTGGCTACTGCAGGGGCAGTAGTCGACCTAAGGGGGATTGCTTCAGGGTATCTAGTAGCATGATCCACTACTACTAGTATGTATTGGTTCCCTGAGGCTGTGGGAGGTTCAAGTGGACCCACTATGTCCACACCCACTCTTTCAAAGGGGACCCCCACCACTGGAAGTGGAATGAGGGGGGCCTTTGGGTCTCCACCTGTCTTAACACTGGCTTGACAGGTGGCACAGGAGACACAAAACTCCTTGACTTTCTGGGACATGTTGGACCAATAGAAGTGGTTGACAAATCTCTCCCATGTCTTGGTCTGTCCCAAATGCCCAGCAAGAGGAATTTCAAGAGCTAAGGTTAGAATGAACTCCCTAAACTCCTGAGGCACTACCACTCTCCTAGTGGCACCAGGTTTGGGATCTCTTGCCTCAGTGTAAAGGAGTCCATCTTCCCAATAGACTCTATGTGTTCCTGTTATTTTTCATTTGGACTCATCAGCAGCTTGCTGCCTAAGGCCTTCAAGAGAGGGACAGGTTTCTTGCCCCTTATACAACTGTTCCCTTGAGGGTCCCCCTGGGCCTAGGAGCTCAACCTGATAAGGTTCTAACTCCAGGGGCTCAGTTCCCTCAGAGGGCAGAACTTCTTCCTGGGAAGAGAGGTTCTCTTTTTCTTGTTGTGTGGAAGCTGGTTCCCCAGTCTTCTTTCCTTTTCTCTTGGAGGGTTGGGCCCTTTTTCCAGGCTCCAACACCTCTTTTTCACCCTGAGCCTTGCACTGTGCCCTTGTCTTGACACACACCAGTTCAGGGATACCCAGCATGGCTGCATGGGTTTTGAGTTTTACCTCAGCCCATGCTGAGGACTCCAGGTCATTTCCAAACAAACGGTCTACAGGGATATTTGAGGAGACCACCACCTGTTTCAAGCCATTGACCCCTCCCCACTCTAAAGTTACCAAAGCCATGGGATGTACTTTAGTCTGATTGTCAGCGTTGGTGACTGGATAAGTTTGTCCAGCCAGGTATTGACCAGGGGAAACCAGTTTCTCTGTCACCATGGTGACACTGGCACCTGTATCCCTCAGGCCTTCTACACTTGTCCCATTAATTAAGAGTTGCTGCCTGTATTTTTGCATATTAGGGGGCCAGGCAGCCAGTGTGGCTAAATCCACCCCACCCTCAGAGACTAATGTAGCTTCAGTGTGAACCCTGATTTGTTCTGGGCACACTGTTGATCCCACTTGGAGACTGCCCATTCCAGTGTTAGCTGGACTAGAGTTAGAAGTGGAACCTTTCTTGGGACAGGCCTTGTCTCCAGTTTGGTGTCCTGGCTGATTACAGCTACGACACCTGGCCTTTTTGGGATCAAAGTTTTTACCCTTGTACCCAAAATTGGATTGTGAAGAGGCTCTGGGCCCTCCCCCCTGAGCAGGTTTTTGGGGCCCTGTAGAAGACTCTTTACTGTTTTTCCCTTTGGATGTCTCAACACTCTTCACCTGGGGAGTCTTTGTGACCCCTTTCTTTTGGTCACCCCCTGTGGAAGTCTTGGTCACCCTAGTCTTGACCCAATGGTCCGCCTTCTTTCCCAATTATTGGGGAGAAATTGGTCCTGATGCAGTTTATCATTGAAACAATTACTTAACAGGTGTTCTTTCACAAATAAATTGTACAGCCCATCATAATCATTTACACCACTGCCTTGAATCCAACCATCCAGTGTTTTTACTGAGTAGTCAACAAAATCAACCCAGGTCTGGCTCGAGGATTTTTGAGCCCCCCTGAACCTAATTCTATACTCCTCAGTGGAGAATCCAAAGCCCTCAATCAGGGTAGCCTTCATGAGGTCATAGGATTCTGCATCTTTTCCAGAGAGTGTGAGGAGTCTATCCCTACACTTTCCAGTGAACATTTCCCAAAGGAGAGCACCCCAGTGAGATCTGTTTACTTTTCTGGTTGCACAAGCCCTCTCAAAAGCTGTGAACCATTTGGTGATGTCATCACCATCTTCATATTTAGTTACAATCCCTTTTGGGATTTTCAACATGTCAGGAGAATCTCTGAACCTATTTATGTTGCTGCCACCATGGATGGGACCAAAACCCATCTCTTGTCTTTCCCTTTCTATGGCTAGGAGCTGTCTCTCTAAAGCCAATCTTTTGACCATCCTGGCTAACAGTAGGTCATCATCACTGAGGCTGTCCTCAATGATTCCAGAGGTGCTGGACTCTCCTGTGAGAGAAGCAGCATCTCTGACGATCACATTTGGAGTCAGGGTTTGAGGAGCCCTGGCCTCCCTAACTAGGATTGGAGGTGGGATTTCCTCCAATTCACTAGCTTCCCCCTCTGGGAGGTCATCCTCAGAGAGGTTGTTCTTGTCAAACTCTGCCAAAAGCTCCTGGAGCTGTACTTTGGTAAGGATTGAAACAGTTCTAATCTTTTTTTGTTTTGCAGAGAGACCTTAACTCTGACATCCTAAGATTCAGGTAAGGGGTGAAGTCGAGTTCCATCACATTCTCTTCTGCATTAGACATTATGTTTTTAAAAGTTGGAATACTTTTTAAGAATCTAAAACTATCTCTAGAACTTAATTGAAACTTTTACAAAACTTTTATACTCTAAAAGAAATGCTAACAGGGACTAACACAAGGCCCTAGCAGGACTTTTAAAAATTTAGAAAAATAGCTCAAATTTCAAAAATCCGTTTCTAATGACAATTTTGGGAATTTAGTTGTGTGGTCAGGTATTGGCTGAGTAGTCCAGCAAATGCAAAGTCTTGTACCCCACTGCTGATCCACTAATGTAGGAAGTGGGCTCTGTATGCACTATTTCAAAGTAAGGAATAGTATGCACAGAGTCCAAGGGTTCCCCTTAGAGGTAAAATAGTGGCAAAAAGAGATAATTCTAAGGCTCTATTTTGTGGTAGTGTGGTCGAGCAGTAGGCTTATCAGAGGGTAGTGTTAAGCATTTGTTGTACACACACCTGCAATAAATGAAGAACACACACTCAGAGACAATTCCAGGCCAATAGGTTTTTGTATAGAAAAATATATTTTCTTAGTTTATTTTAAGAATCACAGGTTCAAGATTTACAAGTAATACTTCAAATGAAAGGTACTTCACTTAGGAACTTTAGGAACTTTGAATTAGCAAAATAGCATATACAGTTTTCCCACAAATGACATATAGCTATTTTAAAACTAGACACTGCAATTTTCAACAGTTCCTGGGGGAGGTAAGTGCTTGTTAGTTTTTGCAGGTAAGTAAACCACCTACAAGGTTCAAGTATGGGTCCAAGGTAGCCCACCGTTGGGTGTTCATAGCAACCCCAAAGTTACCACACCAGCAGCTCAGGGCCGGTCAGGTGCAGAGGTCAAAGTGGTGCCCAAAACGCATAGGCTTCAATGGAGAAGGGGGTGCCCCGGTTCCAGTCTACCAGAACGTAAGTACCCGTGTTGTCGGAGGGCAGACCAGGGGGGTTTTGTAGGGCACCGGGGGGGACACAAGTCAACACAAAAAGACTCCTCCTTGTTTTTCTCATTATCTCCTCCGGCCTTGCCGCCAAAAGTGGGGCCGTGGCCGGAGGGGGCGGGCAACTCCACTAGCTGGAGTGCCCTGGGGTGCTATAACAAAGGGGGTGAGTCTTTTAGACTCACCGCCAGGTGTTACAGTTCCTGCAGGGGGAGGTGAGAAGCACCTCCACCCAGTACAGGCTTTGTTACTAGCCACAGAGTGACAAAGGCACTCTCCCCATGTGGCCAGCAACATGTCTGGTGTGTGGCAGGCTGCTAAAACTAGTCAGCCTACACGGGTAGTCGGTTAAGGTTTCAGGGGGCACCTCTAAGGTGCCCTCTGGGGTGTATGTTACAATAAAATGTACACTGGCATCAGTGTGCATTTATTGCGCTGAGAAGTTTGATACCAAACTTCACAGTTTTCAGTGTAGCCATTATGGTGCTGTGGAGTTCGTGCATGACAGACTCCCAGACTATATACTCTTATGGCTACCCTGCACTTACAATGTCTGAGGTTTTGCTTAGACACTGTAGGGGCATAGTGCTCATGCACTTATGCCCTCACCTATGGTATAGTGCTCCCTGCCTTAGGGCTGTAAGGCCTGCTAGAGGGGTGACTGATCTATACCTATAGGCAGTGTGAGGTTGGCATGGCACCCTGAGGGGAGTGCCATGTCGACTTAGTCTTTTTATCCCCACTAGCACACACAAGCTGGCAAGCAGTGTGTCTGTGCTGAGTGAGGGGTCCCCAGGGTGGCATAAGATATGCTGCAGCCCTTAGAGACCTTCCCTGGCATCAGGGCCCTTAGAGACCTTCCCTGGCATCAGGGCCCTTGGTACCAAGGGGTACCAGTTACAAGGGACTTATCTGGATGCCAGGGTGTGCCAATTGTGGAAACAAAAGTACAGGTTAGGGAAAGAACACTGGTGCTGGGGCCTGGTTAGCAGGCCTCAGCACACTTTCAAATCATAACTTCACATCAGCAAAGGCAAAAAGTCAGGGGTAACCATGCCAAGGAGGCATTTCCTTACACACCGCCAAGCCGCTTCGGCTGTGGACCCGAGAAGACCATCAAGTCGACCGTCTTTCCGCCCACCATCTTTAGATGTTATAGCTCTGCAAGCGGATTGCCGAAGGAGGAAATGTCAGCAGGACCCAACGGACTTCGTACAGGGGCTATGTAATGGAAGTTATATCTATCCTTAGCCATAGGTGTACCCAACACTAAACCCTACACAACACACCACATACACACAACAACCCATTGCCATTCAAACACAACACAACCCTTACATGCCACACACACACGTCCATGCCACAACATACACACACACCAATGACACTTCCCCCACACACAACCACAACAGCCAACACAGTTACACACTCAGCTACACAAACACACTCACACACAAATCCTTTGCAACAATGAGGAATGAACAACAGGATCAATATGAGCCACTGGCTGCGCGCAGCCCCAGGGACTGCCACCTCCCAGGGCTTTAAACTGATATGATGCAGGGGGCTGTGTGCTACCACCGCAGCCCCGGGGACCGCCACATCCTTGGTACTTTGAACTGATATGATGCAGGGGCCTGCATGGCCCTCCCGCAGCCCTGGGGACCACCTCCTCCCCAGGGCTCTATTTAAATACAGTGTTAGGGGGACACGTGGCCGTCTTGCAGCCCCGGGGACCAGCATATACTGGTTGCAAAATGTGACCGGTATTTTGCAAACGTTTTTAGTATATATGGCCTTAATCCCACAAGACAATAATAGAAAAAATGGTTATAGCAAACAAGCTTCTACAAATAGGGAGAGATAAGTGAGGTTCTTTATGCGCTTTTCTCCCAGATAGAACCCAAACAGAACTGGAAACCAGTACACGTAGACATGAACATTATACAGGGTTACACACATTCTGGGGGCAGGCACATTAGAGTAACGTGACACTGACACTGGAACTGGAAGGTATATTGAGGATGAAAAACTGGGGCAGAGAGCTCAACTTGCTGTGCAATGAGACACGGACATTGGAACCGAGAAGTACAGATAATTGACTTGTACACTAGGACAGGGGACCTTGAACACTAGTGTCTGACACACAGAAACCCAAACAGGAAGACACAGAGGGTATGTCTATAATTACAGGCAGTCGCGACACGCGGAGGGAAAATTGGTGGGGTGGTGCATGGCAGGGGGGAGGCTAGGGGAGTGACAAAACAAATATACAGTATATATATATATATATATATATATATATATATATATATATATATATATATATATATATATATTAATTTTTTTTAAAACATACCTTTTTCGCTGCATCTCTCCTCTACTGCAGTTGCAGACACAGGCTCTCAGCCTGTCCTGCGTCCAATCCTAAGGCTGCTCTCATCCTGCTGGCAGCATGAAAGCAGCATTAGGACTGGACACAGTGCCCAGCCAGGGCCCTCTGAGGCAGATTGGGAGCCTCTGCCTGCTTTTGCCAACCCGGCACTGTGTTGCCAGGTTGGAGAGAGCTGCTTGCTCTCTCCAACCCGGCACTGCTTTGCCAGGTTGGAGAGAGCCTAGTGCGCATGTATGTTTGGCAGGCCCGTAATGGACGGCCAAACTTACATGTGCAATGAGGGGGAGTGTTGGCACTCCCGCTCTGTCCCCGTCATGCCCGTGGCCCCACCCCTTTTTACAGTAAAGACACCATAAACATAGTTTATTTTGTTTTTACGTAAATGTTTTGCAGCTGCTGCTGCCGCTGGGGGGAAAGCGGTTGGGATGAGCTGCCCCTTATTACAGGGTGAGGTAAGTACAGACATTTCGACAGGGAAACACTTTCTTGCATATGGTAACACGGACATTAGGAAGGGGAATTGTTTAAATTGGGGCAGGGAGCAATTGATGCAAGGGAAAGGAGATGCTGATAAGGGGTGTGAACGACACAGACAATAAAGAAGGGAAAACGCGTCCTGTTCTTCAGACATCACTCTGAAACCGTATATCTTAAAACTCACAACATTTGAACGCCACACCAATTTCAGAAGGGTGGTAGACAAATACAAATTACTATACCATCAGAAGTAGGCATCTTCAGCGGATCCTGGCATATGCGGTTGGTACCTGGGACCGAAGCCTGTACATGTGCATATCAAGCTGATGATAGCATGTGATTTTTGTGGTATGAGTGGCTTTGGTTAAATAGGAGGTACAATAAGTGAATAAGACACCTGTTGTATAGTACCTACAGTACGTGTATTGTACAATTGTTGCTGAGCTGTGCTTGCGTACTAAATGTCACTGTGCTTAGTCACTGTACTCGTGCGTCCTTGAGCACCATTTAAAAGTATGCCCTTTTGTCAAGCCTTAGTTGTAATGTAGTACTGCTGTACAATGTTCCAACACTCTCGAGGCCTGGTTTGAGCCTTGCTAAAAAGCGCCATTCAGCGAGTGCACATGCTTGAAGACTGACTCATGGTTTGGTAGAGGAGGCCGATCTTCCCGCAGTAGTTTAATTTCAGAGTAGGGCCTTCTCATGGGCTGGTAACCTGGTGGTAACATGGTAAGTTGATCTAGACAGAAAGGGCGGAACCATCTAGCCGGAGTGGTAGGGCAAAATATCAGGAGTACAATTCAAAACACCGGAGTAATCCCTATGCATTAGAACAAAGACAGACGTGGTCTCTTTGGAATGTCTGCCTGCTGCAGCAGGTGATAGAGGGGGCATTATATGGCGCCTGTAATCAACCTGTTTAAGTGTGTGAAATGAAAAGAACAATTCTCGAAAAGGTCTCTAAAGGGCTCGTTGCATCTCCTCGCATGGCCACCAAGTGGCACTGCGACACAACGTCTACCGAAGGGTAGAGCTGTACATAAAGAAATGAAACGACACATATATCTTTGTGTAGGCCTCGCTCTGGGTTCCACGTTTGCTCACTGATACTGTCCGTGTATTCTGGCACTCTTAATTGATTCTGTAAGTTTGCGTGTGTTGTGCATTGCCTCATGCCGTGCATTGAGATTGTTCCACACGTAACTGCAGGTACGTTTAATTAGATTTTGATCCTGACCACAAAATCGTTGCATGAGATCACAAGATGAGAGCAAGTGGAAGGTTTTAGTGCAAAGGAAGAGGCACAAGGAAACGCCTGCGGTGGTCGCACTGTATCACGGGGAACGCCTCACACAGCTTTCCGTGCTTGAAACATCAGGTTGAGTGTTGTGGCCAGGTAAGTGTCCTAGCAAGAGTGCAATGGGCCCTAATGCAAGCAAAGGAAATGGACTCCACTTACAACCGTTTCAATAGATAACGACAACCATAAATAGATTTAAGAGATTCTCGAACATGAGCCTAGGGCCATAGTGCCACTGCACTTGCTGCCCACGAGCAGAAGGCCCTACGGACCCTGTTCACAAGTACAGATTCTCACCAGAGTCACTTCTCTTGTGTGATACAGACACACTGGAAACATATTTGAGCTAGAAAGCTTAAAGCAAAAGAGTATATCTAGGTCGGCTCACATTTTCCACGATCAAAGGAAATGTATAGTAAAGGTGGGACATGACAGACGTAACAGCCAGAACTGCCGACTCAACATCCTATGATTCTAGGCAAATCACTTATCTCCTCGTGCCCACCGAGAAATTATTGGCCATTGTGTAACGTAATTGGTGTTCATGTAAAACGCCCAAATACCTTCTGTTCGCTATAAAAATGCACAAAAAAATCCTGAACCAGGTAACAACAGGGCCTGTGCTAGGCCGAGGCAAGCATCGCGTACACCTCTGTGGGCACGGTTATGTGAAGTAAGAGGTGTTTTTCTGTGCACTGCAGCCATAGGGTGTCTAGTGCAATACATTAATGCATTAAAGCACTTATTACTTACATACTGTTTTTAAAGTACACCAACATTGTTATGCAGAATGGACTCGGCCACGTGTAGGGTTAGCTAGCGGTAATGCACAAAAGCATTGAATAAAAAGAACTATTACCCTGTCATGGTAGAAGGTGATGTAGGGTCTGGCAGCAATCCCACTGCACGTGCCCTCCAATTTAAAAATCATTGGCAAAGCCAATAGGTCTCGGCTTTTAGTACCTATTGGCCTTGCCAATACCTTTTAGCCATACTGTGCAGTATATCCAATGATGTACATCGTAGCTAAATATAAACAAAATGGAGGCTGAAGCAACATGAGGGACTGGTGGACATAAGGATCAAAGTGGGAGCAGGAGGGAGCAAACGGGCAAGAAGTGGGCAGGAGACTAAAGCAAATGGGCGAGAGGCAGAGCAAAGTGGAGCTGGGGGAGGATTGCACATGCAAAAAAGCAATGCAGGCAGGGGAGCCCTTTGTGCTAAGCGCATCACAGAGGGGAGTGGGGAGAACCACAGGGAAGGGAGAGAGCAGCATGAAGGAGGAAGAGAAGCACACTAGGAAGACAGCTGGAAAACATGTGCTGTCATGGAGTACTTAAACCAAAACATAAATGTAGCACCTGAAAAAGCAATCACTGTGAGGACACAGTAAAGCACCCATGCTCCAGGGGAGGGAAAACACAAGATAAAGGAAAGCCCACACACACTAAAGGATAAGAAGCAAGCAAATGTGAGTAATATTGAAGCTAAGCAATGGCAAGTTTTGGGTGGGCTCTAAGCCTACTGTAAGCTAACAATACATATTGCAACAGACAGCACATGTGTTGTGTAGTAGGTGAGACCAAAAAACAGACCTCCAGTACCTCCAAATCCCAGAGGATTTGCACAGTTGTTTTCCTCAGTGTTGCACCTGGCCTTTACATATCTCCATTTGACAAATGTCAAGAAAATGTGAGGCATAGATATATTCATTGTTCAATGTTTTTAGGTTTGTTACTCTGAATACTTTTCCAGTTTTGTTTGTACTGACGTATGTCATCGCCGGGGTGTTTTACCCCCTTTTGAGCAATTGTCAACCTTGAAAGTACTTGTTTTTTCTGAATTAATTAACCCCTTCGCTGTTAAGCCTTTTGTTGGCTATTTAGAGTAGTTTGCGCTAAGGCCCCCCTTAACTTTTTGTCCACATAATCTATCCACGCCAAATTCACAACCTTTGTTCCCCAGAATACTGAGGATTCTAAAGTCACCCTGGGTTGTACGTTCCCCTAGAGGGAAACCAAGAAATTTGCCAAAATACAGCTAAATTTTGGGGAATAATGTGCTGCAGAAGAAATCATCTGTTTTTTCCACTTATAATTGCTTCAACAAACGGTTTGTGGTTCTAAAATCAACATCTTGCCAGCTTTCAGTAACAGGCAGACCTGAATCACAAAACCACATTTTCAGCACAGTTTTGGCATTTTACTGAGACATACCCCATTTTTCCTATTTTTTTTGTGCTTTCACCCTCCTTCAAGTTAGTGGTAGAAATGGGTATGAAACCAATGGTGGATCCCAGAGAGCTATACATTTCTGAAAAGTAGACAACGTTCTCAATTCAGCAAGGAGCCATTTGTGTAGACCCTTCAAGGTTTTCCTATAGAAAGTAACACTTGAAAAAAAATAATTGAAATTGAGTTAAAAAACAACCATTTGTGTCTAACTTTTCATCTATAATGTTTCTAAATATGAGAAAGAAACAGGGACCAGGGCACTCTAAGTCTCTATAGTAAGTATAAAGTCCGAGATGAGTAGAGTTGCAAGAAGTATTTAATCCAAGAACAGACAACAGCCAACACGTGTTTCGTCCTAGCGGACTTTTTCAAGGCTGAAACATAAACAAATGGCAGTTCTTACACATGAGATGATATAGTGTACGAGGATCTGACACATGGATATACATTTTTGCACGAGGGATGAACCCTTTGGGATACATGAATATTCGAACAGAAAGGCGATACCCCATTGTTTAAACATTAAAGCAATTTAAAATGAACTTTTTTACAAAGAGAATATGGTGCACGTGTAAGAGATAGGTGAAAGACAAAACCCTGAAGGTTCCTTTTCCGTGCGGGTAGAGAAGTTTCTCTTGTGCAATAGGGAAACATGCAGATAAACCTTATATTTCAAGCTGGTGTTCAAGACGGAGATTGATGCATGCATGGTAGGTGGCAGGTAGGGAGAAAACCGTGTCCGCAGGCAAAGATTAGGATAGGGGTGCTACACAAGCAGGTGGTAGTTACCTCATAGATTCAGTACTGGATGAGGACTAGTTTCACTGGGGCTGCTGTAGCCCCTAAGGTATAACATTGGTTCTATGGGGAGAAACCAGAGGAGACATGTTTATGATACTGCAATATCATCGGCTGGTGTGAGTCACAGCCAGATATAGAGGTAGAGGAAAGACAGTAGTATTAACCTACCCCAAGTTAATAGTCAGTCTTGCCATATATTATGGCTAGTACTCCTGTCTTTGGCGCTATGCGGCTTGCCGTACTTCTGAGTATTGTTCAAATGGTATATCCGCAGTTACATAAAATGATAGTGTGGGCCCAACCTGCAAAGGGTGACATAAAAAAGTGGGTGCATCAAGGAAAAATTGAAATGGCAACTTGAGCTAGTAGTCCAAAAATAGTATGAGAGCTGTTGACTACACTCTCATTCTTGTTGAGAAAGCTGGGTGGTTTAGGGTCTAGGTAAATAGAATATGAGTAAACTAAGCTAAAACAAAGGTGTGTTCTCCTGGTGCTCGTAGTAGAGGCTGACCGACGCTAGAAAAAAGTACGTGACATAGTAGCCGCCAAATAATTCAGGTCGCGGTAGAAGAGAAAAGGCCGTTATGGCCAGGTCAGTGAAAATAGTAATCGATAGGAACATATGTATCCGTTTCTCCATATGAGGAAGATAAAAAACGTGGGCGTAGAAAACCGGCTATAGTTATACGAGCGGGAGAGTCCAGACCCGTTCTACTCCGGAATCACCGTCATAATACTTGCATCAATCTAAACGGGAAAAGGAAGGTCTGCCCCGTCGGGGTTTCCGTACTTAATGCTCCGAATAAATACAGCAAAAAGGGGGAACAGAAGCCGATACGGTAATACGGCTGCTAGGACTGGAATGTGCATACCTTAATTCTTCCAGTCACTGTACGTAGAGAAATGCGTCAATCTGTGCGGCGAGCGCGAGAGCAGCGCGTGATAACGCTGTCTTGTTGTCGGTGTGTTCTGCGTCCTGAACAGTTTCTACCTGACCCGTAATACCATCAACATGGCGCCTGCCAACGCCCACCCTAACTAGGGCTCCCGTAGCGCTCTATCCTACTAAGCCGTAGTCCTATTTTCATGTCTTTAACGCGCGCTTATAGACGCCGACAAACTGCAGGACGCAGAACACACCGACAACAAGACAGCGTTATCACGCGCTGCTCTCGCGCTCGCCGCACAGATGGACGCATTTCTCTACGTACAGTGACTGGAAGAATTAAGGTATGCACATTCCAGTCCTAGCAGCCGTATTACCGTATCGGCTTCTGTTCCCCCTTTTTGCTGTATTTATTCGGAGCATTAAGTACGGAAACCCCGACGGGGCAGACCTTCCTTTTCCCGTTTAGATTGATGCAAGTATTATGACGGTGATTCCGGAGTAGAACGGGTCTGGACTCTCCCGCTCGTATAACTATAGCCGGTTTTCTACGCCCACGTTTTTTATCTTCCTCATATGGAGAAACGGATACATATGTTCCTATCGATTACTATTTTCACTGACCTGGCCATAACGGCCTTTTCTCTTCTACCGCGACCTGAATTATTTGGCGGCTACTATGTCACGTACTTTTTTCTAGCGTCGGTCAGCCTCTACTACGAGCACCAGGAGAACACACCTTTGTTTTAGCTTAGTTTACTCATATTCTATTTACCTAGACGCTAAACCACCCAGCTTTCTCAACAAGAATGAGAGTGTAGTCAACAGCTCTCATACTATTTTTGGACTACTAGCTCAAGTTGCCATTTCAATTTTTCCTTGATGCACCCACTTTTTTATGTCACCCTTTGCAGGTTGGGCCCAGAGGGACCCCGTGTCTATCATTTTATGTAACTGCGGATATACCATTTGAACAATACTCAGAAGTACGGCAAGCCTCATAGCGCCAAAGACAGGAGTACTAGCCATAATATATGGCAAGACTGACTATTAACTTGGGGTAGGTTAATACTACTGTCTACCTCTATATCTGGCTGTGACTCACACCAGCCGATGATATTGCAGTATCATAAACATGTCTCCTCTGGTTTCTCCCCATAGAACCAATGTTATACCTTAGGGGCTACAGCAGCCCCAGTGAAACTAGTCCTCATCCAGTACTGAATCTATGAGGTAACTACCACCTGCTTGTGTAGCACCCCTATCCTAATCTTTGCCTGCGTACACGGTTTTCTCCCTACCTGCCACCTACCATGCATGCATCAATCTCCGTCTTGAACACCAGCTTGAAATATAAGGTTTATCTGCATGTTTCCCTATTGCACAAGAGAAACTTCTCTACCCGCACGGAAAAGGAACCTTCAGGGTTTTGTCTTTCACCTATCTCTTACACGTGCACCATATTCTCTTTGTAAAAAAGTTCATTTTAAATTGCTTTAATGTTTAAACAATGGGGTATCGCCTTTCTGTTCGAATATTCATGTATCCCAAAGGGTTCATCCCTCGTGCAAAAATGTATATCCATGTGTCAGATCCTCGTACACTATATCATCTCATGTGTAAGAACTGCCATTTGTTTATGTTTCAGCCTTGAAAAAGTCCGCTAGGACGAAACACGTGTTGGCTGTTGTCTGTTCTTGGATTAAATACTTCTTGCAACTCTACTCATCTCGGACTTTATACTTACTATAGAGACTTAGAGTGCCCTGGTCCCTGTTTCTTTCTCAAATTGTATTTTACAGCACAGTCCATGGGTGGTCCCTTCCGGGGCTCCATCTACGAAACCTGTGCATATATGTAACCCTTTGTGTTTGGGTTTCTCCGACCAGGTTGGCACCGCGCACAAATACAGGCTACGCAACTTTAAATCTGTTTGGTTTCAGATGTGCGACAAAAGCATCAACCACTCCCTTGTTATGAAAATGTTTCTAAATATGGCAGATTTTTTATAGCAATAAACTGTTAAGTCCGCTGGTCCTTTCTAGTTGTGGGGATATATAGGGCTCGTAGGTTCACCAAGAACCTGAGGTACCCAGGCCAATAACTGAGCTGCATCTTACATTGGTTTTTCATTGTGTACCGGGTAAACAACAATTCATTAGGTAAAATATAAAGAATGACAAATAGATATAAAGGAAACCTATGTATTTCTGAAATGGGCACAAGAGATGGAGTTTAGAAGCAGTAGTTATTTGCGCATCTCTGAATTTGGGGTTCCCCATATTAGCATGTGAATTAGAGGGCATTTCTCAAAATGACTTCTTTCTTACACACTGTCTTACACCTGGAAGAGAAAGAGAATTGGTAATAGCACTTGTTCTATTATTCTGTGTTCCCCCAAGTCTCCTGATAAAAATGGTACCTCACTTGTGTTTGTAGGCCTAGTGCCCACAATAGGAAATGACTCATAACACAATGTGGGCACATCACATTTTTCCACTGAAAACGGACACATTTTTTGCAATGTGCCTCGCTGTGGGTTTCGGGGTCTAGCACAGCTAGGAAACTAGGGAAACCCTGAAAACATGCACATTTTTGCAAACTAGACACCTAGGGGAATCCAGGATGGGGTGACCTGAGTGGCTCTCACCAGGTTCTGTTAACCAAAACCCCTAGCAAACCTCTAAATTTGTCTAAAGAAACAAATTTTCCTCTTATTTCTGTGATGGAAAGTTCTGGAATCTGAGAGGAGACACAAACGTCCTTGTGTGGGTAGGCTACTAACGCCTACAACAGGAAACGGCCCAAAACACATGTGGACACATCACATTTCTCCCACTGAAAACTGACTTGTTTATTGCAGTGTGCCTAGCTGTGAATTTTTGGCCCTAGCTCAGCTGGCACCTAGGGAAACCTAGCAACCCTGTACATTTTGGAAAACTAGACACCTAGGGGAATCCAGAATGGGGTGCCTTATGTGTCTCTCCCCAGGTTCTGTTACCCATAATAGCTTGCAAACCTCAAAATCTGTTTAAAAAACACATTTTCCTTACATTTTTGTGATGGAAAGTTCTGGAATCTGACTCCACTCAGGATTCCCCTCAGTCTCCTGATAAAAATAATGCCTCACTTGTGTGAGTGGGCCAGGGGCATGTGACAGGGAAGGGCTACAAACGTGTAGAGTTTGAGGGGGAACCGAAGTAGGTCCAAAACAGCAGCTTTTTAAAAAATACATCTCTAGGCTTACTCTGTCCTGAGCACCAACACAAGTAAGGTATCATTTTTATTGGGAGATCGAGGGGAACAGTGGGTGGTAGGAAATCTGTGGTTTATTCCTGTTTCTGGAAGAATATGGCACAAAAATGTAAGGGGAATGTGTGATTTTGGTCACATTTTGAGGTTTGCAGTGCATTGTGTTTAAGAAGACTTGTTGGGATCCATGAGAGGCTCACCTCACTGTACTCCTTGGGTGTCTAGGTTTCAAACATATCTAGAGTTGGTATATTTTACCCTAGACAAGAAGCGCGCACTCTACCAAGTCTCCTACTTCTGTGATGTGCCTAACACTCAAATTGTGAAAAAAACACCCTTAGGTTCTATTAAAAAGACCGCTCACCTACCAACCTAGTTGATGGCATGTTTCATCATTGGAGTCCCCCCCGAGACACCTAGGTTGTCAGGGGCCTGATTACAGAGCAGCGTTTTTTGATTGTGAGATGAATTCCCAGCTGAGAGGAAAAGTGCAATAAAATTGTCTTGTGGTTACCCACCAATATGGTGTGTTTTTAATTGTGGTAACCTTGGACAAAAGTTCAAAACAGTGATTTTCATAATTTCAGTGTTTGGGACTTCACAGACGTAAGAAACCTGGTAGTGTGCTCGCTTCTTGTGCTTGTTGATAGTAATTTGGCAAGGTGAGTGAGCTCTCTCTTCTCACTCTCTTTATTGGTACATATGCATACTGGTTGGATTTGGCTCGAGGGTGAGTGATGGTTCGATATATAAACTTTTATTGACTAGAGATTTCACAAAAATGAAATGCACTGTTAGTAATTGATGGATCAAAAACTGAACCAATGACTCACAGCTCGTGAGCTGTAAACAACAAGGCACCAACTGCACCATTGCTTTCATATGTGGCACACGCAAGACCATTAACACTGCCAGCTGCGGACCCAGCACATTACAACACTCAGATCAACAAGCAGTGCTGTTCAAGGACCCATCACTTTCATATGCCACACATCCCTAACACAGCAATCACACCGGCTTGACAGAGTGTGTGGATTGGCATTTGGCTAACAGTGTGTAGTGACCAGCAGTACATCACTGCTCACACACCGTCAGCCAGCGCCAGTGCACACACACTACCAGCCAAGTGCCAATCTACCCACACCACCAGCCAAGCGCCAATCCACACACGCCGCCATCACATTTTTTTACAAAAAAGAAAACAAAAACCACTTGTAAGTAAATACAAAACTACAAACACAACAGCTCTACCCAAATGCATCACATTAATGCCAACTGTGAAACTGAACAAAAAAATATAAAACAATATAAACCAGGCAGTTCACTTTTACGCTCATGGTTGCTCCCAAAAACTCTTTTGTGTGTGGTACTATCTAAAACATGTGGACATGCACAGCTCAGGTTTAGAAGTACAATCAGGGTAGTGCATTCAACTCTCCTTCCACATGCCTTCTTGCATACACACTCTACATCTCTTACAAGGATTGTTTTTTTGGACTTCGGAGTAATGTGATCAGTAAAGTAATGATCTTTCATTCTAGCTGCATCCTCCACCACTCCTACTCTAGGAATACTTGTCTGTTCCATTACAACAAGGCTGCCTATCACATACTCCTGAAACTGAACAAAAGTCATCTTTGACTCTGGAGAGCAATCCTTTATTGCAACAAAAGCATTAAAGTTGCTAGATGGATGAGATGGTTAGTCAAATTCTTATACCAAATGTAAGCTGTACAAACAGCATTGTAAGGTTCCAACCTCTGATCTACTATATCTACACCACCCATGTGCTTATTGTAATCTAAAATGGACATAGGTGTCTGCCCTTCAGTAACCTGATCCTAAACAGTCACCGGAGAAGTACTTTCATCATGGATGGTAGTTAGCACGTATACATCCCTCCTGTCTGCAAATTTCACAGCTCGCAGTTCATCACCATGCAAGGCACTGCATTGTCCCCTCGCAAGTTTGTTTTGCAAACAAGCTCCCCTTGGATAACCTTTACGGTTGAAGCAGACTGTGCCCCAAGCAACAGTGTCCACTTTGCACAATTCTTTGAACAACTGCACACCAGTGTAGAAGCTATCTAAGTATAAATGGTGACCTTTGTTGAAAAAGCCTCTACCAAGTTTCCACACATATTTTCTCACTAACTCCGAAAGTGGACGGACAACCAAGGGGGTCAATAGTAGAATCTCTACGAGTGTACACCCGGGAATTATAGGCATATCCTGTACTACTCTCAGACAACATATACATAGTAATTCCATAATGTGGCCATTTGCTAGGAATGTACTGCCTAAAAACAACACAGCCCTTGAACAAGACCAAAGGCTCATCAACAGCTATTTCTTTCCCTGTAACACAAATCTCTGAAAATCGATCTACAAAGTGATGAAGGGCAAGCTGAATCTTAAAAAGATGGTCACAATCAGGGTGATCTTGTGGCAACGCTGAAGCATTATCAACAAAATGCGGTATCCGAAGAAGAAGCAAATACCGATCAAGACTCATGATTGCAGGAAAAACGGCCGTTGCCAGCAAGGGATTGGTAGACCAATATGAAGACAGCAATGGCTTCCTTATCAAGTCCATCAAAAAAGTTCAACCTAAAAACTTCTACATCTCATTCAGATTTGTGGGAGTCCAACAGGTAGCTCTATAGCAGTGCCTAAGTCTAGCACCGTTATCGCTCAAATACTGTTCAGCATACAAATTAGTCTGTTCAACACTCTCATCCAAAAATACATCGCCCATAAACAACTGAAAGAAATGTATAGGCAAAAGTTTTCAGTATTCAATCTACACCCTGCGACACCAGAAAAGGCAGACAACGCTTGCTGCACCAGGTTTGGGGCAACTCAGAGTTCCGCTCTTACAATGGGAAGCCTTTCAGGCCCAGGGTGCAATCCAGGTGCCTCTTGCTGCACAATTGGCACATCAGTGTCCTCCTCTAAAACAGGCACTTCATCCGCACTGAGAGTGGTTCCTTTTGGACAGAAAATTCAGTGCCAGAATCTTGCACTTCCTCCTGTGCCTCAGATGCAGAATCAGTCCCATAATCATGGTCAGAGGAAGATTAAAAAAGCATACCAACAATCTGCTGAGCAGGAATCCTGTGGCTAGCCATAATCCTTACTAATAAAAGCAACTTGGCAAATAAGTCAACAACAACCATCACTGTGTATAATAAGTAATAAACAAAGTGTGTCTTTATCACAAAGACCTATTTACTCAAAAACGATATCACTCACTTGCCAGACACAGCTAGACTCACCGGCACATACTCTGCACTGACCCAGCAAGCACCAAGGATACCCCACTAAAAAGGAAAAACAAAATCAAAATCTACATAAGACAACTCAATAAACATCGTACACAAATCCAAGGAGAATTTCACACACAATAGAACATAAGATAAATATGCATCTATTATTAAACCATTTACAAAAAACTCATTAATACCTAGCAATGACACTAATTTGGTGAAACAGTACAAAAAGATTTTTCTTACCAAAGACATGCAACTATGCAAACTGCAGATCTACCACAGCCGGAACCGCAAGCAAAGTCACAGAAAAGGAATAAAAAGCGTTGCACTAGGATAAAAAGGAAAAATAAAATATTATGATCACAAATGCAAATTATGTGTCAGTCCACACACAATCCACCACCAAACATTCAGAAACTTTCCCTGGTGTCTAGTGCTTTCTGCACCCCAAGGGGGACAGCAACTGCAAAATATGTGCTCCCCAAAGGGGAGCAACCCCTACCTCAAGGGGATGCTCCCCAAACACAAAGATTTTGCTGATATAGAAATCCCTGGTGTCTAGTGATTTCTTCCCACCTTGGGGGCAGAGGGGCAGAAAAAAAGAGGCTGATCTGCCCTCTGGGTGCGGGGTGGGGGAAAGAAACTGCCAAAATACGTGCTCCGCAAAGGGGAGCGACACTTTCTCAAGGAGCCTCTCCTCAAACACAAAAATTATGTTTCTATTGAAATCCCTGGTGTTCAGTGGTCTGTGCCCCTCTTGGGGGCAGATGGGCCAACAAAAAATAGGCTGATCTACCCCTGGGGAGCAGGAATAGTCACAATACATGCTCCCCAAAGGGGAGCGACCCTTGCCCAAGGGGATGCTCCCCAAACACAAAGAAAATGCTCCTATTGAAATCCTCAGTGTCTAGTGGTTTGTGCCACCCTTGGGGACAGATAGGGCTACACAGAAGAGGCTGATCTGCCCCAGATGGAGGCAGAAACAGCCAAAATACAAGCTCCCCAAAGGTGAGTGACCCTTGCCTAAGGGGACGCTCACAAAACACAAAGAAAATGATCCTATTCAGATCCCTGGTGTCTAGTGGTTTCTGCCCCTCTTGGGGGCAGATGGACCTAGAGAAAAAAGGCTGATTTGCCCCCAAGAGGGGGAGGGGGCAGAAATGGCCAAAATATGTGCTCCCCAAAGGGAGCTATCCATGCCCAATGGGCAGCTCCCCAAACACACAAATAGTGATCCTAATCAAACCCCTGGTATTTAGTGAGTAGAAGCTTTAAATCAGCAGGAGAATGTAATGGATTAGTCGACTGAGCATTCCCTACCCAATACCTCAATGGTGCTGGTTTAGGAAGGTTTGTACAGTGGAAAGACAGTGGAAAGAGACGTATAGATTTCAAACAGCCAGACCTATTAGCTTCATTAACCCACATGGGATGGTAATGCTGCCTGCTATTGCATAGGGGGTATTAGCAAGTGACATTTGACACATACAGAGATCTACAGATCTACACAAATCATGAGAGTGAGATGAAAAAGTAATTCAGCCTGTAACTCCCCTCACATGAGAGAGAGAGAACACAGTGAAAGAAAGAGACCTTATCCAGCGAGAGGCTAATAATCCCCTGAGGTGGAAAGAGAGCGAGGAAGCAGATGAGAAGTCTATCAATGTTCTTAAGTGTTTAATAATAAGTTCATTGTGTTTTGATTATAAACGGGGGAAAACCCTGACTTCTGCCAGCAGCCCAATCTATATTGGTCAGTATTGTAAATCATGCAACTCTGGCTAAAAGATCTCACAAAAAGTCATTTGTTGAAATATTTTTCACTACAAAACCTTAACACCAAAGAATTCTCTACTAGCATATGGCTTTTTCTGGATTCTTGCTTGCAGCTTCTTCTTTGGGATATCTTTTCCATAATTTTTTTTTTTAAACTGTGAAATCTTTCTGATGGTTGCAAAGTTTTAACAAATTGACATCAGGCTTCAGATGAAAATCTTCTATGCTTCATACGCCTTTATTGCAGAGGGAGGAACGCTTAAGCCAGTGCTGGCATTAGGAGTGTGCGAAGGGAGAAGAGGGGGGCAAAACTGTTTCAGAAAATTACACTTCACAGAAATTTACCATCAACACTAGAGTGCCTGCCCCTCAGTGCCGGTACTCTTATCGGCCAGGACTCTCAGCTGAAGAAGAGCTGGGGGCAGTCAGCTATGGAGGCAACCAAAGAACAATGGAGCAAGGAGGTGGAAGGGAGGGTGTGGGCTCAAAAGCCCTGTAAACTGGCACATCCCACAGAAAGCAGAAGGCTTTACATGGTTTCTGTAAACATGGGCTATGCAACTGCTAGCTCAGAGATTACAGAACAGAAGTAGGTAATTTAAGGGCACAGTGTCTCTGTGGATTATTGTTGAAACTTGTGCTCTGTGTAATGTCATTGTCATAATCTGCTGCACTGCAGGAAGGGTGGCAGCCTCCCCTACATTGGCCTGTGTGACTTTACAAACGTGCACAGCAGGAAAAAAAGCAGCCGTGTGTGCAGTGCATTGTGTATGGTGCCCTGCCACGGGGAAGAGTGATTTAATAATGCATTTCTCAATTCATTCATATCCAGTAAGTTAATTTCCCCATTATCTGCAAAGTGAGAAGTTCAAGCAACTTGTCAGGGATTGCGCACATCTTGTTTTAACTGGTAGCATGGCGTGTTTCTCATTTTAAAGCACAGGCTGCCAATGGTCACCTGTTTTCTGCCTCAGATTAGGAGCTCAGGCTGTCGAATGTGGTGTAGGATCTACTCATCCACTGCTGCTGAGCACGATAGTTCAGGTCCTGCCACCTTTTTAATGTGTTTTAATATACTATAGACCCATCAGTGGAACTCACTAAGGGTTCAGAAATACAACCTCACAATAACCAGAATACTGTGAGCATGCACAGAATTTAAAAAGGTTAATAATGTCACTAGTGTGTATGTTTCACATCCTCATTTAGCAGTCTGCCATAAAATGTCTGAGTAACAGTAAATACATTTTCATGTAATTTATTTTTAATTGCCCGATCACTGATCCATCACGGCCTCAAGGAAACCATAAAATTATCTGTCTGGTGCAGCAAAAAGAAAAGCCAAGAATGCTAGAGAGGCTGCAGCAGAAAGGCAAAGAGGAGCAATTCAAAGATATGTGAACAAACCTCTAAATATAAAAAATAAGACTTCAGATTCTGGCACGGTAATGGAAACTGAAAGTCAGGAGGAAACTGGCACTTGCTCTATGGAAGAAGCTGTTCAGGAACAGATCAGTTCTAATTCTGAGGATGAAACTGAGAATACAAGAACTATTTTGACTTCTGATAAATGGCCAAAAGCATTGAGTCAACATAGTATGGACAAGCTTATTTTAGCTGGCCTTTCAAAGGCCAAAGAATCCAGAGAGAAACAAGAGACCCTATCCCAAAATTTATGACTGACACTTCACACCTGTGCATTTCTATAAAACCCTTACAAACAATGAAAGGATTGGGAGACAGTGGCTGGCTATACCCCAACACAGCTGATGCAGTATAATGTTTCTGCTGCAAACTGTTTGGTAAAGGTTCAGGCAAATGCTCTACTACAGGATTCAGTGACTAGGCAAATGTTGGAGAATAACTACATTCACACGAAAAGTCTGATGATCATATGCAGCACATGCATTCATGTTATAAAGCACAAAGGAGACTTTCCACTTGTATGGGGTTTGATCAGGCAGAGCAGACCTTACTTCAGTCTGAAACCTGATGTTGGAGTTCTATTTTGCACTGTCTTGTGTCAATGGTACAGCTTTCAGCAGAACCAAACTTGGCTTTAAAGCGAACCAATGAGAAACATGGAAATATTCAAAATGGGTCAAGTAAAACTTCTTGCTAAATATAATGATCTCATGGCAGAACACATTAGAGGAGTTGAGAAAAGGCAAATAGAAGATTGTTACCTAGGGAAAACAATTCAAAATGAAATCATTCAACTTATATAACAAACCATCCAAAAAAGATTGCTAGGTATTATCAGGTCTCCCAAATATTATTCATTCATATAGGACTGCACACCACACACAAGTCATCAAGAGCAAATGCCTCTGATGATTAGTGTAGTTAATATATCCTCAACTATCCTACCAGTAGAGGAGCACTTCATGAGTTTTTTACATGAACATGTCACAAGAGGTGAAGCCATTAGTAAAGTACTACTTGACAAACTAAAAGATTTAGGAATACCTCTTGAACACTTCTGTGGTCAAGAGTATGACAAAGGGGCTAATATAAAGGGAAGATATTCCAGTGTGCAGGAAAGAATACGAGACAGGAACCTCAAGACAATGTTCATTCCTTTTGCTTGTCATTCTCTTAATCTAGTCTTGTGTGGCTCAGCAAAGTCATCAACTATAGCACTGTCTTTCTTTGTGTATTTTTTCAGAGAATATGCCACATATTTGCAGCATCAACAAAAACATGGCTCATACGTACCTCTGTGAGTACTGCAGTTGTAAGAGACCATCAGAGACAATATGGGAGAGCAGAATTGATAGTGTTAAAGTTCTGTACAGCTATGCCTCTGATGTTCACAGAGCACTGATAAAAGTATTGGATGTGCCTAATCCTAATGGACATACATTCTCTGAGACTCAGAGTTTACAGAAAAAGGTCCACTCATTTCCATTTCTTACCAGCATTTTTATCTGATATGAAATGTTAGGTAAAATTAATAAAATTAGCAGATTAATGCAAAGTATTGACATGCATTTAGATGTTGCCATAGCTCTGCTGAAACGTACTGGCCATTATATGAGAAAGTATGGTGACACACGGTTTGATAAAGCTATTGAAGTTGCCTCTGAGATAGCCTCAAGGTTTGATGATCCAGTGGAAACCAGCTTTGAGATTGAGAAAAGGACAAGAAGGAAGAAGGAAGAAAGGGTATTTTGCTTATGAGGGAGAAGATGATCCAGGAATTGGAGCAGAGGGAAAAATTCAAAATGTAATACTTTAATGTCATTCTTGATCTGGCAATTGGTAACATTTAATGACAGATATGGTGCACCAAGACATATCAGGGAAACCCTTGGAAAAAGGAGAGCTTGAGAAGATGCAGCTACATATTTTGAAGAAGACATTGCAGGGGATGAACTCATCACAGAAATTAAAAGCTTCCAGGGTCCATAGAAGAAAAGCCATACTGATACAGATGCAGCATTTACTGTGTCTGTTCACAAATACATGTATGACAACTGCTTGCATGAAATTTATCCCAATTTAAACATCATTGCTTTTGACAGTCCCTGTCACAGTAGCCTGTGGGGAATGACCCTTCTCAAAGTTGAAAATTATTAAGAATTACTTGCACTCTTCAATGGCCTAGGACCAGCTGACTGGCTTGGCACTGATATCAGGTGAATATGAAGTTGAATGAACCCAGGACTTCATTTAATTAATAAAAGAAAGTTCAGGACGTAATGCAAGGTAAGTTCCCTGTTGTGAAGAAGCAGCATTATGAATTGTTCTTTTACAGGTGCACTCGTATAGTTAAATTTAACTTGTTAACAATCTACTAAAATAAAATGATTAGCAATTAAAACAATTTGACTTGTGTCATGGGGGCCCATACAGTATACTCTACACAGGGCCCGAAATATCCTACAGCTGGCACTGGCTTGAGCTATTTGGTGTAAATAAGAGCCATGGACATTTTATTCTTAAGTAGAAGCTGCTACTGAGGCTCTGCGGGTCAATGCAAGAGGCCTTTGATTTTCTACCTTGACCTGTGATTGTTCTAAGATGGGCAAATTGTTCTACTATACCAGTAAGTAAACTTGCCCTGTCACCTTGCTGCGAAGACGGCTGTGCAGAAGCTAAAGCCGCTTGTTCTTCAATCAGAGAGCTCAATGCAGTGTCTGACTACTTGTTTCTTAAACATTTTTTTGCCTGCATGGTCATTGAGTCTGACTACAGTTGAGAATATAAACTTCTGTCTCCAGAAGCAAAATTGCCCTCCTAATTACCAAGGATCGCACTCAGATCTGCTTGACAGGGATCGGGGACTATCACTCTTATTTTTCCTTAGAAACATCTGTGAAAGGCAAGTTCTCCAGCTAAAATTCAGGACCCCAGTGTTTAAATCCTAGTGAGAGCCTTGTTAGACGCTAGGCTGTTGGACCCAACTATTTTACATATTAGTGACGTGCCTTCCGCCCCCTCTGTTGCTTTCTTTCATCCATGCCTTTTTGTGTCATGCCCCTAGGTTGCTCTCCTTTGTCTGTGTGGTTCTGTGCCTCGTATACTCCTCTATGTTGCTCGTAACTCTTGGTTGCTATCGTTCGCTCATGTGCTTCTTTGACTACTTGGCCCTCTACCCCTATCCCCGGCCTCATTAACATGCGAAAAAACCCACAATGGTTCAGCTCCAGGGCTAGGTGTTTTTTTTTTATATAAGCATGCACATTTGTGTTTAACACATGCACATGTATCACGCTACAGAGACAATCTTTACTTTCCAGTTTCCTCACTCATTAATATTTTGGATGGGTCATATTTTATTTTGACTGTATGAAAATACTATATCCAAATTTATTGAGTATTGTGGATTCTATAGCGATATGATGACATTCATTTAAATTTGATTCTTGGACTGAAGATTGAAAAAAATTACATTTAGACAAAACACATATAGGCTGCCGGTTGTTGTGTACAAGTTCACAATCAAGATCTCTGTGAATTTTTGGGACAACCTACAAATAAACTACTGGAATTCATGATCTATTTTGTAACAACTCCTCATGAGACCACGTCATGTTACGTGTACTTCAGTATTGTTTGTTTTGTATGGTTCGATTGTGAGCCTTTTAGTTTATGATCAGCATACACCCAGTTGGTAGCTGGATGTAGGATACCACACAATCCCCTTTTTTTATGTTATCACCTACCAGTTGGGTTTTGCTATCAGACTCCAACATTGGTTGATCTGGATGTGCGATTATGTAATCACAGCCACCAAAATACTCTTATTAAAAATAATTTGCCTTTTAATTTTCTGACACATTCACACACTTATTAACACTTATTAACCACACTTAGGTACAGAATCTCGCATAATATACTCATGTTTTAGGTCGTACATAATAGAATTCTTACTTAACACACATGTATTAAATACACAAACAATCCATGTTATTGTTTTGTGATACCTTCCTGCATATGGAGGTATTTCCTACGCATGAGGAGGATTCCTTCCCACTTGTGGAGTCTGTGTGTGGAAACTGCATTTGGAATGGAGTCTTCTACCTGCCCCAATGGACAGAAAATGACATACAGGAAGAAGAAGGCAGCCATTTTGTGGTCATTGTGAGCTACCCTCTCAGCACCACAACAACATCCTCCTCCACTCTGCTGCTCCTTGCATAATCTAATCCAAAACATGGCTGATGGACTTGATGAGAAGGATTCCCAATCACCGATCATAAATTGGACATCATTCGTGAGGGGCTCATTCAAAGGTCCTCTGCACTATGGGGATCTAGAGACCCAGCTGAGTAATGCAGCATGGGTTAAAATCTGGAACAACATTGCCACTTGCTCCATTGCAGTGGGTGTAAACACGTGTCAGTGAAAGTTTACCGCAAGTGCTTTGAAGGACCTTCATTGCTAGGCTGGAATCAAGATCCAGGACATTATGGGATTATCGTGCCAGCCACTTTGCCAGCACCCTGCATTACATCAGTGTACAGGGAGTTCCTGAGAGCAGCCTGGCCATCCCTGCATGATCAGCTGGAAGAGTTTGAGCAGCAGATGGGAAGAGTGTTTTTTTTAAATATTCATTTACATGCACATGCGTTTTGAGAGTGGTGCCTTGTCATGTGTTCAGTTTGAGCTTTGTTGTAACCTTCCATGTTATATTTAACTAGTGCTGTTTGTGTGTTGTGGAGGAACTGAATGTTTACAATTACTATCATACAAGTGTAATTGTAGTTTTGTTTGAATTTACTAATCATTTGATCATGACATTATGGAAATGCTTTTGAAGTTCTAATTTTTGTGACAACATAACAGTTAAAACACTACTTCCACGCTTTGTAGCTGTTACGTTTCTATTTTGTCAAACTTTGTTCATGTGATGCTGATGTTGTGTACCTTTACCTTACTAACCATATTTTTTTACCCATTACATTCATAATTCACACTATTCATGAATATTTTGTCAAATATGTTACACATAAATCAAAAATAAGATTTATTCCTAAACAATGCTTTGTTGCCTTGGACAAATTCACTCTAATCTCAGAGCTTGAATGTGTGGAAGATGAACCAAAACATTCTTTTAACTCCAAGTAAAGAATTTGTCAAAGAAAATAAGCTCTTACCATAAAACTTTCTTTTCCTTTACATGCTTCATCCCAAAGATGTTTTTGAAAATATAATTTCTACCCCTTTTGGTGGGGCAGCAATGTTTGTACCAAGTCACTGGATAGCAACAAGTTTATTAAACACTGCACAATGTCTATTCAGGGATAAAATATCTCTTTCAAATACAGTTATGTTAATATCAAGTAGTGAACATATGAATTAAAATGTTCTCTCTTTCTGCTGGACACTGTTTGTTGCAGATTCCTCACCATTAGAATTCCTGCAGATGCCAGACTTAACCCAGTAGTGCTCCCACGTGCTACTGGGTGGCAGCATGTGGCTAGCCACCTACATCTTTCAGAGCAGAGCCGCATATAAGCACCCTTTGTGGAAGAGTGAAATCAGCACCACTACCCCTTTTGTGTGTGTAAAGGCCGCTTTACTGGAAACAGGTCAACTCACAAAATAACACCCTGGCCTCAAGCCTCATGCCTCACAAAACTAAACACCTCACTATACATAATTTCACCTAGCCAAAACACGCCCGCTCCCCTACGCTACACTCCCCCTCCCTTCCCCTTAAACTTGCAGTTTGTTAATCCAGTCATCCTTTCGTAATGCTTTCTTTGTTGAATCCGTCTATTACCTTAATAGTCAGTTGCTGGCGTCTATCTATTGAACCTGCAAGTCTCCAACCCCTACTGCTCAATTTGTTATCTTTGTTGCCCTGCTACTGTCCACCCCCTTCTAATCTGAAAGTGTCTTGGCAGATTTTCTGTCTATCCGTTATCGTATGTTATGTGAACGGTCTCTGTCTCCGCCTTTTCCAAACGACAATAACAATAACTCTTTTCCCCGTGCACCCTTAGCCAAAAAACAGAGCCTCCTATAAATACCTTCCCCAATCAAAATGTCCCTGGGCAACAAAAGAATCCCCCACCTCTGGGTGGGAGGGCGGGAAAAAAACGGCTGCTCACCAGCCACTGTGTCACCTGACAAAATGGTGACCGTTATAAAATGGCCACCTTTTCATATACACTGCCCCTTACTCCCAAACGCCCAAAAAAGGCACCAGTGGGCTGTACCACCCTCCACAAAATTTGCAGGGGGAGACCTCATGAATTTGGCGATCCCCCCGGAACCCCCTTGTGGAAGAGTGAAATCAGCACCACTACCCCTTTTTTGTGTGCAAAAGGCCGCTTTATTGGAAACAGGTGCACTCACAAAATAACACCCTGAACTCAAGCCTCACAAAACTGAACACCTCACTATACATAATTTCACCTAACCAAAACACTCCCCCTCCTCTACCCTTCCCTACCCCCCCTTCAACATGCAGTTTGTTAATTCAGTCATCATGCTTTCTTTGTTGAATCCGTCTATTACCTTAACAGTCAGTTGCTGGTGTCTATCTATTGAACCTGCAAGTCTCCAACCCCTACTGCTCAATTTGTTATCTTCGTTGCCCTGCTGCTGTCCACCCCTTTCTAATCTGAAAGTGTCTTGGCAGATTTTCTGCCCATCCATTATCGTATGTCATGTGAACTGCCTCTGTCTCCGCCACCAGAAAAAGAGGGGAGGGCGGAAAGGAGGACAACACCGCCACCTTTTTCTGCCCCCCCAATTGGAAAATATTGCCACCTGCTCTATAACACCATAATTAAGACTCCCTAAATAGTCCTTTTAACGCTTCTTTTAGCTGGAGCAGGTACAGCTCCATGCCCATAAAATACAGGTGTACTCATCGCTCTGAAAAACTCCTTGTCCTCGAAACATAAATCCCTGTGCTCTAAATAAGTAAATACCTTCCCCTTACAATATAAATGCATCTCCTTATTAATCTTCCTCCGTGCTCTCTCGATCGCACCCGGTTTTCTTGCCCCTAGCCAAATCCTGCGAGGAACAAAGGCTGTCCACATCACATGGCAACCATGCCATTGCTGTCATATCACACATACATTATTTTTCATATGCCTCATAATATCCAAACCGTCTGTTTTACCAGGTCATTTTCGCCCAAGTGCAGAAGTAATACAACTGGACAAAAAACCCTTCCCCGAACCCGCTCAAATGTCCCTAATAATTCTTGCCAGCACATACCCCCTTTACTTTCCCACCGTATGTGGTATCTGTCCCTGTCCAAACCCAAGCTATCCCCCACAGCTGTACTCCGCGCTTGTCTCCATGCCCACTTGACAAATGAATGTCCCACGACCCAGATGGATATGAACTACACTGCTGGTCCGGGCACTGAACCTGTAGCAGGAGAAAAATATATTACAATTCCATTGCAGTAAACCCTTTTCTCACATATTTTTTATAAGCATTTCGTTTCCACCATCCCAATGTCAACAGCTTCTCAGTCTTCCAACCTCGAAAACTTGCCTCCGTCGCCATACCTTTCCCAAAAGAGTGAGTCCCAAATTGCGAAGCATCTTGCCCAACTGCCTTTAGACCTGCCCTCAATACCGCTAAAAACTGATATGCTGAGACCTCCTGACCATGCAAATGACAAAAAAACTCCTCCCATACCGTCTTTTGCCGTAGCCCTCAGCCTCAAACCTAAATGCAGAGGGCAAATATCCAAGACTGGGTAAGCCGTCATGATCACCTGCCTACTTCTCCCCTTCTGATCTGTCTTTTTCCTCCGCAAGCGCAGCCCTATGCCGTGCGCCTTGATGCAAACATCACATCACTGGAGACCCTGTGCTGTTCTGGACCCCAGCAACTCCGAAACCCGAAATGCCCCAAAAAACCTCCAAGACATGAGAGTGCAAAATAATAAGCATTCCACATCATCAAGGCACACCTCCCTCAATGCCCACATAACCCTTTTAAAAATACTCAGTGTTATAGGCTGCATCAATCTTCCTGTTACACCCTTCTTCCTGGCCCAACCTTCAAGTATCCTCTGCCCCAATTCACCCGCTGATGGTGTGTAACCCCAAAAAAGCTTAGCCATAAAAGCAATACCTGCCAATTTCCCCACAATGGAGACCCTTGACAAACGTCTTCCAACCATATCCATAATGAAGTTTACCACATCTTCCACCATGTCCTGATCAAGATGCCGTCTCTGAGCCCCGGACTCCAAAAATTCCCGCCATGCCCTTACATACGCTTGCTGTGTGGAGGGGGGCAACCAATTCACAACCAACCGCAGAATCCTCCATTGCCTATAGTTCACAGGGCTGCCGGCATAGTCGTTCTGTACAGGGCCTTGTCCGCAACCAACCCATGGAACCTCTCCTACTGCAAACGAGATAACGCATTCGCAATGTCATTGTTGACCCCGGGTACGTGTCGCACCCTGAAATATATGTTGCGGCGCAAACACTCCAAAACAAAAATGCGCAACAGCTGCAAGGCCTGCATCTCTGGCAGATTGACGATTCACCACCTGAACAACTGCGAGGTTGTCCGCGCGGAACAGCACTCTTTTATGCATCAAGAGGTGACCCCAAAAACACACCGCCACTACCAAAGGAAATAACTCCAGAAATGCGATGCTGCGCCCGCCGACAAGCCATGCCACCGGCCATTCCTCTGTGCAAAATCTCCCTTGCCAGTATATGCCAAATCCTGATGCTCCCGACGCATCTGAAAAAATGTGGACGTCCCATTCACACAATGGCCATGTCTGAATTGGAATCCCATTAAACAATTCCAAAAATACACACCACATCCTCAAATCCTCCTTCACCCCCGCGCCAAGTCGCACATCGTGATGCGGCATAGTGTACCCCGACAGGGACATACCTAGCCACCTGCAAAATGTCCATCCTGCTCTGACTGCCCTGCAGGCAAAATGTAGGTGCTCCAGCAGTACCTGAATGTCCCTGTCTGTCACCTGCCTCCTATTGACCATAGTCTGCACCGTCTCAATCATGGCTTTTTGCTTGTCTGCTGGCAATCGAGTCACCATTGCCACCGTATCCAGTTCAATACCTAAAAAGGCCATGCAGGGCCCCACTGTTTTCCCGGGGGCCAGGGGTACACCTAGGTCCCCCATAATTGTCTGAAATCGGCAAAGTGCCACCTCACAACAATTGGAAACCTGTGGCCCTGCAAAGAAAAAGTAGTCTAAGTAATGGGTCACTTCCTTGTGGCCAGTGACTGTCTCAAATATCCAGTGCAGGAATGTGCTGAAGCATTCAAAAAGAGAACAAGAAATTGAGCAGCCCATAGGGGGCACCTTATCCACATATCAACTGCCCTGAAATTGAATGCCGAATAACGCAAAATCCCAGGGATCACCATCAGAATCTGAAAGCTGATTTGATATCAGTCTTTGCCATTAAGGCGCCAGGGCCCAACGACTCCACCATTGCCATAGCCATAGCCATGTCCACAGACACATACAACACTTTAGTGACTTCCTCTGGAATGAAATCGTTAATGGAGGAATCCTCTGGTCAGGATAAGTGGTGTATCAAACAATATTGCCCTGGTTCTTTTTTTGGCACAATTCCAATGGGGGAAACAATAAGGTTCTGCAAAGGCCTATATAAAAAAGAACCTTCCATGCGCCCCTCCGCCACCTCCTTCTCCAATTTAAGCCGCACCAGCTCCTCTTTTCCCCGGACCGACCACAAATTCTCAGCCCAGTGCCGCTGTCTAGGCCCTTTGTAACCCAATTCAAAACCATGAAGAAACCCTTGCAGCAATAATTGTCCTGCTTGTGTGTGGCCATAGCGCCCCACCCAAAAACGCACCTTGTCAACCTTAACTGGAGTAATAGCTTTTTCCCATAGAACCGTGGCCTCTTGCCCGGGCCTGCCCCTGACCCCCTTGGGCACTTCCTCCCTGTCCTGAAGCCTGCGCCCCTGCACTGCCTGTCCTGTAACAGTTAATAAAGGCATGTCTACCTGCGCATTTCAAACACTCATGCTTAAACTTACAATACTCCCTGGTGCACAAACCTTTGTTAAAGTCCCAACAGGCTCCTGTCTTTTGTGTTCCGCTTCCTGGCGCTCCTGACCCTCCTTTTGAACATGTATTGGCACCACCCTGGGTGGGGTACTCTCGAAAGGGCCAATAAGTGGTGGTAGGCAAACCGCTCGCTGTAAAAATGGTCTTGCCAAATTTTGCAGGGCCCATCGTATGCTGCCACAAATCTGCATCAATTTCCTCCCATTGCACCTCAGCATCTGCCACCACATGGGTGCGAAACTCCTCATCATATTGAACCCAAGCGTATCCTCCGTAATTGAGGTATGCCTTCCGAATAACATCCATGTACTTAAACAGCACCACTGACCTGTCAGGAAAGCGCTCACAATATACACTTGCAAAAATGAGAAAAGCTGCTGTCCAGTTTTCAATAGTTACTGGGACCTTGGGACGTTTCGCTAATTCGTATTCTTCTTCCTTTGAGCCCTCCTTCGATCTTACTTCCCTGTGCAACAACTTTAGCATTTCAACATACTCCCCTTTCCATATCTTTTCTTTAGTGGCAAGCATAAGATGAGCCCCAAGGGGGTTTGCCGTACCCATATATGGCAGGCGCTTCGGCTTACCACCTACCTTCTCCTCGCAAGGACCATTGCTAGACTTACCTGACTTCTCTGCCGACCCTGTACTCACCATGTCTCCCCTGTGATCCGTACCCACCCCAACATCCAATACATATACTCCTTTATGCAAGCGCTCCCCCGCATAGCCTGCAGTCGCCTCGATCGCTACCGAGACCCCGCCGGGGTGCATCACCCCTACTCCATTACCTTTTTGCAATGACAGGGGTCGCTCCTGAACCGTCCATCTTGCCGCTCCGATAAAGTGTCAGATACCTCCAATGAATTATAGACAGCATTAGCCCCCCCCCCTGTATTCGACCATTCCTCCACCTCCTCCCTGCGTAACTCTCCCTATTCCACACTGTCCTCGTCATAATCCAATAATTCATTACTGACACTCCCTTCACCTTCACTGAGCAAGGTGCCCTCTAAAATCCTTGCCTTCTTTATACCTGTCCCTGCTCCTGCTGGGGAAAGCAACGGCCACCAGGAGGCCGTCCGCAACCTTCCTAGCCGTGCTGCAGAGCCAGGCCGCTTACCGCAGGTGCTATACCACCGGCGGTGCAAAACCCAGTCCGGTGCGCTGCCCCTTCAAGTTAACCTTGGCCCCGCCTTCTCCTGCGTCTAAGTGGGTGCCATCTAGCCAGCTGCACTGGGCCCCGCCTTCTCTTCTTCCCAGGGCTCCAGGACCGCCACAAGCCTGCCTGAGTCACCTTTACCACCCCGATTCTGATCCTGCCAAAAAAGGCCAGGTTTGCTGGTGAGCAGAGGACCGAAAACCTGACCCTCCCCCTGCTGCTGCACTTCCCTCTCCTCCCAACAATCCTCCCACTCATCCTCTGACCTGTCTTCCCACCCTGAAATCCATGCATCCTCAACCCCCCCGCCTTCCATAAGTGTGGCGTGTGGGGCGCACCCTCAATGTTATCTCGTCAACTTCCTGCTCCACTTCCTCCTCTCTCCAGTCCAAAATTGGTCCTGACCCCTTCACCTCGCCTGGCTTTACAAACTCTGCTCCCACAAAATGTTAACCCCACTCCCTCCCCTACATCAAAAGCTTCCTGCTCTCCTCCCATTTCCCCACCACTTTCAGCCTGATTAGATGCACCCCCTTCCCTGTCTTACTCCCTTTCCTTGTACTTTGCTATCCCCCAGCCCCCAGCTCTCCTCTCTGCCCCCCCATAACCTCACCTTCACTGTCCCCCAAACTTTACCCCGCCGCACAGGTCCTTTCTTGCCTCCCCAGGCCCTTCCTCCGCCTCTGCTCCCCAGACGCTGTGCAGTCGCGTTCCCTGATGCCCCACGATCAGTCCCCACCCTTCCTCTCACCTTGCCTCCAAGGAGGATGGTTGAGCCGGCACCCCAGCACTCCTCCTCTGGTTGGTGACAGCAACACCTGCACGCCGCCCCTGCCCCTTCATTACAGACCTCACCTGCTGATCCTCCAGACTTCGCGTACCACACGGGGGCAAGCAGGCTGCCACCCCGCTCGCCGCCCGTCTCGCTGGGCGGGTGCTCCTGACCACACTGTCCACTAATAGCTCTAGGCGCCTGGCCTCCCGCAGGAGCGGAAGCACCTGAGACACCCGCGCATCCATAGCTCCACTTCAACGCCTCAGTGGTTCACGTAAGTAATGAGAATGTGCCGTATAAGTAGCGCACTGCAAATATTCTCTCCTTATGCATTGCTAATACAAACAACGTTAAGGAAATCTACTGTTGTACCACGCTACTCAAACGCTTCGAAAAACGGCTGAAAAAAATGTCTGCTCACCAGCCACCGTGTCACCTGACAAAATGGTGACCGTTATAAAATGGCCCCCTTTTTATATACACCGCCCCTTACTCCCAAAACACCCAAAAAAGTGCCCAAAAATGGCACCAGTGGGCTGTACCACCCTCCACAAAATTCCCAGGAGGGAAACCTCATGAATTCGGCGATCCTCTCCCTCCCCGGGACCCCTGTGTGCCCTCAAATGCGGAACTGGAGTTTTGTTTCCATTTTTGGGGGTTTAACACATTTTTCAAACTAAATTTGAGTGTGCAAGGGAATGATGTCCCACCCAACACTACAGGGTTTAAACCATTCTGTGACTGCAGTAAGCAGATGTTGATGTCAGACTTACAGGAGATGCACCTCTTGTGTTTGGGCTTGGTGACACGGCGTGCGTATAATGCACCCTTATGCACCCAAAGACGATCAATGTCTGTGAAACGAAGCTGTACATCCCCAGATATCGAAAGAAGCCAGACTAGTCCTGTTCTCACTCTAAGTTGAGGGGTTAGACCTGTTCTTCCTCTCAAGGTCAATCCCGCAACAGGTCATCTTCCCAGTCAAGGTCATTCAGAAACTAGAAGTCCATTTTGAAGCGGAAACACAACAAGGCAAAGCAGGACTCAGCCCTATTCTGTCACTCTTTACCTAAAGATAAATCGCAAGGCAGTCAAAGTGCCACTGGATGTCTCTCCCAATCTTCAATTGAAGAGCCACTCCCACAGTTGGTCACAATGCTACCTGAGGTCCCACAGGTCAACAGCAACTCCACAGCAAGTTGTGGCCTTTAGAGAGGCAATATTCCATATTTTTGGCACTCCTCTGGTTTCTTCTCGCACACCTTCAGGCCCCAGCAATCCTTAGGGCCCTTCAATCAGGTTACTGTGTGCTGATTTAAGACCCTGGAGCTAGGCCTAGGCAAAATGTTAATTACGTCATAGTAATCAGAGTAATTTCAGTAAGGTTGGATTACTCTTGTGACATAAAATTACCGAAAATTATGTGATCACACTCCTTCATGTAATTTGGACCAAAAATATCTAGCACAGAAACAGACCCAGACTGCTGGCTGCTGCTGTTCCAGTTCTGTTGTATTTAGCACTATTTCTTTTGCACAAAATGCATTCTTGGGTTCATTTTGTTTACAAGGGTGCATTTTTTGCTAACAAAAATAGTGCTAAATCCAGTCTTATGTCCCTTGTATAGTTCTGCATAATCTTGCATAGTTTTACTGTAACTTTGCATACTTACAGCAAATTAAGGGAGTTACACCCACACACTAGCTGTAACATGCCTCGGGTTGCACACCAACACCTGTGCCAACTCTTATTCAAGCTCTAACATCTGCACCAGTCTCTTCCTTGTTGATGCTGGTCTGAAAGTCACCAGCACTAGGGCTGGATCCTATACTGACCCAGTGTCTAACCGTGAATCTAATCTACCTCGACCAAGGTGACACTCTAACGCCATCTCAGCGCAACCAGTTCAAATATAATCTGATTCAGACAAAACCCTCCTTTTACCACTAGGCCATCCTCATTTGCTCCACCAGCTTTTCAGTTCCAGCTCTGACCAGTTTGCCGCCACTTGGAAATGACAATGGGGATAATGGATATGATTTACTCTGTCATAATATGAGGATGACAATTTGTATAAGGATTTGTAAGAGGCAAGTGGGCTTGTTACTTCCCCTTGTATAGGGTTGTTTTCCCCTCTTCAGCGGCACACGGAAGAGTGCTTCCTTTGCAGTAGTCATCTGAAGTGCTGCTGTAGTCTTGGATTTGCAACTTCCGTCTACTGCGGAAAAAACTAATGTGCTTACTGAAGTCCTTCATCCTTAGCCAATTTATTCAGAACTGTTACAACCATTCAGTAAAGCCCTAACTGACACCCCTAAGGGAAGCTGGTCTAAACCTTTTTCTTGCCCACATGTGAACAGGCAGGGGACCAGATGTCACAGACCGGCATCTGATAATTCTTATTTTCTTACTTGGCATCCTACTCCTGAGGATTTGGTGGTGCAAGCTTATACCAGCAAGGTGAATTCTAATTAGTTATGCATGACCCCAGCTGCCAGGAATTCATAAAGGATTGAGGGATTTGGGAAATGTTTGTTCTCTGTAGGGAGCCTCGCCTGGAGGTAGGTCAATGCCAGTTGCCTAGTGTGCCATTATATGCATGCTCACTGGGGCTTGATCAATGAGATCTCGCTGGTGGTCCCGGTTTAGGGCTTACCTTGCTTAAACCATGAACGATGGTCAGGAAGCAGCTAATTATGTGATTTGAGATGGTCTGGACACTACTGATTGCTTGGGATGAGCAATTGGCATTAGCGTGGTGCTCCATCACCACACATAAATGACATCCCAGGCTTCTCGGGAGATGTACAGCCATCCCTCAAGGCCTTGCCTTTTTGATGGATCCCACCTGTTTAGTGAAGAAACTGATTCCGCCCCAAAGAGCATCAAGGAAACCATGCCACGGCACGCTTTTCGAGGCTTTCAACCCCTGTCAGACATTTTAGTCTTCAGTTTTGATCCTTTAGAAGGCTACTCCAAAAGTGTAGCATATATACAATGCCACCCATGCCCCACATCCCTGCTGCAGTCTTCTCAGCCCTTTTTTGAGTTTGAGTGGGGTTAAAACAGACAACATGTAGGTCATCGGGGTCACAGACCTTCCCAGTCACCCTCCTGTGTGGGAGACAGGCCACTGCTGCTTTGCCACACATCAGAGCGTCTCTCAGAGGATCATCTTTGCAAAAGTTGATACCTGTAACTCTTCAAAGGAGTAGCAGGTTCTGGCAGCAGAAACAGGAATTTACTGTTATACCTGCTATTTCCTTATACAAACGAAGTACAGAGGCCTTGTTCTGTTCTAGATTTTTGCTTTTTGAATGCGTTCCTGCAGAAGGGCAACTTCAGAATGCTTACACTGGCTCAGTTTCTTTTTGTCACGGATCCAGGTGACTAGATGGTAGCCTTGGACCTGCAGGGAGCGTACTTTCAGATCCATTTCATGCACACGGATGTTACCCGCAGTTCAAAGTAAGCCAGAAGCATTTGCAGTTTGCTGTGCTCCCCTTTGGCATTACCATTGTTCTTTGAGTGTTCACAAACGTGATGGCAGTTGTCACTGTTCAAAACTAAGGGTACCAGTTTTCCACTATTCTGTTGACTGGCTGCTCAAGTCAAGCTCCCCATAGTCAGTCGTAGATTACCTCCAGACAACGGTGAACCTCCTGACATCATTGGGGTTCACGATCAATTTGCCACAGTCACACCTGTATCCTTCTTAAGGACTTCCTTTTATAGGAGCAGTCTTGGACACTGAGCAATTCAGGGCCTTTCCTCCACCACAATGAGTCCAGGACATTTGGGGTATGATCCCCAGGTTACAGCCTCATTCCTAAATCTCAGTTACAGCAGTTCTGAGACATCTTGGTCTGTTGGCCTCAATCATCCTGCCCAACCCCATTGCCAGATTGCATATGTTCGCTCTGCAGTGGCATCTGAAGCCTCAATGGACCTAGCACCAAGGAAACTTGGCAGACATTTCAGAGGAAACTTCACAAGATCTGCAGTGGTGGTTGGTCAGCTGCAGACCCCTCTCCTTTCTCCACCCAGAGCTGAAGGTGACTACGAATTCATCACTGCTGCTTTGGGGAGGCCCTCTGGGAAAGGTGGAGGTCTGTTGGGGCTACGGACCATCCACCTCAAGTTCAAGGCCGTCTTGGTGTCAATCAAGAGAATGCTGGTGCAGGTTCTCACGAACACCACCACCATGTGGTACTGCAACAAGCATGACAGAGTGTGGTCCTGGCTCCTGTTCTAGTAGGTGTATCTTTGGAATTGTCTGGAGCGTCAGGGTATCTCCCTGGCCATGAACTGCCTGGGGGATCTCTAACCACCAGGAGACGTGAGATCAACAAGCTGGTGGTTGCACCCCGAGGTGGATCTTTTCACCAATACTCAGAATGCACAAAAGGCTGCAAGTTGGAGTTCCCTGAAGCACTCTCAGTGGATATGTTTACCCCTTGCAAGGCAAATTGTTGATTTTTTTATTGTATGTTTTGTCTTTGGCCCAGTAAGGTCTTGCAGTAGGCGTTATTAAAGGTCATTTGTCATCCCTCTCATTTGTTTTAGCATTTTTCAGGCAAAATCCTTGTTTGAATCAGGAGTATAGCAAAGGTTTGGCACATATTCTCTCCCAAACCTTTTGGGATGCCACAGTGGGATCTTAATTTGGTCATGATGTTCCTCATGTGCACCCCTTCAGTCCAATGCATAGCTGTTTGTTGTGTTTTATGACTCATAACAGTGTGTTCCTTGTCTTGATAACTTCAGCTTGTCATTTGAGTGAACTCTAGGTTCTTTCGGTTCAACCCCTAGTCCACCTATTTTCCAAACAAACTGGTTTTGAGGACCAGGGCAAACGTTTTGCCAAAAGTCAATCCTTCACCCTACCAACATTCTTTGCTGCAACTCACCCCTTAAAGGAGAAGGAGAGATTTTATTAGCTAGACCCTAAAAAGGCCATAAACATTTATGTCGCACCAAAGACCATTTGGTGGCCAATGAGATTTTGTGGGGTTCTTGGGGGCAAAGAAATGTAGGCCAGTGCAGAAAAGGACTTTGTAATGGTGGATAGTCCTCTGCATTAAGATGTACTATGCACTGCCAAGGAAGCAGCCTCCAGAAGGACTGAGGGCACACTCCACCAGGGCCAAGGTTTCTACTACTGCACTGGTTAATGGAGTACCTGTTTTTTCCATTACCAGGCCCGACATGGAGTCAGTGTAAGCATTCACAATGCACTACTGCCTTCATAGCCAGGTTTGATGGAAAGGACACTTCGCCAGTTTGGTCCTGCAGGACTTTTTGCTCTGAGCCTGCTCCGCAGGCACTCTACTTTGGGAGGTACCACTTTGGTATCTGTTTTAAAGGTAAGGAATCTGTGGTTACAAGTATCCATCAGTAGAACAAGTTAATTACCTTCATCAATGCTCTTTCTGGTGTATACTCTTGCTAACTGCCAATTTCTCACTTCCTTTCCACCTCCCTGCTGTGTGGCGTGGTCTCTTTTTAAAATCAAAAAAGGACCAAAGTTAGAGATCTGCACACTGGTGCTGAAAATTGTGTTGTGCTCTGTGTCTGAGCAGGGCGTGGAAAGAGTCAATGATGAAACTAACATTGACAAGAACAGTGCACTTCTATGCACCACTGCTCTGTACCTTCCAGGGGGCAAAGAGGCCAACACAGAACTGAATGGCACTACCTAGTAGCACATGGGAGGACTGTTTTAAAAACTTACAGATCCAATCTGCTTCTTGAGGGACAGTCTCAGAGGTGAGGAATCTCCTATTAGATAGACTTTTTGTGAGAAAGAGCGTTACCCAAGGTAGGTAACTTGTTCTTTTTGCACATTATTTTTCGGTGGCCAAGGTTCATCACAGCAGGGCCCATGGCTTAGAAAAAGAGTCTTGACTGCGAGACAAACAAAACTGCTTCCCACCTACAGGTGGAAGCAGGTCTTGTGGCTCCTTGTGGTATTGAACAACAACAACGTGTGGTGTCCAAGAAGCAGGACACAACACCATATGAGCCTGCACCCGATCCCTCATTAACCCCAGAGACCCCAATTCCATCAGGGCCTTTGTCTGCAATCCTCTCATAAACATCATCTCTTCCTCTAAGTGTACACCCAGAATAACACCAACAGTCGAGGGATACTTAAGCCCCAACATCCTGCCACCCTCTTCTGGAGCCAACTCTTTTCCACTAGAATATGTATCCTTGTCTGCTTTCTATGTAGGCCTGAGGCCAATTTGAGAAGTTCAGGGAGTGATTTCTCAGGATATCTCGGACATAGTTGAAGAGGTCCAGATACTCAGAGAGATGGTCACTGAACAGCTCAGAACTATATGTGGCCTTATGACCTCCTTGATAGCAGGTCTAATGTCGGGTATGTCTCCTCTACCTGCCCACTTCCTGTTGCCCTGTCTCTTAGTTCATCTCTGATAACTACTTCCCCTGCTCAACCTGTGTTTTTCTTCCCATGGTGTGTCTGGTCATCTCACGGCCAGCCATTTAATATCTACATCAGAAGAGGACCCCACCAATGTAAGACAGGGAGCAAGGATAGACCAAGCCAGGGCCATCACTCAGACCACCAGTTTGGCTTGGCAGAATACATTTGTCATGATTTTGCAGAGTGAATTCATTTTGTGAACAATTAATTGACTTTGGTCTTTGCTTTTCCCCCTTTGTATAAAGGCCTATTCTCTGCACACTTCCTGACGTGTTTTATTATTTGTCTCACCCAAGCCACGTCAGCATTTCCACTTTGCTTTAAGAATCCATTTTATTTGATTTTGTCCGTTCCCAAGGACAGTTTTTGGTGTCCCCAAAAGAATTCAATGTAATTATCTAAACAAAAATACTTAGGGTCTGATTTCGTTTGGTGGGACGGTACTTTGTCACAGATGCGATAGATATGCTGCATGCCTTATCCTATTGCACATGTAATAAAGCATCCGTCACATTTATGATGAAGTAGCTTGTGTGCCAAACTCTAAATCAGGTCCTTAAATCTCAAACATTCATGCCTGTTTACAACAGACATTAACCCAAATTAATGACAGTTAGCAAACTTTGCAGATTAATGCATGTCAGCCAAAACAAATGTTTAGTTAGTGAGAAGATGCTTTTAGTATCAGAATGACATTTTTAAATGCATTGCACTTTAAAGGAAAAGAAAGAACAGAACATATATATCACTTTGCTAAGTAATAAATGCAACATCAAACATTCAACACAGATAGAATGTAGACACAGATTTGTTATCAGAAAAAGTACACTGATTTTAATTACTCAAAATGGTTATGGTGCTTGTGTTGTGGATGGTTGAATTATTGGTGTTGAGTTACTCGTATTGGTTGAGGTGGTGGAGATTAGGTGGTGGAGGTGCAGGTGGTTGTGGCAGAAGTATGAGGTTGGCAGGTGGTGTGCCCTTCCTACATTGAGGTGCCACTGTAGAATCTCCTGCATGTGCTGGCCGTAAAGAGTGACAATGGCATTTTTTGCTTATTGCTTTGCGTTCTCTTCCCTAAAAGTTTGAAGATAGGAGCTTGGGATGCCAGAGGGCAGAGGAAGTATGGAACCGATCTTTGGACCGGAAACCAGCACCGACAAGCAAGAGACAAGAGCAGCCACTGAAAGGTGGATTACTAGGGAGAGGCCCCCGGGCCCTGCCATGCTCCTGGAGGAGCGTGGCTAATCCAGGTGAGTGTCTGGGTATGAGGGTGGCAGGCGGGTATTACTGAAAAGAAGCCGTAGCTTTCCCTAAAATGAAAAACAGAGAGATAGGTTAAAGCAAAGAGATCCCTTGGCCAGAAAGAGGGTATCTGCCAATGACAGCTACATGGGCTATGTTATCATTTTTTTTCTTTGATAAGGACCAGGAGGAAAATAAGTCCCTATAGTTTTTTTTTTTAACTGGATGCACCAGAAATCCTAATTTGTTAAATTATTTTTTTGCTTCCCTAATTGTGCACATAGACCCATACACTTCAGAAGGAGACAAGAAAGCCAGAGATATCAGACACACTCAGAAAAAGAATGAGAGTCCAAGTAGAGTTAATGTGGCCCGGAAAAGAAAAGTAGATAAGAAAAGTAACTACTGGTAATCGGGAGGAAAAGAGAGGAAATAGCCCATACTACGAAATGCAGAATGATGGTAAACAGAATTGAAGTTCTACCCTCAGATAGAATACTTACCTAGGCCTCCTTATTTTCTCTCCGAGCTCTTGACACTTGAAATGAAAAAGACCAATCAAGAGAAGATGCACACCTGACTAGAGACCCGACAGAACAATCCACCTTGCACTGCCAACACAAATGCACCAGCAAAGGTGAATTTATTGAACCAATTTAAATACTACTCTAAAGGGGGTATCAAATCCTGTATCACAGGTTTTCCTTATCTCCCAACCAGGGAAATGGAAACATACCCTTACATTGCCAAGCTTACTAGCATTTTTATAAGACAATGGTGGTCATTCCGACCTAGGCGGGCGGCGGTTGCCGCCCGCCCGTCGGAATCCGCCTGAATACCGCCCCGCGGTCAATTGACCGCGAGGGGTATTCTGACTTTCCCGCTGGGCCGGCGGGCGATCTGATTCAGATCGCCCGCCGGCCCAGCGGGAAAGCGCCTTCCACAAGGAAGCCGGCTCGGAATCGAGCCGGCGGAGTGGAAGGCGTGCGACGGGTGCAGCAGCACCCGTCGCGCTTTTCAGTGTCTGCATCGCAGACACTGAAAAGCCTAGTTGGGCCCTGTTAGGGGGCCCCTGCCGTGCCCATGCCATGGGCATGGGCACGGCAGGGACCCCCAGGGGCCCCGCGACCCCCCCTACCGCCATCCTGTTCATGGCGGCTTTCCCGCCATGAACAGGATGGCGGTAGGGGGGGTCAGAATCCCCTCGGCGGCGCAGCGAGCTGCGCCGCCTTGGAGGATTCTAAGGGTCAGTGGAAAACCGGCGGGAGACCGCCGGTTTTCCCGTTCTGACCGCGGCCAAAGCGCCGCGGTCAGAATGACCAAGGGAGCACCGCCGGCCTGTCGGCGGTGCTCCCGCCCCCGTTGGCCCTGGCGGTAGGGAACCGCCAGGGTCAGAATGAGGGCCAATATAATGTATTTAAAACAATAGTATTACAAATTAAGCATGGTGCCTGTGGGGCTCTATGACAAAAGACATACAGCTACCCTGTTATTAATAAATAAAAGGTTAGATCCGAAGGCAAAAGTTCAGGCATTTTACTACTAGTGCCTACTATCTGTCTCATGCGTGGTTCCAGTTCGTGTGTTGGGGCACTGCTGAGCACAGAAGTTGATGTGGATAGGACAAAAATGCAGTGCCCTAAAAAGATTAAAATAAAAGTATGAGCATATAATAGTACTACAGTATAAAATCTTACATTTGCAAATATAGTGTTAGAGTTTAAGAAAACAAGTGAAGGAAATCATCTATAGTAATCAAATTGTTATCAAAACATTGTACTTGTGTGTTGGTGGGCTGGGTTGGGTTGCATTGCTAAACCGGCCCAATATATCTTCCTGCTGCACTTGTAATGATTCATGTCCCAACTGAAGCAACTCTACCCAAAAATGGCTCTATGAAAAGTATAAAAAATAATATAACACGTAGCAATGTACAGGGCTCGTGACAGAGGGTATTTTTGAGTGACTTATATGTGATGTGTGCCTAACAATGCAGGTATGAGTGAAGACTAGAACAGTTTTGGGTGAGTGATTGTAGGTTTACTTTTAGTAAGAGAGCAATAGAGAATGGGGTTTAGAATTGTATCTTGCTGTTGGAAAGAGGCAGCTCATAAAGGAGGTAAATGTGAATTGGGGCGAGGAGGGCAGCCTTTTTGATTGGGTTGAGACAGAGATGGGATCCAGTTGACTCTCCAAGAAGAACTGCTGACAACTGAATCCAGAAGAATTTCTCCTTCATCCACCTCCTCCCACCTTGCCGCCTCTTCTTTATCCTCCACAATGCATGTCTCCTTCCCCATTGGATTAACATAGTCTGTCACCTCCTTCCATAAGGCTGATGTCTGTGTTCCTCTCGGGGTGAATGGAAGCAGCCCATGTAGTTATTTGTAATGTTTCACCACAAATGTGACTACAAAGGTTCTTCCGCCTCATAAGTATGCTCTGCATCCTTCAGGAAGAATGTGGTGGCCATTAGATCTGAAAGCCACAAAGCAAAAAGGTAGATCCTATGGTGTGGACACCTTTTATGTGGTTGGAAGGGAATGGAAGTCAGGGGTGTATGATTTATTTCAAGTGTATATAGTTCTCATATTCCTGTTCATGCAGAAATATTCTCCCCAAGTATAAAGGCCCCACAAAGCGTACAGAACATAAAATACAGCACTAAATTTACTTGTACTAACTTTACAGTTACAAATTAAATTTATTAACACAATGAATTGCCATATGTAGTAAATTTACTATAAAGTGTAAGAGTAAACATACATTAGTAGATTTTCTCACATGTAAATTTACCTTTGTGAATAGCCCCTATTGTTTCTAGTTAAATGTTGCTACTTTCCCCACATGGGAGTCTAAATGAGATGTGCCCCACCACATTCACAGAATTGCCAGGGGAAAAAAATATAATCATCTCCTCTCAGGGAAGACAGGAGAGAAACCAGAAGCTATGAGACATGCCGCCCATCAGGATGATATATTGAAGACCATCAACTCTCCTGCAGGTGTGTGATCGGTACTACATGGTTGTAGAACAAAGCAGCATAATAACATGATAAGGAGGTTTGAAATAACTAATTTGCAATGTGCGATGAACAACGTTTGGTATTTATAAAAAGTTCACTTTTATAATATTCATTAATGTTGAGTGTTCCATTATTATAGTGATAATTCTAATGCACATGGTACATATTGGATTAACCCATACTAAATACTAATTATTATATGATACCAACCTATGTAAGTGTGCCGATTCAGGAGTCCCAATATATGATTTCTCTTTTATTACCTTCTAGAGATAATCTATAGGCGTGGTAAGATATCTACCACTCCCACTAGCCAATGGTTTAAGCCCAAAAGAGGGAGCAGGAAGTATCTCTTCTCTGCAGGACCAAGGCTACGTCTCTGAGATTACTAGATGTGACCCATAAAAAGAGGGTTTCTTTACTAACCTACATTAGAAAATGTATATATATGCTTGTACATATAAATTGCCAATCATAGACGTTAAAGAATAGACAAATTGCATTAAGGAGCCATGCACTTTTGTGCATTCATCTTTGATATACAGATCTCCTGAAATGCATTATGGTGATGATGCATCAAATCAAGCGCTTGTAGTTGTAAAGGTAGAAAACCTCGAGCCTAAGTACGGATTTCCATCCAGGGACCTCAGAAGTTAGTAATATATTATTGGTTTTGTTAGTGCTCTGGAGTCACCCAATGACTCTGTAAGTGCTACTAAAAGAACAAGTCAACTAGATATTGCCCCATCTAACGTTTACATATTGATAATCCACAATTACGTTTCCAGTATTTTAGTGGGTGGAAGAGGGTTTAAGTGACATAAAGTGACAACACTAACAATAAAAAATGTTAAACCACGTGGTGATAAACTCGGTTGATACATCTCACAGAGCTCCTTAGAGTAGAAGGAAACCAAATATTTTGAGCGCATTTGCTTAAAGTGACAATGCTAGCACTGTGATTGCTGTCAGAGGCGTCATTGAATTGTAACTCTGGTCTTTAGACATGTTTACCTATCTTCTTAGCACCATTCCAAATTGCATAGCTTGCTGTAGCCAGTGGAGTTCAGAGATGAAATAATTTATCTCTCTCTTTTGCTCAAAATGGCACAAAACACAGGGACACCTTTGTTATCCTCGTCAGCCTCCCACGGGCGCAGTCAGAGCCTATGGATCCATGCACATTACCTCTATCAATATTGAACTCTCAATCACTTGCAACTCTGAAAAGGGAAAAGGAAGAAGAGGAAATGATGGGAAGGAAAAGAAAATGAGGGGAACAGTAGGAAAGAAGGAAAAGAAATAAAGAAATGAAAGTTGGAAGTGAAGAAAAAACTAAAGTAGTTGGAAAGGAAGGAAGAAAAAGGAAATAAAAGCAACAATAAAAAAGAAGGATGACGTGAAGAATACAAAAAGTCAGAAAGAAGGGTAAAACAGGAAACATAAATCAAAAAAGAAAGAATGAAGGAAGGAAGTGGTCAAAGAAAGGAACAAAAGAAAAAAGGAAACGTTAAAGAATGAAAGATAGAAAGAAACAAAGAAAGAAGAAAGAAACATAAAATGAGTCTACTCTGCCCCCGAAACACAGCTACCTCTCTTTTCACTTGCTGTATGTATCTTTACCTTTATCCCGATACGGCACTTCAGTGCTTTTTGTCTATGTTTGTGCTACGCAAGTATGACATATATACATACGTACATTCCTGGGATAAAAGAGGCATGGAAAAAAAAGAAAGGGATAAGAAAAAGAAAGAAAAGGAAGAAAAAATAATTAAAATAAATGAAAGGAAGGAATGGCAGAAATTAAGAGAAAATCTGAGATAATATATGGGGAAAGAAAGAAGAAAAGAAGAAGGAAAGAAAGAAAAAAGGAAATTGATTAAGAGAAATACGCACAAATTGAATGAGAAAGTAAAGTTCGGAAGAAAAAAGAAAGAAAACACAAAAAGAAGAAATAAAGAAAAAAGAAAGAAAGGCATCGCTTCTGGAATAATGTGTCAGAATCACATTGGAAAAGGTTGGTCTCGAGGGGGAAATGGGTCCCGGTTCTGTGGTTTCCTCCTGGAAGTAAACACTGCATAATTCCTAGACCTAATGTGAAAGTACTTTGTTTGTGTATAGCTAAGGGAGTCGTCATTTCCAGTCACATTGCAAATGTCAGTTTTGACCATGTCTCTCCACAATCTATTTGCAGAGCGGGGGCAAGTCTGATTCTGGGAATGTTCTGAAAATGTGCAAAGTTGAAAAGTGGTAGGGCCCCTTCAGCAGTGCGGTTGTTTTGAAGCCCTTAAATATTAAATATGGCATGTTATGTTGGTTACTTGTATGTAGTTATGCTGCCTTACAATTGCCTTATTTCGCTAAGGGGGGTGGATGATTCAATTTACAGACATAAATGTACTTATGAAAACAAACTGAGCTCGATTCACAAAGAATGGTGTATAAGTAAATGTGGCTTACTCTTGTAGTACTCCTGGTTTACCCATTAACTTCAAGAGTACGCTAGAACTAGTCCATGGCTTACTCCTGGCCTATGCCTAGAATTTAGGAGTACAACAAGAGTACTCCACAGCAAAAATATTTGTGAATTGGGTCCAGTGTTCATGAATGGCTTTCAGCAAAAGCCTTACAAATGAAAAGAGCTGTATGTGATAATATTATTAATCCAAATCAATGCATTTCATTGGTCTTTGGCAGAGGAGTTAATCACAAACCCCTGAAGCAGGCTTAGTCAAAATTTAAGAGGGAGATGAATACATTAAATGAATTGTCTTGCTGGCCACATGTGAGTGATGTCTCTACCCAGGTTTATAATTTGCATGATGGTGAATCCAAAATACCACAATGCCAATGGTATTCTCTGTTTCAAGGAACAGTTTGATTGCTGTGCTTTTTATGCTCTAGTTAACATTAATCATTGGATATTGGAAGTGCTTTGTGTTCCATTCATGGTCCACAGCCAAATTGCTCCATATGTGATGGTACAAAATGATTTGTGTAATGTACTTAAATTGCATGTATATGCCATTTACTTGAATTGCATTTATAGGCCTTCTGCCAAGGTGCTGAAGTGCTTTATGGGAGTAGAACACTTCTCTGGTTTGTAGTTAATTAAGTGGTATTTGGTCAGTGGGTTTGTCTTGTGTTCCCTAATTAAACCCTTCACGCATTACCCAGTATGCTTGTGATGGACATAGCGGCAGTTAGATATGATTGTTAAGAGAGGGTTATATTAGTTCTTCTGAATCACTGGTAGGGTGAATAGATAGGGTTAGAAATTATTAGATTATTGACAGAGAGCAGGAAAGTGAGTATCAGTTTCTTAAAAAGAAAGAGTTATGAGTTGGGCTGTAGGTAGCTCACACAAGCATGTATGGAAAATAAACCAGAGTACATGCAGTTCTGTTTAGGAGTTTGGTAAGAATATTGTTGGAAATGTGCCTTTTTGGCACTGTCACCCTGGATTATTTTGCCTTTTTTGCTAAACCCTGTTTTGCCTGGCTATTGATATAACTCTGTGTATTTTACTCTTGCTAACCAGTGGTACAATGATTGTGCTCTTCCTTTCAACACAGTAAAATTGGTATTCACCAGATTGGTTTATTTATTTTGCCCATATGTCCATAATATTGGACCAAGTGTACCCATGGTCTGTAAATTAAATGCTACCAGTGGACTGCAGCACTCATTGCTCCCTTCACTTCAGTGGTACTGTAAAGCATGTTTCTGGGCCTATCATTGTAGCCTGGTTCTGCAGTAATAAAACTGCAAATTCAACCTTTCAAAATAACTCCTTTAGATAGACCTATACCATCCTTACAAATATTAATGACACATCTAAGTAGGCCTTATTGTCCATAAGGAACTTAAAAATAGGAACTATACAGGTTCAATGTTTAACATGTCATTCCTGACAGTGCAAAAGCCCAAAAACTATTTTCACTGTAACAGTGTTGGCTGTTTCATGAGAAAGCATTAGGATACAATTTTAGGTTTAATTGATGTTAGCTAGGAAACACTAACTAACACTTACAAATGTTAGCTAGGAAACACTTACAAATTTCATTTTTTGGACTTTTTGAAATATTTATCACAAGCCCTATTCAAAGGTGAAGCTGGATTTGTAATATATATTTTGGAAAGTTACTTTTGCTGTGCCTCAAGTTCCTGGATGCTAAATCTCCATTTTGTTCTCCTGAACAGGCATAAATGAGCTATGAACTTGCTCCCAGGAACAAACAATAGGCTGATCTGAAGGGGCAGAGACGGCCTTTTTGAATCTGACAGAATATGAAGGGTGTAGCTATGAGGATCCTTTTGGAATTAGTGTCAAATCCTGCTAGGATTTCACACCCTGTCTGACAGGTCTGTTGGGATTCTTCATATGACAGCTGGGGCCCACTTCAAATAGTCTTCCCCTGTCACGGGCAAATGTTAGCTGATACTTGAGCACAGACCTTCTTTTCATCCCTCAGCCAGAAAGTCCCCAATCACATTGGGCTTCTTGTTGACACTAGAGTGTCAAAGCCTTTATGACACTAGAGTGTCAAAGCCTTTTTGACAGATCTAAAGGGTTGACATATAATATTTTGGATGGACTTCTGGTTGGTTGCTTAAAGCCCCCTACTTTGTTCTACCAAACTCCTTCCTCTGAGGTTGTTGTGGGTACAAGATCTGCATCAAACTGGATGTTATACTTAGATGTGGGAGGACACTTGGATTGCCATAGTACACTTCCACCACACAAAGCATGCCCTCAGAGCCCAGGTTGAATGTAGCCGAAGACGTAAATCATCTTGAAAATACCTAAAGTGGGTAGGGCTAGCCCCTGGAACCTTTACCCCATTGGTTAGGGCATCACCCGAGGTTATTCCGACTCACTGGCTCTTCCCTCGCATAAATGTGCCATCTCCAGGCATGCACTTCTGAAGGAGAACAGAAGAGGACTGAACCTGCCATCTCCAACCTTTGACAAGCCCTAGAGGCTCTCCCTGTTGTACGCAGGACAAAGAAGAGGACTCCAAGGGACACAAAACTGACCTCCTGTTCAAGCTATAGGGACACAACAGAACAAGAGGCCTTTTCGTGCAACTGCCCAGATGACCACTGGTAACAGGACTTGAACTGGACCCTCTTGTTGGCCTCTGCCTGCTACTTTGTGAGCCCTTAATTGCCTCCCTAGGGTACTTGGAGGCTTTAAAGGTATACTACTGTGATGGATCAGGACTCAAGGGACTAAAGTCAGAAGGTGAAACCTTTGACCAGGATGAACCTGGCTAGTGTATTTGACCTGCGCACCTTCATGGTCATGTCAAATTGCACTAAGGTCCTGTTCTACTGCAGCCATTGACTATCATTGGCACTTTGTGCTTCCTGGTGTTATTTCTACTTAAAATTTTAGATTTTTTATTGTTTTGCATTTCACATTTATTACTGTTTCAGTACTACATAAATACTTTACAGATTGCCTTTAAGTTAAGCCTGTTAGCTCGGTGCCATAATGACCAGGGGTTTTAACTCTGGTGTATTTAATTCATTTAGTGGTTCACCCTGACAAGGAATGTGATAATTACTTCAGGTGGTTACTTAACTCTCTCAACTAATCTCTCAATTTCATTTATACATGCAGTGTGTAGGAGTAGAATATGCAGCGGGTGGGCATGCGGACAATGATATGTTTTGCTGGGCATGAATCAAAGTAATTTTGTTTTGTGCAAAATTTACACAATATAGAGGCAGGTTGCTTATCAGATTAACACTTTATATATTGACTTGCTTATACAGGGACTGGGTGAATGGAGATCTGTCTACTGTTATGATTAATTGTGAATTAATGTCTCCCACAAGATCTAAGATAATATGGCCAGGGCTTCAGTTTGTGGGTGTACCAGGTGTTGTTGCTGTTGTGTGTTCCATTTTATTATAAAAAAGATAACAAAGCAGTTTGTCTCTGATGGTTAGGTTGGGAATAGCAGGTTCCTAGGCTTTCTGCTAAATTCATGAATACTGCCAGTGGCTCTTTTTTTAAGGTGGAATAATTAATCTTGGACATAAATTCCTGTTTTTTGCTGATTTTCATCTGCAGGAATTCTGTACCTTTACCATTGCCTTTTGAGTGATACCTAATAGTTTGAATGAGGAACTTCTAGGAACTGATGACCAGAGGAGAGGCTTCAGATCAAGGGAGATGTATTTGCAAATGTTAACTTGTAATATTACTTCTGTGGCTGATTTTGGAATATTCGGACAACATCTAGTTGAAGGTAGAAAGAATGATGCAATCCATTTGCATAAACACTGTTTGAAAGAATGAGTCATGCTGTTGCTTGAAACCTTTGTGGAAATCCATGGTTGGGAGAAAGAAAGGTGACAAATTGTCTTCGTACTGTACAAAGTGCACATGGTTAGTGTGTCAGCTTGGGCTTTCATTAAGAATGCAAAGTCTGTGGTGATTCCGAGATTTTATATTTCTTTTGATATTTTTGTAGTGAACTTACCTTGTATTGCCAATGTGTTAAAAGATCATACCTTTTCAGTTCTCCACAAATGAGTATTTTGAATTTCTACAGTGGTGCAGAGCAGAGTGTAGTGATGTAGAGTGAAGTGGCATAGAGTGCGGTAGCGCAGAGTGGTGTAGAGTACAGTGGCATAGTGTAGATTGTTTCAGAGTAGAGTGAAGTGGTGTAGCATGGAGTGTTACAGGGTAGAGTGAAGTGGCATAGCGTGGAGTGGTCCAGGGTACAATGCAGTAGCCTAAAGTAGAGTGGTGCAGAGTAATGGTGTAAAGTGGGGTAGAGTGCAGTGGCATAGGGTGCAGTTGTGCTGAGTAGATTAGAGTGGCATACTGTGTATTGGCATAGAGTGACTTTTACAGAGTAGAGTAATGCGTAGTGACACAGAGTGCAGTTGCACATAGTAGAGTGAAGTGGCCTAGACTGGAGTTGTGTAGCAGGCAGTGGCAAAGAGTGCAGTGGTGTAGAGTGGGTAGTGTGGCGTAGAAGTGATATAGAGTAGAGTGGTGCAACAATAATGGTTGGAAATGTCATCACCTAGAGTACTGATTTGTTTTGATGTTTTGATCGTTTTAAAATATATGTTACCACCACATTTCAAAATTACAAAAAATGGGCTTTGTTTGGGCTTTTCTAATTCTGAAATATGTGCACAGTTCATTTACAGGCATTTACATTTTATTGTGTGCTAGAAAAAATAACATTGTACAGCCTTCCTCAAGCACTCCCCGGAGCCAGCATGATTGTCACATAAATCCCTCTCACTTTGAAGCCAGAGGAAAAAAAAGTATTCCTGGAAGCTCCCTGTAAGAGAGAACTTGGCATCTGCCCTCTGTCTTTGTATGCACTGAAAATGTGACAAGATAAGAACAAGATTTAAAGGCCTGTTTCCAGAAATCAAGCATTGGTGGACGAATACAACAAATAAGGTTTGGGCAAGGGAAGGGACAAACGTGAGCTGGACAGCCTAAAAAATATAGAGCCAGCAAATAGAAAGCAAGCAAATGTGAGTTACAAACTACAAAGTCAATGATAAACAACGGGCAGATTGCTTCGACCTTGAAAGAGAGAGAAACTTTGGCAAGTGCAACAACTGTCCATCGACTGGCAATAAAAAGGTCCCAGCCAGTGCCCAGTAAAAGTCAATATTTGACAACACAAAAAAATTGGGGTAGATAAGAAGAATTTCTCAGAGTGGGGCTCATCCTCCTAGTTACATATACATGGAAACAAACTGGTGCCATACTCTGTAGTATGTGCTATACATCCTACGAGGAGAAAAAGCACAAGGCTTTTTTTGTATAACCCTCACCCACCAGGGTTACCCATTCATGGCATGCTTCATAATAGGGTTTTTTCCCGTTCCGCTGTGGAACGGGGCATGCTGCTACTTGTGAAATGCATGGAAGCACTAAATGGTGTACACCAAATGATGGTGAATAGAAAGAAGAAAGTAAGTAGAAGTGAGGGTCAATAAAACAGACATACTTTTTACATTTCTTCCCTTTTCAATCATACTGTCTGGACGATGAAATAAAGCATTACTTTCCTATCTGGCAGGTATTTTTAACTCACAATACAAACCGCTACAAATTCTATTTACCATCATTTGGTGTATACCAGTCAGTGCTCCTGTGTATCCCACAGGTAGCAGCATGGGCCATTCCGCAGCAGAATGGGAAGAACCTATGATGAAGTATGCCACCAAGAGGTAACCCTGGTGGGTGAGGGTTATACAAAATAAGCCTTGCAATTTTAATCCCTGTAGAAGGTTTAGCACACACTACAGAGTAAGGTACTATTTTTTTTCAATGTATCTTTGTCAACATTCATGCTGTTAGTTCCAAAAGTTAAGTGGGCTCATGATTTCTGGATTGATTAGTGTGTGTAATGATTTTTCCCTTGACTCCCGCCAACTTTACCTCTTTTTTTGGGTCGAGTACGCAAGCTCTTTGATCTGTTGTAAGTACTGTGGGCTTTTAACCACGCCCATCACTTTCATTCTTTCTTGGGCTTGCCTTTCAAAAATCACTTGATGTCATTGGTAAATGTTCCAAGTTTGTCCCGCCTTGAGGCTGTTTGTGTCAAGCCTTGCTGACTGCCCATGTTACATGAATTATTGCACAATTGCTGATGTACTGCAGCGTGGGTGAGCTATTTTTTCCTTTTGTCTCTCCCCTTTGTGCTGCATGGCGGCCACGGTGGTCACAGCGCAAACAGGCACAACAGTGTGAACTCGATTGCCATTATTGGAGCACTGGTCACATTGTTCACTATTACCTAATCAGAGTCATTTCTTCGTGCTTGGAGTGTGGAGTTGTCCCAAAAAAATCTGCTAGCCCCGCCAGCGAAGCCCCTGTGCAGTCCATAACTGGAGAGGAGGAGGGAGGCAGCCATGATGAGGAGGACTCGTGGGAGACGAGGACTCCCCAGGAAGACCCAGGTAAGTGTTCTTCTCTTTTTTTTTGTCATCGTTTGTGCACACTGGGGTACAAGCAAGGACTGAAACGGGGGCTTTCGCTGCCTACGGGCATGGCCTGTATTCAGGCCAGGGCCGTAGGCAGCGAAGGCCCTCTCATGAATGAGCCCGATCTTGAAAGCGCTAAGCAGAATCGGGCCTGGCAGACGGTGGCTCTACCCCGTTTAGGTCTTCTGAGATTCAAAACGCCGTAGGTCCCGAAACTCTGCCTCTGCGGAATTCCACTGACTTTTATTGTTAACTCCGCAGAATTCTGCGGAGTTGGACTCCATGAACTCCGACCAGGCCTATTTTTAAGCTTTCTCTTGGCTAGAACTTTAGTTTTACAGCTAGGAGAAGTTTTCCTTTAAGGGCCTTGTTTGTAATATCATTGCTGTAGGCCTGCTAGCCCTACAAATGGCCTTTAGTGGCTAAGTACATGCATTACTTTCCCCTGTTTTTTTCATGGGGTTATGCCCTCTAAGCGCTAACAATAGGGTTACATGACTATGGGGGTCATTCCTACCCTGGCGGTCTGTGACCGCCAGGGTAGGTGACGGAGGAAGCACCGCCAACAGGCTGGAGGTGCTTCCGGGGGCATTCTGACCGCGGCGGTAAAGCCGCGGTCAGAAAAGGGAAGCCGGCGGTTTCCCGCCGGCTTCCCGCTGCCCCAGGGAATCCTCCACGCCGCCATGGGGATTCCGACCCCCTTCCCGCCACCCTGGTTCTGGCGGTTTTCACCGCCAGAACCTGGCTGGAGGGAACGGGTGTCATGGGGCCCCTGGGGGCCCCTGCAGTGCCCATGCCGGTGGCATGGGCACTGCAGGGGCCCACTAACAGGGCCCCACATAGATTTCCAGTGTCTGCATGGCAGACACTGAAAATCGCGACGGGTGCAACTGCACCCGTCGCACCCCTTCGACTCCGCCGGCTCCATTCGGAGCCGGCATCCTCGTGGAAGGGGGTTTCCCGCTGGGCGGGCGGGCGGCCTTCTGGCGGTCGCCCGCCAGCCCAGCGGGAAACTCAGAATGACCTCCGCGGTCTTTTCACCGCGGTACGGTCTTCTGGCGGTTCCCACTTGGCTAGGAATGAGGGCCTATGTTCCTTACAAATAATATTTTTATTATGGTGCCTTCTAGGGGCTTTTTGGAGCATTGCAGTCTAATGCCAAAAGTTTATTTCTGATAAAGGTTTACGTTTTAATCATCTCTCCTTATTACAATTATGACCATAAATCAGGCCAACTTAACATTCTTAATACACTATGACAGTTTGAACACTTGATATGTTTAGGTGACCCTTCTAGTTTATTTCTCCTCTGTGGCTGTTTTGTGTCTTATTTTGGGATATTGTGTTAACCAGCTGGCAACTCTGACTGTGGTGTTACTAGAAGTGGTATTCTATTGGAATTAGCATGGCAAATTTAAATTAGGATGCTAAATGACAACATTTTTCATTTTTTACTGCAGATAGAGGAAGGTAAATGGAAGTGTTTTAGTTATATTCAGGGCCACTAGAATTATATGGCAGGAAAAGGCAAATTTATGAGGCACGGTCAACCAATTTATGAAGCAAGAAAAGTCCAGTTATGAATTTACAGTGCCAATAGCTCTAACGCAAGCAAATGCGAGACCTATTGCATTGCAAACACTTGTTTTAAATCGATCATTCACCTGAGTAATCCATCTAAAGTTCACATTTTACATAGTTATTCAAATGCCCATCTCCTTATTTCACAATCTCATAAACACATCTCATTGAAAGTGGATTGCCAGAGAACAAATGAGGTAAACATACATTTGATTTCAATATGACGATAAGGATAACTTTTAATAAAGACTGTGTTTAGAATATTTAACATGTGGGAGAATTATTGTGAAGGAATTGGTGTGAGTGAGAACAGACACGCAAAAGAATTAATGCTTGAGAGATCTGTTGTGTCACAGAATTATGTTTGTGGAAATTAGTGTAGGAGGCTGTGTGTGCATCAGCATGATTGTGTGAGGGAGAGAGTCATATTGAAAACGTGATCATGTGAGAAGGGAAGGACATGCGGAATGTCTTTCCATTCGGCCGTCATTTCCCAGCTTTCCCAGATCGCCTAGGGTGTGCCAAATAGCATAACAAATACGCAGGCCGTACGCATGACGCCTTTTAAGTGTAAACGTCCATCTCGCACTCCTCTCAAGCTCAGGAATTGACAAAGTGACAAAAAAACGCAAGAGTGCAGTATCTGGTCTTCACACATGCCACGTAACTACGACACAGGCCATCCAGCACACTACGGAGTACCATGCTACCCGTCCTGAAAGCGCTTGAGCGCCCCTTTAGTGATGGAAGGCGCTATGCAAATGCGACTATAATACACGTATAGAGTCTGTTCATTTTCTGCCGCCTTCACATGTCTGCTGGCAGCGCCATAACAATAATCCTTCATGTTCTCCGAACAAGAGAAATTCCATCCCGTCAGCCAATGACAGGCCGCGCATGTTCTGAATTATCCAGCTCTCCACTCGTCATCAAACAGCTGCACTTTTGAACCATTTTTTTACATTTTCGTTGATTACAAACACGTGTATGGCTTTTTGTAATAGCCTAGTCCATTGTTTCGACGTTTGTGCAGACCTTTTCCTCCTTGCTGGCGTCTGCCTCTCTTTGTCTTCCCCATGGCAATTTCACCCGGAGAGAAAGCTGATTACAAGGCAAGACCTCTTACTCAGGTAATCAGCAAGCAGGCAGCTCTCTGGAAGATGGCTGCGGGCATTGGCAGATGCTTCGTTTTTTTTGCATTGTATTGGAATTTTCCCAGTAATAGGCCTGTAATCCTGCTGCTAATAATACCACTGTTGGATAGGCAAAGGAAAGGTAGGAAAGGCAGACACTTAATACTATGTTCATTTTTGTTCAGTTACTCTTTTATAGAACGATAACTAGTTTGTCCATTCACTTTAGTTCGCTTTTACTTCCAGAAAAAAAGCTTCTTGGTCTCAACATTTGTAATGACCCTTTCTCTGTTGTTCCTGGAGCTTTTACCCAGCTATGGAGGATTAAATAGTTCAGTTCATGAATTTCTGTAAAGAAAGACGTATGACTGTGACCTTAGAACACTACGGAATTGCAACTGAAATTGGTAGATGAAGGTACGCCAGATGGTTACAAAAGGCATAGTTAGGGAGTGGCTCCAAGATGGCAGCAGTGTGAGATGCACTCTGCGCTCCTCCGCCCACCACATGAGTGTTTTGGGATGAAGCGGGGAGCTACACTTTGCGTTTTCAGCATCCAGAGGTGCCTTAGTGAACCACCGAAAAAGACTTGGGGACCGATCAGCACTGAAAGGGGCACTGCGCTCACAGAGAGGATGAAACAGCTTGTTTGCAAAGCCAGGCACTCCCTTAAGGGCTGGCCTTCTACATTCACCCCACACCCATCCATCACAGGCATCACCAGTCAAGTGACCTTGCTAATAAAACAGCCCGATCGCATGTGCTTGTTGCTAGTGGTATTAACCATAACTATGTGTCCATGTCGTTCTTGAACTAGCATGGCGATGGCGGATCAGGATCAGCGTCTGGCCATCCGTCAGTTGTGAGGTGAGCCCCACGGGCAGAATGGAGGCAAAGCTATGCAAGAAGCTGGGAAGTATAAAGGGGGTGAAGGACTGCAGCCAGCACCGCACTTAAAGCACCCGCACGCTCCCGAGAGAGGCTGCCCCCCACTTTTTGCTGCTACCGCCAGTAAAGGAAGACCGGGCGGCACCTTACAGTGTGTCCTTAACGCCTTGCTCCCGGCCATGCAAATTATGAATGGGAGAGCTGGACCGGCAGCAGGGCAGGATCATGGAGAGAGGCACAACAGCTGAGGCCCCGCCAGCAGGTGAGATGAGTGCGGAGCAGCCCGCGACTGCCTCTATGGTGAGTGCAGATCCACCCCCCCCCCAATCATCACACAATAGGCTTTGCTGCACGGTGCATAAGGAGACCCGCATGTTACAGTCATCACACAGTGGCTGCCACCCACCTTTTGCGCACCCTACAGTGTAGAAGAGACATGCGACTTGCTAATGAGAAGCGCTCCGACAAACAGTGTTCCACCAGCAAGAGAGGAGATCGAGCCTGCACATCAGTTTTGAGAGCAGCATGGTAACTCAAGGCTACACCCTCATGCACTGCCTGTTTTATGCCTGCCTCTGCAGCGCCTGAGGAGCAACGAGGCCAGCAACCTCAGACAAGCTACCAAGGCCTCCTGCTGTGACCACAGCACTACCTAGTGGCGTTCCCCAGCACTGCACCTCATCCTGACCCCAGGAAGACAGCAGAGTGGCACTGTTGTCCCCCAACAAACCCAGGTACCTGCTGCACTTGCGGTAGCCTGGAGGAAAGTAGCAGGAAGGGAACTGATGTAAGGCAAGGGCATGAACCAGTGGGAACTGAAACACAACACGCGCCCCCTTTTGGTGAACGGCCACCACGGCAAAAGAGAAAAAGGGCATGCAAGGCACCAGCAGAGGACGCCTGGAGAGAGAGACTGTCTACTAGTCCCAACACTGCCTGGCCGGATGCCAACTCACAAGGACGCACCCCACAAAGGTTTGAAGGGCTGAGAGCATGAAATCAGAAGTGCTCATAGGGACGCACCTGGAAATAGGACAGAAAGGGCAGAATCCCCAAGAAAGGGAGAGCCCTAAGAGACCGAGAAGAAATGTCGAATGAACGAGGCCGCACCAGTTGGCCACCCCAGCACCAAATGGCCACCGTTGGCCCGTCAGTGAAAATGTCATATGGAATGACTGACCTGGCCAAGCACACATGAACCTAGGCAAGGCCAGGCACCTTGATGGCGCAGCCTTAAGGCGCAACCAAGAAGATCCCTGAAGAAGGGGCAGGACCTGTGAGAGGTCAACGAGGAGAATGAGCGAAGTCCTACTGACAGGAGAAAGAATAAAGTCCTATTGAGAGGACTAAGGCCCTCATTTTGTCATTGGTGTAAAAACTGCCTACCGCCGCAGTGATGGCCACAAAAATACGGTCACCGCAGCTACTATCCGTCCACCATATTATGATCACTGCCGGACTTCCGCCACAAGAAGGGTGGAAATCTGTCAGTGATCATACTGGCGGACGGTGCTAAACTGGCACTGCTACCACCAGCACCGCCACACCAGTTGAACGCCGCCAGACATATCATGACCTGTGAAACGGTCTGGCGATGTTCTGCTGGTGGGCACTGCTGGTGGTAGCAGCGCCCCTTCCCGTTCCCTGCTGGAAGACCTCCTAGAACAAGGTAGGTCGGGCTTCCGACAGGAGAGGGGGGTGGGGTCGTTGTGTGTGTGTGTGTCTGGTTGTGTGCATGAATGTGTGTGTGTGTGAATGTGCCTGTGTGTATTGTGCTGTTTGCATGGGTGTATGCGTGTGAGTGAATGTGTGTAAGAATGGTGAAGTGAGTGCGTGTCTGCATGTCAGTGTGATTGTGTGTAAGAATGTGTGCGAGCATGTCTGGAAGTATGCATGTATGATTGCGTGTATGTCAGTGTGAGTGATTGGCTGTATGCGTGGTGCGTGTCTGCGGGTATGTGCATGTATGAGGGTGTGGGGAGTGAGAGGATCTGAGGGGGGTTTGGTTAAGGGGTTGGGGGTGTCATGTGTGTATTGAGGGAGTGGGGAGCTACCTACAGGTGACAGGAAAGAATTTCTCTGTTACCGGTAGGGCCTAATGCAATGGTTTTCGTGGCATTGCTAACGCCACAAAAACCATGGTGGTAGGCAGGCTCAAAATGCCTCTGGCGGTACTATGCCGCCCACCAGGTTGGAGATTGACATCTCCGGCCCGGCAGCTGATACTGGGCCGGTGTGAGTGGAGAAGTGGCAGATTGGCTGCAGCCAACCCATCATTCTCATAATGTGGCAGTATGTACCGCCAGCCTGTTGGCGGTAGTACCGCCACATTAGCACTCACCGCCGGGGTCATAATGACCCCATAAGTGTGCGAGAGGCTGCAACGAAGACAATACACCATCCTAGGAGTAGGACACAACCTGTGGGAAGCCCACGTGAAGTAAGATGCGATACGTGGCACCCTGTCACCTCGTGCAAGAAAATGGAAAGAAGAGAGAGGAGCGTGGCACGACACCACGTTGTGAAGAAGTTAGAAGAAGAAAAGTGTGTGACAAACCTGTCACACGGAAGATCCCGACAACCACAGGTGTGCAGGAGGAAGGAAGACGAGCAGCAAGACAGAGGAATTGTGCCACTACCAGAGTGTACATGCAGCAACACAAGCCAGTCACTGGCGTGTATAGACGTCACTGGAGACAGCACAACGGGAGAACCAGAAGTAACCTGCTGGAGTGCGCAGACCACGTATCTGCCCCCGCTTCACAGTGCGACCATCCAGACACCTGTCACTGGCTGTTTGAAAGACTTGGCATCCCTGCTAGCAAATGCACCTGCCAAAGAGGAGAAAAAACTGCACCAACGATGTAGCAAGTCCAGTGGCCACAAAGTCCCTCCACTGGTCCTCACTGTAGGGAAATGCCTCCCTTGGCATGGTTACCCCCTAACGTTTTTGCCTTTTGTTGATGATAGTTATGATTGAAAGTGTGCTGGGACCCTGCTAACCAGGCCCCAGCACCAGTCTTCTTTCCCTAAACTGTACTTTTGTTCCCACAATTGGCAGAGCCCTGGCACACAGAAAGTCCCTTGTAACTTGTACCCCTGGTACCAAGGGCCCTGTGGCCAGGGAAGGTTTCTAAGGACTGCAGCATGTATTATGCCACTCTGGGGACCCCTCACTCAGCACATGCAGACTGCCTCACAGCTTGTGTGTGCTGGTGGGGAGAAAATGACTAAGTCGACACGGCACTCTCCTTAGGGTGCCATGCCCATATCCCACTGCCTGTGGCATAGGTAAGTCACCCCTCTAGCAGGCCTTACAGCCCTAGGACAGGGTGCACTATACCACACATGAGGGCATAGTTGCATGAGCACTATTCCCCTACAGTGTCTAAGCCAAACCTTAGACTCTGTAAGTGCAGGGTAGCCATAAAGGGTATCTGGTCTGGGAGTCTGTCAGTTATGAACGCCACAGTTCCATAATGGCTACACTGAAATCTGGGAAGTTTGGTATCAAACTTCTCAGCACAATAAATCCACACTGATGCCAGTGTGGGATTTATTGAAAAATGCACACAGAGGGCATCTTCGAGATGCCCCTTGAATACCAGTCTGACTCCTAGTGTTAGGCTGACCAGTTTCTGCCAGCCTGCCACAACCAGACGAGCTTCTGGCCACACGTGGTGAGTTCCTTTGTCAGTCTGTTGCCAGGAACAAAGCCTGCACTGGGTGGAGGTGCTTCTCACTTCCCCCTGCAGGAACTGTAACACCTGGCAGTGAGCCTCAAAGGTTCATGCCGGTTGTTATAGCACCCCAGGGCATCCCAGCTAATGGAGATGCCGCCCCTCCGGACACAGCTCCCACTTTTGGCAGCAAGTCTGGAGGAGATAATGAGAAAAACAAGGAGGAGTTACCTACCAGTCAGGATAGCCCCTAAGGTGCCCTGAGCTGAGGTGACCCCTGCTTTTAGAGATCCTTCATCTTGGTTTTGGAAGATTCCCCCAATAGGAATAGGGATGTGCCCCCCCCCCTCAGGGAGGAGGAACAAAAAGGGTGTAGCCACCCTCAAGGACAGTAGCCATTGGCTACTGCCCCATAGACCTAAACACACCCCTAAATGTAGTATTTAGGGGTGACCCTGGACCCAGGAAATCATATTCCTGCAACCTACAACAAGAAGAAGGACTGTTGACCTGAAAGCCCCGCAGAGACAAGGGAGACGACAACTGACTTGGCCCCAGCCCTACCAGCCTTTCTCCAGACTCAAAGAACCTGCACAGCGATGCATTCAGCGGGACCAGCGACGTCTGAGGACTCAGAGGACTGACCTGCCCCTGAAGGACCAAGAACCTCTAGAGGATAGCGGCTCTGTCCAGAAACAGCAACAGCATTGCAACAAAGAAGCAACTTTAAAGAGACTCACACTTCCGGCCAAAAGCGTGAGTCTTCACACTCTGCACCCGACGCCCCTGGCTCGAGTCCAGGAAAACCAACACTGCAGAGAGGACTCCCAGATGACTCCAATGACGTGGACACCCTCAGTCGACCTCCCTGCACCCCCACAGCGATGCCTGCATAGAAGATCCAGTGGCTCCCCTGACCACGACTGCCTGGTAACAAAGGAATCAAATGCCTGGACCAAGCACTGCACCCGCAGCCCCCAGGACCGAGAGGAACCACCTACCAGTGCAGGTGTGACCAGCAGGCGGCCCTCATCCTAGCCGAGTCGGTGGCTAGCCCAAGAAGCCCCCTGTGCCTTGCCTGCATTGCCAGAGTGACCCCCGGGTCCCTCAATTGTTTTGAATAGCAAACCCGATGCATACTTTGCACACTGCACCCGGCCGCCCCTGTGCCGCTGAGGGTGTGTTTTGTGTGCTTGTGTGTGTCCCCACCCGTGCTCTACAAAAACCCCCTGGTGTGCTCCCTGAGGACGCAGTTACTTACCTGCTAGCAGACTGGAACCGGAGGACCCCTGTTCTCCATAAGCGCCTATGTGTTTTGGGCCCTCCTTTGACCTCTGCACCAGACTGGTCCTGTGTTGCTGGTGCAGTGACCTTTGGGTTGCCTTGAACCCCCAACAGTGGGCTGCCTATGCCCAGGAGACTGACTGTGTAAGTGCTTTACTTACCTGAAAAACTAACCAATACTTACCTCCCCCAGGAACTGTTGATTTTTTGCAGTGTCCACTTTTAAAATAGCTATCTGCCATTTTAACCAAAACTGTGTGTACTACTGTTTTAAATCAAAGTTCTATACTTACCTGTGTGAAGTACCTTGAATTTTATGTACTTACCTAAAATCTTGAATCTTGTGATTCTAAAATAGATTAAGAAAATATATTTTTCTATATAAAAAACCTATTGGCCTGGTGTTAAGTCTTTGAGTGTGTGTTCCCCATTTATTGCCTGTGTGTGTACAACAAATGCTTAACACTACCCTCTGATAAGCCTACTGCTTGACCACACTACCACAAAATTGAGCATTGGTATTATCTAATTTTGCCACTGTCAATCTCTAAGGAGAACCCTTGGACTCTGTGCACACTATCTCTCACTTTGAGATTGTATATACAGATCCAACTTCCTACACTCACTCTAAGCAAGAATTTACTAACTGTAGAACAAATTGTCGAAGGGTAAAATTCTCATCTTTAACAGGTACATCACCAGAACCTTCTCTGGAGCATCGCACTACCAAAGTGGAACAACTTGCCTGCAAGAAACATCCAGAGACCAACAAGGCCTTCCTGGCGCCATTGTAGACTCACCACCCAGATACCATCTGTCAGACCCCACGTACACCGGAGTCCTGCTGAAGAGAGCACACCCGACCATTGTATCACCTACCTTTGTGGGTGCACAAGTGACTTGGATGTGGTCCTGTTGGGAGTTCCTCAGTGACCCCTTTGCGCGGCCTACAAGAGGCACTGCAGAGCCCACGCAGTCCCGTGGCAACCGAGCAACAAGGGCCTCAAGGGAACTCTGGTATGAGAGATAAGTCTGCAGCTGCTCTAACAACAGGTACCAGGAGGCACCGAGGCCTCAGAGAGAGATGTCCTACAACCGCTCCGTTGTCCCTGTCTTTCAAGGTCTGTGTTAGAAATTGGGTCTCTAGTTGGCAGAGGTATTCACCTTTGTCCAAATAGGGACCACAATCCTAGTCAGAGTAAGTCACACACAATCATAATTATCCTGTGTTCACCCTCTGTAGCTTGGCACTGAGCAGTCAGGCTTAACTTAGAAGGCAATGTGTAAAGTATTTATGCAATAAATCATACAGTAACACTGAAAACACCACAAAAATACACCTCACAGGTTAAGAAATATATAAGATATTTATCTAGTTAAATTAAGGTCAAAACGATAAAGATTCAATAAGCACAAGTTGAGATATCACTTTTGTAAGTTTAAAAATAGTCTTAAATCTTAGAAATCGGCAATTGTCGCTTGGTTTCACAAAGTACCTGCTTTGCTTGAAAAATAACATGCACGGGGACCTCAGAGGAAGAGATGCGTGGAAAATAGGGTGTGCGTTGGAATTTCTGGTGCCTGTAGGCAATGCGTCAAATTTTCTGTCACACAGCAGGCGCTGTTTCGATTCTTCACTCTGGAAGTTGGGCTGCGTTGTTCCGGTTCGGCTGTGTGTCAATCTGGTAGATCTGTGCTTCGAATTTCCGGCCACAAGGCAGGCTCTGCATAGATTCTTCACTCAGGAAGTCGAGCCGCAGTGTTTCGGTTCAACTGTGCGGTGATTTTCTCGTCGCAAGGCAGGCTGTGCGCTGTTTCCGGCAGGTTGTGTGGTGATTTTCAGCTCACAAGGAGTTTCCTCAAGAGATGAAGTCTTTTTGGCCCTGAGACTTCAGAAAACAGAAGGCAAGCTCAATCCAAGCCCTTGGAGAGCACTTCTCAGCAACGTCAGAGGGCAGCAGGGCAACAGCAGGGCAGCAGTCCTTCTCAGCAAAGCAGTCCAGGTGAGTCCTTTGGGCAGCCAGACAGTTCCTCTTGACAGGTTGCAGGTTCAGGTCCAGAAGTGTCTGAGTTGGTGGGGTCAGAGACCCAGTTTATATACCCAAAAATGCCTTTGAAGTGGGGGAGATTTCAAAGTGTGGTTTTGAAGTGCATAAGATCCCATTTCAGTACAGGTCTGTGTGCCAGGGTCCCAGAAAGGGGTGTTGGCAGTCTATTGTGTGATGGCAGGCCACTAGCCTTTAAAGAAGGAAGTGTCAGGCCCTCCACCCTCCAACCCCAGAAAGACCTATTCAGTATGCAGATAAGTGCAGGTGTGACTGAGTATCCTGCGTTTGTGGGTGTTTGGGGGAAATGCACAAAGGTGCTGTCAACCAGCCCAGCCCAGATGTGGATTGGAGATAGGCTGTAAGGCACAGATGGATGTTAGGTGTAAAGAAATGCTCACTATCTAAAAGTGGTATTTCTAAAATAGTAATATAAAATCCAACTTCACCAATAAGCAGTATTTTGTATTACCATTCTCAACATACTAAATATGACCTGGTTACCCCTTTCTGATCAGAATCTACCACTCAAACAGTATATGAGGGTAGCCCTAATGTTATACTATGAAAGGAGCAGGCCTCACAGCAGTGGGAAACCAATTTAGGAGTTTTCCACTACCAGGACATCTAAACCACACATGTACATGTACATGTCCTGCCTTTTAACTACATATCACCCTGCCCTGTGGTTTACCCAGTGCCTACCATAGATATGACTTATATGTAGAAAAAGGGAGTTTAAGGCTTGGAAAGTACTTTTAAATGCCAAGTCGAAGTGGCAGTGTAACTACACACACAGGCCTTGCAATGGCAGGCCTGAGACATGGTTAAGGGGCTACTTCTGTGGGTGGCACAACCAGTGCTGCAGGCCCAGTAGTAGCATTCAATTTACATGCCCTGGGCACATGTATTGCACTTTACTAGGGACTTACAAGCAGGGGCAGCTACTCCACAAGGGCGAAGGAGCATTAGGGGGTGATGAGCAGAGGGGAGTGAACTGTGCACTCCCCTCAGAACGCATGCGTGTTTGGCCGGCGTCTCGGTTGCTGGGCTGGTGAGAGCCTGCACAGGCTCCCCGTCTGTCTGGGAGCACCCTGGCTGGGCGCTCCCAGCCAATCCTGACACTGCTTTGAGCAGCATCAGGATTGGCTGCAGGGCCGGCTGGTAGCTTGTACCTGCCTGCTGCAGACACAATGAGGGAGAGAGGAGCGGAGGTTAATTTTTCAAAATTATTTTTTAAATGTTAGTAAATGAGCCCGAGTGCACATGCTCGTCGCTAGTGGTATGTACCATAACTATGTGTTGTTGTCGTTCCTGTACTAGCATGAGGGCCTAGGGCCCCTAGCACCACAGACTGCACTGATCACAACATGGTTACCTCATCCCTCTAACTGCCTCCTGCTGGTACCCAAATTCAAATCCAGAAGCGGCAGTGATGGGGTACAGTTTCCCAGGTACTGCGGGCGGCTCAGAGTGGAGCCTGGCATGAGGGAATAAGTCACATTGGACATGGCAATGCCTAGCGGACACAGAGCTGCACTGCTACTAAACAACAGACTCATACGCACACAACACTCAGGTCCTGGGCCTCCTTGGGGAGAGCTCACATGGAAAGTCACCGAAGACAGACCAGGTTTCAAACAGATGCACTAAGCAATGGCAGTAAGTGTAGGAAGCTGGCCACCTATGCAATGTACCAATGTAAGGGGACGCTATGCAGATAGTCCAGGGCACCCTTTATTGACTGATGAGGTTAAAATAATAACCCTAAAAAGCTATTTTTTGTGGTAGCGTGGGTGAGCAGTTAGGCTTATTAGAGGACAGTGTTAAGCATTTATTGCAGACCTGTAAGCGAGACATACACTTAATAAAGAAATCCGAAACCAATTTACAAAAATAACACTTAATTTTGTATAAATATAGATACCAAGATCATCTGAATCAGGTAAGTTCTTTTTTGAGATATGATTTTTTTATATGTTTCAAAAGTTGGCTACAATTTCTGGAGCAGTAATGTTATCCTGTGGGGAAAAAACATGTACTGCATTTGGGCACTTAGCAGTGACTTACACAGCCAATCTTCTGGAGTTAAGGTAAGTATGGGGCAAGGTCCCAGACAGCACCAACAGGTCACTTCAGGAGGCACTGCGGCATTCAGGTGCAAAGGTGCTTTTCAGCATTGGGTGCCCCCAATGTTATCCTACTGGAAAGAAACAGATGCTGCATTCGGGCACTTGGCAACGACTTACAGAACTGTCCTTCTGGTCTTGAGGTAAGTATGGAGCAAGGTCCAAGGCAACTCCAACAGGTCTCCTTGGGGAGCTCTGGTGCATCTGGGTGCATTGGTGTGTTACAGCATCAGGTGTCTCATTCACTTCAATGGAGATCGATCCAGTCAGAAAGAGGCTGCAAGCAGGGACTGGGGCCAGTCTGGGGAACCCAACAGGGATGCTCCGGTCTCATGATGCTCGGGGAAATAAGGACACCTTTGGTCCTCTTTTCCTTGGGCCGGGGCATCTGGGTGCAGAAGTGCCCTGAGGTGTTGGGTTTTTGTCACCGGGGCCATCGTGGTAGAGGGGGCCTGTTAAATGAGGCTGCAGGCAATGTCGGGAAGTCCACTGTTGCCAAACCCAAGGTGGGCTTCGGCTCTGGGGGTCTTGGGGACTACGCTGGCACCATTGGTCCAGTTCAACTCAGGGTAGGGGGCACAGGTGCAGTGGTGCTGTCCAGTGTTGGGTTTTGGCAGTGCAGAGTCTTTGTGAGTCTTCTTTGGTGCCTGCAGGGTGCAGGGAAAGAGCTCCGCTACTCGACTGGAGATCCTGGTTACTTCACAAAGTGCTGGCAGTCCTCCCAGGCTTGTGGAGGCAGAATACCTACAGGAAAGTCAGTTGCTGCTTCTCACTTCTTGCTTTTCTTGGCTTTTCTGGTCCTTCTTCTTCTTTAGTCCAGAAAATCAGAAATCCTGGTATCAGAGGGTCCCCTAAATGCTCAATTTAAGGGAGTTAAGGGGAGTGAAGGGTAGTAGCCAATGGGTCTACTTATCCCTGGGGTCAATACACAACCTAGATGACCACTTACTTTGGAGAGTGGGCATCACCCTGTCTCAGAATTCCTAATTCCACCACACACAAGATGGTGGAGTTCCTAACTACGTGTTCACTTCAGGTTGGTCTGTGTAGAGATGTGTCCATCCTGGCAGTGCAACACGCCTCCTGTACAGCTAATTTTTCAGCCTGTCCTGGTGCAAACGGGCCTCAGGACAGGGTGTTTCCTCTCCCAGGTCTGGAGGAACTAAGGGGTTGCATACCAAAGGCAGCAAGGACATTGAAGTCCCTGACCTTGGTATGCAGATTTACTAGCCATCCTGTTAGCGGAGGTGATAACACTTTCTGCCAGAGCAGACATTGTTTCTGACCTCGGAGAGCAGAGACTCTCACCTCCAGGGGCTCAAAAACTCATCAGTGGAGACAGGCTGGTCAAAACCAGTCAGCCAGCAAATTAGAGGACCAGTATGTTTCACGGAGCACCTCTAACATGCCCTCTGGGTGGATGTCATAATCAATCCAATCCTGGCATCAGTATGGATTTATTAGGGTCAGGTGTTTGATACCAAACACCACTATTGTCCATGCAGCCATCATGTAACTATGTCACTTGTGCTGATCAGTGTCCAGTACATGCTTTAAGATGACTGTCTGGAGACTTGCAATGTCTAGGAATAGAACTAGACATCACAGGGGTATACCTGCTTATGTGGATATACCCTCTCTTAGGGCTGTTAAGACCTACTGTATGGGTGACTCCCATATAATGCATGCAGTGACTTTGGCATGGCACACAATGGGTGTGCCATGTTGTGTTTTCACTTAGGGTTTGCATCCTGACAAGCACTCTGCGATGGCAAGCTTTGTGCAATTTTTGTATGGGTCTCTTAGGTAGCATAAGATATACTGCAGCCCTTAGGGACTCCCCTTTAGTACCTATACCCTCGGTACCAGGGGTGTCATTTACTAGGGATTTGCAGGGTTGCTAAAGTCCTGCACCAATTGTGAAACAATCAGACATACTTCCAAAGAAGAGTACTGGCACTGAGGTCTGATTAGCAGGACTCAGTGCACTGTCAGAGTCAAAAATCAGCATTTAGTAGTTCTAATAAGGGGCATCTGCAAAGAAACCCAGTTTCGTACAGCGAGTGACGAAAGCCAGAAGAGAACTGGAGCTAGACCCTGAGGAGATCATGGAGGAGAGAGACACGGTCCTGGACTAGCTGTCAGACCAGACTGTATTACAGGGGTCAGGTCCTTCAGGGTGTCCCCAATGCATCTGACCAATAAAATCAGATAAAAGTCCTGTCTATAGGAAGACAGGGCAGGGGACAGGTTGATGAACTGCCTATGCCTTTTAAATGGTGGTTGCCTGCACCCAAGCTCAGGAGTTCTGTGCCGGCCAATCACTATTTTTAACCATTGTTGATGGACTCTTTTCAGGTTTATTGGTTACTATTTATGTTCTAGTTATAGATAAGGGATGCACTGATCAGTTCACACTCAGTCACATGCACAGCCCACATGTTACATCCTACAATATTAACATACTCACACACATAGCAACCAGACCCTATCCCCTGCCTGGTTTGCAAACCTCAGAGAGAGTCATAAGCATTCTCTAACTCGGAAATATACAGTAATATATAAAGAAATTAGCCTCAGTACAAGATGCTTAAATCACCTCACTAAAACATCAGCTGTGCTCTCTCTTCTAGAACAGAGGAAGGGGTTCTATGTCTTCGTTAGGAAACCTATGTGTTGCCCAGTGATGAACACAGGCTGAGGTCACAATGGTTCTCCCAGCAATACTTTTCATACGGGGAATCTAAGAAAGAGGATGAGGCCATTCTGTTCTCCCAGAACATTTGTGGATAGGTCCTAGCCAAAATAGCTGAAATCCAGGGTAGACTTTTGGCTTGTTGTGTTAGCCTTGGTTCACTCCACTTTACCATAGCTACGGTATATGCTCCTAACACCCACCAGGAGTGTTTTCGCACAGATGGCTTGCCAGGGATCCTTCAGTTCCCTGACTTGGTGGTTTTAGTGGGATGCAATCTCAAATCTGTTCATGGCTACCCACTTAGATAGGTCTGGGCAATGTTTTGCCAAACCAGAGCCATCTCCTTCAGGGGCCTTGCCTGGTTGCAGGAATGCACCTTCATCATCCTCAACACAGAGTTAGACCCTTTATTCTCCTTCCCACAAAACCTATGCAAGAATAGATAATTTCCTGGGCACACCTCCTACACAGGCTCTCTTACAGAGAGTGGACATAGGATCTATGTCCTTGACTGACCATGCCCTCTTCCCGCAGTACTTAGATTACCAATGGAGCAAAGGACACCCTGTAGTTGGAGACGCTGGAATATAATTATATAACATAGGATGGGCATTGAGGTGGTTACCAGAGTTCTCGCCAACTACTTACACGCTAGTGGCAAAAAGAGGTCAAGCATGTAGACATGCTCTGGAAGACTCTGAAAACAGTAATTATGAAGGAGTTTATTTCCCTCTCAGCAGCTGATAGCAGCATTAGACAGAAAAAGACAGAAACTGGAGCAAGCAGTGAGGGAATTGGAAGCCATTCACAAGAACACTTAAGCACCTAGGGTGGACTAGACTCAGCCAGGCCCAACTTAAATGCTTGGACATAGACAGGGGAGAATTGGCCTGCTGCATCTCAAGCATAAGTATTGTGCAGGGAGCAACGAATGTGCAAGCCATTGGCTCTCAGACTGTACTCTAAAATCAACTATGACAGGATGCAAACCATCTTAGATGAATGGGAGAGGAGGTGGAAGGAGACACTCTGATAGCATCCATCTTGGGAGCCTCTATTGCACCCTCTACATGCCCCAAGACCTAAATGAAAATGAAATCATATCATATCTGGCAGGTGTAGCGGTGACTGAACTTATTCTGTTTCAAGCGGAAAAGCATGAGAAACTTAACACTGTCGCCGAGGTGATTTCAGCCATAGCCAGGCTGAAGCCCCTTAAATCTCTGGGGCCTAACGGTCTTGTGCCACTTTCTTTAAAAACTTCTGCCATACCCCGGCCCCACTTCTCGCAAGACTTTTTAATTTGTCCGATGACAGTGGGTCCCCCTGACCAATTCATTTCTGGATGCCTCTGTCATAGTCCTCCCCGAACCAGGGAAGAATAAGCTACTTTGCATCTCTTACATGCCCATTTTGTGGATAAATTTTGATGCCAAGCTTTTTATCAGCATTTTAGCGGCAAGACTGTACCCTTACATGCCCCATCTAATAGACCTGGATTAAGTAGGCTTTATCTGAACAGAAATTACGGAAACAATACCAAATGCATATTACATATTATAGACAAGGCTGTGAAGTCCCAAAAGGAAGTGCTCTTATTTGTTGTTGATGCTGAAAAAGCATTTTATAGAGTTCATTGGCCATACCTATCACACACTCTGAAACACTTTGTATTCGGAAGTAGGTTTCGCTGTTGGGTCTGGTGTGGCTACAACTCTCTCAGGGCTACAGTACGGGTGAATTGGGTATATTTCAGCTCCTTTCCTATACATAGGGGGACGAGACAGGGATGCCCCTTGTTGCCACTCCTCTTCCCCATATATAAGGAGCCCTTGGTGCAACGCATCAGGGCCGACACAGATTTCTTCAGAGCGTGGCTCGTGCATACACCCACACAATTAGCCTATAGGCAGACAGTGTGATAGTGTTTTTGACGGAGCTGCTCACAGCACTGCCTGAAGTTTTGGAGAAGTCTCCAAAATTCAAATTAACATCTGAAAATGCTAAATTTGACAGTTGCTCTTACCCACCAATAACAACTCAGAGCTCAATATCCAGTGTCTTACTTAGGGGTCCTGAACACCTGCATGGCAACCAGCACAGCAGAGATTAACTACTGACAGCTTCTCCAACAAATCAGAATAGACCTTTATAACTGGCGCAGACACTGGCCCTGGATTGGCCATTTTGCAGCCTTAGAGAACACAATACTGCCCAGAGTGTTATTCATGTTGCAAATGCTTCCTCTGACACTCCCACATAACACTCTTAAAACACTGCAAGCCAATATGAACAGGTTTGTGCGAGATGGGAAAAGGCACCGCATGAACCACCTCCTGGTTTACTGACCCCGAGGAAGGGTGGGAGGGGGAGTGCCCAATATTACTCAGCCCTTCCAGGTATCACAGCTTCACTATATTGTGGAGTGGGGTCAGGATACTTCTGAGAAACATTGGTGCTTCTTGGACCAAGCAGTAGTTGGCACCCACATTTGGAAAGTGCTGTAGCTTCTTAAGACCGACAGACGCTGGGGCTTATTTCTCCTACCCGATAACAAGGGTTATCTTAGTGGTCTGGGACAGGGTAGCTGAAGAGAAGAGGCTTACATCCGTTCCCATCCTCAATGACCCCTATCTTTGACAATTCTGACTTTGCTCCTGTCCTACAAGTGGTGAGATTCTGTCACCAGCAATCTTCAGGGTGCAAACGGGAAGTACACTTATTTGATAGAGCGAGTATAATCCCTTTGATGATCTGCAAAATAAATATGGGCTATCTGAATCCAGGAATCTCCACTAGCTTCAAATCAGACAATAGATTATGCATCCCTCAGTCAAACCACATGCACACAGACCACTTACAGCATTTGAAAAATGGATTTTTACAAAGAACAAGGATAACTGTCTAATCACAGAACGCTACTCAATGCTGGCACAGCTGGCCCGACAAGGAAGCATCCATGGCAGAAACACTAGGAGGCAGATTAGGGCATGGAACTCATACATAAAGAATGGGAGGATATGATATAGTCTACATGGCCTGGCACACCGGGAACAACACATCTAACAAAGAGACAGCTGTTGAGGTAGCCTCATACTGGTACTGAACACCTGCCACAGTACAGAAATTGTGCTCTGAATACATAAAAGAAAGTTGGAGGGGCTGGGGAGTCACAGGCACTTTATTGCATCTATTTTGGAGCTGCCCAAAGCTGTCCCAATATTGGACATAGATGTAGATAAATGTTACGATACACAACTACCACGGCTCCATGTGTATGTCCAATCTGCTAACCTACCCTCTGAAGTCCCCAAGGGGATCTCAAATGGCTATGGCACTGGAAAAGGCTCTACAGGCAATTCTGTCCTTTTAGGGCTCAGATACAGTCTCTTATCACACCACATTGCTTCACCGTGCATGGTACTTGCGGAGTATGGAAAATTAACTCTATTCATAGTCCAAGTTGGACACATATCAAGAGTCTTGGGCCCCCCTTATTGCTCTCCTCTTCACCACATATAATGAGTTAACATGTTCAACATAGCTTAAGCTATTATATATTGGCCCCAATCCACAAGCAATACATCTGACCCTACACAGCAGACTTCATAAGAGATTTCATGAGAGTTGAGGGGTCATTACTGACAAAGTGATACACACTAATTTAATTGAATGCTTTTCTAGACTTTTTGGTTGCCAAAGTGAGATGGCATGAGGGTTCGGAGGAAGGGGCTGAATTGGATCTGAGGTAATGTTATCAATGCATTTCATATGTTGCTGGCCCCCGGGTTGCAAAGTACAAAAGAGTGATTGAAGAAATGCTTAAAATAATCTTAGCCACTCCTAGTTGCTGGGCTGCATCACAGTTCATTGTTATTTTGCCCACCATGCCACTTCAATTTGGACCAGGCCATATGGAAATCAGTCGTGACTCTGCTCCAATATGAACAGTTCAGAATTAACTGGATTGTTGTAGGCCAGAGAGCTGTGCATCCATGTTTCTTTTTCTGTTTCCTTTATCACAAAGCAATAACACAGAATTGATCCTAAAAGATATAACTATAGTTTGTGAATTCTTTTTTTTAATATGTTTATTAGCATTTTCAATAATAGCATGGATACAGAAAACAGTATCATACCTTTGGAATTTGTGCAGCTCTAGTAGAAACAATCAGACACACACAAACCATAGTCCAACAGTTGAACAATTGATAAACAGGTATTCATAAGAGCACCCCCATGAAAGAGGAGAGGCACGCTCCCCACTGCAAAGTATTAATATACCTGTCTTGTCCATCTGTGAGTCCTATTCGCCAACCAACCTAGGTAAACTCTCTGTATTGATGAAGTGTGAGTACAGCCAGTGTGGCATATAAGGCCCTGAGCCAGGGTGGAGGGAAGAGGGAAACGGAAAACACCCAAACTAAGAAAAGAACCTAACTGTCTCTGGGCATGTGGTGACCTCAAGTAAGAAACAATTGCAGGAGAGTTGCAGTGATGCAGGGGCTAGCAGCCGGAAAGCTCCTGAATAGGTAGGAGCATTATCGCTGTATCCAGGTGTTGGGGGGGAAGGAGCAGAAGAGATGAGGGGAAGGGGACATGCAGGCAGGCAGGAAGGCCACAGTAGGTAGGAAGGTCAGTACTCACAGAGAAGGAGGGGAAGGGACCAGCTCTATTCAGCTTATATTACATTCATCCCCATCACCCAGGTTCCCATCCTGACCACCTGGATCTGAATCCATCTCGCCCTCTGATTGGTCCCAACTCTCTAGTACTTCCATCCATAGTTGAGCTATTGGATGTCTTCTCACCCCTCGGGCATCCACCTCCAGCAACACCCTTTCCTCTGCTCTAGTCCACTTTGTGACATTTCTCATCCATGTCCCTAATACAGGTCCCTTCACAGACTTCCATGCCACTGCAGTTCACCTCTTGGCCAGTATAAGACCTGGTTCTAGAATGCTGGAGCCCACTTTCTGAGGCCTGGGTCACCTCACCAAGAGGTAGGTCTTAATCATACAGGGAAGTGTGTGACCGAGGGTAGTGCGCAACCTGAGGACTACCGCGTAGCAATACTGTTGGAGAGTGGGGCATCCCGGATCATGAGTCAAAAGTCTGCATCTAGATATCCATATCTGGGGCATTCCTGCTGTTCTCTCCCATAGATGACCTGAAGTCTGTGAGGTGTCAGGTAGGTCATCTGGACATAATTAAACTGGATATACTTCAGTCTTGTGTATCTAGATACTGTCTTGGAATTTTCCAGTATCTTGTGCCATTCCCGGTCCTGGATTTCATGACTTAACCTCCCATTGGATCTTGAGCAGTGCTAGGGGTTTCCACACCATTGCCTTTAGGGCCTTCTAAAACCAAGTGACCAGATGTTTTGCGCCGATCTTATAGATATCAACAGTTGGAGTATCACACCAGGAAGAAAGTCCAACAGCTGTTGAGCCCCTGGTGTTAATGGAAACAGGAAGGTTTTGGCCTTATTAATGTGAAGACCCAAAAGTCTCCCAAACTCCTCAAGCTGTCTAATCACGTTTGGGGCGTCTGCTGCACCATCGGTTAAGTAAAGAAGTAGGTTGTCTGAATAAAGCAAGATTATGTGTCCATGGCCATCCACAACTATACCACTGCCTCTCCCCTCCTGATGGAATAGTTCCACCAAAGGCTTGATGGCCCAAGCCAAAGGAGGGGTGATATCAGACAGCCCTTTCTCATGCCCCTAAAGATATGTAGGTGAGAAATTGTGGAACCAGTCCTAACTCTCGCTGTTGGATAGGAGTACAACAATGTAAGATTAAGGGAAGTACTGTCGTTAAAACCACCTTGATGCCTGTGGACCATCGCTGGCATGTGAGGGAGCAGCTGTGAGGCCAATACTTTATTGAGAATCTTGAAATCCATGTTAAGCATGGACAGGGAGTGGAACACAGATGTAGGTGAACTCGTAATCTTGGTCTTAGGGAGGGGCACAATAAGCGTGCTTCTCATAGACTCAGGCAGGGCATCCAGTATCAGTGACTCAGCATAGAGCACCTCCAGTTTTGGGGCTAACTGGTCCACGAACGTAGAGTAAAACTCTGCTGGAAGGCCATCCGGGTCCAGAGTTTTCCCTGTAGCCATTTCTTTAATAGTAGATCCAATCTCTTGTACCATCATCAGGCCTCTGGGATCCTCCAAGGCCTCATAGGGAAAGGTCTGGAGCAGCAGCTGCCTCTGAAATCCACCTGTAAGTCCACTGGAAGTGGCTCTGGACAGGGATATAATATCTTGTAATAGTCCCAAAAGCATCATTTATGGCCCCCAGGGAATATAGCTATGTATATATGTATGTCAGCCGCCTCGAGCTGGGTGATTGGTGCAACTCTAATCTCAGGTCTAATGGGCCAAGCCAGGAGACTCCATAACTGCCCCTCCTCTTCGTGGGCTTGGGTGATGTTATTTTGATAGTCATGATAGCAGAGTCGCTCCACAGCAGCGTTATAGTGCCCCTTCATCTCCAGTAGACTATGAGAGCTGCAGGATCTGCTCTGAAGGCATTATCCAGTTTGTGGAAGGTGTTATTTAGCATGTGCAGTTCCCCTTCCAGTTCCCTTCTGATCCCCACTGACGGACCCACACAGTGGCCGCAAACCACCACTTTAAACGCCTCTCATTCTACGAGCCCATTAGACACTGTTCCCTGGTTAAGATCAAAATATTCCATGATTATCTAGGGAATCTCAATAAAAGGCATCTTCAAGGGCCATCAGGTTAAGGCACCATTCATGGATGACTGGGCGATATTCAAGTGCCTGAAACCCCAGGAGCAATGGGCTGTGATCAGGCAGGGTATGGCCAAGATATTCAGAGTGTGTCACATATTGGCTCAGTCTGTCGGAGCACACAAAGCTGTTCAGTCAAGTGTGTAACTCATCTATATGGGAATAATATGAGTAATCCCTGTCTGCCCCTTTGCTGTATGTGCTAGATGTCGGCTAGCCCCCAATGTGGTAACCAGTCTCAGGTGCCCTCAGCTAATCTCTAAGCTTGTGCCCCCGAATGATTCAACAAGACATCAGTGACACAGTTAAAGTCTCCCCGCAAGAGCACATAGTCTGACACTAGGTGACCCAGTGAAGCAGAGAGGGACTGGAAGAAAGCTACCTGGTCTTAGTTCAGTGCACAGACACTCTCTAGAGTGAGTTCTCTGCCCAACAGCCTGCCGTTGACCAAGACCAATACATATCTCCCTTCCTTGTCTATGGAGGAGTAATTCAACTCAAAAGAAGTCCTTGTTCTAATCCACACCAAGGCCCCTATGGCGTTGTTTAGTGGCGGACCCCATGTTACATGTCATAATCATGAGACACTGACTATGGGCAGTCATCTAGTCAATTGAAGCATGTGTCCCATGTTGTTGCCCCCAGGCACTCTTGCACCACAATCCCTAAGAAATATACCAAACACCCCAACTCCGAACTCCACAACCCAAGAGCAGCCTGGTAATAGCCGGCCACTAAAACAGAAGATAGAAAAGTGTATTCATAGGCTTGACTCCCCCAGATTCCTTGTAGGGCCCAAGAGGTGAGGGGTAGGTAAAAGTAGAACATCTTCTGCAGTCCCGCTCCAGCCCAGGCAGAGCATGTCACCCTGGGACTCACCATGGCCACACTGAGGTCTGCCAATCACCTCCAGTCGAGGGGGTCAGAGACTGTCACAAAGGTGCTCCACATGGGCCCCACTGGAAGATTTGAGGTGGGCAAATAGTACATTAGAAAACTTGCAACAAGAACAAGGGCTGTCATATTAGCATTGATACTAGGTGAGAGGGTTCAGGAGGTTAGCAGTTTCTAAGAGTAAGAGCCTCAGGGCCACACCACCTCAGATCAGCTTTTCTGCAGTCTGCAGGGTCACCTCCAGGGTCCTCCTTATCCATCGTTGAACACTCAGAGTCTGACTCTGTGGACTGTCTCGCTGAATTGGAGCCCATCTCCGAGTCTGATACATGAGGTACTGTGACCTCCACCTTCGCCTGCAGTAGCCAGGTCCCTCTCCATCTGCAATCTGGATGGCTTCTTCAGAGACCCTTTGTGAACACCATTCCTAGACCATTTCCTGGGTCTACGGTTGGTCCCACGCCAAGGGGGCAGAGAGACCAGCGGAGAGATCATTAGGCGTACAACAATTCCCAGGCAGCTTTGGGGTGTTCACAGAAGTGCATGGAGCCATCCAGCATGATTTTCAATTGAGCAGGGAATACTAATTAGTATTGCAGATCTTCGTTCCAGAACACTTTCTTCAATTCCAAGAATGAGGCTCTTTTGGCCTGTACAGTGGTGGTGAAACTCGGAAACAGTGACACTTGCATTGCCAACAGCAAACAGGCCGCCTGCCCGTGCCCTCTGCTTAATAACATCTTTATCTCTGAAGTGAAGCAGTTGGGCCACCACCGGCCTGGGTGGTTGGCCCGGTGCTGGAAGATGGGCAGTACCTATACGTGACTGCTGCAGGGGGGAAAAGGGGGACAGGAAATTCATGGCTACCTCTGTACACAACCATTGGTCAAGGTAGGAGACTATGGGGGTCATTCTTACTTTGGCGGGCGGCGGAGGCCGCCCGCCAAAGTAACCCTGTCAGAACACCGCACCGCGGTCGAAAGACCGCTGCGGTGATTCTGAGATTTGCCCTGGGCTGGCGGGCGGCTGCCAAAAGGCCGCCCGCCAGCCCAGGGCAAATCAACCTTCCCACGAGGACGCCGGCTCAGAATTGAGCCGGCGTAGTGGGAAGGTGCGACGGGTGCAGTGGCACCCGTCGCGTATTTCAGTGTCTGCATAGCAGACACTGAAATACTTTGCGGGGCCCTCTTACGGGGGCCCCTGCAGTGCCCATGCCATTGGCATGGGCACTGCAGGGGCCCCCAGGGGCCCCGCGGCACCCCCTACCGCCATCCTGTTCATGGCGGGTTTCCCGCCATGAACAGGATGGCGGTAGGGGGTGTCTGAATCCCCATGGCGGCGGAGCGCGCTCCGCCGCCAGGGATGATTCAGAAGGGCAGCGGTAAACCGGCGGGTGACCGCCGGTTTACCCTTTCTGACCGCGGCTGAACCGCCGCGGTCAGAATGCCCTTCGGAGCACTGCCGGTCTGTCGGCGGTGCTCCCGTGGCCAGTGACCCTGGCGGTCACCGGCCGCCAGGGTCAGAATCAGGCCCTATGTCTCCATCTTCTGTACCTTCAGGGAGCCCTACAATTTGCACGTTGTTCCGTTGGTTGAGGCCCTCAGCATCTTCAGCACGGTGTTCGAGTATGTGTGTCCGGTCACTCAGAACTACCACCTCCTGGACCAAGGTCCGATTTTGTGGTTGCAGCTAATTCACCACATCCTCAACATCTTTCACCCTGTTCGCAAACTTGTAATGGTCAGCTCTCAGTAACCTCAAGCCAACCGAAACAACACTAATATCTTGCTGAAGTGTAGTTTTGCTGTCGGCAATGGCTGCACGGTTTTTATCCAGTTGAAGCGGTATGGGGTATGGCAGCCTCAGGTCCATAGGCTGGGAATCGTAGGCTGGGAGAAGTCTCCTGTTGTTTGCCCGGTGGCTTAGCCCTTGATTTCCCCATTATGGTAGCAGTGTCCACTGCGAGCAATCAGCACATCGCTGAAGGAGCAGGGCTCATGGGGCACAGGACTCCAGGTCTCTCAGGCCACTCTACTATGGCAACCCAGTAGCTAAGAAGGGTCTCCGTCAGGGTTCGTAGTAGGCAATACCACAGGCACTCGTCCAGCACCTAATGGGCCTAGCCGCCAGCAATCAGAGATACTATTTACACCAATGTGGTCACGCCAAGCCAAGATCGTCAATCCTTTAGGCTAATCCAGTTGGGTAACCCACTGGCTCCACATGGCCTGCCACGCAGGCCTTCAGTTCCCAAAGGTCCCTATACTGCCTTAGAGGGTCTACATGATACTCTTAGACTCATGAGCCCCAGAAAGGAAGCCGTTGTTCCAGGGCCAGCTGCAGCACTCTCTGTCCTCAGGGGAAACAGGGGTAGTATATAGTCCCCAGGGCTTCCCCGCACTTCCTACCTGCACAGCAACCCCTGATACTTGTGGTGGGGCCCATCAAGTGCAGCGCAGTCTGTGGGCACCAATATGCACCCTGATACCACAGGCCTGTCTCCCCTCGCTCGCCAGCTAGGGCCACAGACCTACACCGCCTCTGATGGACCGAGGTCCACTAATCTGGCAAGCAGCAGGTGCAGAATTCAGGGGAGCCCCTAGGAGAATCAGGCAGCCTCCTCCAAAGAGGGGCCGGTGCCAGGCACAGATATGTATCCTGAAGGCGCCTGCATGCAGAGAGGCAGTAGCTCAATTAGAGCCCCCAATCTCCTCACCTCATTTCCATCAGTGGCACTTCACAGTGAGGGGGGCACTTCCCAGGCACCCAAACACCCCTGCCATACAGGGATCAGCTGACTGCCTCCCTGACTCCTGCATAGTCCCTTCTGCAATATTTACGTCATGTCTCGGGGGAGGGCTGGAGGAGGCATTCCCTGTGGTGTGGCCACATCCCAAGGCAGTTGTTATGATGTAAACATGGGAAGTTCTAGATTGTGAGGCGTGGAATATTCCAAGTGTGCCAGTTGACTCTGGGACCTTGGAGGAGACCAATGCCAGGTGGTGTTCTACAATTAAACTTATAAAAGAAACCCTACGAACTACGGATGATTCTTCACAACATTTTTGACGACAAGCGGTTACATTTTCTTTCACAGCAATAGAAGAGACTAAGGTGCTGTGTCGTTTACAAACACAACCGGGTGCTCAAGGCTGTTCTCCTGGCGTTGCGATCAAGGTACACAGTGTTCCCTCTCCCAGCTGTGGGAAGAACACATAGAAAATGTGTGCAGCATTTTACCTCAGATTTTGGAGCTGAGTGGGGCACTGAACTGGCTTGTTTGCACACTCAGCCCTGCACTGATCATTGGTGGAGCCTTGCGTGCTGGTCATTGGTTGAGTCTCGTGGGGGTGAGCTGTCAGCGACATTTCCTCATGCGCTAGTCGCCGCGCCGACACCGGTGGACTCTCATGCGTGTGTGAGCTGCTGCGCGTCTCACGCGCATCAACTTGCAAGGAAACAAAAAAAAAGACTAGAGCGACGACCAACTTCTTCAAAGCCGATCCAGGAACATAAAGTTACCTTTATTTCAGACAGTCTTTTTACTTTGATCTACTGGTGAAAACTCAAGAAAAAAAACTAGAGCGACAACTGACCCATCAAAGCCACATACCAAGAGTGAGTCACACACCAAGAATTTTGAGTCGTGTGTTAGTCTGTATTCCCACTCTTGTCATGCACAAAGCTGTAATACCTTACACAAAGCTGTAGTACCTTTTATTTGTTCATTATTGAGTGCCATCCATATTATGGATTTGCAAGGAAACATCAACACACCACCATATTTTTAGTCATAGGCAGTACAATCTGACATATATTGAGAGGATTGGGTAGACATTTTGGAGAATTATATCATTGCTCTTGATGGTCAGAATTTTTCGCCAGCCAGAAAAAAAGCACTTTCATTAAGCTCACTGGGAAATGAAGGTCAAAGGGTTTTCAATTACGTACCAGTGGCTTTGGGCCTGAATGGTCAACCCATGGATGATGTGTACAAGGAGGCAATTAAGAGATCAGAAAACAAATTTACGAAAAGAAGTCAATTAAGCAATGGCCAGATATAAATTCTATACTCAACCTCAAGCTGAACATGAGTTCATAGACAAATTTGTTGCAAGACTGAGGGAACTCTTCATTAAATGTCATTTTGGGAACATGACTGAAGAATTAATTTGCAACCAGTTGATTGTCCAACGTAAGAAGAAGAAAATACAAGAGAGACTGTGGGCAGCGAAGGACCCTGCACTCAAGGAGGCCATTGAAATGGCTAAAGTAATAGAAGAATCTCAACGCTGTATGAAATAACTGAACAAGAGAGAAAAAATGAGTGATGTATGTATTGTTAATGCAGGTGCCCAGAGTAGTTGCGAGGGTGAAGTCATCATGGTGAGGAGGAAGGAGAAAAGAGAACATATGCTTCCAGCGTCCAAAAACAAAGGAGATTGTTCTTGTTGTGGTAGTATCTATCACGATTCAGATTCCCAAAAATGCTTTGCGAGCAATACAATTTTTAGGAAATGTGGGCGTAAGGGCCATTATTCAAGGATGCGCAGAGAAAATGGTAAAGCAAATAAGAATGTGAATTTTAGAGTGGGGGTAATCAAAGATACAAATGAAAGCATGTTTGCAGATAGAGTGCTTGTAGTAAATACTAATCCCAAAATAGGGGATGTTGAGGGTGTGAACACTACTGTCATGTGTGAAAATGACAAAGGGAGGATGTCCAGGCCTACTGCTACTTTCAAAGTGTGTGGTGAAAATGTAGAACTTATGGTTGATTCTGGATCCATGTATACTATCATCCCAGAACAACTTTTTAAAATGCATTGGGAAGATTTCAAACTTAAGCCAAAAGATATTAACACAGGAGGTTATCAAGCTGAATCGATTGACATTTTGGGTTACATGGAGTGAGACATACAGTATGGGTCGAGGATTACTAGGGGCAAAGTCTATGTGTCAGTAGAAGGACCCCGAGTTTTGGGGTGGGTGCACCAATTTGATTTAAATATAGTATTGAACCCCAGAGCTCCTAAATAAGTGATGGTAGTGGAAGAGATTTCCCTGGAGGATGTGCTGTTTGGTGCGAATAATGTTTTTGATGAGAAACTAGGATGTTTGAAGGGTTATGTTCACAAAATCAAGGTGAGAGAGGATGCTATCCCGGTACAACATAAACTGAGGAGAGTACCATTGTCTGTTAGAGATGGGTTGAAAGAACTGTTGAAGGATATGTTAGATGAGGGAGTTATTGAGCCTGTGGAAGCCTTGCAGTGGATTTCAATAGTGGTTATCACCAAGAAATCTAATGGTTCTGTGTGGACTTGCGGTCTGTGAGCCAAAATATTGTAACTGACATGTTTCCCCTTCCCAACATCAACAAATTATTGACCTTAGTGAAGGATAGGAGGTACTTTTCTAAACTTGATTTAAGGAGTGCCTATCACCAGATTAGGCTGCATGAGGACTCTAAACCACTCACAGCGTTTAGAACATCAGAGGGGACGTTTCAGTTTACATGCATGCCTTTTGGGTTAGCATCGGCTGCTAGCGTCTTTCAACGAGTGATGGCGAAAATTCTGGATGGAATAAATTATGTGATCTATTTTCAAGATGACATTCTAGTCATTGGGAAAACAAGAGAGGAACACAATATTGTTTTAAGATTGGTGATGAGGAAATTGGAGGAGTTTGGGCTGATGCTAAATCGGGAGAAATGCAAATTCTTAGCAGAGCAAATAGAATACTTGGGTACACCGTTTCAAAGGGGGCAATGAGACCTAAACAATTGTTGTTGGATGCCATAAGCAGAGCACCTGTCCCAAGAGATAGGGATCAATTAAGATAATTTTGGGGATTGGTGGAGTATTATGCTAAGTTTGTAGAGAAATTTGTGGAAAAAACTGAAGATTTTAAAAAAATGTTACGTAAAGGGAGTAGATTTTTGTGGGGAAAGGAACAACAGATCTGTTTTGCGAACATGAAGAGAGCGATATGTGAGGCAGGGATTTTATCTGTCTTCAACAAAGATTTGAAATCTGTACTCATGGTGGATACTAGAGCGTCTGGCATTGGCATTATTTTCAAAATTTCATGGTAAGGATGAGAGAACTGTGGTGTTTGCATCTCGTACGTTGACGACTGCTGAAAAAAACTATTCTGTGATTGAACATGAAGCCTTAGCAGCTGCATGGGGTGTGAAGCCTTAGCAGCTGCGTGGGCTGCTGAATACTTCTGTATATATTTGTGGGGGTTACCTTTTGTCATAAGAACTGATCATAAGCCATTACTGAGGATTTTAGCTCCAGGAGGGGCAGGCAAAGGGTCAGCTAGGCTGGCCAGATTAGTGGCCAGACTTCAAGAATTTTTATATTCAGTTGAATTTCTTTAGTGGTGGAGAAATGTCTGGCCGATTGTTTGTCCAGGTTGTCGTTGCACTGGGAAACAGTTGATTGTTTAAGAGTGAGGGAGGCTGAGAATGAAGGTGCAGTGGCATCTGTGCAAGATGCAGTACAGGGTGGTGCCGGATCTTTTACTGAGGCGCAGTGGAATGAGGAGATCAAAAGGGATGTAGTCATAAAAGATGTAGTTAAAATGGTACGGTATGGTGGAGCAAGGGAAGTACACTTGCGTTCGCAGTGAGACCATACTTAAACGTTCTTGATGAGCTATCTATATGTGGTGAAAGTGTGATCATCAAAGGGGATCATTTTATTCCTCCTGTGGGGTTGAGGTTCCAGATATTTCAGTTAGCACATGAAGGGCACCTAGGGCAAGGTTTAACCATTAGGAGAGTAAGAGAAGAATTTTGGTGGCTATGTATGGCTAATCAGACCAAGGAATGGGCGGAAAGATGCAAAATGTGTAAAGAAAGTGAGGAAAGTTTACTAATTGGTAAGAGGTTGGAAGGTCATTTAGAAGATCCTGGCAAACAATGGCACACAGTGTGTTTGGATTTTATTGGGCCTTTGGTAGAGTTGCCCGGCAACATGAATTATGCAGTGGTTGTGGTGGATGTACATTCTAAGTGGTTGATTGTGGAATTCCTAAAAGATATTACTTCCAGAACTACAATTGCGATTTTGGAGAAAAGTTTCAAAGGAGAAGGGGTTCTGGTGGTACTTATCACTGACAGTGGCACATAATTAACCTCACACAAAATGGTGACGTTTTTAATGGGATGGGGTGGTAGACACTCTTGCACCTCGTTGTATAATCCTCGGGGAATAGCATGGCTGAGAGAGCTAATAGGCTGGTTAAAGGCACTATTCAAATGGCACTTGCTAATCAGTGCAATGTCCGTGAAACAATCTCTGATATGGTATGGGCATATTGCCCCACACCTCATAGTGTTATGCAAAGAATACCTTTTGTGTCTATGGGGGCGGTTGCCAGGTACACGATTAGTTCCAGCATGGTTACAAGAAGGGTTGCAGGGTGGTGATGGAGGTCACACCAGTGTAAGATCTTTTAAAGAGCATGGCGTTGAGGTCAAGCAACGAATTGAAGTAAGGGATTGGGTCAAAGTGATGTCAGGCAGAGTTCAGAGAGGACTTTCCAAATTCAGAGGACCTTTTCGGGTTCAGCGAGTAGGTACATTATTTGTAATTTTGGATAATGGTTAGAGGTGCAACTTTAGGAATGTGGCATTGTATCAAAGGAAAGGAGAGTGTATGAGGAACGAAGGTGAAAGCTGTTCAGGATTGATGTTCATGAAAGATGATAAAGTGATTAAACGCAATGGGGCAGGCACTTTATACAATGCTGATGAGTGTGGGAATGAGGTAGAGGGGATGAGTAGGAATGAAGGGAATGACTCGGCATTGGGGAAAAGAGTTCGTAAGCCTCCATCTTGTTTGAAGGACTTTGTGAGGCAGTAAGGAGAGTAGAATCAAATTTCAATATTATATGATAAATAGATGAAATATGTATACTTACATGGTAGTTATTGTGTGGCAGTTTGTTCTATTTTATTGTGTATTTTGTAATAGTTTATTGATAGTGAACGGGGGAGGATGTGTTAGGATGTAAACTTGGGAAGTTCTAGATTGTGAGGTGTGGCATATTCCAAGTGTGCCAGTTGACTCCGGGACCTTGGAGGAGACTGATACTAGGTTGTGTTCTACAATGAAACTTATAAAAGAAACCCTACGCACTACGGACGATTCTTCACAACAGCAGTCCAGCAGCGGGGCCTCTTCCCGATCCTCTAGAAGGGCCCAGGTGACCCAGACTTCCTCTGCACCACTCGGCCTCTATAGCGCTCAAACTCTCCACCCTCTCCATCCCTCCACAGGGACAATGCCGGGGGAAGCCGCTTACTTACTTGTGATGTTTGTCCCCGGGACACAACATCAGCTTTACTTGCGTGGGCCACGACATGTCCAGTCTGTGTCTGCATGCCAAACCGGTGATTGCCTGCTCTCCAGGGGTCCTGTCAGCTAGGTCCAGTGCCTCTTGTCATTCACAGGGGGAGAGGCACTCAAAGGAGAAGGCTCATCCCTTGCAGTAACGCCGCTCCCTTAGCGGCCCCAGTCAATCACCCCCAGCAGCCGTGTAGGCTCCGGCGTATGGCCTCCAGCACACAGGCCCCACAGCAAGCTTTTCAATTCCCAAGGGGTCTCTGACAAGCACAGAGGAGCCGTCACCAAGGTCGCCATTACTAGCACCCACAGATGCAAGGGGCCAGGCGTTCCCCCTGGCGACCGATGTCTGAGGATAAAGTACGGGCCGGAGCGGAGCCAAAGAATTAAGCGGCCACAATCTTCGGCAGTCAAGTTATACCCTATAGTTTGTGAAGTCTATAGAAGAACATGGTTCTGGTTCTTTCATGCCAATAAAAAGAGTATTGTCGAAATGGGACTTGTAGTGAATGGGTGTGCTACACTGGGAAAAATTCACTTCCTATAACTTCAGGATACTCTTTTTAAAGTTTAGCAACTTTGGGAAACGTCAGGAAGATGACAAAAAAATAAATGCAGGTGAAAAACAGCTGACAGTAGGTTTTGAATCAAAAAATTAAGCAAGTATCTACTTTTTGCAGGATAATTCTTATTCCTCTAAAACAAAATCTCCTTCAAAAATCTTTTGGTAGAACATCTCTACCACGGGCAAAGTTGAGCAACCTTGCAATACCATGATGATGGGACGTTGTTAGAAATGTACAACTCTTCAGCACAATGTTAATTTCTCACACAATTTAAAGACTGTAGCGCTTGATCTTGGTAACTAACACTTTTCTGGCAGATGTTTTTTTATTACATCTAGTGCCTCATTATGAGTGCCTTCTCACCCCTCGTCGAGTCTGGCCCGCAGATTCACACATTGGGACTGTACCTGTAACTCCAAGGAAGAGAAGTTAAGAGGTATTTCCAAGTGGACCCTGACGATCCCATTAGAAATGAGCAATTACTGCGATTCTTGATAACCCATGTTAAGTCCCTAATGCCTAGCACCACTGGCAAAAACAAACAAAAAAAAGTTACTGCAGAGTGATGAGGTATACATGTGCATGTCATCAGAAACATGCATATATGTGTCATTACGCAACAGCCTTTATTTTATTTCTTTTTTAATTTAGCTTTCAAAGACGACAGACACCAATTTTGAATGGGTAAGTTAAAATAAAACATTTTGCTAGAAAGAACATTAAAGAGAAATAGGTGCCTTGGTAGTATATTGAGAAGAAAAATATATGGAAGTGTGAGGGAATAACAGAAGCATGGCTACAAAAGTCAATGCACTAGAAAGGGTGTCAAGCAACCGCAAGCGGGGAACAGTTTTAGGAGCACATGAAGGAGAGAGCAAGAAAGCACATGTCCTCCCATGGAGTGCTAATTTTAAAAAGGCAATTCCCAGAGTATAAGCAGTGGAAGGACACGTCGTCCAATCAAAAGGTGACTGGGTAGCTAAACTCCAGCAGAAGGAGAAACACAAGAACAGGAAGGAAAACCAGTAAATAGAACTGACACATGAACAATGGAGACAGGAGACTGTAGTGCTGAGACCAGGAGACAATGACACTTCTACTGGGACTACACAGTTAGATATGTGACAGAGAGACATGTGCACTGGAACAGGGAATATTCTGACACTGAGAGTGGGAAACACTCTGACACTGAGGGCCAGATTTGCACGGTCCTAGTACCTCCTTGCGCCATATTAGCGTCATTTGTTTACGCTAATGTGGCTCAAGGAGGCAATTTTCACTGCAGCATATTTACAAAGTGGCGCAATGCATGCATTGCACCACTTTGCGAGCCCTTGCGCCACATTATGCCTGCGTTAGGCATAAGGTATGCAAGGGGGGTTCCAGCGTTAGGAGGCCACAAAAATGGCGCAGTGAAATCTACAAGATTTCACTGCACCATTTTTGGTGTCAGAGCAGGTGTTAAAATGATGCGCCCATTGAAATCAATGGGCCTCCTTGCACTTTGACGCTAGTGTAGCAAAGCGTAAAAAATGTTGATGCCACTGTTCTAACGACCGCCATGTTGCACCATATTATAAATATGGTGCATACATGGTGTTGTTACATGGGGGCAAGGACGACACAAGAGAAGTGGCGCATCAGTACTGATGCAACACCTTCTTGTAAATCTGGCCCTGAGAGTGGAAAACACTTGCCTTGGGCTGAGGCAACTCCTGACATTTGGATATGGAGAGATGATCCCCTGTGTAGGGAGGGACAAATAATGGATTGATCAGGAACACACTGATAAAGTGACAGGGACAATCCAACAGTAGGATTTATATACACTAGTGCTAGTACTGCGGCCTGTGGACACATAGACATGTAAATGCAGAAACTGAGAATGGGATGGGAATGCACTGATGTTGTAGCAGTGAGATACTGACACTGGTACTTAAAAGTATCAACAGAGGCAAAGGGAAGCACTGTCTTGAGAAAAGAGAGACACTGGATTTGGGAGACAGTGGCACTTCCACAGGGAATACACCGACACTCTGACACTTACATACGGGAGAGGGAGGCCTGAACACTGTAACAGGGAGTATATTGTAGGGGTGGGAGTAACTGGCCCGAATCTCTCTAGCCGAATTACTGGTAATTACTGCAAAATTACTCATAACGCGTAATTACAGGAGAAGCGTAATCTAGCATTTTGCACCCTCATTTCCGGAATGGGCCTGAGAATGCAATTTGTACTAGAAAAATAGCACTAAATGCTGCAGGGCATGAACATCAGTAGCCAGCAGCTGCTCGCAGTTTTGCATCACAAAGTATAGTGCCAGCATGCGTCATTCCAAAGCACCAGCCAGGCGCCAAATTTATGGAATCCCGCAAGCCGTCGCTCACGATGGGCTAGCGTCAGAAAAAATGTCGTTAGCCGGGAGGGGGTGGCGGTACGGGTGAAGGTAGTTTTGCCTCAAAAAATGACCCTAGGCTGGTTAGAGGAAAAAAGAATGCCTCTAACTAGCCTAGCGCCATTTCCTGATACAAATCCATCCATACCACATGACTCCTGTCTTATAAAAGACAGGAGTCATGCCCACGACCCCAATGCCCAGCACAGGGGACCAGGGTCCCCTGGGCATGGCCATTGCACCCACTGCCACGCAGGGGGGCCCATGTTAGGGCCCCCAAATGGCACATACATTTTTTAAATACTTACCTATACTTACCCTACTTATCTGGGATGGGGTCCCCCATCCTCTGGTGTCCCTCTTGTGTGGGTGGGGGTGTTACTGGGGCCTGAGGTGGGCACTTGTGGGCCCACTCCATTTCACAATGGAAATGGGTCCACAGGTCCCCTAACGCTTGGTCTGACCCAGGCATTAAAATATTGGTGCAAAGCAAGCTTTGCACCATTATAGAGCATCTCCTCCCACCCGTGTGTCATTTGAGCACTGGGGGATAAGTATGGGGCTATGGGGTTAGCGCCATTTTTTAGATGGGAACACCTACCTTGCATCTCATTGGCGCAAGGTAGGTGCACGTATCCAAAAAATGGTGTTCACTCCAATATTTTGACTCTAGATGTGTCTAGTGCCAAAATATAAATATGGAGTTACGTTTGCGACAAATATGCGTAAAAAAATGACGCAAATTCGGCACAAACGTAGTATAAATATGCCCCTTAGTTTGTTATTCCTGTGCTCCTGTGGTAGGATTTTTGCCCCAATTTAATTACTTGGCTAGCGTAATTGCATAATTTTGGTAATTTTTCATCAAAAGAGTAATAACTAATTACTGCAATTACTCCAACTTCTCTGACGTAATGAAAATTTTGCCCGTGCATAGTATATTGCCACTGACACTGGGAGATTCTCGCTTTTAGATGCAGAGATTCTGACTCTGGGAGGGAGGAAGATGATCGCGTGGGCAGGAAGTCTCAAACACTGGGGCAGGGAGAGATAGATGTAGGCACTTTTGCAAGTAAATTATCAGTATCTGGGGTTTGGAGAAAATCAAGCCCTAATCCTTTTAAAACTATTAATATTAAGCACATTTCCTTTTAACGCTATTCAAACCATCTCATTGGTTTTGCCTGAAGCTCGCAAGACTCATAGGCCCTCATTCTAACCCCGGCGGTCTCAGACCGCCGGGGCCAGGGTCGGCGGGAGCACCGCCGACAGACCGGCGGTGCCCCGCAGGGCATTCTGACCGCGGCGGTTTGGCCGCGGTCAGAAAGGGTAAACCGGCGGTCTCCCGCCGGTTTACCGCTGCCCTTAGAATCCCCCATGGCGGCGCAGCTTGCTGCGCCGCCATGGGGGATTCTGACACCCCCTACCGCCATCCTGTTCCTGGCGGTTCGCCCGCCAGGAACAGGATGGCGGTAGGGGGTGCCGCGGGGCCCCTGGGGGCCCCTGCCGTGCCCATGCCAATGGCATGGGCACGGCAGGGGCCCCCATAAGAGGGCCCCGCTTGTATTTCACTGTCTGCATAGCAGACAGTGAAATACGCGACGGGTGCAGTAGCACCCGTCGCACCTTCCCACTCCGCCGGCTCGATTACGAGCCGGCTTCATGGTGGGAAGGTCGTTTTCCCCTGGGCTGGCGGGCGGCCTTTTGGAGGCCGCCCGCCAGCCCAGGGGAAAACTCAAAATACCCGCCGCGGTCTTCCGACCGCGGTACGGTATTTTGGCGGCTCCCGCCGGGCGCGCGGTGACCGCGCCCGGCGGGAGTCAGAATGACCCCCATAATCCTGTTTATTCCTTACATATGAAAAAATTCACAGCAAGCTACAGGGTGCTTCCTTTGCGAAAAGGCAATGTAAATGGTGAGACCTGCACGATGCAAAAATATATAACATAATGAAACATGTCATTTCTTTTCTACCGCCCTTCCACTGGAACATATCCGCATGCAAGGTGGATCAAGTTATGTATTCCCCTGCGTTTTGGGAGTGTCGGGTACAAGACATGCATGTTTTTCATCGCTTTGGAATCTCTGCCATAACTGACACTGAAACAGTACAGGAGAGGAATAATAGGCTGAACTCTGGAACCAGTTTAGAGATCATCTTACTGTTGGCAGACCTCGTTGGGGTAGAAAAGTGCCGCACAAACACCACTATAGTACAATACAATTCATTAGGAAATCATGGAAACAATGTTTCTTCAGATTCTACGCAATGGATTTCAAGAGCAGATAAAGTTGGTAGCCAAAGCACACCACAGGTGCAAAGTTTACAAACATCTCCGAAAACATGGCATTTGATTATTACTTCAATTCCATAAGAATCTGATTCAGTGGTGTTGAGAAACCAGTGAGTATAGTGAGTATGTCAGTTTTTCTGAGCTGTGAATTTTTGTTGATTGAGACTGGAGGGCTGTACCAAATGGCTTAGTTATTTCATCCATTGGTAAGGGTGCCCATTGTCCGGCAAATGTACGAGCAGTGGAGGGGGATCCCTCCATGGGAGCCATTATAGAACCAAGGTAACCCGAGGAGATTTCAAATACGCTGTCAGAGTAACAGCTCTGAAGCAAGTTTTATTTTTAATGCCATGATGGATGTCACGGCCCGGACATGAGCACAATAGCACAACTATATTCTAAAATGTATGCATATCCTCTTCGAGTATAAAAGTCCAAATCGCAATGGTATTAGCATATTAATTCTTGAGCTGCAAAACTCGGATTGGCTGAAATAAACTGCATTTTGTTACTGCTGGTGTGATGCGAGCCCGCCCCATTCTGAACAACATGGCTTGGGTATGATGTGATAATTGGCAACAGCCCAGCTACAATGGGGGCAAGACAATGACCCATAGAGGTAATGTGCTAAATGCACATCCTTCATCCTTGATGGGAGTATTCACATTTGTTCAGCAGTGAACAGTGTCCATGCCTTTCAAAAGTAAATAAATAATTAAAATAAAATGGTTCACGGCTACTGCTTTTGTCACCACTTGATATTCTTTCCCTTTATTGTCCTTTACTAAGTCAACAGCATCCAGCTGCCCATGTGGCTAAACTGGCTAGAACTTACTATAATTATAATTTGTACACCTATCTCTCACATACCTTCACTCATGATACCGGCAGGTGCAGTGTCCCAAAACACGAAATGGGGAACCAATGTGAGAACAATGACTCACAAGGTATTTCTACTGTGATTATTTCTGCAGCGCTTAATAAGCATATGCAACAGGGATCCAACGCCCTGATGAATGCCCAGAGACCCTCCATAGCTCAATCATAAGGGCAGAAACATGTCTGCTACTTCCTTTAGATAGGTGACCTTGTGAGTCATTGTTCTCACATTGGTTCCCCATTTCTTTTAATCACACCACACAGAACCTTCTATTAAACTCACCCGGGTATCTGAGTAGGTGTTTTTATTTCCATAGCATAGCTGGATCCCCTTTTTCCAGAAATCAAATTAATTTACGCACTCCCTCCTGTTCTTTTAACAGTGAGGTTGAGTCCGCCCAGGTGGTATTGTCCTACCTGGGTGGGGCTAGGTGGTCATATGATGAAGCATGACACTATATAGTGTGTGAGACCACCTAGTCCGTAAAGGAAGTCCCCCTCTACAGACCTCATACCACCCCACAATCCATCCACAATTTACCTTTAGTCGAGGTACAAGATTGGTCTAGTGTTGCAACTGGCACACTATCGATCTACTTATAGTTACAAGAACCCCGTACTCTCTTTTATGATTTAGTATTGTGTTTGGGGAGTCGAGTACGGTGTGTGTCCTTCCCGCTCCCTCATACTCTCCCTTTGTGTAGTGTCAAAATCACCATCTTCCCAGCTTTCAAGAACAGATGGACTTGATTACAAAAAAAAAAAAATCAACACAGTTTTGCCATTTTACTGGGACATACCCCATTTTTACAATTATTTTTGTGCTTTCAACCTCCTTCCAGTTAATGACAGAAATTGGTATGAAGCCAACAGTGGGTCCCGTATAGCTAAACATTTCTTAAAAGTAGCCTAAATTCTGAATTCAGCAAGGGGTCATTTGTGTAGATCCTTCAAGGTTTTTCTATAGAGAGTAACATTTTAAATAAAACAAATTGAAATTGAGTTGAAAAAACTGCCATTTACGTCTATAGTTTCTTCTGTAACTTTTTCCAGCTGTGGCAGATGTTTGAAAATAATATATTGTTACGTCTGCTGGACTCTTCTGGTTCCGGGGATATGTAGGGCTTGTAGGTTCGTCAAGAACCCAAGTTACCCAGAGCCATTGAATGAGCTGCACCTTGCAATGGGTTTTCATTGCATACCAGGTATACAGAAATTCATGTGGTAAAATATAAAGAGTTAAAAATAGGTATCAAGGAAACCTACATTTGGAAGGCAAAAATGTAGAGAAAGACAATTGGCAATAACGCATGTTCTCCTTTTGGGTGGACATATCACATTTTTCCATTGAAAACGGTGGTGTTTTTTTGGAAAGTGCCTAGCTCTAGATTTTGGCCTTTAGCTCAGCCGGTACATAGGAAAACCTACCAAACCTATATATTTTTTAAAACTAGACACCTAAGGAATCCAGAATGGGGTGATTTGTGGGTCTCTCACCAGGTTCTGTCAACCAGAATCCTTTGCAAACCTCACAATTTGGCTAAACAAACACATTTTCCTCACATTTTAGCGATGCAGAGTTCTGAAATCTGAGGGGAACCACAATCTGCCTGACAGTCAGCATTCCCCCAATTCTCCTGATAAAAATGGTACTTCACTTGTGCAGGAAGCAAAGTGCGATGCTGTGGAGTTTGGGCTGCAGCTCAGCTGGCACATAGGGAAACCTACCAAACTGATAATTTTTTTTAAACTAGACGCCTAGGGGAATCCAGAATGGGGTGACTTTTGTGGCTCTTACCAGGTTCTGTCACCCAGAATCCTTTGGAAACCCCACAGTTTGGCTAAAAAACACTTTTTCTGCACATTTTGGTGAAGAAAAGTTCTGGAATCTGAGGGGAGTCACAAACTTCCTTCCACCCAGCATTCCCCGAGGCCCCGCAGATAAAAATGTTACCTGACTTGTGAGGGTAGTCCAAGTACCTGCGACAGGGAAGGTCCAAAAATGTATTGTGGCGATAATGATAACTAAGGAGAATGTACTAATTAGTCCTAGGATCGGGAGCCTCTTAGGGAAATCTATCAAACCCAGACATTTCTGAAAAGTAGACATCAAGGGGAGTCCAGGGAGTTATCGCTTGTGAGGATTTCATAAAGTTTGTTTCCCCAGAAAGCCCTGCAGAGGTATACCATTGAATAAAAACACAATTTTTATCTGCATTTCTGTGACGTAAACTACAGGAATATGCAGGGATTCACAAACTGCTTACCACTCAGCGTTCCCCAACATGTCCCAATAAAAACTCTACCCCATGGGTGTGTCTGGGCTTACCGACTGTGACAGGAATGGATCACACAACGGCCAATGGTAGTCCTTCATGAGGGCTACTGTTGACCTTGGGGTAATCCACTCCTGATGCAAGCACTAGGCACAGGCACACAAGTGGGGTAGTGTTTTTATCAGGACAAGTGGAGAAAATCTGGGTGGTAGGAATTTTGTGGATCCCTGCATATTCCTGTAGTATGGGTGACAAAAATACAAGGGAAAATAGAGTTTTTATTCAGTGTCTCACATTTGCAAGGTATTATGGGTAAGAAAACTTTGGGAAATCCACATAAGTTAGACCTCCGTGGACTCCCCTGGGTGTCTAGTTTTCAGAAATGTCTGGGTTTGGTAGGTTTCCCTATATGGCTGCTGAGCCCAGGACCCAAAATGCAGGTGCCCGCTTTACAAAACCAGGTTGTTTTGTGGTAATTTTGATGTGTCCAAAATACGATTTGGGCCCTCCCCTGTTGCTGCCCTGTGCGAAGATGAGGGTTACCCAAACCGTGCAAGTCGTCCAGCAGGACTGGAAGATGGGTTTCTGCACTAACCCCATTTTGAGCATTAGGCCCAAAGATATCTTCAAATCCTCCAGTGAAGTGGGAGTCAAACTGGCATGCCCTAGAACGGGGCCCCAGACTGCCTCCATGTTCCCTCAGAAATTGTTTGGAAGACAAATTTGTTTGCTGCACAATTTGCTGAAGGAAGTTAACATCCAAAAAGAGATTGACGTAGTCCATTGGCAAAACGTTGCCTGTATCTAATTTACATTCAGTGTCACCAGTAAATGGTGGAATTTGGGGTTGCACTAATTTGGGGGGGGCAAGAGAGCACTCTGTCTGTGCTTGCCAGCAAATGAACCTGCTCTCTGGTTTGGGTTAACCTGCTGTTGTCCCGCTGCACAAACTGTGCTTGTGTAGGGACAGCACAACTGTCCTCAACGTCTACCTCAGAATAACTGTAAGAGGTGTCGTCAGATGGGACTGCACCAACTGAAAAATCACTCTCTTATTCTGCTCCATTGTCCTCTCTCTCAGTTGCTGTCTCAGTATCTGCTGTCTTAGGGGTATATTTATAAGCCCCTCGTGCCACAAAAGCTTTATTGTTCGTGATGCTCCGCAGGAGCTAAGCACTGTGCCGTAATTACAATGTGGCTTTACGCCACTTTTTGTGGTTTTTCACCACCCTGTAAATGCTGCCCCTATACATGCAGCCCTTTGCATGGAATTGGCATGCAATAGGTTTTGCTGTGGGCGTGCCACAGTGTTGGACTTTTGCTTATGCAGGGTCATCCCCAGTCTTTTTGCCTCCTGCCTCCTATTTTTTTCTGACCTGTCGCTGTTGGCTTTTCAACTCTGAGCACTTTACCACTGCTAACCAGTGCTAAAGTGCATATGCTCTCCTGTTTAAATTGTATGTAAGTGGTTTATCCATGATTGGCATATTTGATTTACTAGTAAGTCCCTAGTAAGGTGCACTAGAGGTGCCAGGGCCTGTAAATCAAATGCTACTAGTGGGCCTGCAGCACTGGTTGTGCCACCCACATAAGTAGCTCTGTAATCATGTCTCAGACCTGCCACTGCAGTGTCTGTATGTGTATTCTTACACTGTAAATTCGACTTGGCAAGTGTACCCACTTGCCAGGCCTAAACCTTCCCTTTTCTTACATGTAAGGCACCCCTAAGGTAGGCCCTAGGTAGCCCCAAGGGCAGGGTGCAGTGTATGGATAAGGTAGGACATATAGTAATGTGGTTTATATGTCCTGACAGTGAAATACTGCCAATTTCGTTTTCACTGTTGCAAGGTCTGTCTCTCTCTCATAGGATAATATGGGGGCTACCTTTAAATATGATTAAAGTGTAGATTCCCCTAGAGAAGAGTTGGACAGGTGGAGTTTGGGATCCCTGAACTCACAATTTAAAAATGCATCTTTTAGTAAAGTTGATTTTGAGATTGTGAGTTTGGAAATGCCACTTTTAGAAAGTGAGCATTTTCTTGCTTAAACCATTCTGTGACTCTGCCTTGTTTGTGGATTCCCTGTCTGGGTCAGTTGACAGTTGGGTTGTTTTTCACCTCACACCAGACAGTGACACAAAGGGAGCTGGGGTGTGATCTGCATTCCTGATTAGCCATCTCTGCTAGGAGGGAGGGGTGGAGTGGTCACTCTCATCTGAAAGGACTGTGCCTGCCTCTGACAATGCTGTCTCCAGCCCCCTGGTGTGTGTCTGATGCCTTGCCTGGGCAAGGCAGGATTTCACAAGAAGGTGTGAGTCCCCTTTGAAGGAAGGTGACTTCAAAGACTAAAATGGGTATAAGAAGGGCACCCAAACTTACAAACTTCAGAAACACTTCTGGAATCAAGGGGAACCTCTGCCTGGAGAAGAGCTGATCGCTGAGGAACAAGTGCTGCCCTGCCTGTGACTGTGCTTTGTGGAGCTTTCCTGCAGTGCTGCTTCTGCCAGAGTAAGAGGGCAAAGACTGGACTTTGTGTGCCTTCCATCTTGAAGAAGAAATCTCCAAGGGCTTGATGTAGAGCTTGCCTCCTGTTGTTGAAGTCTCAGGGATAGCAAAGACTTCTTCCTGCCAGCACCTGGAGTCTCTGGAGAGACCCCTACTCTGCTCTGTGGTGCCCTTCCAGTTCCTGGGACCCTGAAAGGAGAGGCTGGCAGCCTAAGGACAAAAATACACGCACCAAGTGCCGTGCGGAGAAAAGATCGACGCGAATCCGATCGCGGCTGAGAAAACGACGCGACGCCGGCTCCGCAGCTGAGAAACGACGCCGCAGGAAACGCGACCGGAGAATCGACGCCCGGAGCAGGAGAAACGACGCGCAGCATCGCTGACGAAGGCTGAGAGATCGCAACCAGCGCCGCGGGACTTTCGGACCGTCGCGTGGCTGGCTTTTTCGACGCGCCTCGCCGTGCCGAGCTGTTTTCGACGCATATAACCGTGCAGGGTTATTTTCGACGCACACCGCCCGTGCGGGGTTATTTTTGACGCAAACCAGGTACATTTTCACGCTAGCAGCGCTAGTGTGGTGTTACAACTACCTAAAGACTCTTTTTATTTTAAACCTTTAAAAAATCATAACTTGACTTGTGTATGTTGGATTTTTGTCGTTTTGGTCTTGTTTTGTCTAGATAAATATTTCCTATTTTTCTAAACTGGTGTTGTGTCATTTTGTAGTGTTTTCATTAAGTTACTGTGTGTGTTGGTACAAATACTTTACGCCCAGCACTCTGAGGTTAAGCCTACTGCTCTGCCAAGCTACCAAGGGGGTAAGCAGGGGTTAGCTGAGGGTGATTCTCTTTTATCCTAACTAGAGTGAGGGTCCTTGCTTGAACAGGGGGTAACCTGACTGTCAACCAAAGACCCCATTTCTAACATTGGTGACCAGCGGTCGGGATTTGGACTTGTATTTGTACTTGACATACAGTAATTAAGTGTACACTACTGTTTTGATCTCAGACCACTACGTGACCACATACTACTTGTCTTGTGATTCTGCTTTTTGTTCTCTGATGTCCTCCTGGAAGTATTGATAATATTTTTGGACTTTGTTTTTTGGTTGTGAAGCCTTTGCAGAAATGGAAGTCAATTTCTGGCACCTATCTATGTATAAAAAGTGGCAGCTTAAAGCATTCTGCATGGAAAGGGGACTGGCTGTGAACAAGGAATCCAGAAGGGAGGATCTTGAGTCAGCCCTGCTTCAGGATGAATTGGAACGTTGTCAGGCAACACCACCAAATGAGTCTGAGGAGGATAACTACTCTGAGGAGGAGGATGACTCCAAAGAGGAGGGCAGTGGCCCTGAGGAGGGAACAGAAAGAGATGATAGGCTCCTAGCTCGAATCCGGAGTCTGGAGGAGTTTAAGAGGGCCGAGGAGAAGAGAGCCTTAGCCCTGGCAGAAAGGAGGAGGGACTTAGAGATTAAAAAAATGATTTATGCTTACGAGCTTAAATTGAAAGAGCTGGAAGTCATGAGGGCTGAGTCCAGCTGGAATGGTGGCAGCAACAATTGTATATCCAGTGATGCTGCAGAAGTACACATGCCCAGAGAGGTGGTGCCCTACTTGAAGGAGGGAGTTAACACACGCCAGGAGGTTCAGGGGTATGAGGTAGCTCCAGTGATGCACAGGGTCCCTGAGGTGGATTGGGGAACTGGCATGGGGAGTCATATTCCTACTGGTGGGAGGGACACTCTACTGACTCTAGTTGAGAGTGACAGGGAGAGGGGTTCCCCCCAGGTAGAAGTCCTGGTTATGGAGTGTGAAAACATCCCAGAAGAGTGTGGGTTGAGTGTCAGGGACAGTCAGGTACTGTCTCACCAGTCTCTAGAGGGTGATGTGGGGTGCTTTTTCAAAGCAGAGTCACTGGATGGTTGGGTGAAGGGTACTTTGGTTAATTCATGTGAGGGGCTGAGTGATGTAATTGCTGGAGAGCATATGTCTAGTCCTTATTTTCCAGAGCTATGCCAACACCAGGTGGAGTGTGAGTTCTCTGACCCCAGGGAGCTTACAATGGAGGCAGACTTCTGGGTGAGTACCAGAGAGTCTGAAGAGGCATTTGGGGGTGCTCCTGAGAGGAGTGGTCTAGGTAGTTCCCAACCAGGTGAGGTAGGGAAGGATTGTAGCGTCCCAGGTAGGTCCCAGTGTAGTGGGATGGGTGAGGGACCCCATGTCCAGTCTCAGAGGAGAGGGAATGGGGATGGGTTGAGGCCCAAGGTGCCCGAGATCCGGTCCCAGGTCCTGGAGGGTTCCCTGCGGGAACCCCAGGAGGGGAGCCTAGCCTGTACCATAGGGCCCTTTGTTGAGGGAGACCCCACAGTGTCAGGAGAACTTGGGGGGGCGGCTGTAGCCAGCGTCCCACCAGTTCTGGTGTCTGGCAGTACCACTCCTAGTGAGGGGTTGCAGAAGTCCAGACAGAGGGTTGAGGGGGGGTTGCGGACCCCAGTGGAGAACCTGGAGGGTCAGGGGTCAGCTCTGAGTGCAGAGCCCCCCAGGAATGACCTTGGTGAGACCATTTCTGGGCTGGGGGGAATCCAGACTCTGTCAGATGGGCAGAGGTCAGGAGACCTGCGCCAGCCAGACTCTTGTATGGCCCTTGGGGAAAGTGTTTCCCTTGTGGGGGGTAGGTGTGCCCCCCAGGAAGTCCTGGTGCGCCAGGCAATGATTCAACCGCAGGATGGTGACTCTGGGTTGGATGATCAGGTTCAGGGGGTAAACTCTGACCTGATGGGGAGTACGTGTGCTCCCAAGGAAGTCCTGGTGCGCCAGGCAGTGGTTCAACCGCAGGGTAGTGACTCTGGGTTGGATTGCCAGATTCAGGGGGTAAGCTCTGATCTGGTAGGGGGTAGGTGTGCTCCCCTGGAAGTCCTGGTGTGCCAGGCAATGGTTCAACCGCAGGGTGGTGACTCTGGGTTGAATGATCAGGTTCAGGGGGTAAACTCTGACCTGATGGGGGGTAAATGTGCTCCCAAGGAAGTCCTGGTGTGCCAGGCAGTGGTTCAACCGCAGGGTGGTGACCCTGGGTTGGATGACCAGGTTCAGAGGGTAAACTCTGACCTGGTAGGGGGTAGGTATGCCCCCCAGGAAGTCCTGGGTTGCCAGGCAGTGATCCAGTCTGTGGGTACAGACCCTGGATTGGGAGGCCAGGTTAAGGGTGTCCCCCCTGACCTGGAGGAAGGGGCTACTGCTAACAGTACCCCTACCATGTTGTCTTCTGGGGGGGCCGCTCCTAGTTGGGTGGTTCAGGACCCCAGAAGAGAGGGCAGGGGGAGGGAAGCCTCACCCCTGGCCCTGGTCCAACCTGAAGGTACAGACCCCAGGTTGGAGGATCAGTTGCAGGTTAACATCCCTGCACTGATGGAAGAATTGTGCAGGACTGCTTCTACAAGCACCCTGACAGTTTTTGACTCTGGGGGTGCCGCTTCTGCAGGGAGGGTACAGAGCCCCAGAGGGGAGGACCAGGGTCAGGTTGTCATCCCTGACCTGGTGGAAGAGAGAGTGGTCAAAGGGTGCCAGGCACCTGGGGCTACCACCCCCCACTCTCCACAGTCACAGTGGTTAGAGAGGCCTGAGGTCGGGCTCTCATCCCTGACAGTTGTCTGGGGCCACTGTGGCTTGCTGTCCTGGTGGACAGAGTTGCCCCTGGGGGGGGAAGGACGAGAGTCACACCCCAGGGGTGGAGTGGGCAACACCACTGTGTTGGCCCTGGTGGTACTATCTGCCCATTGCAATACATCTGTGAGCAAAGTAAAGTTAGGTGTTGCACAGATGGTGTCTGTAGATGTGGAGAAGGGTTCCCCATGGGTTAGCTTAGTGGGCCCTGAGAGTATGGACAGAGGGATCCAACTGGAGTCAGGAAGGCGTAGAACTGGAGCATGCCCCTGCTGTTGTGGGCCTGGGTCCCTGTTCTATCGCCCCAATCAGGGAAGTACATCAAGGTATTGATTGTTCTCCCCTGGCTTTAGGCTGGTAGGGGGTCGTGTTGGACTTTTGCTTATGCAGGGTCATCCCCAGTCTTTTTGCCTCCTGCCTCCTATTTTTTTCTGACCTGTCGCTGTTGGCTTTTCAACTCTGAGCACTTTACCACTGCTAACCAGTGCTAAAGTGCATATGCTCTCCTGTTTAAATTGTATGTAAGTGGTTTATCCATGATTGGCATATTTGATTTACTAGTAAGTCCCTAGTAAGGTGCACTAGAGGTGCCAGGGCCTGTAAATCAAATGCTACTAGTGGGCCTGCAGCACTGGTTGTGCCACCCACATAAGTAGCTCTGTAATCATGTCTCAGACCTGCCACTGCAGTGTCTGTATGTGTATTCTTACACTGTAAATTCGACTTGGCAAGTGTACCCACTTGCCAGGCCTAAACCTTCCCTTTTCTTACATGTAAGGCACCCCTAAGGTAGGCCCTAGGTAGCCCCAAGGGCAGGGTGCAGTGTATGGATAAGGTAGGACATATAGTAATGTGGTTTATATGTCCTGACAGTGAAATACTGCCAATTTCGTTTTCACTGTTGCAAGGTCTGTCTCTCTCTCATAGGATAATATGGGGGCTACCTTTAAATATGATTAAAGTGTAGATTCCCCTAGAGAAGAGTTGGACAGGTGGAGTTTGGGATCCCTGAACTCACAATTTAAAAATGCATCTTTTAGTAAAGTTGATTTTGAGATTGTGAGTTTGGAAATGCCACTTTTAGAAAGTGAGCATTTTCTTGCTTAAACCATTCTGTGACTCTGCCTTGTTTGTGGATTCCCTGTCTGGGTCAGTTGACAGTTGGGTTGTTTTTCACCTCACACCAGACAGTGACACAAAGGGAGCTGGGGTGTGATCTGCATTCCTGATTAGCCATCTCTGCTAGGAGGGAGGGGTGGAGTGGTCACTCTCATCTGAAAGGACTGTGCCTGCCTCTGACAATGCTGTCTCCAGCCCCCTGGTGTGTGTCTGATGCCTTGCCTGGGCAAGGCAGGATTTCACAAGAAGGTGTGAGTCCCCTTTGAAGGAAGGTGACTTCAAAGACTAAAATGGGTATAAGAAGGGCACCCAAACTTACAAACTTCAGAAACACTTCTGGAATCAAGGGGAACCTCTGCCTGGAGAAGAGCTGATCGCTGAGGAACAAGTGCTGCCCTGCCTGTGACTGTGCTTTGTGGAGCTTTCCTGCAGTGCTGCTTCTGCCAGAGTAAGAGGGCAAAGACTGGACTTTGTGTGCCTTCCATCTTGAAGAAGAAATCTCCAAGGGCTTGATGTAGAGCTTGCCTCCTGTTGTTGAAGTCTCAGGGATAGCAAAGACTTCTTCCTGCCAGCACCTGGAGTCTCTGGAGAGACCCCTACTCTGCTCTGTGGTGCCCTTCCAGTTCCTGGGACCCTGAAAGGAGAGGCTGGCAGCCTAAGGACAAAAATACACGCACCGAGTGCCGTGCGGAGAAAAGATCGACGCGAATCCGATCGCGGCTGAGAAAACGACGCGACGCCGGCTCCGCAGCTGAGAAACGACGCCGCAGGAAACGCGACCGGAGAATCGACGCCCGGAGCAGGAGAAACGACGCGCAGCATCGCTGACGAAGGCTGAGAGATCGCAACCAGCGCCGCGGGACTTTCGGACCGTCGCGTGGCTGGCTTTTTCGACGCGCCTCGCCGTGCCGAGCTGTTTTCGACGCATATAACCGTGCAGGGTTATTTTCGACGCACACCGCCCGTGCGGGGTTATTTTTGACGCAAACCAGGTACATTTTCACGCTAGCAGCGCTAGTGTGGTGTTACAACTACCTAAAGACTCTTTTTATTTTAAACCTTTAAAAAATCATAACTTGACTTGTGTATGTTGGATTTTTGTCGTTTTGGTCTTGTTTTGTCTAGATAAATATTTCCTATTTTTCTAAACTGGTGTTGTGTCATTTTGTAGTGTTTTCATTAAGTTACTGTGTGTGTTGGTACAAATACTTTACGCCCAGCACTCTGAGGTTAAGCATACTGCTCTGCCAAGCTACCAAGGGGGTAAGCAGGGGTTAGCTGAGGGTGATTCTCTTTTATCCTAACTAGAGTGAGGGTCCTTGCTTGAACAGGGGGTAACCTGACTGTCAACCAAAGACCCCATTTCTAACACACAGCAACACCCATTGCATTTTGACCCCACCTCCGATTTTACGAGTCTTCATAAACCTGAGGCAGAGCCAAAATATAACCCCACCCCAGGGGTGACGTTAGCAAGGTGCAACGAGGAGGAATAATATTATTGCCCCTCGTTTTATGCTTTTTCTATGTGTGCTACGTTCTGCAGCACACATTGAAAGAGCAAAAATGCCAGACATGATTGTTTATATGCAGGAAGGTGTGACTTCCTGCATGTAAACAATCATTTCAAAATGATGCTTTGGCCCTTGTGTGTGTGTTGCATTATGCAGCACATACAGAAGTGCAAAATCACCATCAGTGATTGTTTATGTGCAGGAAGAGACAATTTCCCACAGATAAACAATCAAACGCCTCTAGGCTAGGAAGCTCAATTTAGCGCCACCACAGGGGACAACACAGGGGTGCGCCGTATTCATTTAGATATGACGCATCCCTGCGTTGTGAAAATGACAGAGCGTGGTGCTGCCAATTTTGGTGTAGCGTCTCACTCTGTCATTTTCAGTTAAATATGGGCATAAGTCTATGATCCTGCCTCAGAGCTGTCTGCCAATTACCCTAGTTACCACTTCAGCAGGAGTCATCCAACGAGATGCCATCACTGCTAATGGCTAAACTGTCCCTCTAAAACACTAGCCTATGTAGGTGGCAGATATGGTGACAAAATTGCTAGCGGGTGTGTGTGTGTGTGATGTGTGGATCAGTAAATGTCAGTCACCTTACATTTGTTTCTTCCCTTAATCAGCAGGTTCTCTGAAGACAATGCAAAAAAACAAAAAGACACACCATTACTTCACCTTGCCACATACCCATCATCACAGCCTTTAGCGCTGGTGGTGCCCCGTGAGCAAGCTTTCTCCATAGCCACATTGCACATACATTTCATTTGTTTTAAAGGGCAGGTAACTGCTTGCTTTACTAATCCACTCAGCAATTCATATAAAATACAGATCTGTTCTTTGCAGCAGGCATATAAACCTTCTGTGCATATATATATATATATATATATATATATATATATATATGAAACCTATACACATATATAGGGAGAGAGTGTCTCTCTGTCCATTTGTATATGTAAAGAGATCACTTTTATTTGTGTGTGTGGTTTCTCTGGGGGGGGCGAGCAAAGCCTCCAGGGAAACCACACATGCAATGACAAAAGTGATCTCTCTATATATAAATACATACATATATATGCATATATATGTATAGAAAATATATACATATATATATATATATCTATATATATATATATGAGAGAGATTTCTCGCCCTCTATAGAGTATGGTTTCCTTTGGGGCGATTGTGGCCCCGAGGGAAACCACACATCTATAGACAAACAAAATGCCCCCAGTGGGGCAGCCCTGCTCATGGGCAACCCCCTGTTAATTTAATTTTTTTTAAATGTTATTTTATTTTTTATTCCCAGGGGGCAAACACCCCCCCCGCCCCACAGGGGTAAACACACTTATTTAAAAAAAAGAATTAGCCCCAGTGGGGGGATGGCATTTTCTAAACGGCCGACCCCCCAGTCAATATCCATTTTCTTCTTTTTTAATACATATATATCAACCCCGGGGAGGGAAATCACACACCCCCCCGGGGTAAAATAACATTTTTTTAATAAGTTGCACCTCCCCAGATGACATCCCTGGTGTCTAGTGAGGTTTCCTGTGCATGGATCGCAGAGCAGGAGGCGATCCATGCCCAGAAAAGTCTTACAGGAAGGCCTTGTTTGAAACAGGAGAATCTCTCCTTTCAAACGAGACCTTCATGAAAAGTGGGGAGACACTTTCGAGCCCATTTTCCCCGCTGGAGCAAAAAGCAGCCTTACCTTTGCTTCCTGATCCGGTGGGGAGACTTCATAGATGTGCAGGTGGGAGCAGGGGGGAGACACAGAAGCTCTTCCATGTCTCCTGAGGGGTTATAAATTCTAAAAAAATCCTTTGGTGCAAAGTACCGGAGGATTTTCAAAATCCCTCCCTGGCGTCGGCCACTAGTCGTGGCCCGCACCACGGAGGATGTGCGTGTTTTGGCCAGTGGCCGACACAAGCACTAATGGGGTTAAGTGGGGTGAAAAAAGTGGTGGGTCTCTAAAAGAGATGTGACGTACATAATTAAGGGTGTCGCCTAAACATGTTAACTAAAATTCTGTGCTTCCCATAGAGTTCCACCAAACCAGTATTTTGGTGCCTTTCTGAGGATTCTGTTATTGCATCCAGATATGTAACACAACTGACACACTCCTAAAACAAGCTAGGACTACTGATTTTTCCAATGGCTATTAGCTGTTTATAAGAAAAGAGTAACAAAAATGATATTCTTGTAAATAATTCACATTGTAAAGGTTTAAATTCCAAAATTATGACACTGGAATTAAACATTACTAAGGTCTGTCAAAGAGGTAAAGGTCTTCAGAGAATCTCAATCCCTCCTGTTCTTCCCTTCACAAAACTTTCCCCTGCAGCCTATGTAGGCACTTGCCCTTTTTCTCACCACATCTTTCTGAAACTGTTCATCTGCATATCTCACACCTAATCTCTTTCCTCTTCATTATACTCTTCTTACTTTCTCCTACATGTAGTTAATTCCTTGCATCTCCTTCATTTTACCACTCCACCGCACACACTCACCTGTAAGCACTGCATTGTATTTTAATTTTGTCTTGTAAATATTTTGGCTAACTGTGTATCTTTTTTGCATCACACATTTGCACAGAATCACAACTGCAACATGCATATGTGACCATTGCTCAGTGCCCTTTGCAGAGAGACCATGGATTAGCTATCCATGTATCCTGAACACCATTTTAGCCCATTGACAGGTACTGAGGGAAACTTGCACTAACAAGCCTCAACTCCATAGTTCTCAACTGTGGCCCGTTATAAACATCTGGAGGTGACTCAGTTGAAAGTATGCATTATACAAGAGTATTATGCTGCCTGAAAAAAAGTGTAACACAACTTTCTGGAAAAAGCAAACACTCTTAGGGTATGCAAGGTTAAGTAAAGCATGTAAAATATAAACAAGAATGACAGGGATTACGTTAATGTTTTTTACATTCATTGTCAAGAAATAGATCAGTGTTTTGTCTGTATATTTAAGGACATGAATAAAGTGCCCCAAAGGGACCAGTTTCAATGTCAGTTTTTATTTACTACTGAGTTTGAGACCCAGAAGGGCCTGGCCCACTTAAAGCCCTCTATAGAGTGTGTGTCGATGTAACCAATATTAAGGTGTACTTCACAGAGATGATCATAAGAGGAGGGCTAGTTACTAGGCATGTCTATCTTGCCCAGATTTACAAAACTCTCACACAACTCAGCACAGCACTAAAAGTTGCTGCACTGTGAAATGTGACAGGGAGAGAGGAGAAAAATAGCATATCTACATAGATATGACACTATCCTGTTCTCTTCTCAGCGCTAATGCACAACTAGACTATTAGTAGACAGGGTTTTGCATCAAAAACCGTGGGTGGCTGCATGGGAACGCCCATGTTCCACTCAATGTACACCCCCTTGTGTGCCTCGCCCATACAAGTATCAAAACTCCCAGACCTGGAACACAAGCGAGAATGGCAAAGCGAAGAAAATAAACCTACAGCAAGCTCAGAAAATATTAAATAAAACAACAAAGTAAATAAGTATAAATGGATAAAAAAGCACTGAAAAACACCAGTTAATAATTTTAAATTGCCATGAGTATATGCCGTGGACCATTCATGTACAAAGAAAGGATTTTGTGAGGAAATGTAAAGGTCAAACACTTAAGAGAATAAAAGAAATATAATTGAACATTGGGCAATAAGAAAATGTAAAAGTTCCAGGAGCCACAGTCTCACTTATTCATCGGGCAATGAGTATGGCCAGGGTCACCGAAATTATCCCTCAATGAAGGACCAAATTTTGTGGCAGAGTTCACTAAACTATGCATCAAGAAAAGCCAATTTTTAAGCTTAATGTAGCACATTCTGCGGCACGCATCAGTACTTCTTAGACACAAATGTAACCTCAGTACTATCACTGTAACACCTAAATAAAGCAACCAACAACTCAACGGAGATCTGCTAAACTCCGCAAACTTGCAAAACTTCTATACGTTTGTGCTAACACATTTTTTGTTGAAATATGGACATTACGAAGCATTTGGAAGATTATGTGCTAATGCAGTAAATGCACAATTGTGAAAATTATGAGTACCACGCTGCAGAATCACATCATTTCAGTGGCCTTGAGCATATCTAATCAATGTGATTTGAGGGGGTGTCCATCATTGTGTTTAGGTCACGGGTATGGTATGCTTGTCGTAGATAGTGTAGGACATATAAATGCTTGTTTATTCTTGATCTTCAGGATCAGACACATCCCATAACGGCACAATTTGAAGTTGATAAAAAATAACAATTCTAACACCTGGGAAATTGAAACCACCAACAATATATTTGCAAAGGCTGACAACCACCGAAGTGTTCGGTCTTTGCCACGACAGTGATGAGCAGGTATACATGGCAGACATATAGGCTTCTAGGGACCTATGAGCAGGCCCAACTGTTGGATGGATTGTGGATACTTGTGAAGCGCACTGTAGCCCAAACGCCCCCAGGTTCCTTAAACACATTTACAAAGACATGCTAATAGCCTAACTGCCATATTCTGGATTGACTGAAACTTCTTAAGCTAACAGGAAGGTAAACCCAGATAATATACATTGGTGTAATGCATCTTGGACCAAATACCTGCAGACACAAATGAAGCCTGAAATTCATGTGGAAGCAAATAGAGGATTTTTTCAATATCTCCTGGTGAAAGCAGGAGGGGGTGAAAGTATTAACCTGGGGTACCATTAAAAAGTTCTTGTGAAAATACCATCATAGACCTTTGGTTTTGACTACCGTAAAGGATGCTTTTCATTTTACTTCTTGAAGGCTTGTCCTGAGTTTCTCCCTGTTTTGTCCCTGATTTGTCTGGTAGCTTTGGCTTCCTCATTGAATCACAAAAAGAGGGGCGGAGACGTAACTTCGGGGGTCAGGGTGTTTGGGGTGTTTCACCCCCCAACAAATGTATTTTGTGATACAGGTGCTTTGAGTTGGGTATGGTAAGGTGCCAGTCGGATTTCACCAGGCATTTTTACACACATAAATATGCACACAACTCTCTCCATCTTGCTGATTATAAAGACTTCAGAAATGTAGGTTATTTCACAAAATATTTTTTCCCGCTTAGTACCTCTGACAATACGTATTCCTGTCCCATTCCGCTGCTCCTTTAGCCGTTCTTGCGCGCCATGCTTGTCGCATAATGTATTTTAACATTATGTGCCAACGTGATTGTTAAGAATCTGAAGCTCACCCCCTCTCCCAATCTTACTGACTAAGCTACACCCCTGAAGAGGGGGTGGTTACATTGCTATTTGGTTGGATCACATGAGAGCTTCAATCCAGCCAATACCTTAACATGCTGTAGAAAATATGTGCACCCTGTTTTCTCTCCTTAACTAAGTGCCTTTCTTAGATTTGTTACTTTTACTCATTTTCTTCCATTGTATTTCTTGGCATTATGTAGGCTCTGATTTTGACACTCCTTGCCTTCCTGTTAGTTTTCTTTTCTTCACTCATGTTTCAATATTTTCATCCACTATGAATGCACTTTTGAAAACGTTATTCCCTCTAAAGGTAAACGACAGCTCCATTCTTAGTCATGAGTTTTGTTATAAATCAGTTGATGCCTCGTCTGTGGCTTTTCTGCAAACAATTACATTATTTTAATTTACTTCTATGTAATGTCTTATGTAAACATTACTTTAGTCCCCCCTGTTGTGTTTCTTCATTCGAGTTTACATTATGCTATTCCTAGCCTGAGATTCTTGTTTTTCAATGTACCACCATAAACTCTAAGCACACTGCTTGTTTGCTTTCTGGCAATCTACAAAGCAGACAAATAGGCCATCATTGTTAGGTCGAGCATAGCAGTGCACAAGCGCTGCTTTTCCAACGTGTTGGTATGTATCTGGGTTTTTAACCACACCCAACGCACGCCCGTCACTTTCACTGGTTCATGGGCTTGCCTTTCAAAAATTCTTTATTTTCGCTGGTAAATGCTTTACGTCTGTCAGTTTAGTTACCGCCTTGGACATCGCCCTTGTTACATGGCTAATTGCACTTTCACCAATACTTTTGATTGCAAGCAAACTTCTTTTTCCTTTTGTGTGCTGCTTCCCGCTGATGCCATGGCACTTTGAATCGGCTTGCTTATGTGAAACTGTATTACTTTTCATTTTCAATTTATGTGGCAAGAATAGTTCGGTTAGGAGTATGCAACGCTAATAGATCTACCTCGAGCAAATGCAAGACCTGTTGCACTGTAAATGCTTGTTAAAGCTTGCACAGGCACTTGTGTGATGGAATATGCCGCGAAAATTATCATCAATTTAATTACCATTTTAAAGTCTCATTTGCACGAAATTAAATTGTGTTGCAATATGTGAAATCTCATGGAAACTTTAGTAACTGTGGGCCTTGATTTGATGCTTATTCATCTGTAAGTGATTTCAGCATGGAAGGTATATAATAAATAGACCATATTGCACTCAAATATCTCTTAAAGGCCTTGTGCTTTCCACCAGTGCCCAGAGCTCCATTGTCTTCTTTTGACAGTTTTCCACATTACAGCATCACACACTGTGGTTTCATAATATGTTGGATGTCTGCACACACGCACATTAAGAAGTGCCTTTCTGCACGCTTCCACAAGGTACCCCACAGGCCTGTCACTAAGAAGTCATGAGGGAGAGACAGCACATCTAACAAACACAACAGTAAGCTGCTAACCAATACTAGTGTTTACAAAAAGGTCTCCAGAAACCGTGAGTGCACCTCTTGTTTCTTTTTAAAAGTTTTCTTTCATGTTACCAATGTGCTCTGTAGGTTATTGAGTTCTACTGGTGGGGCAGACGGGGAATGCACTTCAGAATCCACTCCCAGGCCATGTCTCGTCTTCATATTTTAAAAATAACAACAAGCATTAGTAAAGCCAATATGTCTCTCCTATGTGAGAGCAGTTGGCTTTGTCAATCTCTTTTAGCCATGTTGCACAGCAGCGCACATCATTAAGAAATATGGCGTAGTAACTGGCTTCAGCAGCCATCCACCTTAAACAGCAGCATATACAAAGTAGGCTTCAGAATATGACCAGCTGCGGAAAAAGAAAGAACGTGGCAAACTGTCTCCAAAGTACATGTGAAAGACATATTGTCTTAAAAGCAGCTTTGTACTAAAGAGCATCAAAGACTTGCATGGCGGAATGCAAGCGCTTGCAGAGTCAGCAATAACATGAAATAGTGAAGTATGTCTTTCTAGATGGTCTTTGTAGCTTTGTTAACAAACCAGGCTCTAGTTTCTTACAAATCTTGTGAAAATATCCAAACTTACTATACTAACACATGATGTTACTGACGCATATTTCATAACAGTTACACGCTAAAATGTGTCAAATAGGCTGCTGACATTTTCTCAGGGCCTGCAGATCCTAAGTTCATAACCAAGCATGGACAACATAAACCTTTCATCTTCATATGTCGGTAAACCGATTGTGTGTCATTAGGCAAGGATACTCTAATAGCTGTAATTGAAACTGCGGAAGGTAGAAAAAATGATTGGTAATTTTTATTGTGTCAGTCAAGACTGTACACAATAATTTGTATAGTGGTGTCCACTACCAACAGTTCACCCAACAAAAATAACAGTATGTAGCTAACTCGAAAAGCACAAAGTGGCGTTTATTCATACACTATCTACTGTGGGAATAATACTGGTGGCCTTTAAGGTCTAGGGGGTGGAAGTCGTCCTTAAAACCTGTTTGTACTTTCTCATAGGTATCAACAATACCCAAAGAAAAATTCATTAAAAAGAAATTGTTAATCCGTGTTAAGGACTTGCTGTGGCTTGCCCCTGAAATGGAAAATTGTCGGTTGGTGGGGAGAGGAGGGCAGGTGAACGAGAGAAATAATCAGGAAACAGTCCTGATGGGTTGTGTGTGCCAGGGGTGACGGGTGGGTGGTGTAGTGTTCCGTGACGGTCTAGTTGTTTGGAGACCGATCACAGAACACTGACCTGGAATGGGGCATTCAGATTCCGGGGGAAGTCAGAATACATATAATAAAGCGGAGCGCAGGAGTTTTCAGTTTTCCCCGCAACTCCAGTTTAACTGCAGCAATCGTGTGTGCGTCTTTAATTCCAATGTGCAGCGCGAGGCCTGAAATGCGCAACAGAACACTGGCGACGAGGGTGGTCTCTACCACACGTTGTCAACATGCACTGGACGCGCGATGAGGAATGTAGATCGCGGGAAGGCCAGACCACCCACGAGGGCACATGCTGCTGCTGGTTGGGTTACCTATGGTGAGATTGTGAGCCAGCTGCCCAGACAAGTATTCAAATAAGGCGCAGGACACACAGGTTGGGGGACCATGTGCTGCGCATGAATGACTGCCGGGAAGATGCAGAAGAGCATGTCAAGCTCCACATCAGTGTGGCACAACAACACCAATCCCAGGAGGGAGAGGCAAAGCAAACATCGTACTCCTGCACACCCTAAAGTGACACTGCACCAGCAGGAAACGTCAACAGCTTGTGACAGACCACCACATGGGCACAGAAGGGGTGCACCACAATTCAGCAGACTGAGAGAGGTGAGCACAGATAACTGACTCATTATGGCAGATGAACCAGTGCCAGCCACCCTTCAACTGACACAGCACACAATGACAGGCGCACTTCCGCCATTCAGCGAGCTTACGGATCCCACCACAGCGTCACCTAGATGGAAGGTATGGGTCGGGCGTCTGGAGAACTACTTTGTGGCCACCCCTGAGAAGGATGGAGCAGTCAAAAGGTCATTGCTCCTACATTTTGTGGGTGATGAAATATATAAACTCTTCAGACCAAACACAGGTGCCCATGACAACTACGAAGCAGCGGTGAGGGCCTTGAATGCACATTTCGATCCGCAGCTGAACCCAGATTTCGAAAGATTCAAACTACGACAGGCAAGACAGCAAGAAGGAGAGTCGATCAACCAGTTTTATGCTCGCCTCCGGAAACTGGCAAGTACATGCACCGACGATGATCAATAGAAAGAGGTACGGGCACAAATCATACTGGGGTGCAGAAATAAGACATTAAGAGGACTAATACTGAGACAACCAAACATCACTCTGGACGAGTTATTAATCATGGCACGGTCCATGATCTATCGGCGGCTAGAGAGGCTAAGATGGACATGGCAATGTCACACACGCCAGAGAGGATCCTGGTGGTCAAACAGAACGTGCCGACACAGTCCAGTTGTTACAAATGAGGAGGAAACCTAGGTCATATGCCCCCACCAAGTCAGGGGGTGGTGTGAGTACCGGGGGAGAGATGAACACAATCCAAGAGGCTGTCCGGCACAAGGGAGGACATGTTCCAACTGCAGAAAACTGAATCACTTCTCAGCCATCTGCAAAAGAGGAGTGAGAGGAAGAGGAGTAAGAGGGAGGCGCCCACCCACCAGAGCGGTCAAACAACTATCCCTAGATGACCATATGACACAGGGGCAAACTACTCATTGTCGCATCATACCTTAGAGCTCTCCTCCCCTGGAGAAGACAAATAGGAAAAAGTGTTTCTAATATCATTTACAAATGACTTAAATAGGCACCGGCGGCCTCAGCCCGCTTGCATGATTGAAGTAGCAGGGTCCCCTGTCAAGGCCCTCATAGACACTGGAGCCTCAGTCAATGTGATGGGAGTGCAACAATATCGCCGCCTCCAGCCCGGTCCACCACTGACCCCCTCAAATACCAAAATATTTAACTACGGAAGTCGCACACCTTTACCGCTGAAAGGGCGCAAGGTAGTGATAGTGCAGGCAGAGGGAAGAACGATAAACACTACGTTCTATGTGGTCGAAAGGGAGGCGGACACTCTACTTCGCAGTCAAGCGGCAGAGGAGTTGGGTCTGGTGATGTTTGCAAAAAGTATACGATCTTGCCAAATTGATGAGCTGCTAAAAGAATTCCCGGAACCGTTCACAGGCCGCCTCAAAGCTCCCGTGATCAAGCTACACATCAATAGGCTGTGAAGCCGGTCACATTTTGGCACCAGCGAATACCATTTGACTTAAGGCCGCAGTAGAACAAGAGCTGGCCAGCCTCGAAGAACAGGGAGTCATTGAAAGACTATCCGGCCCCAAACCCTGGGTATTGCCCATGGTAATTGCGGAGAAGCCGAACCAACGAGGAAAAAAAACGCCTCTGCATTGACATGAGGTTGCCCAACCAGGCCATCAAGCGAGAAGGCACATTACATCAACCATAGATGACATCATAGCTGATTTAAACGGATCCAAGTGGTTTTCCAAACTAGACTTAAATGCCAGATATTACCAACTCAGGCTGGCGGAGGAAAGCAGATATATCACCATGTTTTCGACCCACCTTGGGCTGAGAAGGTACAAGCGCCTGAGTTTCGGCGTGTCATCGGTGGCGGAGGTATTCCAGGTCGCCATTCGACAAACCCTGTCAGGATTACAAGGCGTTATGAATGTAAGTAACAACATACTAATATACTCGGCAACGGCCGAGGATCACCATCGGCAAGTGAGAGACACCCTCAAAAGGCTGTTAGAACATGGACTTACCCTCTATAGAGACAAGTGCGTTTTCTTTCAGACAGGAGTCGAGTTCTTCGGATATATATTCAACCAGGAAGGTATCCAAGTAGGTCCCTGAAAATCCAGCGCCATCAGAAAAGCCTGCGCCCCGAAAACTGTGACTGAAGTGAGGAGTTTCCTGGGAATGGCAACATATTGTGGCAGATTTATCCCAAGACTGGCCACGCTGTCAGAGTCACTCCGAGCCCTCACGAAAGCAGATGCACTATGGGTATGGGGGAGCCGAGAAGAAGAAGCGTTCCAAGAACTCAAGAAGGCTGTTCTGTGTGACACTACAATGGCATACTTCGACCCAATGAGAAAGACCAAACTGACTGTTGATGGGAGCCCGGTAGGCCTCAGGGCAGTGCTGGCCCAAGAAAGCGAGCCAGGATGGTGGGTCCCTTAGCATATGCCAGTAAGGCCTTAAAGCCAACCCAGACCGAGAGGGAGGCCCTGGCAATCAAGTGGGCGTGCGGGCATTTCCACCTATACCTCCAAGGGAGACCTTTCCGGATGGTCACGGACCATCAACCACTCTTCCCCCTGTTCAAGGGGAGTGCACCATATCTGCCTCCACAGATCGAAAGATGGGCAATTCAGCTGCAACACTTTTGCATGGAGGTAGTGTACCAACCAGGAGCCAAGAACCCCCCGGACTTCCTGTCTCAACACCCTCCGGACCAGACTCAAGCCCCCAATCAAGACGAGGCAGACACTGAGGCGCTTGTGCACGCGCTCGCACTCGCCCAGGAGAGTTGGCCGAAAACACTCGACACAAAGGAGATCTGGAATACGGACAACTGGACCACAGCTGAACAGGAGCATTTAACAAAACTATGGAGAGTCCGGAATGAGTTAAGCTCTACATCAGATGGTCTTCTTCTTCGGGGGCACCGGCTAGTAATTCCACAACAACTACAAAATTGCGTGATCCTGTTAGCACACAGAGGACATCAAGGATTGACGAAAATGAAAGCGAGCATGAGAGAAAAGGTGTGTTTCCCTGGACTTGAAGAGGGAGTGGACCAAGGCAAGTGATAATGCCCAGTCTGTCAGTTAACAGCTAGACCGGAAGTACCGTCCCCAATCCTGACAGAAGGAGCCTGTACGAAACCCTGGGCGCAAGTCAGCCTAGATTTTTGAAGTTTTCTGGATGGCAGGACTACCCTGGCACTCATTGATGGGTACTCAAGTATCTAATCGTTGAAGTGATTGCATCCACTGCCTTCACACAGGTGGGTCCAGCTCTTGATAGGATTTTTGCCATTTTTGGTCTCTCGGAGGAGATCAAGACGGATAATGGACCACTATTCCAAGGGAATGAGTTTCAGGACATGATAAGGTGTTTGGGCATCAGACACAGAAGAATCACGCCGCTATGGCCTCAAGCCAATGTAGAGGTTGAGCGGTTCATGCACACGCTTAACAAGGCCCTTATAATCGCAGTATTAGAAGCCAGTGACCCGGAACTCAACGATTTTTACGAGAATACAGAGGAACCCCTCACTGTACAACTGGCCAGACTGCTTGCCGGAACGAGGTGAGACATCCTTCCCACTGCCCCCGGGTGGAAACCCACCCCCTATTACCCAAAGCAGACACAAGCCAAGAGGAAAGAAGTCAATGATGAGGTGAGCAGAAGAAGGCGGGCCAGGGTAAGAGACATTCGCATCGGCAACCAGGTGATCGTCAAAGATCGCAAACCTGGATGGAAATTCCGCACACCCTATGAACCCGGAGTGTGGACAGTGACTGGGGTGTCCGGGACCGTGGTGACAGCAGAGAAAGGGAGTGATTGGGTGACACGAAACATCTTGTGGTTTAAGAAAGCAACGTTTGTGGAATATTCCAGGGATTAGGAAGCGGAGGATAAATTCCCTGACTGGTCGACCACCGAGAGCCCTCAACAAGATTGTGAGAGTGAACTGCCACCAGTGGCTGGACCAGGCTGTTTGAGACAACCGGTGAGTGCCACCGCAGAGACTCAGTGCAGTGAGGCCAGATCCCAGACTGGGAGGTACAGTTTGAGACCCAATCCAGACCCAAAAGCTGAAGGACTTTGTGTGCATAATAACTTTTGATCCAGTTGAGGAGGGATGTAGTGTTCCGTGATGGTCTAGTTGTTTGGAGACCGATCATGGAACACTGACCAGGAAAGGGGAATTCAGATTCCGGAGGAAGCAGGAATACATATAATAAAGCAGAACTTTCAGTTTTCCCCGCAACTCCAGTTTAACTGCAGCAATCGTGTGTAAGGAAATGCCTCCTTGGCATGGTTACCCCCTGACTTTTTGCCTTTGCTGATGCTAAGTTTTGATTTGAAAGTGTGCTGAGGCCTGCTAACCAGGCCCCAGCACCAGTGTTCTTTCCCTAACCTGTACTTTTGTTTCCACAATTGGCACACCCTGGCATCCAGGTAAGTCCCTTGTAACTGGTACCCCCGGTACCAAGGGCCCTGATGCCAGGGAAGGTCTCTAAGGGCTGCAGCATATCTTATGCCACCCTGGGGATCCCTCACTCAGCACAGACACACTGCTTACCAGCTTGTGTGTGCTAGTGGGGATAAAAAGACTAAGTCGACATGGCACTCCCCTCAGGGTGCCATGCCAACCTCACAGGCATAGATAAGTCACCCCTCTAGCAGGCCTTACATCCCTAAGGCAGGGTGCACTATACCATAGGTGAGGGCATAAGTGCATGAGCACTATGCCCCTACAGTGTCTAAGCAAAACCTTAGACATTGTAAGTGCAGGGTAGCAATAAGAGTATATGGTCTGGGAGTCTGTCATGCATGAACTCCACAGCACCATAATGGCTACACTGAAAACTGGGAAGTTTGGTATCAAACTCCTCAGCACAATAAATGCACACTGATGCCAGTGTACATTTTATTGTAACATACACCCAAGAGGGCACCTTAGAGGTGCCCCCTGAAACCTTAACCGACTACCCGTGTAGGCTGACTGGTTTTAGCAGCCTGCCACACTAGAGACATGTTGCTGGCCACATGGGGAGAGTGCCTTTGTCACTCTGTGGCTAGTAACAAAGCCTGTACTGGGTGGAGGTGCTTCACACCTCCCCCTGCAGGAACTGTAACACCTGGCGGTGAGCCTCAAAGGCTCAACTTGTGGAGAACAATCAGTTCAGGGAGGACTCCCCGGCGACTGCGAGACCATGAGTAGCCAGAGTTGCCCCCCCTGAGCCCCCACAGCGACGCCTGCAGAGGGAATCCCGAAGCTCCCCCTGATCGCGACTGCCTGCTTCCAAGAACCCGACGCCTGGTAGGGACACTGCACCTGCAGCCCCCAGGACCTGAAGGATCCGAACTCCAGTGCAGGAGTGACCCCAAGGAGGCCCTCTCCCTTGCCCAGGTGGTGGCTACCTCGAGGAGCCCCCCCTTGCCTGCCTGCATTGCATTCTATTGAAAACCTGACGCTTGTTTGCACACTGCACCCGGCCGCCCCCGTGCCGCTGAGGGTGTACTTTCTGTGTGGACTTGTGTCCTCCCCGGTGCCCTACAAAACCCACCAGGTCTGCCCTCCGAAGACGCAGGTACTTACCTGTTGGCAGACTGGAACCGGGGCACCCCCTTCTCCATTGAAGCCTATGCGTTTTGGGCACCACTTTGACCTCTGCACCTGACCGGCCCTGAGCTGCTGGTGTGGTGACTTTGGGGTTGCTCTGAACCCCCAACGGTGGGCTACCTTGGACCCAAACTTGAACCCCGTAGGTGGTTTACTTACCTGCAAAAACTAACAAACTCTTACTCCCCCCAGGAACTGTTGAAAATTGCAGTGTGTCTAGTTTTAAAATAGCTATATGTGATTTATGTGAAAACTGCATATGCTATTTTGATAATTCAAAGTTCCTAAAGTACCCACCTGCAATACCTTTCATTTGAAGTATTACATGTAAATCTTGAACCTGTGGTTCTTAAAATAAACTAAGAAAATATATTTTTCTATACAAAAACCTATTGTCCTGGAATTGTCTCTGAGTGTGTGTTCCCCAATGCATTGCTTGTGTATGTACAACAAATGCTTAACACTACTCCTTTGATAAGCCTACTGCTCGACCACACTACCACAAAATAGAGCATTAGAATTATCTCTTTTTGCCACTATCTTACCTCTAAGGGGAACCCTTGGACTCTGTGTATACTATTCCTTACTTTGAAATAGTGCATACAGAGCCAACTTCCTACATCATGTGTGCGTCTTTAATTACAACATGCGGTGCGAGGCCTGAAACGCATAACAGAACAGGTGGCATGGGCGGCTGACCTTAACTAAGAAGACAAGTTCCCATTTCACCTTGGATGGGACGGGAGGGTGTCATGTTTTTCATTGACTTTCTTGGACTCATTTGCCAGACTGTATAAAAAATTTTAAAAAAACAGGAAAGAAAAAAATCGGTATGACAATCATGTATCAGAGTACCTGCTTGTTTCTGAGACGTGCCTGTACTCTCCAATTAAAAGTATTGTGTTTATATTGAGAAGCGCAGGTACTCTCCTTCTCGGAAAAAAAAAGTGCCGGTACTCAGTACCGGACAGTACCGGCCCATTTAAAGAACTGGTGAAGCGTTAAAAAGGATACAGGTCCCAGAATGCAGCTTAGCGTAGGCTGCAAGCACGGGACATTGGCACACTCCAAGCTAAGTATTAATGCCTGTGTTGTAGTGGCTCTCTCTCTGTTAGAAGGCCTCACTTCCACTCGAACCAGTATACCTACGTGCTGTTTTCTATGAGGGAACACAGTCTTTTTTTCCAGGCATGATGTATCACATTGGTATATGACAAATGCATATCTCCTGCAGATGTTGTAAATATGTCAGAGGGAAGCTTAGATCAGTGCTTAATTTGTAAATAAAACGTGCTGGTGCCCCACGCCCTCCTCATAAACATGCGGCTGCTGCAATTAAATGTATGAGCACCGAATACTGAGGCGGCGTAATCCTAAACTCATCTCGGGCCTCTTCAGTCCATTTAAAGTCACTCCATACCCCTTCAGATCACTCTTGCAGCTTTCTCCCATTGCGATGCTTTTTTCATTTTTCTCTTTCTCCGTCTTTCTCATATGTGTCTTTTGCTTACAGTGAATGCTTCAGGCAGAAGAATAAGTGGCGGTGCTCTGCACCGGAAACAACAATCATAAATTAAGCACTGGCTTAGACTACTTCAAGGCCATCTCTGCAGAGTGCTCTGTTACGCTGTAACCAGTGCTTTAAATGGGACGGTACTATCTCGTACTGAGTACCAGCACTTTTTTATTTTGAGAGGGAGAGTACCTGCACTTCTCCAGAAAAACGTAATACTTTTAATTGGACAGTACCAGCTCTTCTCGGAAACAAGCAGGTACTCTGGTACAGAGTAGCTGCACTTCTATTTTTCCAGTTCAAGCACTGGCTGTAATGCTATGCATGCTGACAGTTGTAGTTTATTTTACTATATGAATGGGGTTACAGGGCAGAAAAAGTGAAGCAACAATGAGAGGGAGGAATGGTAGTAGGACGGGCGAAAAAGCAACAAGGTGGGAAATGGGAGGGAAGAAGCAACACAACAACGGGAGAGTGGAAGGTGGAAGGAAAGAGCCAACATGGGCAGGGGAGGGCTGAAAGGGGAGAAGTAATACTGACATGGGGATTGGGAGGGGGAAGAAATAACTCAGACAGAGATGAGAGGACACGAACAAAAATAATTCCTCAATAAGAGCTTGAACAGCAGATAGACTCTAATCAAGATAAAGCAATCAGTACTTTGTCCAGTCGCCACATGCTGGCCAATGAGAGGCAGCAAATAAGTGTATAAATGAAGCTGATGAATGATAATCAATAGGCGGAGTCCAAGCCCCTTTTTGTATTCAATGTCTCTCGCTAGCGACAGAGAACATGCTGTCTTAATCAAGACCTCAAAAGGAGATTGACTGAAAAGAGAGATAATATGCTGAGAGCAGAGCTGGGTTGGAGTCCAAACTCAGCTCAGGTAAAAAAATTCAAACTAGCCTCACACTTCAGTGGGCCATGGCTAGACTAGCGCCATAGAGGGTTTAATGGGTGGTGTAATGTTGTAGAAATATATATAACAAGTGTTAACTGGTGTGCAAAGCATAACCAGCTGTTCACAGGTAGACAATAGAACATAGCTGCATCTTTAAACTCTGGGAAGGATGGAACAATTTTAAAAAGAAATAGAAAGGGTGGGCGACACAATTTCAGATTAAAAGAAATATTTTATTGAATCAATTAAATAAACCTAAGCAATAGCAAGGAAGAATTTCCACTCTCACGTTCTCTGCCCCAAGACAAATGGTAAACAAGTGTACCGAACAGTACTCAGAAGTAAAGGACAGCATGGCAGTCCGATCAGATCAAAGATGCCTATTGAAAGCGAAGGGGTGGCATCATTACTGCAAGCATAAGAACTTACCAGAACAAGCATTGGCAAAGCCAATAGGTCTCACCTATACAAGAGCTATTGGCTTTGGTAAAGTGTTTTAGCCATGTTGTACACCAATGTTGCTGCTGTTCAGCATGGCTAGAAGTTACTGGAATGGCGTGTCGTAGAGTGGAGTGGGGGAGAAGAATGTCACAGAATGGATTTGTTGGAGTACAGTGGTGGAGTAGGAGGAGTAGAGTATTGTAGAGTGGAGTAGAGGTGAGTAGAGTTTAGTAGAAGAGACTGTCGTAGAGTGCAGTGTCATGGAGTGGTGTACAGTGGCGCGGAGTGGGGTGGAATAGGGTGGAGTGGGTTGGAGTGGATTGAGATAGTGGGCTGGATTGAATTGAAGTAGAGTGGGGTGTTTTGGATTGGGGTAGAGTGGGGTGGATTAAGTGGAATGGGGTGGGTTGTAGTGGGTGGACTGGATGGGTGGATTGGAGTGGGTGGATTGGATTAGGGTGCAGTGGATTGCAGTAGGGTAGATTGGAGTGGGATTGATTAGATTGAACTGGGCTGGGTGGTTTGGATTGGAGTGGGTGGATTAGTGTGACAGGACTGGGGTGGGGTGGATTGGATTGGGGTTTATTGACTTAGAGTGGGGTGGTTTAGAGAGAAGTGAATTGGAGTGGGGTGGATTAGGTTGATTTAGGCTGGATTGGATTGAGGGGGATTGGATTGGACTGGAGTGGGGTGCACTGGACTGGAGTGGCTGGATTGATTGGATTGGATTGGAGTAGGGTGGATTGGATTGGGGTGAGGTGGATTGAAGTAGGGTGAATTGGATTGGGGTGAGGGACGGATTAGATTGAAGTGTAGATTGTATTGGATTGAAGTAGGGTGGATTGGGGTGGATTGGATTGGAGTGGACTGGATTGGATTGGAGTGAGGTGGGTAGGATTGGAATGGAATGGGGTAGGTTGGATTGGAAGGGGTGGACTGGAGTGGAGTAGATTGAACTGGGCTGGATTGGTGTGGGCTGGTTTAGAGTGGGGAAGTGGGATCAACTGAATTGGAGTGGGGTTGATTGGATTGGTGTGGGGTGGATTGGATTGGAGTGGGGGTAGATTGTGTTGCATGGGGTGGGATGGATTTAGGTGGAGTTTGGGTGGATTGGATTGGGGTGAGGTGGATGTGACTGGAGTGGGGTCGATTGGATTGTGCTGGATTGGAGTGGAGTGGATTGGAGTAGGGTGAATTGAAATGGAGTGTATTGTTTTGGAATGGAGTGGGGTGAGTATGGAGGATTAGTTGGGGTGTATTAGATTGAGTGGGGTGAACAGGCTTGGAGAAGGGTGGATTGGACTGGAATCGGTGGATTGAATTGGAGTGGGATGGATTGGTGTGAAGTGAGGTGTATTGGATTGGGGTTGATGGAAGTTGGGCAGATTGAAGTGGGGCAGATTGGAGTGTGGAAATTGGAGTGGGGCAGATTGTTTTGGGGTGGACTGGTGTGGGGTGGATTAAATTGGGGTGGGTTGGGAGGATCGCAGTATGGTGGATTGGAGTGGATTAGATTGGGGAGAGAGTGGTTTGGGCTGGAATGAGTTGGAGTGGATTGGAGTGGATGGATTGTTTAGTGGACTGGAGTGGGATGGGAGCATACTTCCTGCATAGCTCATCTCCCGCCTGCCCAGCCGGTCAGGACAAGAAGGCCTTTGTCCTCCGCTGGGGGGACAGCTCTCGACACATCAAAGGCAGAGGAAGCCTTTGAGGCCCACCACCCTGATGCTAATCTCACTAGCCAGGCCCTTTATCTTACATCATGCCAAGGTGCTACCCCACAGACAGGAGGTCAGACTCCTGTCTGTTGCGGCATCGGCTTGGGAGAGCCCATCAAAACAGTACAGGACTGGGTAACTTGGTGGGCACCCTCTAATGGTGCCACCTGGGCATCTGCTTTTTAATCCTAAACATAGGCATCATGTTCAGGGTTAAAAAGCACAGTGTTTGATACCAAACACAATGGAATTCGGCTGGGCCATTGCAGAGCTGGACATTAGAGCAGTGGTCAGGTGCCAGCCCTTGTTATTCAATGGACCGCTGGTTACTCAGGCCGGCATTGCTGTTCAAATGCCAGCACGGGGGCATATGTGTTCCTGTACATAGGCCCTCACTCATGGAACAGTGCACTGTGCACCCTGGGCTGGGGGGGCACCTTAGGGTTGACTGTCCTGGCCATGGGCAGTAACAAGGACTCTGCCTGGTGTGGGCAGAGTCTCACTCGAGCAGCAGGCTGCCTGTGTAGGCTGACATGCCAGCTCTGCAGTTTCTCTTTTACTTGGGGTACTCAGAGTGGCACAATCCCCCTTACCTTGAGTAGCCAGGGTACCATTTACAGGGCTGATAAGGTGCTTGCCAGTTGGCCTATGCAATTCGACATATGCTTTAAGAGAAATAGCATTGGTACTGGGGCCTGGTTAGCAGGTCTCAGTACACTAACAGGTCAAAAAACCACAGCATCTGACAGCAAAAAGTGGGGGGTGACCATCCAAAAAGGGGCACTTTATAACACATATATACAACTAATGGACACTCATTACTGTGCCAAAATGAAGGACAATACTACACAAGACATAAAAGAAAACTATGATCATCATATACTGAAGTGGGTAGAAACAGGCATACTCATTCAGGAAGAATGGAGATTTTTCAATGTAGAAAATACTACTATAATTACTATTTATTTTCTCCATAAAATACATAAAGATCCTCTGACACTACCAGGATGACCAATAGTATCAAGTATAGGGTCACCTTTTGAGAAAATATCAAAGTTTATGTATACCTTTCTGGCCCCCATAATAAAGGAATTACGTTTTTATCTAAATGATACCACAGGCTTATTATGTCACCTACAAAATACCCAGTGGAATGAAAACTATAAATTGGTAACCATGGATGTTACATACCTCTAGACATGATATTCATAATATAACACTCAATGCATACAAATATTTCTTGCAAAGGGAAAATATACATAAGTGGGAGCACACTTAAATGCGGTTGATGATGATTGAGATAGTACTCAAAAACAACTATTTCCTTTTTGGTCATGGCATTTTCTATCAGGTCTGTGGCACTTCTGTGGGCAATTCTTTTGTCCGTAGTTGTGCAAGTCTCATGATGGACTAGTGCAAAAAGGAATGGGCATGGGCCAAAGAGCATGAACATGAATTCAATGAAACTGTAACCTGACTGCAGTACGTTGATAATTTGTTTATGATATTGGACAGTACAGAAGAAAGCTTCAAACAGAATTTTGCTTACTGAATAAAAATCACTTTTACATTCACCTTTCACATACTATAAGTACTACCTCAAGCACATGACTCAACACAACAATTTATGTGAAAGATAAGGTGTAACAAACAACCATTCACAGAAACAGCATGGCTACCTATAATGTGCTGCATGCCTCAAGGGTCTATGACAGATATATAAAATGGAGCATACCCTATAGGGAAACGATCAGAGTAAAACACAATACCTCTAGCCAAACAGATTTGGACAACAATAATAAGTAGAATTGACAAAGGTTCCTGGTATGTAAGTATTGGCGAAAGCTCAAGATGAAGGGCCCGATTTAGAGTCAAAGGGCCTGATTTAGAGTTTGGCAGATGGGGTTACTCTGTCACAAGTATGACGTATATCCTGTCTCCGATATTACTGTTCCCACAGGATACAATGGGATCGTCATATAGTGGACGGGATACCCGTCACATTTGTGATGGCGTAACCCCATCCACCAAACTGGCCCAAAGTGTCAAAATTAAAAAGAGTAGAACTATAGATAATCAAAAAGCTGGCAATAAGACTGTATGAGAGATGGGCAGATATATGGCTTTTGGAGGTAAGTTTGTTTTCTTAATGGTGTTGATTTATTGATAACAGTATGATATATTATAAGACAGATAAATGTGCACGGGTGAATCTTCCTATCTGTTGGATGATAATGCAGATTTTCTTTTTTTCTTCTCTCTTTAGGACTTCCATCAAGGTGGCACTGCCAGGGCCCTCAGAGAAACCAGAGAAGAAGGTTGTAAGTAATCTGTAGGTGTTATTATCCTCCCTTCACCGTAATACCTGTGAGAAAAGGCTACCATGTGATTGACACTTGATCGCCTAAATCTTCCCCGCAACCCGAAGTGCAACAATAATGTGGGTACCAAAAATACGAGGGAGCAATGAAAAGCAGATAACTTTAAAGTAAAAACAGAGCATACAATGTTTCTCGTTAGGTCTGTTTTGATATATTTTCCTAGTACAATCTTAAATGCATACACCCATTTAGGCCTAAGGTGATGGGAAAATGAAGTCAGGGATATCTTGCAGCTTTCTAAATACCGTCATTACCCGCTAGTCACAGTTCCCCCAGATAATGGTTCAACCATGAAGAGCACCCAGAAAGTGAATCCCCTCCACCTCAGTGCACCCCTACCCTTCCCGAGGCACTCACCGTGCTGCCACAACTCTTCTGAGTTGTGGCCAGCAAGTAGGCATCTCCTGGCGGCATCCAACGTTCCTTAGTCCACATTCCTGGACTGTTTACGGTATCATCAGAATCCTCCTCGGTGGCATCAGTCACCCGGCTCCGGTTATCCACTGTCTGGTCTGACGGGCCGTCCAACATTGGTTAAATGATTTCTCCTGTGGAAGGCTTCTTGCTTTCCTGCAGCATCCTATTCTCCTGCAGCGTCCTGCTCTCCTGCAGCATCCTGCTCTGGAGTCAGCTGCATGCTGGCTTCTTTCTTCTGGTTTAGTTTTGTGCAATTTGCCACGCTCCTGAGGAACTAAAAATGAGAGTCCTTTGTCAATTTCTGTGGCTCACTTGCTAACTCCAGCGCCTTATCTCCTCTAATGTCCTTCTTTTCTGTTCCTTTAGGGTCTTGACGGCGTCTCAGGGAATGATGGGGAGTTAGGGGCTATTAACAGGATTACCAGCAGGTAAGTACAGATATTGGGGTGTAAATCCCTCACAAAGACTCATTAAAACTCACAATAGAGAAGTGAGCCAGATCATAAAAATCTTTTTTTTAAATTGCCATGTGCTTCAAATGGATCAAGATCTACAAGGAATAATTGGACCACACCCATTGATGACTTTCAAAAAGGCACCCTTCAGAGCATCCATGCTGCCTAGTAGTCATTTTGAAGAGAACAGCCAAAAGAGTTGGATACATAAAACGACTAAAACAGTCTGGAAATGTACAAAATGTAAAGCATTGTAAACTGGATCAGAAGAACATTCATCACAGAATATGAAAGCAATGGTAGGAGATACAAAATTTACAAAATATGTAGAAAGCACAACATGGCAACTACAGAAAAAAGTACTTGAACACGTATGTGCTATTAACATTAATGCTTCAAACCCAGTGACTAGGCACTACCACAAGGAACACTCGAGCTGAGCAGAGACTAGGGAAGTTTGGGGAGTTGAAATGGTGGAAAACCGAAATGAGGAGGAGACAGGCTCTTGGAACTGACTTCTTGAATCTAAATATATTATAGGAATGAGAACCAAGATCCCATATGGACATAACCAGGATGAAGAACTGTTTATGCACTTGTAAACATTGATAAAGATTGAATTAACATAGAATTAGAATGATGAGCCTTCTACTGGGTATCACAGTATTTAATAGTTATGAAACCTGTTAGACCTGGCATCTTTTGGCGTGTTTCTCCCATCTTTTTGCCTACTGACTTCATGTTGTTAAGTTATGCTGCACTCTGTTTTTGCTGGTTTATTGTCTCTGCACACTTTACCACTGCTGATCAGTGCTAACATGCAACTGCTCCTTGTGTAAATTGTATTGTTGATTGGTTACCTGTGTTTAGCATATTTGATCTTGGTAGAGTTTTTAGGTTGTCTGTTTGAAAATGCCACTTTTAGAAAGTGGGCATTTTCTTGCTTAACCATTCTGTGCCTCTGCCTGCCTGTGGAATCCTCGTCTGGGTCAGACTGCAAGATGGGCTGTTTGTGAATTCCCTCTAGACATGAAACAAAGGGAGCTGAGGTGTGTCCCGCATATCCTAATGAGTCTTCCTGGGACTTAAGTTTCCTTGACCTGCAGCACTGGGACCTGTGTGTTTTGTGCTGTTGAAGAGGAGAAACCACCGCGACGCCACCAACAATGCCGCTGGCCTGCACTGTGACCTTCCGACGCCGCACGGAGTCGCATTGCCCTGCTTCGCACCGCGACGCTGGTCTCACCGACGCCATCATCAGATGACTTTACCGAGCCGCTGCTCGCACCGCGACCTGTGGGCCCCGCACTCCGGCGTCACCTGCTCACACCGCAGCCTGGGCATCCCCGATGACATAGCTCCTGCTGACACCGGTGCCGCAGCCTGCACCGTGGCCTGTGGACACCGCTCGTGAGGAGCACGAAGCACCGTCCCGCACCGCTGGCCTACAGACGACAGCCGCTGCCTGCACCGTGACCAGTGGACACGCACATTGCACCGCCCGCTTCACACCGCAGCCCTGGTCTCACCTACGCCGCTGGATGGCATCACCGAGCCGTTGCCTGCACCGTGACCTGTGGCCACGCACGGCGCATCGTCCCGCTTCGCACGGCAGCCCCGACGCCATCCCCGCCAGTGCACCTGATTTCATCAGCCCGGAGTTCGAAACCCGAGGTGCGTGACTTCAAGGGCCCGACGACTCCTGCACCGACTCCGGAACCGACGCCAGAGACGCTGCTCTCCGGAGCTCACCGCGAGGATCACGACGCTCTGCGAATCCAAGGTACTGTTTGTGGGTCTTCCCGACACCGCAGCTGGCCCGCAACACCGAGGCCAGCCAGAACTTTTGGTTTTGTTGTTCACGACGCCGTGATAGCCCCAGGTGGAGTTATCGACTTCAAGTAACTGTATAGTGAAGTACATCTTGCAGCATTCATACTGTATGTTGGATTTTTTATCGTATTTGGTCTTGTTTTATATAGATAAATATTGGCTATTTTTCTAAAACTGGTGTGGTGTCCTTTTGTAGTGTTTTCACTTATTACTGTGTGTTATGTGCAGATACTTCACACGTTGCTTCTGAGATAAGCCTGACTGCTCGTGCCAAGCTATCAAGGGGGTAAGCAGGGGTTATCTGAGCGGGTATCTCCCTTATCCTGACTAGAGTGAGGGTCCCTACTTGGACAGGGTGCAAACCGACTGCCAACTAGAGACCCCATTTCTAACACTGGGCTACAGTGACGAGGGAGGAGCTGACACTTACACCTGAAATGACTGTGCCTGTCCTCACACAATGCAGTCTCCGACCTCCTTGAGTGTGTCTGGGCCCAGGCAAGATCTTGTGAACAGAGACTTTCCTTTGAAGTTTGCCTACTTCAAAGGCAGAAATTAGTATAAGTAGTGGACCCAAAACTCCAGAATTTTAGAACACTTATTGATCAAGAGGAACCTCTACCAAGAAGAAGAGCCGAAGAGATGGAGGAAGAGTACTGCCCCTTCGCTGTATGTGCTTTGCTGGGTTGGCCTACAGTTGCTGCTTCTGCTCAAAGAGGACAAAGACTGGACTTTGCTGTGTATCTTGCTTGTGAAGTTTCTCCAAGGGCTGAAGTAGAGCTTGCCTCCTGTTGGAAGTCTCAGGAATTTCAAAGACTTCAGGTTCATCTGCTTATAGCACTGGGAACTGTGTATTTTGTGCTGCAACAGAAGAAAATCCACCACAACGTCGTCAACGACGCCGCTTCCTGCACTGTGATCTGATGATGCCACATGGAGCCATGCCCGCTTTGCACCGCAACCGTGGTCTCACCGCCTTAAGTGTGTCTGGGCAAGGCAGGATCTTATGAACAGAGACTTTCCTTTGAAGTTTGCCTACTTCAAGGGCAGAAATGAGTATAAGTAGTGGACCCAAAACTCCAGAATTTTAGAACACTTCTTGATCAAAAGGGAACCTCTACCAATGAGAAGAGCTGAAGAGATGGAGGAGGAGTACTGCCCTTTGCTGTGTGCGCTTTGCTGGGTTGGCCTGCAGTTGCTGCTTCTGCTCAAAGAAGACAAAGACTGGACTTTGCTGTGTATCTTGCTTGTGAAGTTTCTCCAAGGGCTTGAAGTAGAGCTTGCCTCCTGTTAGAAGTCTCAGGGATTTCAAAACTTCAGGTTCATCTGCCTATAGCACTAGGAACTGTGTATTTTGTGCTGCAACAGAAGAAAATCCACCACAACGTCGTCAACGACGCCGCTTCCTGCACTGTGATCTGATGATGCCACATGGAGCCATGCCCGCTTTGCACCGCAACCGTGGTCTCACCGCCTTAAGTGTGTCTGGGCAAGGCAGGATCTTATGAACAGAGACTTTCCTTTGAAGTTTGCCTACTTCAAGGGCAGAAATGAGTATAAGTAGTGGACCCAAAACTCCAGAATTTTAGAACACTTCTTGATCAAAAGGGAACCTCTACCAATGAGAAGAGCTGAAGAGATGGAGGAGGAGTACTGCCCTTTGCTGTGTGCGCTTTGCTGGGTTGGCCTGCAGTTGCTGCTTCTGCTCAAAGAAGACAAAGACTGGACTTTGCTGTGTATCTTGCTTGTGAAGTTTCTCCAAGGGCTTGAAGTAGAGCTTGCCTCCTGTTAGAAGTCTCAGGGATTTCAAAACTTCAGGTTCATCTGCCTATAGCACTAGGAACTGTGTATTTTGTGCTGCAACAGAAGAAAAGCCACCACGACGTCGTCAACGATGCTGCTTCCTGCACTGTGACCTGATGACACCACACGGAGCCATGCTTTCTTTGCACCGCAACCCTGGTCTCACTGCCGCCGCCACTAAATGTCATCAACGAGCCGCTGCTTGCACCGTGACCCGTGGATCTTGCACTTTGTATTGCCTCGCTCACACCACAGCCTTGGTATCCCCGACAAAGCCACTCTACACTGACTGACACCACTGCCTGCACTGTGGCCTCAGGACACCGCCTGTGAGGTACACGAAGCACCATCCCTTCCCGCACTGCAGCACCGTTCCACCAACGCCAGCGCCATTGATTCCAGCAACGTCAACAGACGCCTCTGTCTGTACTGTGACCCCTGAGCGCCACATGGAGCACATGCCGTGTCGAACCACCGCCTTTGGCTTACAGACGATAGTGCTTCAGCAATGACCGCAAAGCTGCCTGCACCCTGACATGGAGACACCACAAGTCACAATGCCCCACTTAACACCGGAGCCCTGGTCTCACCAACACTGCAGGATGCCATCACCAAGACTCTGCCTGCACAAAGACCTGTGGTCACAGCACCTCGCATTGTCCCACTTCGCACCGCAGCCAAGATGTATCAACAACAGCACTCCTGATTTTGTCATCAGCCTGGAGTTCTATACGTGCGACTTCAAAGGCCCGATAACCCCTGCATCGACCTCCAGGACCGACGCCTGCCGACGCTTGCCGACGCCAGCGTTGCTGCACTCCGAATCTCATCGCATAAACCACAGTGCCCTACATTTCCAAGGTACTGATTGCTCTTGAAACCGTAGCTGTCCCACGACGCCGCAGTCAGCCTGAACTGTTGGAGTTGTTGTTCACAACATCATGGTTGCCCCAGACGGAGCTATCGACTTCTAGGAACTGTGTTTTAAAGTAATGCTTGCAAAATTCATATCTTTATTACTGTCTGTTGCATTTTTCTCGTTATGGTCTTGTTTTACACAGATAAATATTGCCTATTTTTCTAAAACTGGTGTTGTTTCCTTTTGTAGTGTTTTCACTGTACTACTGTGTGTTATGTGCAAATGCTTTGCACATTGCTTCAGAGATAAGCCTGCTAAGCTACCAAGGGGGTGAGCAGGGGTTATCTGAGCTGGGTATCTCCCTCATCCTGACTAGAGTTAGGGTCACTATTTGGACAAGGTGCAAGCTGACTGCCAACTAGAGACCCTGTTTCTAACAAAACCTTTTATTGCTGACTAACTATCCTGATTTACTCAGATTCGTACTGGCATATTTCATTGCATTTCTTTACAGATTAAACAGCAATGAGTAGCTTTAAATGAATTCACATAGACTAAAGTAACACAGTTAAAGACTGACGAGCCCACCAGAGGGCATGACAGCATTTGATAATGATAATGGAATTAATTGTGCTATAACACAGTGATTTTCTTTGATTGATTGCGGATATACATTTCTTTGCTCTGTTCCATAAAATGAGGAATTGGTATTTTGATAATAAATTGTGGTTACATTTTTTACTCGGTAGCATCATGGATTCTTAATGGCTGCACGAAATTTAGGATTCCTGTTCAGCTGTCTTTTACTATATGTTTTCTGTACTTATTTTTTGCTCTTATTGAATCACTGGACATTTCAGTTAAATGCACTATATGGACCAGAATCCCTTGGGGTAAAAAGAAAGGTTGGGCTATTTTTATCTCGTTGATACAGGAAAAGAGATACCTGATATTTTTGTGTTGCACCCATTCTTTATTAAATACTGTGCATTTGATGATTCAAAGTGCCTTCTGTTTTTGCATTTGAATATTTTACCAGGAGTGGTTCCCCTTGGAGGAGGGCACCGCATAGTGGGCTGTACATTGAATGCTTTTGGGAGCCTTTTCGGTTACATTATATACATATTTACATTACTCAGTGGCAGTTGCCACTGACCAGTTAGTTAGGACCACGTTTCTAACAGAAATAATAATATTTTGGGGTTTGCTTATAACTTTGGTGCTGTTTCATAATTCTTCATGAAACAATAAAAAAGAAAGTCTCATTCACTTCTGCTCCTTCCTGGAAGGTTTTGAAGTTTCAGGGTGATCCGTCAAGTGGGGGCTGAGAAAAGAGGTGGGGGACAAAATGTGTTTGGCCCATGCAATTTTCCAAAGGGAACATTAGCCTCAACTGCAGCCAAAATGGCTAAATGAAATTACACCAAATTTAGATGCAAGCTAGATCTTGATCCAAAAAGTGTGACTGTTGTGATTTGGTCCAAAACTATTCAGTAGGTGTGGAGAGATTAAGATTTGTCCAGAAAGAACAATTTTTGTTATTTGGTGTAAATCCGTTCAGTAGGTTTAGAAAAATTAAGGAAAATCCAAAGTTGTATATCTAGGGATGCAAAGGATTTGTGACCCCTCTCCGATCTTGTGCTGAGATCTGATTGGCTGGCAACGCTTCAAAAAGGAAGTGTTGTCAGCCATGTTGGGACTCAGCTTCAGCCACTTCCACCGCCACCTCCCGAGGTTTTAAACAATTCGAATATGGGAGGGCTGCTATAAAAGAATAAAGGGGTCCATTGCTGACCCCTGAGCCCTGAGGACCACCACCTCCCCGGGGCTAAAAATAAAGAAAAGGGGCCAGGGTACAGACACCCTTAGCTCCTGTGGTGGGGTCCCAGAGGGACCCCGCCCCAAGGCTGAAAATTTTTTTTTACAAATTTTCGCTGTGATTTGTGGAGGATCCTCAAATCCGGCAAAATATTTAATGGAGTTGGGGGGGCCTGTGGCCTCCCCAACAGCCCCAGGGACCGACAGCTCCCTGGGTCTTGATTAAAATTTGCTAAGGGAGAGCTGCGTGGCCCCTGCAGCCTTGGGGACCACCACCACCCCAGGGTGATATTTATTTTGTGTGGGGGGATTGCATACCACCTGGTTGCCCATCCCTGGGACATATCTGTTTGCTGCGGCTGGCTGCAGCTTTGAAGCTGCTGCGAAGCCACAGCAAACAGTCCACTGTTTGACAGCGGGACCTGTCAAGCAGGTCCAGTGGTCAAACAGTGAAGCTTTCATTTCTGTTCCCTGCATGCAGGTATGCATGCAGGAAACAGAGATGAAAGGTTTGTTTTAGCAAGCAGGGATATGCTGTTAAAGCAGCTCCTTGCTCTGTAAAGCAATAAGGCCGCGGGGGAGGCCTTTAGGCTTACCCGCAGTCCCAGATAGCCTGTAAAGGGTTTGATTTAAAATAAATAAATAAATGATTTAAAAACATATAGCGACCGTGGGGGACCTTGAGGGCCCCCTCACGGTCCCAGATAGCCCATAAAGGGTTAAAAAAATATATTAAAATGATAAATCATGAATAGCTCAGTGTGAAGGTCGCAGACCTTCACACTGAGCGTTGAGGGTTCTAATGCAGCTGGACTTGTTTCCCTCTTTTTTTGTTAAATAGAAATGTTTAAGGGTCATATAAAAGGTGATCTCACTCTTTTTAAATGGCAAATACATTTTTCTTTTAAAATTGTGCATAAATTCTGAGTATACCATACATCAAAGCTTAAAAACTCTGGCCCGTATTTATACTTTTTGACGCAAACCATCGCTGGCGGTTTGCGTAAAAAAATGTACCGCCGGCTAACGCCATTCCAACGCACCAGGTGGGTGCCTTATTTATGGATTGACGTTAGCCGGCGCTGTGGCCTGGTTAGAGTAAAAAAAATGACTCGAACCGAGCAACACAGGCGTAGGGAAGAATGGGGGTTGTGCGTCAGAAAATGGTGCAAGTCAGGTTAGAGTAAAAAATCATGGCTCTAATTGAACTTGCACCATTTTTTGATGCACAACCCCCATTGAAATGACTCCTGTCTTAGGAAAGACAGGAGTCATGCCCACCTGCCCAAAGGCCATGCCCAGGGGACTTGTGTCCCCTGGGCATGGTCATTGGGCACAGTGGCATGTAGGGGGCCCAAGTTAGGCCCCCCTATGCCACTTAAAAATAAAATACAAAATTACTTACCTCTACTTACCTCTACTTACCTGGGATGGGTCCCCCCATCCATAGGTGTCCTCCTGGGGTGGGCAAGGGTGGCTGGGGGTGTCGCTGGGGGCAGGGAACGGCACCTGTGGACTGCTTCCATGGTCAGAGACCATGAAAATGAGCCCACAGGTCCCTTAACGCCTGCCCTCACCCAGGTGTTAAAAAACAGAGCAAATCAGGTTGTGCGCCATTTTTAAGGCCTGCCCCCTCCTATGCGTCAAAATGACGCTGGAGTATAAATAAGGCGCGCATGCCTTAAAGTAATTTTTTGGACGGGAACGCCTACCTTGCATGTCATTAACGCAAGGCGGTTTCACGCATCCAGAAAATGACGCACACTGCTGAATTTTGACGTTTGCGGGGTTGGGCATAAAATTATAAATATGGTTTTAGGTTTGCGCTGAATTTGCGTCAAAAATATTGACACGAAGTCGGCGCAAACAGGGTATAAATATGGGCCTCTGTCTCCCTCTTACTTTCACTCTTTCTCTCTCTCTCTCTCTTTCTCTCTCTCTCGCCCCCAATTTCTTTCTCCCATTCACACACCCACTTAGACACCTATGCATCCACTCACAGACTCACTCACAGATGCACTCAGACCCTCAGGCACCCAGTCAGACCCTCACATACCCACTTACAGACTCACTCCACTCAGACAGTTACGCACCCACTCAGACTCCCAAACACCCACTCACTGACTGTAAGGAAATGCCTCCTTGGCATGGTTGCCCCCTGACTTTTTGCCTTTGCTGATGCTATGTTTACAATTGAAAGTGTGCTGAGGCCTGCTAACCAGGCCCCAGCACCAGTGTTCTTTCCCTAACCTGTACTTTTGTATCCACAATTGGCAGACCCTGGCATCCAGATAAGTCCCTTGTAATTGGTACTTCTAGTACCAAGGGCCCTGATGCCAAGGAAGGTCTCTAAGGGCTGCAGCATGTCTTATGCCACCCTGGAGACCTCTCACTCAGCACAGACACCCTGCTTGCCAGCTTGTGTGTGCTAGTGAGGACAAAACGAGTAAGTCGACATGGCACTCCCCTCAGGGTGCCATGCCAGCCTCTCACTGCCTATGCAGTATAGGTAAGACACCCCTCTAGCAGGCCTTACAGCCCTAAGGCAGGGTGCACTATACCATAGGTGAGGGTACCAGTGCATGAGCATGGTACCCCTACAGTGTCTAAACAAAACCTTAGACATTGTAAGTGCAGGGTAGCCATAAGAGTATATGGTCTGGGAGTTTGTCAAACACGAACTCCACAGCACCATAATGGCTACACTGAAAACTGGGAAGTTTGGTATCAAACTTCTCAGCACAATAAATGCACACTGATGCCAGTGTACATTTTATTGTAAAATACACCCCAGAGGGCACCTTAGAGGTGCCCCCTGAAACTTAACCGACTATCTGTGTAGGCTGACTAGTTTTAGCAGCCTGCCACAAACCGAGACATGTTGCTGGCCCCATGGGGAGAGTGCCTTTGTCACTCTGAGGCCAGTAACAAAGCCTGCACTGGGTGGAGATGCTAACACCTCCCCCAGGCAGGAATTGTCACACCTGGCGGTGAGCCTCAAAGGCTCACCTCCTTTGTGCCAACCCAGCAGGACACTCCGGCTAGTGGAGTTGCCCGCCCCCTCCGGCCAGGCCCCACTCTTGGCGGCAAGGCCGGAGAAAATAATGAGAAAAACAAGGAGGAGTCACTGGCCAGTCAGGACAGCCCCTAAGGTGTCCTGAGCTGAGGTGACTCTGACTTTTAGAAATCCTCCATCTTGCAGATGGAGGATTCCCCCAATAGGGTTAGGATTGTGACCCCCTCCCCTTGGGAGGAGGCACAAAGAGGGTGTACCCACCCTCAGGGCTAGTAGCCATTGGCTACTAACCCCCCAGACCTAAACACGCCCTTAAATTTAGTATTTAAGGGCTACCCTGAACCCTAGAAAATTAGATTCCTGCAACTACAAGAAGAAGGACTGCCCAGCTGAAAACCCCTGCAGCGGAAGACCAGAAGACGACAACTGCCTTGGCTCCAGAAACTCACCGGCCTGTCTCCTGCCTTCCAAAGATCCTGCTCCAGCGACGCCTTCCAAAGGGACCAGCGACCTCGACATCCTCTGAGGACTGCCCCTGCTTCGAAAAGACAAGAAACTCCCGAGGACAGCGGACCTGCTCCAAGAAAAGCTGCAACTTTGTTTCCAGCAGCTTTAAAGAACCCTGCAAGCTCCCCGCAAGAAGCGTGAGACTTGCAACACTGCACCCGGCGACCCCGACCCGGCTGGTGGAGAACCGACACCTCAGGAGGGACCCCAGGACTACTCTGATACTGTGAGTACCAAAACCTGTCCCCCCTGAGCCCCCACAGCGCCGCCTGCAGAGGGAATCCCGAGGCTTCCCCTGACCGCGACTCTTTGAATCCAAAGTCCCGACACCTGGGAGAGACCCTGCACCCGCAGCCCCCAGGACCTGAAGGACCGGACTTTCACTGGAGAAGTGACCCCCAGGAGTCCCTCTCCCTTGCCCAAGTGGAGGTTTCCCCGAGGAACCCCCCCCTTGCCTGCCTGCAGCGCTGAAGAGATCCCGAGATCTCTCATAGACTAACATTGCGAACCCGACGCTTGTTTCTACACTGCACCCGGCCGCCCCCGCGCCGCTGAGGGTGAAATTTCTGTGTGGGCTTGTGTCCCCCCCGGTGCCCTACAAAACCCCCCTGGTCTGCCCTCCGAAGACGCGGGTACTTACCTGCAAGCAGACCGGAACCGGGGCACCCCCTTCTCTCCATTCTAGCCTATGTGTTTTGGGCACCACTTTGAACTCTGCACCTGACCGGCCCTGAGCTGCTGGTGTGGTGACTTTGGGGTTGCTCGGAACCCCCAACGGTGGGCTACCTTGGACCAAGAACTAAGCCCTGTAAGTGTCTTACTTACCTGGTTAACCTAACAAATACTTACCTCCCCTAGGAACTGTGAAAATTGCACTGTGTCCACTTTTAAAACAGCTATTTGTGAATAACTTGAAAAGTATACATGCAAATTTTGATGATTTGAAGTTCCTAAAGTACTTACCTGCAATACCTTTCGAATGAGATATTACATGTAGAATTTGAACCTGTGGTTCTTAAAATAAACTAAGAAAAGATATTTTTCTATACAAAAACCTATTGGCTGGATTTGTCTCTGAGTGTGTGTACCTCATTTATTGTCTATGTGTATGTACAACAAATGCTTAACACTACTCCTTGGATAAGCCTACTGCTCGACCACACTACCACAAAATAGAGCATTAGTATTATCTCTTTTTGCCACTATCTTACCTCTAAGGGGAACCCTTGGACTCTGTGCATGCTATTCCTTACTTTGAAATAGCACATACAGAGCCAACTTCCTACATTGGTGGATCAGCGGTGGGGTACAAGACTTTGCATTTGCTGGACTACTCAGCCAATACCTGATCACACGACAAATTCCAAAATTGTCATTAGAAATTCATTTTTGCAATTTGAAATTTTTCTAAATTCTTAAAAGTCCTGCTAGGGCCTTGTGTGTTAAGTCCCTGTTTAGCATTGTCTTTTAGAGTTTAAAAGTTTGTTAAAAGTTTGAAATTAGATTCTAGAAACAGTTTTAGATTCTTTAAAAAGTATTCCAACTCTTAGCAGAATAATGTCTGATACAGAGATGCAGGTGGTGGAACTCGACACCACACCTTACCTCCATCTTAAGATGAGGGAGCTAAGGTCTCTCTGTAATATAAAGAAAATAACCATTGGCTCCAGACCTACCAAAATTCAGCTCCAGGAGCTGTTGGCAGAGTTTGAAAAAGCCAACCCCTCTGATGATGACATCACAGAGGAAGAAATTAGTGACTTGGAGGCCAATGTCCCTCCTCCAGTCCTAAATAGGGAGAACAGGACCCCTCAAGTCCTATCTCCAACTGTGTTAGTCAGAAATAGTGAGTCCCTCACAGGAGGGTCCCACATTTCTGAAATCACTGAGGATGCTCTCAGTGAAGATGACCTCCTGTTAGCCAGGATGGCCAAAAGATTGGCTTTAGAGAGACAGCTCCTAGCCATAGAAAGGGAAAGACAAGAGATGGGCCTAGGACCCATCAATGGTGGCAGCAATATAAATAGGGTCAGAGATTCTCCTGACATGTTAAAAATCCCCAAAGGGATTGTGACAAAATTTGAAGATGGTGATGACATCACCAAGTGGTTCACAGCTTTTGAGAGGGCTTGTGTAACCAGAAAAGTGAACAGATCTCACTGGGGTGCTCTCCTTTGGGAAATGTTCACTGGAAAGTGTAGGGATAGACTCCTCACACTCTCTGGAAAAGATGCAGAATCTTATGACCTCATGAAGGGTACCCTGATTGAGGGCTTTGGATTCTCCACTGAGGAGTACAGGATTAGGTTCAGGGGGGCTCAAAAATCCTCGAGCCAGACCTGGGTTGACTTTGTTGACTACTCAGTGAAAACACTAGATGGTTGGATTCAAGGCAGTGGTGTAAGTAATTATGATGGGCTGTACAATTTATTTGTGAAAGAACACCTGTTAAGTAATTGTTTCAATGATAAACTGCATCAGCATCTGGTAGACCTAGGACCAATTTCTCCCCAAGAATTGGGAAAGAAGGCGGACCATTGGGTCAAGACAAGGGTGTCCAAGACTTCAACAGGGGGTGACCAAAAGAAAGGGGTCACAAAGACTCCCCAGGGGAAGGGTGATGAGACAACCAAAACTAAAAATAGTAAAGAGTCTTCTACAGGCCCCCAAAAACCTGCACAGGAGGGTGGGCCCAGAGCCTCTTCACAAAACAATGGGTACAAGGGTAAAAACTTTGATCCCAAAAAGGCCTGGTGTCATAGCTGTAAACAGCATGGACACCAAACTGGAGACAAGGCCTGTCCCAAGAAAGGTTCCACTCCAAACTCCCATCCAGGTAACACTGGTATGGCTAGTCTCCAAGTGGGATCAACAGTGTGCCCAGAGCAAATCAGGGTCCACACTGAAGCTATTCTAGTTTCTGAGGGTGGGGTGGATTTAGCCACACTAGCTGTCTGGCCGCCTAACATGCAAAAATACAGACAGCAACTCTTAATTAATGGGACTAGAATAGAGGGCCTGAGGGATACAGGTGCCAGTGTCACCATGGTGACAGAGAAACTGGTTTTCCCTGGCCAATACCTGACTGGAAAAACTTACACAGTCACCAACGCTGACAATCAGAGAAAAGTACATCCCATGGCAATGGTTACTTTAGAATGGGGAGGGGTCAATGGCCTGAAACAGGTGGTGGTCTCCTCAAATATCCCAGTGGACTGTCTGCTTGGAAATGACCTGGAGTCCTCAGCATGGGCTGAGGTAGAACTAAAAACCCATGCAGCAATGCTGGGTATCCCTGAACTGGTGTGTGTGAAAACAAGAGCACAGTGCAAGGCACAGGGTGAACAAGTAGAGCTGGAGTCTGGAAGAATGGCCCAGCCTACCAAGAGAACAGGAAAGTCAGTTGGGAAACCAACTACAACACAGCAAAAGAAAGGGAACCTCTCTTCGCAGGAAGAAGTTCTGCCCTCTGAGGGAACTGAGCCTTTGGAGCTGGAACCTTATCAGGTTGAGCTCTTAGGCCCAGGGGGACCCTCAAGGGAGGAGCTGTGTAAGGGACAAGAAACCTGTCCCTCTCTTGAAGGCCTTAGGCAGCAAGCTGCTGAAGAGTCCAAAGGCAAGAAAAATGGAACACATAGGGTCTATTGGGAAGATGGACTCCTGTACACTGAGGCCAGAGACCCCAAACCTGGTGCCACTAGGAGAGTGGTAGTGCCTCAGCTGTTCAGGAAGTTCATCCTAACATTGGCCCATGACATTCCCCTTGCTGGACATTTGGGACAAACCAAGACGTGGGAGAGGTTAGTCAACCACTTCTACTGGCCCAATATGTCCAACATGGTTAAGGAGTTTTGCCTCTCCTGCCCCACCTGTCAAGCCAGTGGTAAGACAGGTGGGCATCCAAAGGCCCCCCTCATTCCACTTCCAGTGGTGGGGGTTCCCTTTGAAAGAGTGGGTGTGGACATAGTTGGTCCACTAGAACCTCCCACAGCCTCAGGAAATATGTATATCCTGGTAGTAGTGGATCATGCTACCAGGTATCCTGAAGCTATTCCCCTTAGGTCGACTACTGCCCCTGCAGTAGCCAAGGCCCTCATTGCTATCTTTACCAGAGTGGGTTTCCCTAAGGAGGTGGTGTCTGACAGAGGTACCAACTTCATGTCAGCATACCTAAAGCACATGTGGAATGAGTGTGGAGTGACTTATAAATTCACTACACCATACCATCCACAAACTAATGGCTTGGTTGAGAGATTCAACAAGACATTAAAAGGCATGATCATGGGGCTCCCAGAAAAACTCAAAAGGAGATGGGATGTCCTCTTGCCATGTCTGCTTTTCGCTTACAGAGAGGTGCCACAGAAGGGAGTAGGATTCTCACCCTTTGAACTTCTGTTTGGTCATCCTGTAAGGGGACCACTTGCCCTTGTTAAAGAAGGCTGGGAGAGACCTCTCCATGAGCCTAAACAGGACATAGTGGACTATGTACTTGGCCTTCGCTCTAGAATGGCAGAGTACATGGAAAAGGAAACCAAAAACCTTGAGGCCAGCCAACAGCTCCAGACGTTTTGGTATGACCAAAAGGCTGCACTGGTTGAGTTCCAACCAGGGCAGAAAGTCTGGGTTCTGGAGCCTGTGGCTCCCAGGGCACTCCAGGACAAATGGAGTGGCCCTTACCCAGTGCTAGAAAGGAAGAGTCAGGTCACCTACCTGGTGGACCTGGGCACAAGCAGGAGCCCCAAGAGGGTGATCCATGTGAACCGCCTTAAGCTCTTCCATGACAGGGCTGATGTGAATCTGTTGATGGTAACAGATGAGGATCAGGAGGCAGAGAGTGAACCTCTCCCTGATCTTCTGTCATCAGACCCAAAAGATGGCACAGTAGATGGAGTGATCTACTCAGACACCCTCTCTGGCCAACAGCAAGCTGATTGTAGGAGAGTCCTACAACAGTTTCCTGAACTCTGCTCCTTAACCCCTGGTCAGACACACCTGTGTACCCATGATGTGGACACAGGAGACAGCATGCCTGTCAAGAACACAATCTTTAGACAATCTGACCATGTTAAGGAAAGCATCAAGGTGGAAGTCCACAAGATGCTGGAATTGGGAGTAATTGAGCGCTCTGACAGCCCCTGGGCTAGCCCAGTGGTCTTAGTCCCCAAACCTCACACCAAAGATGGAAAGAAAGAGATGAGGTTTTGTGTGGACTACAGAGGGCTCAATTCTGTCACCAAGACAGATGCTCATCCAATTCCAAGAGCTGATGAGCTCATAGACAAATTAGGTGCTGCCAAATTCTTAAGTACCTTTGACTTGACAGCAGGGTACTGGCAAATAAAAATGGCACCTGGAGCAAAAGAGAAAACAGCATTCTCCACACCTGATGGGCATTATCAGTTTACTGTTATGCCCTTTGGTTTAAAGAATGCCCCTGCCACCTTCCAAAGGTTGGTGAATCAAGTCCTTGCTGGCTTGGAGTCCTTTAGCACAGCTTATCTTGATGATAATGCTGTCTTTAGCTCCACCTGGCAGGATCACCTGGTCCACCTGAAGAAGGTTTTGAAGGCTCTGCAATCTGCAGGCCTCTCTATCAAGGCATCCAAATGCCAGATAGGGCAGGGAACTGTGGTTTACTTGGGACACCTTGTAGGTGGAGGCCAAGTTCAGCCACTCCAACCCAAGATCCAGACTATTCTGGACTGGGTAGCTCCAAAAACCCAGACTCAAGTCAGGGCATTCCTTGGCTTGACTGGGTATTATAGGAGGTTTGTGAAGGGATATGGATCCATTGTGACAGCCCTCACTGAACTCACCTCCAAGAAAATGCCCAAGAAAGTGAACTGGACTGTGGAATGCCAACAGGCCTTTGACACCCTGAAACAAGCAATGTGCTCAGCACCAGTTCTAAAAGCTCCAGATTATTCTAAGCAGTTCATTGTGCAGACTGATGCCTCTGAACATGGGATAGGGGCAGTTTTGTCCCAAACAAATGATGATGGCCTTGACCAGCCTGTTGCTTTCATTAGCAGGAGGTTACTCCCCAGGGAGCAGCGTTGGAGTGCCATTGAGAGGGAGGCCTTTGCTGTGGTTTGGTCCCTGAAGAAGCTGAGACCATACCTCTTTGGGACTCACTTCCTAGTTCAAACTGACCACAGACCTCTCAAATGGCTGATGCAAATGAAAGGTGAAAATCCTAAACTGTTGAGGTGGTCCATCTCCCTACAGGGAATGGACTTTATAGTGGAACACAGACCTGGGACTGCCCATGCCAATGCAGATGGCCTTTCCAGGTTCTTCCACTTAGAAAATGAAGACTCTCTTGGGAAAGGTTAGTCTCATCCTCTTTCGTTTGGGGGGGGGTTGTGTAAGGAAATGCCTCCTTGGCATGGTTGCCCCCTGACTTTTTGCCTTTGCTGATGCTATGTTTACAATTGAAAGTGTGCTGAGGCCTGCTAACCAGGCCCCAGCACCAGTGTTCTTTCCCTAACCTGTACTTTTGTATCCACAATTGGCAGACCCTGGCATCCAGATAAGTCCCTTGTAACTGGTACTTCTAGTACCAAGGGCCCTGATGCCAAGGAAGGTCTCTAAGGGCTGCAGCATGTCTTATGCCACCCTGGAGACCTCTCACTCAGCACAGACACCCTGCTTGCCAGCTTGTGTGTGCTAGTGAGGACAAAACGAGTAAGTCGACATGGCACTCCCCTCAGGGTGCCATGCCAGCCTCTCACTGCCTATGCAGTATAGGTAAGACACCCCTCTAGCAGGCCTTACAGCCCTAAGGCAGGGTGCACTATACCATAGGTGAGGGTACCAGTGCATGAGCATGGTACCCCTACAGTGTCTAAACAAAACCTTAGACATTGTAAGTGCAGGGTAGCCATAAGAGTATATGGTCTGGGAGTTTGTCAAACACGAACTCCACAGCACCATAATGGCTACACTGAAAACTGGGAAGTTTGGTATCAAACTTCTCAGCACAATAAATGCACACTGATGCCAGTGTACATTTTATTGTAAAATACACCCCAGAGGGCACCTTAGAGGTGCCCCCTGAAACTTAACCGACTATCTGTGTAGGCTGACTAGTTTTAGCAGCCTGCCACAAACCGAGACATGTTGCTGGCCCCATGGGGAGAGTGCCTTTGTCACTCTGAGGCCAGTAACAAAGCCTGCACTGGGTGGAGATGCTAACACCTCCCCCAGGCAGGAATTGTCACACCTGGCGGTGAGCCTCAAAGGCTCACCTCCTTTGTGCCAACCCAGCAGGACACTCCGGCTAGTGGAGTTGCCCGCCCCCTCCGGCCAGGCCCCACTTTTGGCGGCAAGGCCGGAGAAAATAATGAGAAAAACAAGGAGGAGTCACTGGCCAGTCAGGACAGCCCCTAAGGTGTCCTGAGCTGAGGTGACTCTGACTTTTAGAAATCCTCCATCTTGCAGATGGAGGATTCCCCCAATAGGGTTAGGATTGTGACCCCCTCCCCTTGGGAGGAGGCACAAAGAGGGTGTACCCACCCTCAGGGCTAGTAGCCATTGGCTACTAACCCCCAGACCTAAACACGCCCTTAAATTTAGTATTTAAGGGCTACCCTGAACCCTAGAAAATTAGATTCCTGCAACTACAAGAAGAAGGACTGCCCAGCTGAAAACCCCTGCAGCGGAAGACCAGAAGACGACAACTGCCTTGGCTCCAGAAACTCACCGGCCTGTCTCCTGCCTTCCAAAGATCCTGCTCCAGCGATGCCTTCCAAAGGGACCAGCGACCTCGACATCCTCTGAGGACTGCCCCTGCTTCGAAAAGACAAGAAACTCCCGAGGACAGCGGACCTGCTCCAAGAAAAGCTGCAACTTTGTTTCCAGCAGCTTTAAAGAACCCTGCAAGCTCCCCGCAAGAAGCGTGAGACTTGCAACACTGCACCCGGCGACCCCGACCCGGCTGGTGGAGAACCGACACCTCAGGAGGGACCCCAGGACTACTCTGATACTGTGAGTACCAAAACCTGTCCCCCCTGAGCCCCCACAGCGCCGCCTGCAGAGGGAATCCCGAGGCTTCCCCTGACCGCGACTCTTTGAATCCAAAGTCCCGACACCTGGGAGAGACCCTGCACCCGCAGCCCCCAGGACCTGAAGGACCGGACTTTCACTGGAGAAGTGACCCCCAGGAGTCCCTCTCCCTTGCCCAAGTGGAGGTTTCCCCGAGGAACCCCCCCCTTGCCTGCCTGCAGCGCTGAAGAGATCCCGAGATCTCTCATAGACTAACATTGCGAACCCGACGCTTGTTTCTACACTGCACCCGGCCGCCCCCGCGCCGCTGAGGGTGAAATTTCTGTGTGGGCTTGTGTCCCCCCCGGTGCCCTACAAAACCCCCCTGGTCTGCCCTCCGAAGACGCGGGTACTTACCTGCAAGCAGACCGGAACCGGGGCACCCCCTTCTCTCCATTCTAGCCTATGTGTTTTGGGCACCACTTTGAACTCTGCACCTGACCGGCCCTGAGCTGCTGGTGTGGTGACTTTGGGGTTGCTCGGAACCCCCAACGGTGGGCTACCTTGGACCAAGAACTAAGCCCTGTAAGTGTCTTACTTACCTGGTTAACCTAACAAATACTTACCTCCCCTAGGAACTGTGAAAATTGCACTGTGTCCACTTTTAAAACAGCTATTTGTGAATAACTTGAAAAGTATACATGCAATTTTGATGATTTGAAGTTCCTAAAGTACTTACCTGCAATACCTTTCGAATGAGATATTACATGTAGAATTTGAACCTGTGGTTCTTAAAATAAACTAAGAAAAGATATTTTTCTATACAAAAACCTATTGGCTGGATTTGTCTCTGAGTGTGTGTACCTCATTTATTGTCTATGTGTATGTACAACAAATGCTTAACACTACTCCTTGGATAAGCCTACTGCTCGACCACACTACCACAAAATAGAGCATTAGTATTATCTCTTTTTGCCACTATCTTACCTCTAAGGGGAACCCTTGGACTCTGTGCATGCTATTCCTTACTTTGAAATAGCACATACAGAGCCAACTTCCTACACTGACCCACTGACACCCTCATGCACCCACTCACAGACCCGTGCACACACTGATACACCTACTAAACCCTGCTGTACACAGTCTCACACCCAGACAGACACTCTCACAACCACTCTCACCCCAGATGCATCATTTTACACCTATTCTCACACCTAGAGAGATAGGCTGGGGCCAAGCACCAATGTGCATGCCTAATGGGCCATGTGCACAGTAGAATTAGGTGGTTAGGTGGGTTGTTCTCAGGGACTGACTGCTGGCCAATCCTTGCAGGCCACCCATACTGTGGACGGGCGAAGGCCGTGCACAGTGGAACGCTGAGTGCTTATAGGGGGTTGGCTGCAGGGTCTGGCCACAGGCCGTAACGTATAGTAATGAAAATGACTATATGTTAAAAAAAACATGGAAATTCACTGAAACAAAACAAAGGTTACAGGGACATTATAGTTAGGAAATAGATTTTTTTTTAAATCATAGAAATGCAGTTATTCTATTAAAAAAAATAAAGGTTACAGGAACGTTATAATTAGGCTCACATTTTAAACGTACAAAAACATAGAAATTCAGCTGTTATAGTTAGAGTTATCTCACGTAACTATAACTCGTGCCCCAAGGTAACTATAACTTGTGCTACCGCCATGCAAATCTTTTTTGTCAAAAATGGTACTGCAAATATTACATTGATATGATCCATGATGTTATCAAAGATGTCATGAGTGCCGTAATTTGTGGGGTAATTAGCACTGCATGGTGAGGGGGCCAGTTATAGTTACTTTAGGGCACAAGTTATAGATACTTGAGATAACACTAACCATAACGTGGGCGTTTCTATGGTTTTATATGTTTACAATGTGAATCTAACTATAACGTCCCTTTAACCTTGTTTTTTAAGTGAATTTCTATGTTTTTTTAAATTCTATTTCCAAACTATAATGTCCCTGTAACCTTTGTTTTTTCAGTGAATTTTATGGTTTTTTTTTTAACTTAAAGTGATTTTCATCACTATACGTTAACCCCACCGCAGGTCCGCACAGTCCCCCTCCTCCAGACGATTTCGGTCCCCCGGACCCTATCCCCCAGGGCCCAGCATTAACATATTTATTTCTTTGGGGAAGGGAGCCAATCTAGGATTTCTAGGTTTTTTTTGGGGGGGGGGGGACAGAGACCATGCGCCCACTGATCTCAGCCCCAAGGAACCCATCCCCTGGGGCCAGGCCTAAATATTCTTTGGGGTGGAGGGCGACCACGCAGACCCCCTCTCCAGGCTGATCTTGGGCCCGGGGACCCTATCACTTAGGGCCCAGCCTAAACATTACATTTTTTTGGGGGGAGGGGTGCTGCAGGGCCCCTCTCCCTCGTCCAAGCCCAGCCTAGGGAACCACATCCCCCAGGGCCTGGCCCTGTCATCCGGGTGCCCAAAATAGTTGGGGACCGTGGGGTTAGCCTGAAGGCCCCTGCGGTCCCAGCTGGCTACTCGCCTCCTGTGGGAGCCAGCATTGCTTTCACAGAGAGGGAGCTGCTAAAGATGGAGCTCCCTCTTTGTGAGATCAATAGTTTCCTCTGTTTTCCTGCCCGCATGCAGCATGTTTGACAGCTCTCCCCTGCTGCGAGTGGAGTGTTTGCTCTGACTTGGCAGGAGCTGTCAAAGCTCTCACCAAGTCGGAGCAAACAGCTGTGTCCAAGGGGTGGGCACTCCGGGACATAGCAGGAGCCCACCCTGAGAGATGGCGGTCTCCAGGGCCATGTATTGCTCCATGAGTGGGGGCTGCGCGGTCCCCCTTCAACCTTTATAGCCCCGGGCGGTGGTAGTCCTCGGGGTTCAGGGGTTTACTATTGTAGCCCTCCATATTCAATTTGTATGAAGCCTCTGGGAGGTGGCGGTGGAAGTGGCTCAAGCAGAGTCCTATGATGGATGCCAACACTTCCTTGTTGAAGTGTTGGCAGCCACTCAGATCTCAGCACGAGATTGGAAGGGTTTGCAGAGCCTGTATATATATATATATATATAAAAATTTAAATTTTCTTTAATATCTCAAAATCTACTGAAGGGGTTTACACCAAATAACAAAAAGGGTGGTTTCTACCTTTCTGCCAAATGTTGTGTAATTCCATCCAGCAGTTGCGGCTGTAGTCCAGTTAAAAAACTCTATTGGAATTAACATGGGGGAAAGACTGTTTTGGGACCCCCATTTTTCTTGGCCCCTGCTTGACAGAGCACCCTGAAACTTTCCAGGCTGCAGGTGAAGTGAGCGTCAAATTTTTATGGAAAATTTCATGAAGATTCATCAACGTGAGCAGACGATATAAAGCAAGTAAAACAATGTTTTTTCCATAGAGACTAGGTACTTACTATAACTATCTAATGACGAGGTACACTAGGTATTATTATTTATATATATATATATATATATATATATATATATATATATATATATATATATATATATATATATATATGGATGTATATATTTATATATATGTGTATTGTAGGAAGTTGTCTCTGTATATACTATTTCAAAGTAAGAAATAGTGTGCCCAGCATCCAAGGGTTCCCCTTAGAGGTAAGATAGTGGCAAAATTAGATAATTCTAATGCTCTATTTTGTGGTAGTGTGGTCGAGCAGTAGGCTTATCAGAGGGTAGTGTTAAGCATTTGTTGTACACACACAGTCAATAAATGGGGAACACACACTGAAAGACGTACTCCAGGCCAATAGTTTTTTATATAGAAAAATAAATTTTCTTAATTTATTTTAAGAACCACAAGTTCAAGATTTGAAGTAAATTCATAAAATGCAACTACTCCACACAGGTAAGTTAGGAACTTTGGATTAGAGCAATAACATATACAGTTTTTGTTAAAATGGCAATAAGCTGTTTTAAAAGTAGACACAGTGCAAAAATCAACAGTTCCTGGGGGAGGTAAATATTGTTTAGATTGTGAGGTAAGTAAGACACTTACAAGTCTTAATTCCTGGACATAGGCAGCCCACCGTTGGGGGTTCAAGGCAAGCCCAAAGTTACCACACCAGCAGCTCAGCGACGGTCAGGCGCAGAGGTCAAAGAGGTGCTCAAAACACATAGGTGCCTACGGAGAACAGGGGTGCTCCGGTTCCAGTCTGTCAGCAGGTAAGTACCGCCGTCCTCTGGAGGCAGACCAGGGGGGTTTTGTAGAGCACTGGAGGGGACACAAGTAGTCACACAAAACATACCCTCAGTGGCACAGGGAGGGCTGTGTGCAGTGTGCAAAGCAGGCATCGGTTTTGTATAGGAAACAATGGAGGGACCCAGGGTTCACTCTAGCGGTGCAGGCAGGCACAGGGGGCACTTCTCGGGCCAGCCACCACCTGGGCTAGGCAGAGGGTCGCCTGGGGGTCACTCCTACGCTGAGGTTCGGTTCATTCAGGTCCTGGGGGCTGCGGGTGCAGTGCTTAGTCCAGGCGTCGGGTCCCTTGTTACAGGCAGTCGCGATCAGGGGGAGCCTCTGGATTCTCTCTGCAGGCGTCGCTGTGAGGGTCGAGGGGGGCCGTCTTGGGCTACTCACGGGGTCGCAGTTGCTGGGGAGTCCTCCCTGTGGTGTTCGTTCTCAGGATCTCAAGCCGGGGGAGGTAGGTGCAGAGTGTGAAGTCTCACACTTCCGGCGGGAAGAGTGAGGTCTTTAAAGTTGAAGAAAAGTTGTAAGTTCGTTGCAGGTTGTTGAGCAGAGCCGCTGCTCATGAGAGTTTCTTGATCCTGGGGGTCAGGGCAGTCCTCTGAGGCTTCAGAGGTCGCTAGTCCCTGTTGGATGCATCGCTTGTTGCAGGTTTTCGACTCAGGTGACAGGCCGGTAGGGATGGGGCCAAAGCAGTTGTCGTCATCTCTCCAGGCTTTTAGGTCAGCAGTCCTTCTTTGTAGTTCAGGTTGCAGGAATATGATTTCCTGGGTTCAGGGTCACCCCTAAATACTCAATTTAGGGGTGTGTTTAGGTCTGGGAGGGCAGTAGCCAATGGCTACTGTCCTGGAGGGTGGCTACACCCTCTTTGTGCCTCATCCCTGTGGGGAGGGAGGCACATCCCAATCCTATTGGGGGAATCCTTCAAAACTAAGATGGAGGATTTCTAAAGGCAGGGGTCACCTCAGCTCAGGGCACCTTAGGGGCTGTCCTGACTGGTGGGTGACTCCTGCTTGAATTAGCCTTTGAGGCTCACTGCCAGGTATTACAGTCCCTGCAGGGGGCAGTGAGAAGCACCTCCACCCAGTGCAGGCTTTGTTTCTGTCCTCAGAGAGCATAAAGGCTCTCACCCCTGGGGGGCAGAATCTCGACTCAGTGGCAGACTGGCACTGACCAGTCAGTCCTGCACTGAAGGATTGGATAAATTACAGGGGGCATCTTCTAAGATGCCCTCTGTGTGCATTTTGTAATAAATCCAACACTGGCATCAGTGTGGGTTTATTATTCTAAGAAGTTTGATACCAAACTTCCCAGTATCCAGTGTAGCCATTATGGAGCTGTGGAGTTTGTTTTGACAAACTTCCAGACCATATACTTAATATGACCACACTGTACTTACAATGTCTAAGAATAGACTTAGACACTGTAGGGGCATATTGCTCATGCAGCTATGCCCTTACCTGTGGTATAGTGCACCCTGCCTTAGGGCTGTAAGGCCTGCTAGAGGGGTGACTTACCTATGCCACAAGCAGTATTTTGTGGGCATGGCATCCTGCCATGTCGACTTTGCCTTTTTCTCCCCACCAACACACACAATCTGCAATGGCAGTGTGCATGTGTTAGGTGAGGGGTCCCTTAGGGTGGCACAACACATGCTGCAGCCCTTAGGGACCTTCCCTGGTCACAGGGCCCTTGGTACCACTGGTACCTTTTACAAGGGACTTATCTGTGTGCCAGAGGTGTGCCAATTGTGGAAACAATGGTACATTTTTAGTGAAAGAACACTGGTGCTGGGGCCTGGTTAGCAGGGTCCCAGCACACTTCTCAGTCAAGTCAGCATCAATATCAGGCATAAAGTGTGATGTAATTGCAACAGGGAGCTATTGTCATACATATACATATATATATATATATATATATGTATATATATATATATGTATGTATATATATATATATGTATGTATGTATCTATATATATATATATATATATATATAATATATATATATATATATATATATATATATATTATATATATATATATATATATATATATATATATATATATAATTTAGTGTCGGTCGCCACTAGGTAGTTATAGGTAGGACCACGTTTCTATACAAAAAGTTTTCTTTTTACTTGCTTATATCTTTGGCAGCACTTGACGAATCTTCACGAAACTTTCCAAAACAAATTGCCAGTACTGTCAGCTGCTACGTGGAATGTTTCAGGGTGATCTATCCGGGTGGGGGGGAGGGTGGGCAGAGAAAAAAAGAAAAAGGGGGGTCCTGAAACACGTTTTTGCCATTCATTTCTCAATAGGGATTTTGAACAGCTATAGCGCAAAAACTATGGATGGAATTACACCAAATTTGGGAGTCCTGATGCTGGTCCTGGTCCAGAAAGAGTGCTTTTTTGTGTTGGTGTAATTCCGTTCAGTAGTTTTTGAGAAATTGAGGGGAAAATACATTTTTATATCTAGGGATGGGAAGGTTTCAGACCCCTAACGATCTCGCACTGAGATCTGATTTACTGATAACACTTCAACAACAGAAGCTGTTGAAGTGTTGTTAGCCATCTCAGTTGGGTTGTGTTCTGGCTGATCTTTCATTAAATAAACCACGTTTTAAAGGTAAATTGTAATAGATGAAGAGAACAAGGATTTGATGATCAATTTAATTAGAGATGATGTAGATGAATTCCTACTAAAATACCCACTTGAAAAATCTCAAACACATATTGTCCAGTCAAGGGCCTAAATTAATGTTTTGACTCACAAAGAAACATAGTTTGAGAAATATAACTTTCACAGTTTTACAGCTGGACGAATGTATAGATGATTCTGCAACTTGAAAATTAGTTGCACATTGTGAATTCCGTAAATTCAATAATGTGGAAGCAGCGTCAATGTGAGTTATTGAAGGGTATCATACAGCAGCCCTGTGAAAACAAACAGGTCTGAGGGAAATAGTTTGGTTTCCTGTTAGTTAAGAATGTAATTCAGTCATGCCATCTCTGCCAATGTACAGGAAAACCATCACCACCAGAGTAATTAATCATGTCCGCTCTTCTGGATGCTTTTGGGTCTACTGTAACAATTGATATTTTATTGGCTAATCGGCTCTGGAAAAAATTGTAATTTTAATAGATGACATTTTTCAGTTGTTTTAAAAAATATTATCTATGTCAGCAATGGAAATGCTTCCTATTTTAGATTAACTATTTGCGGAGTAGAGCATACCTACTACGTGCAAGTCTGGCAATGGGCCCTCACTGGCGGTGGAGAATTTAGACAGTCCATGCGGTATTCAGGAATCAATCATCGGAAGATTATGCCATTGAGGCTCCAAGGCAATGGGATGGCTGTAAGATGTATAGCAAATAAAGGAAAGCAGTGCAGTGTGCAAAAAATGAACAATCTCCGCACATCAATCACTTTGTCCTTCTCTTTGAGGTTATTGTGGAATGCTACAGGGCTTCACGGGTAAATCCCCATCTGACTTAATGTCTGGACTGATTTACGTATCATTGACACCTTTCTTTAATGGCACAAAGAATGCCTCTTACATGATGAATGGGGTGGTACCCAGAGGAATTAAATGTGTTTAAGATTAATTCAAGCATGAAAGCATCTCAGTCACTGTTCAACTGTCTGTAGAGCATCTAGTAACTGAGTACAGTGATTTGCGGGTTTGAATACTGAAGCGCAATGATTGCAAGATAGGCATACTGACCAAGGGGGTCTTATTGCACTTGTAAAAAACAGTTCATGAATCACAGCCAGTGGTGGATGTGATCATTCACGAGGGACCACAGTAGATCTGTTTACAATAGAAATGGATCATATGCTGCAGCAGGGATTTAACATGGACACGTTGGTCGTGGGGCTGCTAGTTCGTAAGTATAGAGATTTTACCTGCCCCACAGAGCACTTCCTTGTATTCCTGTTTATCCATGGATTATCAATGCTCACACCTGGATCAGCATAGTTTGGCTGTGTATTTGACGCAGTCCCATACAATGGTCCATAGACGTTTGACACGTTACTCATGTAGGTGATTGGCACATCCTGGTGAGGACTTGTGTATTTGCTGGAATTCCACTTCACCACCCTGGTAATGGTCCTAGTGACAGATATGTAGCCTGTGTTCTTAAGCAGCATTCAGGTTGTATGTATTTATAGTGCTTCCATCATAGTGAGTACAGTGACCTATACATTGAGTGACCTCACTTGCTATGCATGATGAGCTTGTTTCATGACAAAAGCACTATGTTTAACACGTGAAATTAACGACAAAATACACCACACCTTACATAGAAACCAAGGGAAGCAATTAAAGATAATGTATTCCAAAGGAAAATGGCTGCACGCATCTAAACATCTATTGTGCACACATAAAACAACTGAAAAATTAGGCATGAATAAAGCAAGCTATAACTAAACCCAGGCAGTGGTCCCACAGCAAGAAGGTAAAGCCTCAAATGCATTTCCTGTTTAGGTTGAGGCCTACCAGACAGTGCAGCTGTCTGGTTTACTAACAACATCTTGGGGACATTCAGAAAACTTCCCTGGGAATGCATTCCACCCATTGCTTACCATTGGCTTTTGGGTTTGTAACTCACATTTTCTTGCTTTCTATTTGATGACTTAATTTGTTTTAGGCTATGCAGCTTCAGTTTGTCCCTTCCCTTGCCCAAATCTTATTTACAGTATCGATCCAAGTGCCCCCTTTCTGTATACAGTTCTTTAAATCTTGTTCGTATCATGTCACAATTGCTGTGCATTCAAAGACAGAAGACAGATGTCAGGCTCTATCTTCTAAGGGAGTTTGGTGTCTACTTTTCTTTCTATGACTTCAAAGTGAGAGGTTTTATGTGACAGCCATGCTGGCTCCTAGGGGTAATTCCGATGTGTGGTGGAAACAAATATTTTAATACCAATACAACAAATCAATTCAGAAGATGATGACATTTCCACACATTGTAGTTTGTGCACTGTATACTTTTATCAGTAAAACTGTATGTCTGTGCAACTGTACTGGTCATTTCAATTGAAGATGTGTTGTCTGTAATGGCAGTGTGCTACTACACCATACATACTCCACTTTACCCTCTTGACTCTACTCTGTACTACTCCACGCCACTGCACTCTACTCTGCACCATTCACACTACACCATTCCACTCTATGCCACTTCAGTCTATGCCTCTCTACCCTGCATTACTCTACACCAATGTACTCTACCACACTACTGCACTTTCACCAGTGCATTCTACACCACTCCACTCTATGCCAATGCACTCTACTCTATCCCACTGCACTCTATGCCACTGCACCCTATGTCACTGCACTCTATCCTACACCACTCCACTCTACAGAATGCCATTCCACTCTACAGCACTTCACTCTACTCTGAAAAAATCTACTCTGCGTCACTCCATTGTACGTGACTGCAATCTGTGCCACTGCACACCACTCAAAATGCACTTTATGCTAATGCACTCTACGCCACTTTACTCAAAAGTAATGCACTCTTTGCCACTGCCCTCTATGCCAATCTTCTCTGTACCACTGCACTCTATGCCTCTTTATTCTACTCTGCAACACTTTACGCCTCTGCACTCTACATCATTGTACTCCATGCCTCTGTACTCCATGCTATGCTGTTCTGCTCTGCTCCACTGTACTCTATGCACTGCTCTCTATGCCACTCTACTCAGCACCATTTTACTTCACTGCATTCTATGCCTATGCACTCTATGCCACTATAGTATACACCACTGCACTCTATGACAGCCTATTTTGCATCACTGCCACTCAACTCTACACCACTCTACTCCATGCCACTGCAGTCTAGTCTGCACCACTCTTCTCTATGCCACTCTATGCCATTCAACTCTGTGCCACTACACTCTACACCGTTCAACTCTGCATCACTCCACTCTGCGCCACTGCACTCTACGTTGCACCACTCCATTCTGCACCACTCCCCTATACACCACTGCACTCTACATCAAGCCACTCTAAGCTACTCTAATTTACTCTGCACCACTGCACTCTACTATACTGCACTCTACAGCACTCTATGCAACTACACTATACATTGCTTCACTCTACTCTGAAACATTGTACTCTATGCCACTGTACTCGACATCACTTTACTTAAAACCAATTTACTTCATGCCACTGCACTGTACCCCACTATACTATACTGTACTGCAACACTATATGCCACTGCACTTCAAACCACTGCACTCTAAGCCATTACATTCTAAGCCTCTGCACTTTAAGCCATTGCACACTACACCACTGGACTCTATGCCACTGAACTTCATGCCACTGCTCTCTTTGCTACTTTACTGTGCACCACTCTATTCTATGCCACTGCACTCTAAGCCACACTACTCTACACCACTGTACTCAACAACACTCTACTCTGCAACACTCCACTCCTTGCCTCTGCACCCTATGCCACTTCACCACTCTGATCTATGCCATTGATCTCTACGCCACTCTAATGTACTGTACACCACTGCACTGTATGCCACTTCACTCTACACCTCTGTACTCTACTCGGCACCACACTACTCTGTGTCAATGCACTCTACTTTACTATGCACCACAGAACTTTTTGCCATTGCACTGTACACCACTCCAGTCTAGGCCACTCCACTCCACTCCACACCACTCCACGCCATTGCACTCTAAGCCACTACTCTATGCCACTCAACCCTGCCCCACACTCCACTCAATGCCACTGCAACACTCCAATCTATGCCACTTTACGCTATTCTTGAACAATCTACTGTACACCACTGCACTCTGTCATTCTACTCTAGGCCACTGCACTCTGTCTAATGTACTCTACACCACTTTGCTCAAAACTAATGCACTCTGTGTCCCTGCACTCTACCCTACTTTACTTTACTCTGCAGCACTCTGCGCCATTGCAGGCTATGCCACTGCACACCATTGCGCTCTACGTCACTGCACTCTACACCACTCTATTCTACTCTGCACCACTGTACTGTATGTCACTGATCTCTACAGCACTCTGCTCTGCAACACTTTACTCCACACCACTGCTGTCTTCGCCATTGCACTCTACACCGCCACACTCTAAGAAACCTTGCTCTGCTAGACTGCATTCTCTGCATTTGAACTCTACACCACTGCATGCTACGCCTCTCTACACCATTGCACTCTGCATCACTGCACTCTATGGCACTCTATTCTACTATGCACCGCTGTAATGTATATATCTGCCCTCTACAGCACTCTACAGCACTCTAATATGCAACAGTCTACTCTATGCCACCTCACTCCATGTCAATGGAATCTACACCACTGCACTCTAAGACACTCTTCTCTGCAACACTCATTTCTACGCCACTGCACTCTACACCACTGTACTCTACACCTCTGCACTTTATCCTGCACCACTCCACTTTATCTTTCACTGTAATATGAAACAATCTACTCTATGCCACTCTGCTCCACCCTGCACTACTCCACTCTATTCCATTGCACTCTACACCACTGCAATCTATGCTGCATCACTCCACTCTCCCCTGCTCTTTACCACTCAATTCTACGCCACTCTACTCTATGTCACTGCTTTCTACAGCATTTTACTCAAAGCCAATGCACTCTAAGCCACAGCACTCTTTGAAATCTACTCTGCACCACTGCATTCTAGTCCTCTCTACTCCAATCTGCAATACTCAACTCTGACTGTCTACTCCATCAAACTCTACTCCACTCTGGCACTCCGCTCCACTTAATGCCACTCCACTCTACAACAATCTACTCCCCTCTTTGCCACTCTATGACACTATTCCACTGTATGGCACTCTACACAATTCCCTCTACGCCACACAATGCACTTTGCTCCACTCTATTCTACGACACACTACCCCACTCCTACTCTACTCTATGCCATTCCAGTACTCTACTTTATGCCACTCCACACCACTCTGACACACTATGGCAACCCACAATACTTTACTCCACTCTGTGCCATTTCACTCTACTACAGTACTCCACTCTATGCCACTCCACTTTACAACACCCTACTCTGCTTTAGACCATTCTACTCTACAGCACTCTCATCCACTCTATGCAACACCCTCTATGCTTTACACCACTCAGTGCCACTCTATGCCACTCTACTCTACGACACTCTACTCCACTCTGAGACTAAACTTCATGCTATACCACTCAACTCTACAACACTTTATTCCATGACACACTTCCCCCTCCACAACACTCCATAACACAACACCACTTCTCCCTATGCCACTCCAATAGACTCCACTTCACTCCCTGCTACTCAACTCTACTCTAGAACACTTCAAACCACTCCATAACACCCCACTCTACTTCATAAGACTCTACTTTATGACACTCCACTCTGTGCCACTCTCCTTTACACTGCTAACTTTCAGCCATGCTGAACAGTTGCCAAGCTGGTGTACAACATGGCTAAAACATATTGGCAAAGCCAACAGCTCTTGCATAGGTGAGACCTATTGGCTTTGCCAATGCTTGTTTTAGGCGTCCCCCAGAATGCATATCCAGTACTCTTCATAGCACGTGGCATTGACAGGCATCATTGTACAAAGCAAAGAGTGTCTTTTATGGTGTAAAGGCTGACTTACTGACCAATGATGGATTTAAGCAGAAGTCTAAAACACAAGCCCCCTTGTGGCAATGATGACCATGATGTTAAGCTTGTCTGCAACACTTAGGACTCCTGCCAATGGGTGGGATCACAGATATTGGTGTTTCACTCGTCCTGGGTCTTGAGCTGAAGTATCAAAGGAAACAGTTTAAAGTTCAATCCTTGAACGGTAGGAAGAAGGATGACAGATACAGCCTGGCTGGTGCAAACCAGCTATAGGGCTGCTGTACAGTTATGTTTTTTATGGATAACATTTCAAATACAGTAAACTCTCACTTCTTTTAGGGAACTTTATTCTATGTGAGTAGGCCCTGGCATAAGTCATTGGAAGTAATATTCATAAATATGCTTACAAAGAGACAATCATTCCAACAAGTACTGCAATATTGGGATATTTCCAATAAGGCAGTAGTCTGTTTTTCAATTTCCACAAGAGGATGACCTGTCTGCCTCTTTCAAATACAGATGGTTAAAAGTAAAACCTGTTTATAGTCTTTCATTTAGTTGCAGGAACCACAGTCAGCTTTCCCTGGTATCACTGACACGGTTAGAAGGTGATTCCTTACTGATATTTAGACTGAGCCATTGTGTGAATGACTGATCAATGATACAGCACTTCGTCAATAAAGGCATACATTTGCTCTCCTGGCCTTCATTGATGGGTATGAGGTCCCGTAGGTAGAGCTTGGACTTCAGCGAGAATACATGTAATGAGAAGAGGCTAGGAAGATCATTTAAAAAAATTATCCAATCTCCAACAACCCATTCATCTGCTGAATGCATGGTACTTTCTTGAAGAATTATATACCTCCTACTACCCATGATAAAGCATTGAAGCATTTTGCAGATGGGCAGCACATTTCTCTGTGTAGCCCTGTGTGAGAAATTGGGCTGTTGGTTGACTGGGGTGTGAGCCCTGGTCAAGCAACAGCCACAATCCCTTACAGGGTGAACCACAGAAAGTCACTAATTTAACCCGTGCTTAACCCTGGGTAGCTTGGCACAAAAAGCAGTCAGGCTAAACTTAGAGGCAATGTGTTAAGTATTTATGCAGCACACAAACAGCAATATAATGAAACACAACACAATAAAACTCCCAACCCAATTGAGAAAAATAGAAAACACTTAATAAATTATTTGACACCAAAACCATCAAAATCCAATTAGTAGAACCAGAGGTATGAATTTTTAAAGTTGAAAATAGCAAGTCCTCCGTTTTAGAAAATGGGCACCTTTAGCACTACAACCAAGGGTCCAGAAGTGGATGGAGACCATTTGGGAGTTCAAAACTCTTCTAAGCTGGATCCAGGTATGTGTTCAAGATGGGGGGACCCTGTTATATCCTTGTGGCTCTGAACAGGAGGCCATCTGAACTAGTCCTTGGAGTCACTTCTGAAGTCCTTGGTGCAGATGAAGATGCCGGGCTCGACAGCAGGGTTCTGAAGATTCAGAGGCTCCTGGCAGCAAAGCAGTCCTTGCAGGTACAGCAGCAGTCTGGTAGAGTGCACAGCAGGTCAAAGCAGCAGGCAGTCCTCTAATAGTCCTTCTGTAGGAACAAAAGAGAGCTGAAGAGTGGGTCTGAGAGCCCTATTTCATTCCCTGGTGCCCTGCTCCTTGAAGGTGAGAGAAGTTTCCAGAAGGGTTCTTTGAAGTTTCCTGTCTCCAAAGCCCTGGCTCTTAGCTGTCTGCACAGAACAGGGATTAAAAGGAGGCACATCATTATTTATAATGGGCCTCAATGTGCTTTGCAGGATTAGCATCAACATTTTTTACATTAATCCTGCAAAGCGCCTGTAGGAAGTTGGCTCTGTATGTGCTATTTCAAAGTAAGGAATAGCATGCACAGAGTCCAAGGGTTCCCCTTAGAGGTAAAATAGTGGTAAAAATAGATAATACTAATGCTCTATTTTGTGGTAGTGTGGTCGAGCAGTAGGCTTATCCAAGGAGTAGTGTTAAGCATTTGTTGTACATACACATAGACAATAAATGAGGTACACACACTCAGAGACAAATCCAGCCAATAGGTTTTGTTATAGAAAAATATCTTTTCTTAGTTTATTTTAAGAACCACAGGTTCAAATTTAACATGTAATATCTTGTTTGAAAGGTATTGCAGGTAAGTACATTAGGAACTTTGAATCATTTCAATTGCATGTATACTTTTCAAGTTATTCACAAATAGCTGTTTTAAAAGTGGACACAGTGCAATTTTCACAGTTCCTGGGGGAGGTAAGTTTTTGTTAGTTTTACCAGGTAAGTAAGACACTTACAGGGTTCAGTTCTTGGTCCAAGGTAGCCCACCGTTGGGGGTTCAGAGCAACCCCAAAGTCACCACACCAGCAGCTCAGGGCCGGTCAGGTGCAGAGTTCAAAGTGGTGCCCAAAACGCATAGGCTAGAATGGAGAGAAGGGGGTGCCCCGGTTCCGGTCTGCTTGCAGGTAAGTACCCGCGTCTTCGGAGGGCAGACCAGGGGGGTTTTGTAGGGCACCGGGGGGGACACAAGCCCACACAGAAATGTCACCCTCAGCAGCGCGGGGGCGGCCGGGTGCAGTGTAGAAACAAGCGTCGGGTTTGCAATGTTAGTCTATGAGAGATCAACGGATCTCTTCAGCGCTGCAGGCAGGCAAGGGGGGGCTTCCTCGGGGAAACCTCCACTTGGGCAAGGGAGAGGGACTCCTGGGGGTCACTTCTCCAGTGAAAGTCCGGTCCTTCAGGTCCTGGGGGCTGCGGGTGCAGGGTCTTTTCCAGGCGTCGGGACTTAGGTTTCAGAGAGTCGCGGTCAGGGGAAGCCTCGGGATTCCCTCTGCAGGCGGCGCTGTGGGGGCTCAGGGGGGGACAGGTTTTGGTACTCACAGTCGGAGAGTAGTCCGGGGGTCCTCCCTGAGGTGTTGGTTCTCCACCAGCCGAGTCGGGGTCGCCGGGTGCAGTGTTGCAAGTCTCACGCTTCTTGCGGGGAGTTGCAGGGGTCTTTAAAGCTGCTCCTTGAAACAAAGTTGCAGTCTTTTTGGAGCAGGTCCGCTGTCCTCGGGAGTTTCTTGTCTTTTTCGAAGCAGGGCAGTCCTCAGAGGATTCAGAGGTCGCTGGTCCCTTGGAAGGCGTCGCTGGAGCAGAGTTCTTTGGAAGGCAGGAGACAGGCCGGTGAGTTTCTGGAGCCAAGGCAGTTGTCGTCTTCTGGTCTTCCTCTGCAGGGGTTTTCAGCTAGGCAGTCCTTCTTCTTGTAGTTTGCAGGAATCTAATTTTCTAGGGTTCAGGGTAGCCCTTAAATACTAAATTTAAGGGTGTGTTTAGGTCTGGGGGGTTAGTAGCCAATGGCTACTAGCCCTGAGGGTGGGTACACCCTCTTTGTGCCTCCTCCCAAGGGGAGGGGGTCACAATCCTAACCCTATTGGGGGAATCCTCCATCTGCAAGATGGAGGATTTCTAAAAGTTAGAGTCACCTCAGCTCAGGACACCTTAGGGGCTGTCCTGACTGGCCAGTGACTCCTCCTTGTTGCTTTCTTTGTTCCCTCCAGCCTTGCCGCCAAAAGTGGGGGCCGTGGCCGGAGGGGGCGGGCAACTCCACTAAGCTGGAGTGCCCTGCTGGGCTGTGACAAAGGGGTGAGCCTTTGAGGCTCACCGCCAGGTGTTACAGCTCCTGCCTGGGGGAGGTGTTAGCATCTCCACCCAGTGCAGGCTTTGTTACTGGCCTCAGAGTGACAAAGGCACTCTCCCCATGGGGCCAGCAACATGTCTCTAGTGTGGCAGGCTGCTGGAATTAGTCAGCCTACACAGACAGTTGGTTAAGTTTCAGGGGGCACCTCTAAGGTGCCCTCTGGGGTGTATTTTGCAATAAAATGTACATTGGCATCAGTGTGCATTTATTGTGCTGAGAAGTTTGATACCAAACTTCCCAGTTTTCAGTGTAGCCATTATGGTGCTGTGGAGTTCGTGTTTGACAAACTCCCAGACCATATACTCTTATGGCTACCCTGCACTTACAATGTCTAAGGTTTTGTTTAGACACTGTAGGGGTACCATGCTCATGCACTGGTACCCTCACCTATGGTATAGTGCACCCTGCCTTAGGGCTGTAAGGCCTGCTAGAGGGGTGACTGACCTATACTTGCATAGGCAGTGAGAGGCTGGCATGGCACCCTGAGGGGAGTGCCATGTCGACTTACTCGTTTTGTTCTCACTAGCACACACAAGCTGGCAAGCAGTGTGTCTGTGCTGAGTGAGAGGTCTCCAGGGTGGCATAAGACATGCTGCAGCCCTTAGAGACCTTCCTTGGCATCAGGGCCCTTGGTACTAGAAGTACCAGTTACAAGGGACTTATCTGGATGCCAGGGTCTGCCAATTGTGGATACAAAAGTACAGGTTAGGGAAAGAACACTGGTGCTGGGGCCTGGTTAGCAGGCCTCAGCACACTTTCAATTGTAAACATAGCATCAGCAAAGGCAAAAAGTCAGGGGGCAACCATGCCAAGGAGGCATTTCCTTACACAACCCCCCCCCAAACGAAAGAGGATGAGACTAACCTTTCCCAAGAGAGTCTTCATTTTCTAAGTGGAAGAACCTGGAAAGGCCATCTGCATTGGCATGGGCAGTCCCAGGTCTGTGTTCCACTATAAAGTCCATTCCCTGTAGGGAGATGGACCACCTCAACAGTTTAGGATTTTCACCTTTCATTTGCATCAGCCATTTGAGAGGTCTGTGGTCAGTTTGAACTAGGAAGTGAGTCCCAAAGAGGTATGGTCTCAGCTTCTTCAGGGACCAAACCACAGCAAAGGCCTCCCTCTCAATGGCACTCCAACGCTGCTCCCTGGGGAGTAACCTCCTGCTAATGAAAGCAACAGGCTGGTCAAGGCCATCATCATTTGTTTGGGACAAAACTGCCCCTATCCCATGTTCAGAGGCATCTGTCTGCACAATGAACTGCTTAGAATAATCTGGAGCTTTTAGAACTGGTGCTGAGCACATTGCTTGTTTCAGGGTGTCAAAGGCCTGTTGGCATTCCACAGTCCAGTTCACTTTCTTGGGCATTTTCTTGGAGGTGAGTTCAGTGAGGGCTGTCACAATGGATCCATATCCCTTCACAAACCTCCTGTAATACCCAGTCAAGCCAAGGAATGCCCTGACTTGAGTCTGGGTTTTTGGAGCTACCCAGTCCAGAATAGTCTGGATCTTGGGTTGGAGTGGCTGAACTTGGCCTCCACCTACAAGGTGGCCCAAGTAAACCACAGTTCCCTGCCCTATCTGGCATTTGGATGCCTTGATAGAGAGGCCTGCAGATTGCAGAGCCTTTAAAACCTTCTTTAGGTGGACCAGGTGATCCTGCCAGGTGGAGCTAAAGACAGCAATATCATCAAGATAAGCTGTGCTAAAGGACTCCAAGCCAGCAAGGACTTGATTCACCAACCTTTGGAAGGTGGCAGGGGCATTCTTTAAACCAAAGGGCATAACAGTAAACTGATAATGCCCATCAGGTGTTGAGAATGCTGTTTTCTCTTTTGCTCCAGGTGCCATTTTTATTTGCCAGTACCCTGCTGTCAAGTCAAAGGTACTTAAGAATTTGGCAGCACCTAACTTATCTATGAGCTCATCAGCTCTAGGAATTGGATGAGCATCTGTCTTGGTGACAGAATTGAGCCCTCTGTAATCCACACAAAACCTCATCTCTTTCTTTCCATCTTTGGTGTGAGGTTTGGGGACTAAGACCACTGGGCTAGCCCAGGGGCTGTCAGAGCGCTCAATTACTCCCAATTCTAGCATCTTGTGGACTTCCACCTTGATGCTTTCCTTAACATGGTCAGACTGTCTAAAGATTTTGTTTTTGACAGGCATGCTGTCTCCTGTGTCCACATCATGGGTACACAGGTGTGTCTGACCAGGGGTTAAGGAGAAGAGTTCAGGAAACTGTTGTAGGACTCTCCTACAATCAGCTTGCTGTTGGCCAGAGAGGGTGTCTGAGTAGATCACTCCATCTACTGAGCCATCTTTTGGGTCTGATGACAGAAGATCAGGGAGAGGTTCACTCTCTGCCTCCTGATCCTCATCTGTTACCATCAACAGATTCACATCAGCCCTGTCATGGAAGAGCTTAAGGCGGTTCACATGGATCACCCTCTTGGGGCTCCTGCTTGTGCCCAGGTCCACCAGGTAGGTGACCTGACTCTTCCTTTCTAGCACTGGGTAAGGGCCACTCCATTTGTCCTGGAGTGCCCTGGGAGCCACAGGCTCCAGAACCCAGACTTTCTGCCCTGGTTGGAACTCAACCAGTGCAGCCTTTTGGTCATACCAAAACTTCTGGAACTGTTGGCTGGCCTCAAGGTTTTTGGTTGCCTTTTCCATGTATTCTGCCATTCTAGAGCGAAGGCCAAGTACATAGTCCTCTATGTCTTGTTTAGGCTCATGAAGAGGTCTCTCCCAGCCTTCTTTAACAAGAGCAAGTGGTCCCCTTACAGGGTGACCAAACAGAAGTTCAAAGGGTGAGAATCCTACTCCCTTCTGTGGCACCTCTCTGTAAGCAAAAAGCAGACATGGCAAGAGGACATCCCATCTCCTTTTGAGTTTTTCTGGGAGCCCCATGATCATGCCTTTTAATGTCTTGTTGAATCTCTCAACTAAGCCATTAGTTTGTGGATGGTATGGTGTAGTGAATTTGTAAGTCACTCCACACTCATTCCACATGTGTTTTAGGTATGCTGACATGAAGTTGGTACCTCTGTCAGACACCACCTCCTTAGGGAAACCCACTCTGGTAAAGATACCAATGAGGGCCTTGGCTACTGCAGGGGCAGTAGTCGACCTAAGGGGAATAGCTTCAGGATACCTAGTAGCATGATCCACTACTACTAGGATGTACATATTTCCTGAGGCTGTGGGAGGTTCCAGTGGACCAACTATGTCCACACCCACTCTTTCAAAGGGGACCCCCACCACTGGAAGTGGAATGAGGGGGGCCTTTGGGTGCCCACCTGTCTTACCACTGGATTGACAGGTGGGGCAGGAGAGGCAAAACTCCTTAACCTTCTGGGACATATTGGGCCAGTAGAAGTGGTTGACTAACCTCTCCCACGTCTTGGTTTGTCCCAAATGCCCAGCAAGGGGAATGTCATGGGCTAAGGTCAGAATAAACTCTCTGAACGACTGAGGCACTACCACTCTCCTAGTGGCACCAGGTTTGGGGTCTCTGGCCTCAGTGTACAGGAGTCCATCTTCCCAATAGACCCTATGTGTTCCATTTTTCTTGCCCTTGGACTCTTCAGCAGCTTGCTGCCTAAGGCCTTCAAGAGAGGGACAAGTTTCTTGTCCCTTACACAGCTCCTCCCTTGAGGGTCCCCCTGGGCCTAAGAGCTCAACCTGATAAGGTTCAAGCTCCAAAGGCTCAGTTCCCTCAGAGGGCAGAACTTCTTCCTGAGAAGAGAGGTTCCCTTTTTCTGACTGTGTTGCAGTTGGTTTCCCAACTGACTTTCCTTTTCTCTTGGTAGGCTGGGCCATTTTTCCAGACTCCAGCTCTACTTTTTCACCCTGTGCCTTGCATTGTGCTCTTGTTTTTACACACACCAGTTCAGGGATACCCAGCATGGCTGCATGGGTTTTTAGTTCTACCTCAGCCCATGCTGAGGACTCCAGGTCATTTCCAAGCAGACAGTCTACTGGGATGTTTGAGGAGACCACCACCTGTTTCAGGCCATTGACCCCCCCCCATTCTAAAGTTACCATTGCCATGGGATGTGCTTTAGTTTGATTGTCAGCATTGGTGACTGTATAAGTTTTTCCAGTCAGGTATTGGCCAGGGGAAACCAGTTTCTCTGTCACCATGGTGACACTGGCACCTGTATCCCTCAGGCCCTCTACACTTGTCCCATTAATAAAGAGCTGCGGCCTGTATTTTTGCATGTTAGGCGGCCAGGCAGCTAGTGTGGCTAAATCCACCCCACCCTCAGAGACTAGAGTAGCTTCAGTGTGGACCCTGATTTGCTCTGGGCACACTGTTGATCCCACTTGGAGACTAGCCATTCCAGTGTTACCTGGATTGGAGTTTGGAGTGGAACTTTTCTTGGGACAGGCCTTGTCTCCAGTTTGGTGTCCAGACTGACTACAGTTTCGACACCAGGCCTTTTTGGGATCAAAGTTTTTACCCTTGTACCCAGGATTGTTTTGTGAAGAGGCTCTGGGCCCACCCTCCTGTGCAGGTTTTTGGGGGCCTTTAGAAGACTCTTGACTATTTTTATTTTTGGTTGTCTCACCACCTTTCCCCTGGGGAGGTTTTGTGACCCCTTTCTTTTGGTCACCCCCTGTGGAAGTTTTGGACACCCTAGTCTTGACCCAATGGTCCGCCTTCTTTCCCAATTCTTGGGGAGAAATTGGTCCTAGGTCTACCAGATGCTGATGCAGTTTATCATTGAAACAATTACTTAACAGGTGTTCTTTCACAAATAAATTGTACAGCCCATCATAATTACTTACACCACTGCCTTGAATCCAACCATCTAGTGTTTTTACTGAGTAGTCTACAAAGTCAACCCAGGTCTGGCTCGAGGATTTTTGAGCCCCCCTGAATCTAATCCTATACTCCTCAGTGGAGAATCCAAAGCCCTCAATCAGGGTACCCTTCATGAGGTCATAAGATTCTGCATCTTGTCCAGAGAGTGTGAGGAGTCTATCCCTACACTTTCCTGTGAACATTTCCCAAAGGAGAGCACCCCAGTGAGATTTGTTCACTTTTCTGGTTACACAAGCCCTCTCAAAAGCTGTGAACCATTTGGTGATGTCATCACCATCTTCATATTTAGTTACAATCCCTTTAGGGATTTTCAACATGTCAGGAGAATCTCTGACCCTATTTATGTTGCTGCCACCATTGATGGGTCCTAGGCCCATCTCTTGTCTTTCCCTCTCTATGGCTAGGATCTGTCTTTCCAAAGCCAATCTTTTGGCCATCCTGGCTAACTGGATGTCCTCTTCACTGGATTTATCCTCAGTGATTTCAGAGGTGTTGGTCTCTCCTGTGAGGGAACCAGCATCTCTGACTATTATTTTTGGAGTCAGGGTTTGAGAGACCCTGTTCTCCCTAGATAGGACTGGTAGGGGGGATTTTTCCTTCTGGTCACTATCCTCTTCCTCTGAGTTGCCACCCTCAGAGGGGTTGGCCTTTTCAAACTCTGCCAAAAGCTCCTGGAGCTGTATTTTGGTAGGTTTGGGGCCCATTGTTATTTTCTTTATTTTACAGAGTGACCTTAGCTCCCTCATCTTAAGATGGAGGTAAGGTGTGGTGTCGAGTTCCACCACAGTCACATCTGTGCTAGACATTTTGCTTCTAAAAGTTGGAATACTTTTTAAGAATCTACAACTGGTTCTAGAATCTAATTCAAACTTTTACAACCTTTTAAACTCTAAAAGAAATGCTAAACAGGATCTAACACAAGGCCCTAGCAGGTCTTTTAAGAATTTAGAAAACTTTTCAAATTGCAAAAATCAATTTCTAATGACAATTTTGGAATTTGTCGTGTGATCAGGGATTGGCTGAGTAGTCCAGCAAATGCAAAGTCTTGTACCCCACCGCTGATCCACCAATGTAGGAAGTTGGCTCTGTATGTGCTATTTCAAAGTAAGGAATATCATGCACAGAGTCCAAGGGTTCCCCTTACAGGTAAAATAGTGGTAAAAATAGATAACACTAATGCTCTATTTTGTGGTAGTGTGGTCGAGCAGTAGGCTTATCCAAGGAGTAGTGTTAAGCATTTGTTGTACATACACATAGACAATAAATGAGGTACACACACTCAGAGACAAATCCAGCCAATAGGTTTTGTTATAGAAAAATATCTTTTCTTAGTTTATTTTAAGAACCACAGGTTCAAATTTAACATGTAATATCTTGTTTGAAAGGTATTGCAGGTAAGTACATTAGGAACTTTGAATCATTTCAATTGCATGTATACTTTTCAAGTTATTCACAAATAGCTGTTTTAAAAGTGGACACAGTGCAATTTTCACAGTTCCTGGGGGAGGTAAGTTTTTGTTAGTTTTACCAGGTAAGTAAGACACTTACAGGGTTCAGTTCTTGGTCCAAGGTAGCCCACCGTTGGGGGTTCAGAGCAACCCCAAAGTCACCACACCAGCAGCTCAGGGCCGGTCAGGTGCAGAGTTCAAAGTGGTGACCAAAACGCATAGGCTAGAATGGAGAGAAGGGGGTGCCCCGGTTCCGGTCTGCTTGCAGGTAAGTACCCGCGTCTTCGGAGGGCAGACCAGGGGGGTTTTGTAGGGCACCGGGGGGGACACAAGCCCACACAGAAATTTCACCCTCAGCAGCGCGGGGGCGGCCGGGTGCAGTGTAGAAACAAGCGTCGGGTTTGCAATGTTAGTCTATGAGAGATCAACGGATCTCTTCAGCGCTGCAGGCAGGCAAGGGGGGGCTTCCTCGGGGAAACCTCCACTTGGGCAAGGGAGAGGGACTCCTGGGGGTCACTTCTCCAGTGAAAGTCCGGTCCTTCAGGTCCTGGGGGCTGCGGGTGCAGGGTCTTTTCCAGGCGTCGGGACTTAGGTTTCAGAGAGTCGCGGTCAGGGGAAGCCTCGGGATTCCCTCTGCAGGCGGCGCTGTGGGGGCTCAGGGGGGGACAGGTTTTGGTACTCACAGTCGGAGAGTAGTCCGGGGGTCCTCCCTGAGGTGTTGGTTCTCCACCAGCCGAGTCGGGGTCGCCGGGTGCAGTGTTGCAAGTCTCACGCTTCTTGCGGGGAGTTGCAGGGGTCTTTAAAGCTGCTCCTTGAAACAAAGTTGCAGTCTTTTTGGAGCAGGTCCGCTGTCCTCGGGAGTTTCTTGTCTTTTTCGAAGCAGGGCAGTCCTCAGAGGATTCAGAGGTCGCTGGTCCCTTGGAAGGCGTCGCTGGAGCAGAGTTCTTTGGAAGGCAGGAGACAGGCCGGTGAGTTTCTGGAGCCAAGGCAGTTGTCGTCTTCTGGTCTTCCTCTGCAGGGGTTTTCAGCTAGGCAGTCCTTCTTCTTGTAGTTTGCAGGAATCTAATTTTCTAGGGTTCAGGGTAGCCCTTAAATACTAAATTTAAGGGTGTGTTTAGGTCTGGGGGGTTAGTAGCCAATGGCTACTAGCCCTGAGGGTGGGTACACCCTCTTTGTGCCTCCTCCCAAGGGGAGGGGGTCACAATCCTAACCCTATTGGGGGAATCCTCCATCTGCAAGATGGAGGATTTCTAAAAGTTAGAGTCACCTCAGCTCAGGACACCTTAGGGGCTGTCCTGACTGGCCAGTGACTCCTCCTTGTTGCTTTCTTTGTTCCCTCCAGCCTTGCCGCCAAAAGTGGGGGCCGTGGCCGGAGGGGGCGGGCAACTCCACTAAGCTGGAGTGCCCTGCTGGGCTGTGACAAAGGGGTGAGCCTTTGAGGCTCACCGCCAGGTGTTACAGCTCCTGCCTGGGGGAGGTGTTAGCATCTCCACCCAGTGCAGGCTTTGTTACTGGCCTCAGAGTGACAAAGGCACTCTCCCCATGGGGCCAGCAACATGTCTCTAGTGTGGCAGGCTGCTGGAATTAGTCAGCCTACACAGACAGTCGGTTAAGTTTCAGGGGGCACCTCTAAGGTGCCCTCTGGGGTGTATTTTGCAATAAAATGTACACTGGCATCAGTGTGCATTTATTGTGCTGAGAAGTTTGATACCAAACTTCCCAGTTTTCAGTGTAGCCATTATGGTGCTGTGGAGTTCGTGTTTGACAAACTCCCAGACCATATACTCTTATGGCTACCCTGCACTTACAATGTCTAAGGTTTTGTTTAGACACTGTAGGGGTACCATGCTCATGCACTCGTACCCTCACCTATGGTATAGTGCACCCTGCCTTAGGGCTGTAAGGCCTGCTAGAGGGGTGACTGACCTATACTTGCATAGGCAGTGAGAGGCTGGCATGGCACCCTGAGGGGAGTGCCATGTCGACTTACTCGTTTTGTTCTCACTAGCACACACAAGCTGGCAAGCAGTGTGTCTATGCTGAGTGAGAGGTCTCCGGGGTGGCATAAGACATGCTGCAGCCCTTAGAGACCTTCCTTGGCATCAGGGCCCTTGGTACTAGAAGTACCAGTTACAAGGGACTTATCTGGATGCCAGGGTCTGCCAATTGTGGATACAAAAGTACAGGTTAGGGAAAGAACACTGGTGCTGGGGCCTGGTTAGCAGGCCTCAGCACACTTTCAATTGTAAACATAGCATCAGCAAAGGCAAAAAGTCAGGGGGCAACCATGCCAAGGAGGCATTTCCTTACACAACCCCCCCCCAAACGAAAGAGGATGAGACTAACCTTTCCCAAGAGAGTCTTCATTTTCTAAGTGGAAGAACCTGGAAAGGCCATCTGCATTGGCATGGGCAGTCCCAGGTCTGTGTTCCACTATAAAGTCCATTCCCTGTAGGGAGATGGACCACCTCAACAGTTTAGGATTTTCACCTTTCATTTGCATCAGCCATTTGAGAGGTCTGTGGTCAGTTTGAACTAGGAAGTGAGTCCCAAAGAGGTATGGTCTCAGCTTCTTCAGGGACCAAACCACAGCAAAGGCCTCCCTCTCAATGGCACTCCAATGCTGCTCCCTGGGGAGTAACCTCCTGCTAATGAAAGCAACAGGCTGGTCAAGGCCATCATCATTTGTTTGGGACAAAACTGCCCCTATCCCATGTTCAGAGGCATCTGTCTGCACAATGAACTGCTTAGAATAATCTGGAGCTTTTAGAACTGGTGCTGAGCACATTGCTTGTTTCAGGGTGTCAAAGGCCTGTTGGCATTCCACAGTCCAGTTCACTTTCTTGGGCATTTTCTTGGAGGTGAGTTCAGTGAGGGCTGTCACAATGGATCCATATCCCTTCACAAACCTCCTGTAATACCCAGTCAAGCCAAGGAATGCCCTGACTTGAGTCTGGGTTTTTGGAGCTACCCAGTCCAGAATAGTCTGGATCTTGGGTTGGAGTGGCTGAACTTGGCCTCCACCTACAAGGTGGCCCAAGTAAACCACAGTTCCCTGCCCTATCTGGCATTTGGATGCCTTGATAGAGAGGCCTGCAGATTGCAGAGCCTTTAAAACCTTCTTTAGGTGGACCAGGTGATCCTGCCAGGTGGAGCTAAAGACAGCAATATCATCAAGATAAGCTGTGCTAAAGGACTCCAAGCCAGCAAGGACTTGATTCACCAACCTTTGGAAGGTGGCAGGGGCATTCTTTAAACCAAAGGGCATAACAGTAAACTGATAATGCCCATCAGGTGTTGAGAATGCTGTTTTCTCTTTTGCTCCAGGTGCCATTTTTATTTGCCAGTACCCTGCTGTCAAGTCAAAGGTACTTAAGAATTTGGCAGCACCTAACTTATCTATGAGCTCATCAGCTCTAGGAATTGGATGAGCATCTGTCTTGGTGACAGAATTGAGCCCTCTGTAATCCACACAAAACCTCATCTCTTTCTTTCCATCTTTGGTGTGAGGTTTGGGGACTAAGACCACTGGGCTAGCCCAGGGGCTGTCAGAGCGCTCAATTACTCCCAATTCTAGCATCTTGTGGACTTCCACCTTGATGCTTTCCTTAACATGGTCAGACTGTCTAAAGATTTTGTTTTTGACAGGCATGCTGTCTCCTGTGTCCACATCATGGGTACACAGGTGTGTCTGACCAGGGGTTAAGGAGAAGAGTTCAGGAAACTGTTGTAGGACTCTCCTACAATAAGCTTGCTGTTGGCCAGAGAGGGTGTCTGAGTAGATCACTCCATCTACTGAGCCATCTTTTGGGTCTGATGACAGAAGATCAGGGAGAGGTTCACTCTCTGCCTCCTGATCCTCATCTGTTACCATCAACAGATTCACATCAGCCCTGTCATGGAAGAGCTTAAGGCGGTTCACATGGATCACCCTCTTGGGGCTCCGGCTTGTGCCCAGGTCCACCAGGTAGGTGACCTGACTCTTCCTTTCTAGCACTGGGTAAGGGCCACTCCATTTGTCCTGGAGTGCCCTGGGAGCCACAGGCTCCAGAACCCAGACTTTCTGCCCTGGTTGGAACTCAACCAGTGCAGCCTTTTGGTCATACCAAAACTTCTGGAGCTGTTGGCTGGCCTCAAGGTTTTTGGTTGCCTTTTCCATGTACTCTGCCATTCTAGAGCGAAGGCCAAGTACATAGTCCACTATGTCTTGTTTAGGCTCATGAAGAGGTCTCTCCCAGCCTTCTTTAACAAGAGCAAGTGGTCCCCTTACAGGGTGACCAAACAGAAGTTCAAAGGGTGAGAATCCTACTCCCTTCTGTGGCACCTCTCTGTAAGCAAAAAGCAGACATGGCAAGAGGACATCCCATCTCCTTTTGAGTTTTTCTGGGAGCCCCATGATCATGCCTTTTAATGTCTTGTTGAATCTCTCAACTAAGCCATTAGTTTGTGGATGGTATGGTGTAGTGAATTTGTAAGTCACTCCACACTCATTCCACATGTGTTTTAGGTATGCTGACATGAAGTTGGTACCTCTGTCAGACACCACCTCCTTAGGGAAACCCACTCTGGTAAAGATACCAATGAGGGCCTTGGCTACTGCAGGGGCAGTAGTCGACCTAAGGGGAATAGCTTCAGGATACCTAGTAGCATGATCCACTACTACTAGGATGTACATATTTCCTGAGGCTGTGGGAGGTTCCAGTGGACCAACTATGTCCACACCCACTCTTTCAAAGGGGACCCCCACCACTGGAAGTGGAATGAGGGGGGCCTTTGGGTGCCCACCTGTCTTACCACTGGATTGACAGGTGGGGCAGGAGAGGCAAAACTCCTTAACCTTCTGGGACATATTGGGCCAGTAGAAGTGGTTGACTAACCTCTCCCACGTCTTGGTTTGTCCCAAATGCCCAGCAAGGGGAATGTCATGGGCTAAGGTCAGAATAAACTCTCTGAACGACTGAGGCACTACCACTCTCCTAGTGGCACCAGGTTTGGGGTCTCTGGCCTCAGTGTACAGGAGTCCATCTTCCCAATAGACCCTATGTGTTCCATTTTTCTTGCCCTTGGACTCTTCAGCAGCTTGCTGCCTAAGGCCTTCAAGAGAGGGACAAGTTTCTTGTCCCTTACACAGCTCCTCCCTTGAGGGTCCCCCTGGGCCTAAGAGCTCAACCTGATAAGGTTCAAGCTCCAAAGGCTCAGTTCCCTCAGAGGGCAGAACTTCTTCCTGAGAAGAGAGGTTCCCTTTTTCTGACTGTGTTGCAGTTGGTTTCCCAACTGACTTTCCTTTTCTCTTGGTAGGCTGGGCCATTTTTCCAGACTCCAGCTCTACTTTTTCACCCTGTGCCTTGCATTGTGCTCTTGTTTTTACACACACCAGTTCAGGGATACCCAGCATGGCTGCATGGGTTTTTAGTTCTACCTCAGCCCATGCTGAGGACTCCAGGTCATTTCCAAGCAGACAGTCTACTGGGATGTTTGAGGAGACCACCACCTGTTTCAGGCCATTGACCCCTCCCCATTCTAAAGTTACCATTGCCATGGGATGTGCTTTAGTTTGATTGTCAGCATTGGTGACTGTATAAGTTTTTCCAGTCAGGTATTGGCCAGGGGAAACCAGTTTCTCTGTCACCATGGTGACACTGGCACCTGTATCCCTCAGGCCCTCTACACTTGTCCCATTAATAAAGAGCTGCTGCCTGTATTTTTGCATGTTAGGCGGCCAGGCAGCTAGTGTGGCTAAATCCACCCCACCCTCAGAGACTAGAGTAGCTTCAGTGTGGACCCTGATTTGCTCTGGGCACACTGTTGATCCCACTTGGAGACTAGCCATTCCAGTGTTACCTGGATTGGAGTTTGGAGTGGAACTTTTCTTGGGACAGGCCTTGTCTCCAGTTTGGTGTCCAGACTGACTACAGTTTCGACACCAGGCCTTTTTGGGATCAAAGTTTTTACCCTTGTACCCAGGATTGTTTTGTGAAGAGGCTCTGGGCCCACCCTCCTGTGCAGGTTTTTGGGGGCCTTTAGAAGACTCTTGACTATTTTTATTTTTGGTTGTCTCACCACCTTTCCCCTGGGGAGGTTTTGTGACCCCTTTCTTTTGGTCACCCCCTGTGGAAGTTTTGGACACCCTAGTCTTGACCCAATGGTCCGCCTTCTTTCCCAATTCTTGGAGAGAAATTGGTCCTAGGTCTACCAGATGCTGATGCAGTTTATCATTGAAACAATTACTTAACAGGTGTTCTTTCACAAATAAATTGTACAGCCCATCATAATTACTTACACCACTGCCTTGAATCCAACCATCTAGTGTTTTTACTGAGTAGTCTACAAAGTCAACCCAGGTCTGGCTCGAGGATTTTTGAGCCCTCCTGAATCTAATCCTATACTCCTCAGTGGAGAATCCAAAGCCCTCAATCAGGGTACCCTTCATGAGGTCATAAGATTCTGCATCTTGTCCAGAGAGTGTGAGGAGTCTATCCCTACACTTTCCTGTGAACATTTCCCAAAGGAGAGCACCCCAGTGAGATTTGTTCACTTTTCTGGTTACACAAGCCCTCTCAAAAGCTGTGAACCATTTGGTGATGTCATCACCATCTTCATATTTAGTTACAATCCCTTTAGGGATTTTCAACATGTCAGGAGAATCTCTGACCCTATTTATGTTGCTGCCACCATTGATGGGTCCTAGGCCCATCTCTTGTCTTTCCCTCTCTATGGCTAGGATCTGTCTTTCCAAAGCCAATCTTTTGGCCATCCTGGCTAACTGGATGTCCTCTTCACTGGATTTATCCTCAGTGATTTCAGAGGTGTTGGTCTCTCCTGTGAGGGAACCAGCATCTCTGACTATTATTTTTGGAGTCAGGGTTTGAGAGACCCTGTTCTACCTAGATAGGACTGGTAGGGGGGAATTTTCCTTCTGGTCACTATCCTCTTCCTCTGAGTTGCCACCCTCAGAGGGGTTGGCCTTTTCAAACTCTGCCAAAAGCTCCTGGAGCTGTATTTTGGTAGGTTTGGGGCCCATTGTTATTTTCTTTATTTTACAGAGTGACCTTAGCTCCCTCATCTTAAGATGGAGGTAAGGTGTGGTGTCGAGTTCCACCACAGTCACATCTGTGCTAGACATTTTGCTTCTAAAAGTTGGAATACTTTTTAAGAATCTACAACTGGTTCTAGAATCTAATTCAAACTTTTACAACCTTTTAAACTCTAAAAGAAATGCTAAACAGGATCTAACACAAGGCCCTAGCAGGTCTTTTAAGAATTTAGAAAACTTTTCAAATTGCAAAAATCAATTTCTAATGACAATTTTGGAATTTGTCGTGTGATCAGGGATTGGCTGAGTAGTCCAGCAAATGCAAAGTCTTGTACCCCACCGCTGATCCACCAATGTAGGAAGTTGGCTCTGTATGTGCTATTTCAAAGTAAGGAATAGCATGCACAGAGTCCAAGGGTTCCCCTTAGAGGTAAAATAGTGGTAAAAATAGATAATACTAATGCTCTATTTTGTGGTAGTGTGGTCGAGCAGTAGGCTTATCCAAGGAGTAGTGTTAAGCATTTGTTGTACATACACATAGACAATAAATGAGGTACACACACTCAGAGACAAATCCAGCCAATAGGTTTTGTTATAGAAAAATATCTTTTCTTAGTTTATTTTAAGAACCACAGGTTCAAATTTAACATGTAATATCTTGTTTGAAAGGTATTGCAGGTAAGTACATTAGGAACTTTGAATCATTTCAATTGCATGTATACTTTTCAAGTTATTCACAAATAGCTGTTTTAAAAGTGGACACAGTGCAATTTTCACAGTTCCTGGGGGAGGTAAGTTTTTGTTAGTTTTACCAGGTAAGTAAGACACTTACAGGGTTCAGTTCTTGGTCCAAGGTAGCCCACCGTTGGGGGTTCAGAGCAACCCCAAAGTCACCACACCAGCAGCTCAGGGCCGGTCAGGTGCAGAGTTCAAAGTGGTGCCCAAAACGCATAGGCTAGAATGGAGAGAAGGGGGTGCCCCGGTTCCGGTCTGCTTGCAGGTAAGTACCCGCGTCTTCGGAGGGCAGACCAGGGGGGTTTTGTAGGGCACCGGGGGGGACACAAGCCCACACAGAAATTTCACCCTCAGCAGCGCGGGGGCGGCCGGGTGCAGTGTAGAAACAAGCGTCGGGTTTGCAATGTTAGTCTATGAGAGATCAACGGATCTCTTCAGCGCTGCAGGCAGGCAAGGGGGGGCTTCCTCGGGGAAACCTCCACTTGGGCAAGGGAGAGGGACTCCTGGGGGTCACTTCTCCAGTGAAAGTCCGGTCCTTCAGGTCCTGGGGGCTGCGGGTGCAGGGTCTTTTCCAGGCGTCGGGACTTAGGTTTCAGAGAGTCGCGGTCAGGGGAAGCCTCGGGATTCCCTCTGCAGGCGGCGCTGTGGGGGCTCAGGGGGGGACAGGTTTTGGTACTCACAGTCGGAGAGTAGTCCGGGGGTCCTCCCTGAGGTGTTGGTTCTCCACCAGCCGAGTCGGGGTCGCCGGGTGCAGTGTTGCAAGTCTCACGCTTCTTGCGGGGAGTTGCAGGGGTCTTTAAAGCTGCTCCTTGAAACAAAGTTGCAGTCTTTTTGGAGCAGGTCCGTTGTCCTCGGGAGTTTCTTGTCTTTTTCAAAGCAGGGCAGTCCTCAGAGGATTCAGAGGTCGCTGGTCCCTTGGAAGGCATCGCTGGAGCAGAGTTCTTTGGAAGGCAGGAGACAGGCCGGTGAGTTTCTGGAGCCAAGGCAGTTGTCGTCTTCTGGTCTTCCTCTGCAGGGGTTTTCAGCTAGGCAGTCCTTCTTCTTGTAGTTTGCAGGAATCTAATTTTCTAGGGTTCAGGGTAGCCCTTAAATACAAAATTTAAGGGTGTGTTTAGGTCTGGGGGGTTAGTAGCCAATGGCTACTAGCCCTGAGGGTGGGTACACCCTCTTTGTGCCTCCTCCCAAGGGGAGGGGGTCACAATCCTAACCCTATTGGGGGAATCCTCCATCTGCAAGATGGAGGATTTCTAAAAGTTAGAGTCACCTCAGCTCAGGACACCTTAGGGGCTGTCCTGACTGGCCAGTGACTCCTCCTTGTTGCTTTCTTTGTTCCCTCCAGCCTTGCCGCCAAAAGTGGGGGCCGTGGCCGGAGGGGGCGGGCAACTCCACTAAGCTGGAGTGCCCTGCTGGGCTGTGACAAAGGGGTGAGCCTTTGAGGCTCACCGCCAGGTGTTACAGCTCCTGCCTGGGGGAGGTGTTAGCATCTCCACCCAGTGCAGGCTTTGTTACTGGCCTCAGAGTGACAAAGGCACTCTCCCCATGGGGCCAGCAACATGTCTCTAGTGTGGCAGGCTGCTGGAATTAGTCAGCCTACACAGACAGTCGGTTAAGTTTCAGGGGGCACCTCTAAGGTGCCCTCTGGGGTGTATTTTGCAATAAAATGTACACTGGCATCAGTGTGCATTTATTGTGCTGAGAAGTTTGATACCAAACTTCCCAGTTTTCAGTGTAGCCATTATGGTGCTGTGGAGTTCGTGTTTGACAAACTCCCAGACCATATACTCTTATGGCTACCCTGCACTTACAATGTCTAAGGTTTTGTTTAGACACTGTAGGGGTACCATGCTCATGCACTCGTACCCTCACCTATGGTATAGTGCACCCTGCCTTAGGGCTGTAAGGCCTGCTAGAGGGGTGACTGACCTATACTTGCATAGGCAGTGAGAGGCTGGCATGGCACCCTGAGGGGAGTGCCATGTCGACTTACTCGTTTTGTTCTCACTAGCACACACAAGCTGGCAAGCAGTGTGTCTGTGCTGAGTGAGAGGTCTCCGGGGTGGCATAAGACATGCTGCAGCCCTTAGAGACCTTCCTTGGCATCAGGGCCCTTGGTACTAGAAGTACCAGTTACAAGGGACTTATCTGGATGCCAGGGTCTGCCAATTGTGGATACAAAAGTACAGGTTAGGGAAAGAACACTGGTGCTGGGGCCTGGTTAGCAGGCCTCAGCACACTTTCAATTGTAAACATAGCATCAGCAAAGGCAAAAAGTCAGGGGGCAACCATGCCAAGGAGGCATTTCCTTACACAACCCCCCCCCAAACGAAAGAGGATGAGACTAACCTTTCCCAAGAGAGTCTTCATTTTCTAAGTGGAAGAACCTGGAAAGGCCATCTGCATTGGCATGGGCAGTCCCAGGTCTGTGTTCCACTATAAAGTCCATTCCCTGTAGGGAGATGGACCACCTCAACAGTTTAGGATTTTCACCTTTCATTTGCATCAGCCATTTGAGAGGTCTGTGGTCAGTTTGAACTAGGAAGTGAGTCCCAAAGAGGTATGGTCTCAGCTTCTTCAGGGACCAAACCACAGCAAAGGCCTCCCTCTCAATGGCACTCCAACGCTGCTCCCTGGGGAGTAACCTCCTGCTAATGAAAGCAACAGGCTGGTCAAGGCCATCATCATTTGTTTGGGACAAAACTGCCCCTATCCCATGTTCAGAGGCATCTGTCTGCACAATGAACTGCTTAGAATAATCTGGAGCTTTTAGAACTGGTGCTGAGCACATTGCTTGTTGCAGGGTGTCAAAGGCCTGTTGGCATTCCACAGTCCAGTTCACTTTCTTGGGCATTTTCTTGGAGGTGAGTTCAGTGAGGGCTGTCACAATGGATCCATATCCCTTCACAAACCTCCTGTAATACCCAGTCAAGCCAAGGAATGCCCTGACTTGAGTCTGGGTTTTTGGAGCTACCCAGTCCAGAATAGTCTGGATCTTGGGTTGGAGTGGCTGAACTTGGCCTCCACCTACAAGGTGGCCCAAGTAAACCACAGTTCCCTGCCCTATCTGGCATTTGGATGCCTTGATAGAGAGGCCTGCAGATTGCAGAGCCTTTAAAACCTTCTTTAGGTGGACCAGGTGATCCTGCCAGGTGGAGCTAAAGACAGCAATATCATCAAGATAAGCTGTGCTAAAGGACTCCAAGCCAGCAAGGACTTGATTCACCAACCTTTGGAAGGTGGCAGGGGCATTCTTTAAACCAAAGGGCATAACAGTAAACTGATAATGCCCATCAGGTGTTGAGAATGCTGTTTTCTCTTTTGCTCCAGGTGCCATTTTTATTTGCCAGTACCCTGCTGTCAAGTCAAAGGTACTTAAGAATTTGGCAGCACCTAACTTATCTATGAGCTCATCAGCTCTAGGAATTGGATGAGCATCTGTCTTGGTGACAGAATTGAGCCCTCTGTAATCCACACAAAACCTCATCTCTTTCTTTCCATCTTTGGTGTGAGGTTTGGGGACTAAGACCACTGGGCTAGCCCAGGGGCTGTCAGAGCGCTCAATTACTCCCAATTCTAGCATCTTGTGGACTTCCACCTTGATGCTTTCCTTAACATGGTCAGACTGTCTAAAGATTTTGTTTTTGACAGGCATGCTGTCTCCTGTGTCCACATCATGGGTACACAGGTGTGTCTGACCAGGGGTTAAGGAGAAGAGTTCAGGAAACTGTTGTAGGACTCTCCTACAATAAGCTTGCTGTTGGCCAGAGAGGGTGTCTGAGTAGATCACTCCATCTACTGAGCCATCTTTTGGGTCTGATGACAGAAGATCAGGGAGAGGTTCACTCTCTGCCTCCTGATCCTCATCTGTTACCATCAACAGATTCACATCAGCCCTGTCATGGAAGAGCTTAAGGCGGTTCACATGGATCACCCTCTTGGGGCTCCTGCTTGTGCCCAGGTCCACCAGGTAGGTGACCTGACTCTTCCTTTCTAGCACTGGGTAAGGGCCACTCCATTTGTCCTGGAGTGCCCTGGGAGCCACAGGCTCCAGAACCCAGACTTTCTGCCCTGGTTGGAACTCAACCAGTGCATCCTTTTGGTCATACCAAAACTTCTGGAGCTGTTGGCTGGCCTCAAGGTTTTTGGTTGCCTTTTCCATGTACTCTGCCATTCTAGAGCGAAGGCCAAGTACATAGTCCACTATGTCTTGTTTAGGCTCATGAAGAGGTCTCTCCCAGCCTTCTTTAACAAGAGCAAGTGGTCCCCTTACAGGGTGACCAAACAGAAGTTCAAAGGGTGAGAATCCTACTCCCTTCTGTGGCACCTCTCTGTAAGCAAAAAGCAGACATGGCAAGAGGACATCCCATCTCCTTTTGAGTTTTTCTGGGAGCCCCATGATCATGCCTTTTAATGTCTTGTTGAATCTCTCAACTAAGCCATTAGTTTGTGGATGGTATGGTGTAGTGAATTTGTAAGTCACTCCACACTCATTCCACATGTGTTTTAGGTATGCTGACATGAAGTTGGTACCTCTGTCAGACACCACCTCCTTAGGGAAACCCACTCTGGTAAAGATACCAATGAGGGCCTTGGCTACTGCAGGGGCAGTAGTCGACCTAAGGGGAATAGCTTCAGGATACCTAGTAGCATGATCCACTACTACTAGGATGTACATATTTCCTGAGGCTGTGGGAGGTTCCAGTGGACCAACTATGTCCACACCCACTCTTTCAAAGGGGACCCCCACCACTGGAAGTGGAATGAGGGGGGCCTTTGGGTGCCCACCTGTCTTACCACTGGATTGACAGGTGGGGCAGGAGAGGCAAAACTCCTTAACCTTCTGGGACATATTGGGCCAGTAGAAGTGGTTGACTAACCTCTCCCACGTCTTGGTTTGTCCCAAATGCCCAGCAAGGGGAATGTCATGGGCTAAGGTCAGAATAAACTCTCTGAACGACTGAGGCACTACCACTCTCCTAGTGGCACCAGGTTTGGGGTCTCTGGCCTCAGTGTACAGGAGTCCATCTTCCCAATAGACCCTATGTGTTCCATTTTTCTTGCCCTTGGACTCTTCAGCAGCTTGCTGCCTAAGGCCTTCAAGAGAGGGACAGGTTTCTTGTCCCTTACACAGCTCCTCCCTTGAGGGTCCCCCTGGGCCTAAGAGCTCAACCTGATAAGGTTCAAGCTCCAAAGGCTCAGTTCCCTCAGAGGGCAGAACTTCTTCCTGAGAAGAGAGGTTCCCTTTTTCTGACTGTGTTGCAGTTGGTTTCCCAACTGACTTTCCTTTTCTCTTGGTAGGCTGGGCCATTTTTCCAGACTCCAGCTCTACTTTTTCACCCTGTGCCTTGCATTGTGCTCTTGTTTTTACACACACCAGTTCAGGGATACCCAGCATGGCTGCATGGGTTTTTAGTTCTACCTCAGCCCATGCTGAGGACTCCAGGTCATTTCCAAGCAGACAGTCTACTGGGATGTTTGAGGAGACCACCACCTGTTTCAGGCCATTGACCCCTCCCCATTCTAAAGTTACCATTGCCATGGGATGTGCTTTAGTTTGATTGTCAGCATTGGTGACTGTATAAGTTTTTCCAGTCAGGTATTGGCCAGGGGAAACCAGTTTCTCTGTCACCATGGTGACACTGGCACCTGTATCCCTCAGGCCCTCTACACTTGTCCCATTAATAAAGAGCTGCTGCCTGTATTTTTGCATGTTAGGCGGCCAGGCAGCTAGTGTGGCTAAATCCACCCCACCCTCAGAGACTAGAGTAGCTTCAGTGTGGACCCTGATTTGCTCTGGGCACACTGTTGATCCCACTTGGAGACTAGCCATTTCAGTGTTACCTGGATTGGAGTTTGGAGTGGAACTTTTCTTGGGACAGGCCTTGTCTCCAGTTTGGTGTCCAGACTGACTACAGTTTCGACACCAGGCCATTTTGGGATCAAAGTTTTTACCCTTGTACCCAGGATTGTTTTGTGAAGAGGCTCTGGGCCCACCCTCCTGTGCAGGTTTTTGGGGGCCTTTAGAAGACTCTTGACTATTTTTATTTTTGGTTGTCTCACCACCTTTCCCCTGGGGAGGTTTTGTGACCCCTTTCTTTTGGTCACCCCCTGTGGAAGTTTTGGACACCCTAGTCTTGACCCAATGGTCCGCCTTCTTTCCCAATTCTTGGGGAGAAATTGGTCCTAGGTCTACCAGATGCTGATGCAGTTTATCATTGAAACAATTACTTAACAGGTGTTCTTTCACAAATAAATTGTACAGCCCATCATAATTACTTACACCACTGCCTTGAATCCAACCATCTAGTGTTTTTACTGAGTAGTCTACAAAGTCAACCCAGGTCTGGCTCGAGGATTTTTGAGCCCCCCTGAATCTAATCCTATACTCCTCAGTGGAGAATCCAAAGCCCTCAATCAGGGTACCCTTCATGAGGTCATAAGATTCTGCATCTTGTCCAGAGAGTGTGAGGAGTCTATCCCTACACTTTCCTGTGAACATTTCCCAAAGGAGAGCACCCCAGTGAGATTTGTTCACTTTTCTGGTTACACAAGCCCTCTCAAAAGCTGTGAACCATTTGGTGATGTCATCACCATCTTCATATTTAGTTACAATCCCTTTAGGGATTTTCAACATGTCAGGAGAATCTCTGACCCTATTTATGTTGCTGCCACCATTGATGGGTCCTAGGCCCATCTCTTGTCTTTCCCTCTCTATGGCTAGGATCTGTCTTTCCAAAGCCAATCTTTTGGCCATCCTGGCTAACTGGATGTCCTCTTCACTGGATTTATCCTCAGTGATTTCAGAGGTGTTGGTCTCTCCTGTGAGGGAACCGGCATCTCTGACTATTATTTTTGGAGTCAGGGTTTGAGAGACCCTGTTCTCCCTAGATAGGACTGGTAGGGGGGAATTTTCCTCCTGGTCACTATCCTCTTCCTCTGAGTTGCCACCCTCAGAGGGGTTGGCCTTTTCAAACTCTGCCAAAAGCTCCTGGAGCTGTATTTTGGTAGGTTTGGGGCCCATTGTTATTTTCTTTATTTTACAGAGTGACCTTAGCTCCCTCATCTTAAGATGGAGGTAAGGTGTGGTGTCGAGTTCCACCACAGTCACATCTGTGCTAGACATTTTGCTTCTAAAAGTTGGAATACTTTTTAAGAATCTACAACTGGTTCTAGAATCTAATTCAAACTTTTACAACCTTTTAAACTCTAAAAGAAATGCTAAACAGGATCTAACACAAGGCCCTAGCAGGTCTTTTAAGAATTTAGAAAACTTTTCAAATTGCAAAAATCAATTTCTAATGACAATTTTGGAATTTGTCGTGTGATCAGGGATTGGCTGAATAGTCCAGCAAATGCAAAGTCTTGTACCCCACCGCTGATCCACCAATGTAGGAAGTTGGCTCTGTATGTGCTATTTCAAAGTAAGGAATAGCATGCACAGAGTCCAAGGGTTCCCCTTAGAGGTAAAATAGTGGTAAAAATAGATAATACTAATGCTCTATTTTGTGGTAGTGTGGTCGAGCAGTAGGCTTATCCAAGGAGTAGTGTTAAGCATTTGTTGTACATACACATAGACAATAAATGAGGTACACACACTCAGAGACAAATCCAGCCAATAGGTTTTGTTATAGAAAAATATATTTTCTTAGTTTATTTTAAGAACCACAGGTTCAAATTTAACATGTAATATCTTGTTTGAAAGGTATTGCAGGTAAGTACATTAGGAACTTTGAATCATTTCAATTGCATGTATACTTTTCAAGTTCTTCACAAATAGCTGTTTTAAAAGTGGACACAGTGCAATTTTCACAGTTCCTGGGGGAGGTAAGTTTTTGTTAGTTTTACCAGGTAAGTAAGACACTTACAGGGTTCAGTTCTTGGTCCAAGGTAGCCCACCGTTGGGGGTTCAGAGCAACCCCAAAGTCACCACACCAGCAGCTCAGGGCCGGTCAGGTGCAGAGTTCAAAGTGGTGCCCAAAACGCATAGGCTAGAATGGAGAGAAGGGGGTGCCCCGGTTCCGGTCTGCTTGCAGGTAAGTACCCGCGTCTTCGGAGGGCAGACCAGGGGGGTTTTGTAGGGCACCGGGGGGGACACAAGCCCACACAGAAATTTCACCCTCAGCAGCGCGGGGGCGGCCGGGTGCAGTGTAGAAACAAGCGTCGGGTTTGCAATGTTAGTCTATGAGAGATCAACGGATCTCTTCAGCGCTGCAGGCAGGCAAGGGGGGGCTTCCTCGGGGAAACCTCCACTTGGGCAAGGGAGAGGGACTCCTGGGGGTCACTTCTCCAGTGAAAGTCCGGTCCTTCAGGTCCTGGGGGCTGCGGGTGCAGGGTCTTTTCCAGGCGTCGGGACTTAGGTTTCAGAGAGTCGCGGTCAGGGGAAGCCTCGGGATTCCCTCTGCAGGCGGCGCTGTGGGGGCTCAGGGGGGGACAGGTTTTGGTACTCACAGTCGGAGAGTAGTCCGGGGGTCCTCCCTGAGGTGTTGGTTCTCCACCAGCCGAGTCGGGGTCGCCGGGTGCAGTGTTGCAAGTCTCACGCTTCTTGCGGGGAGTTGCAGGGGTCTTTAAAGCTGCTCCTTGAAACAAAGTTGCAGTCTTTTTGGAGCAGGTCCGCTGTCCTCGGGAGTTTCTTGTCTTTTTCGAAGCAGGGCAGTCCTCAGAGGATTCAGAGGTCGCTGGTCCCTTGGAAGGCGTCGCTGGAGCAGAGTTCTTTGGAAGGCAGGAGACAGGCCGGTGAGTTTCTGGAGCCAAGGCAGTTGTCGTCTTCTGGTCTTCCTCTGCAGGGGTTTTCAGCTAGGCAGTCCTTCTTCTTGTAGTTTGCAGGAATCTAATTTTCTAGGGTTCAGGGTAGCCCTTAAATACTAAATTTAAGGGTGTGTTTAGGTCTGGGGGGTTAGTAGCCAATGGCTACTAGCCCTGAGGGTGGGTACACCCTCTTTGTGCCTCCTCCCAAGGGGAGGGGGTCACAATCCTAACCCTATTGGGGGAATCCTCCATCTGCAAGATGGAGGATTTCTAAAAGTTAGAGTCACCTCAGCTCAGGACACCTTAGGGGCTGTCCTGACTGGCCAGTGACTCCTCCTTGTTGCTTTCTTTGTTCCCTCCAGCCTTGCCGCCAAAAGTGGGGGCCGTGGCCGGAGGGGGCGGGCAACTCCACTAAGCTGGAGTGCCCTGCTGGGCTGTGACAAAGGGGTGAGCCTTTGAGGCTCACCGCCAGGTGTTACAGCTCCTGCCTGGGGGAGGTGTTAGCATCTCCACCCAGTGCAGGCTTTGTTACTGGCCTCAGAGTGACAAAGGCACTCTCCCCATGGGGCCAGCAACATGTCTCTAGTGTGGCAGGCTGCTGGAATTAGTCAGCCTACACAGACAGTCGGTTAAGTTTCAGGGGGCACCTCTAAGGTGCCCTCTGGGGTGTATTTTGCAATAAAATGTACACTGGCATCAGTGTGCATTTATTGTGCTGAGAAGTTTGATACCAAACTTCCCAGTTTTCAGTGTAGCCATTATGGTGCTGTGGAGTTCGTGTTTGACAAACTCCCAGACCATATACTCTTATGGCTACCCTGCACTTACAATGTCTAAGGTTTTGTTTAGACACTGTAGGGGTACCATGCTCATGCACTCGTACCCTCACCTATGGTATAGTGCACCCTGCCTTAGGGCTGTAAGGCCTGCTAGAGGGGTGACTGACCTATACTTGCATAGGCAGTGAGAGGCTGGCATGGCACCCTGAGGGGAGTGCCATGTCGACTTACTCGTTTTGTTCTCACTAGCACACACAAGCTGGCAAGCAGTGTGTCTGTGCTGAGTGAGAGGTCTCCGGGGTGGCATAAGACATGCTGCAGCCCTTAGAGACCTTCCTTGGCATCAGGGCCCTTGGTACTAGAAGTACCAGTTACAAGGGACTTATCTGGATGCCAGGGTCTGCCAATTGTGGATACAAAAGTACAGGTTAGGGAAAGAACACTGGTGCTGGGGCCTGGTTAGCAGGCCTCAGCACACTTTCAATTGTAAACATAGCATCAGCAAAGGCAAAAAGTCAGGGGGCAACCATGCCAAGGAGGCATTTCCTTACACAACCCCCCCCCAAACGAAAGAGGATGAGACTAACCTTTCCCAAGAGAGTCTTCATTTTCTAAGTGGAAGAACCTGGAAAGGCCATCTGCATTGGCATGGGCAGTCCCAGGTCTGTGTTCCACTATAAAGTCCATTCCCTGTAGGGAGATGGACCACCTCAACAGTTTAGGATTTTCACCTTTCATTTGCATCAGCCATTTGAGAGGTCTGTGGTCAGTTTGAACTAGGAAGTGAGTCCCAAAGAGGTATGGTCTCAGCTTCTTCAGGGACCAAACCACAGCAAAGGCCTCCCTCTCAATGGCACTCCAACGCTGCTCCCTGGGGAGTAACCTCCTGCTAATGAAAGCAACAGGCTGGTCAAGGCCATCATCATTTGTTTGGGACAAAACTGCCCCTATCCCATGTTCAGAGGCATCTGTCTGCACAATGAACTGCTTAGAATAATCTGGAGCTTTTAGAACTGGTGCTGAGCACATTGCTTGTTTCAGGGTGTCAAAGGCCTGTTGGCATTCCACAGTCCAGTTCACTTTCTTGGGCATTTTCTTGGAGGTGAGTTCAGTGAGGGCTGTCACAATGGATCCATATCCCTTCACAAACCTCCTGTAATACCCAGTCAAGCCAAGGAATGCCCTGACTTGAGTCTGGGTTTTTGGAGCTACCCAGTCCAGAATAGTCTGGATCTTGGGTTGGAGTGGCTGAACTTGGCCTCCACCTACAAGGTGGCCCAAGTAAACCACAGTTCCCTGCCCTATCTGGCATTTGGATGCCTTGATAGAGAGGCCTGCAGATTGCAGAGCCTTTAAAACCTTCTTTAGGTGGACCAGGTGATCCTGCCAGGTGGAGCTAAAGACAGCAATATCATCAAGATAAGCTGTGCTAAAGGACTCCAAGCCAGCAAGGACTTGATTCACCAACCTTTGGAAGGTGGCAGGGGCATTCTTTAAACCAAAGGGCATAACAGTAAACTGATAATGCCCATCAGGTGTTGAGAATGCTGTTTTCTCTTTTGCTCCAGGTGCCATTTTTATTTGCCAGTACCCTGCTGTCAAGTCAAAGGTACTTAAGAATTTGGCAGCACCTAACTTATCTATGAGCTCATCAGCTCTAGGAATTGGATGAGCATCTGTCTTGGTGACAGAATTGAGCCCTCTGTAATCCACACAAAACCTCATCTCTTTCTTTCCATCTTTGGTGTGAGGATTGGGGACTAAGACCACTGGGCTAGCCCAGGGGCTGTCAGAGCGCTCAATTACTCCCAATTCTAGCATCTTGTGGACTTCCACCTTGATGCTTTCCTTAACATGGTCAGACTGTCTAAAGATTTTGTTTTTGACAGGCATGCTGTCTCCTGTGTCCACATCATGGGTACACAGGTGTGTCTGACCAGGGGTTAAGGAGAAGAGTTCAGGAAACTGTTGTAGGACTCTCCTACAATCAGCTTGCTGTTGGCCAGAGAGGGTGTCTGAGTAGATCACTCCATCTACTGAGCCATCTTTTGGGTCTGATGACAGAAGATCAGGGAGAGGTTCACTCTCTGCCTCCTGATCCTCATCTGTTACCATCAACAGATTCACATCAGCCCTGTCATGGAAGAGCTTAAGGCGGTTCACATGGATCACCCTCTTGGGGCTCCTGCTTGTGCCCAGGTCCACCAGGTAGGTGACCTGACTCTTCCTTTCTAGCACTGGGTAAGGGCCACTCCATTTGTCCTGGAGTGCCCTGGGAGCCACAGGCTCCAGAACCCAGACTTTCTGCCCTGGTTGGAACTCAACCAGTGCAGCCTTTTGGTCATACCAAAACTTCTGGAGCTGTTGGCTGGCCTCAAGGTTTTTGGTTGCCTTTTCCATGTACTCTGCCATTCTAGAGCGAAGGCCAAGTACATAGTCCACTATGTCTTGTTTAGGCTCATGAAGAGGTCTCTCCCAGCCTTCTTTAACAAGAGCAAGTGGTCCCCTTACAGGGTGACCAAACAGAAGTTCAAAGGGTGAGAATCCTACTCCCTTCTGTGGCACCTCTCTGTAAGCAAAAAGCAGACATGGCAAGAGGACATCCCATCTCCTTTTGAGTTTTTCTGGGAGCCCCATGATCATGCCTTTTAATGTCTTGTTGAATCTCTCAACTAAGCCATTAGTTTGTGGATGGTATGGTGTAGTGAATTTGTAAGTCACTCCACACTCATTCCACATGTGTTTTAGGTATGCTGACATGAAGTTGGTACCTCTGTCAGACACCACCTCCTTAGGGAAACCCACTCTGGTAAAGATACCAATGAGGGCCTTGGCTACTGCAGGGGCAGTAGTCGACCTAAGGGGAATAGCTTCAGGATACCTAGTAGCATGATCCACTACTACTAGGATGTACATATTTCCTGAGGCTGTGGGAGGTTCCAGTGGACCAACTATGTCCACACCCACTCTTTCAAAGGGGACCCCCACCACTGGAAGTGGAATGAGGGGGGCCTTTGGGTGCCCACCTGTCTTACCACTGGATTGACAGGTGGGGCAGGAGAGGCAAAACTCCTTAACCTTCTGGGACATATTGGGCCAGTAGAAGTGGTTGACTAACCTCTCCCACGTCTTGGTTTGTCCCAAATGCCCAGCAAGGGGAATGTCATGGGCTAAGGTCAGAATAAACTCTCTGAACGACTGAGGCACTACCACTCTCCTAGTGGCACCAGGTTTGGGGTCTCTGGCCTCAGTGTACAAGAGTCCATCTTCCCAATAGACCCTATGTGTTCCATTTTTCTTGCCCTTGGACTCTTCAGCAGCTTGCTGCCTAAGGCCTTCAAGAGAGGGACAAGTTTCTTGTCCCTTACACAGCTCCTCCCTTGAGGGTCCCCCTGGGCCTAAGAGCTCAACCTGATAAGGTTCAAGCTCCAAAGGCTCAGTTCCCTCAGAGGGCAGAACTTCTTCCTGAGAAGAGAGGTTCCCTTTTTCTGACTGTGTTGCAGTTGGTTTCCCAACTGACTTTCCTTTTCTCTTGGTAGGCTGGGCCATTTTTCCAGACTCCAGCTCTACTTTTTCACCCTGTGCCTTGCATTGTGCTCTTGTTTTTACACACACCAGTTCAGGGATACCCAGCATGGCTGCATGGGTTTTTAGTTCTACCTCAGCCCATGCTGAGGACTCCAGGTCATTTCCAAGCAGACAGTCTACTGGGATGTTTGAGGAGACCACCACCTGTTTCAGGCCATTGACCCCTCCCCATTCTAAAGTTACCATTGCCATGGGATGTGCTTTAGTTTGATTGTCAGCATTGGTGACTGTATAAGTTTTTCCAGTCAGGTATTGGCCAGGGGAAATCAGTTTCTCTGTCACCATGGTGACACTGGCACCTGTATCCCTCAGGCCCTCTACACTTGTCCCATTAATAAAGAGCTGCTGCCTGTATTTTTGCATGTTAGGCGGCCAGGCAGCTAGTGTGGCTAAATCCACCCCACCCTCAGAGACTAGAGTAGCTTCAGTGTGGACCCTGATTTGCTCTGGGCACACTGTTGATCCCACTTGGAGACTAGCCATTCCAGTGTTACCTGGATTGGAGTTTGGAGTGGAACTTTTCTTGGGACAGGCCTTGTCTCCAGTTTGGTGTCCAGACTGACTACAGTTTCGACACCAGGCCTTTTTGGGATCAAAGTTTTTACCCTTGTACCCAGGATTGTTTTGTGAAGAGGCTCTGGGCCCACCCTCCTGTGCAGGTTTTTGGGGGCCTTTAGAAGACTCTTGACTATTTTTATTTTTGGTTGTCTCACCACCTTTCCCCTGGGGAGGTTTTGTGACCCCTTTCTTTTGGTCACCCCCTGTGGAAGTTTTGGACACCCTAGTCTTGACCCAATGGTCCGCCTTCTTTCCCAATTCTTGGGGAGAAATTGGTCCTAGGTCTACCAGATGCTGATGCAGTTTATCATTGAAACAATTACTTAACAGGTGTTCTTTCACAAATAAATTGTACAGCCCATCATAATTACTTACACCACTGCCTTGAATCCAACCATCTAGTGTTTTTACTGAGTAGTCTACAAAGTCAACCCAGGTCTGGCTCGAGGATTTTTGAGCCCCCCTGAATCTAATCCTATACTCCTCAGTGGAGAATCCAAAGCCCTCAATCAGGGTACCCTTCATGAGGTCATAAGATTCTGCATCTTGTCCAGAGAGTGTGAGGAGTCTATCCCTACACTTTCCTGTGAACATTTCCCAAAGGAGAGCACCCCAGTGAGATTTGTTCACTTTTCTGGTTACACAAGCCCTCTCAAAAGCTGTGAACCATTTGGTGATGTCATCACCATCTTCATATTTAGTTACAATCCCTTTAGGGATTTTCAACATGTCAGGAGAATCTCTGACCCTATTTATGTTGCTGCCACCATTGATGGGTCCTAGGCCCATCTCTTGTCTTTCCCTCTCTATGGCTAGGATCTGTCTTTCCAAAGCCAATCTTTTGGCCATCCTGGCTAACTGGATGTCCTCTTCACTGGATTTATCCTCAGTGATTTCAGAGGTGTTGGTCTCTCCTGTGAGGGAACCAGCATCTCTGACTATTATTTTTGGAGTCAGGGTTTGAGAGACCCTGTTCTCCCTAGATAGGACTGGTAGGGGGGAATTTTCCTTCTGGTCACTATCCTCTTCCTCTGAGTTGCCACCCTCAGAGGGGTTGGCCTTTTCAAACTCTGCCAAAAGCTCCTGGAGCTGTATTTTGGTAGGTTTGGGGCCCATTGTTATTTTCTTTATTTTACAGAGTGACCTTAGCTCCCTCATCTTAAGATGGAGGTAAGGTGTGGTGTCGAGTTCCACCACAGTCACATCTGTGCTAGACATTTTGCTTCTAAAAGTTGGAATACTTTTTAAGAATCTACAACTGGTTCTAGAATCTAATTCAAACTTTTACAACCTTTTAAACTCTAAAAGAAATGCTAAACAGGATCTAACACAAGGCCCTAGCAGGTCTTTTAAGAATTTAGAAAACTTTTCAAATTGCAAAAATCAATTTCTAATGACAATTTTGGAATTTGTCGTGTGATCAGGGATTGGCTGAGTAGTCCAGCAAATGCAAAGTCTTGTACCCCACCGCTGATCCACCAATGTAGGAAGTTGGCTCTGTATGTGCTATTTCAAAGTAAGGAATAGCATGCACAGAGTCCAAGGGTTCCCCTTAGAGGTAAAATAGTGGTAAAAATAGATAATACTAATGCTCTATTTTGTGGTAGTGTGGTCGAGCAGTAGGCTTATCCAAGGAGTAGTGTTAAGCATTTGTTGTACATACACATAGACAATAAATGAGGTACACACACTCAGAGACAAATCCAGCCAATAGGTTTTGTTATAGAAAAATATCTTTTCTTAGTTTATTTTAAGAACCACAGGTTCAAATTTAACATGTAATATCTTGTTTGAAAGGTATTGCAGGTAAGTACATTAGGAACTTTGAATCATTTCAATTGCATGTATACTTTTCAAGTTATTCACAAATAGCTGTTTTAAAAGTGGACACAGTGCAATTTTCACAGTTCCTGGGGGAGGTAAGTTTTTGTTAGTTTTACCAGGTAAGTAAGACACTTACAGGGTTCAGTTCTTGGTCCAAGGTAGCCCACCGTTGGGGGTTCAGAGCAACCCCAAAGTCACCACACCAGCAGCTCAGGGCCGGTCAGGTGCAGAGTTCAAAGTGGTGCCCAAAACGCATAGGCTAGAATGGAGAGAAGGGGGTGCCCCGGTTCCGGTCTGCTTGCAGGTAAGTACCCGCGTCTTCGGAGGGCAGACCAGGGGGGTTTTGTAGGGCACCGGGGGGGACACAAGCCCACACAGAAATTTCACCCTCAGCAGCGCGGGGGCGGCCGGGTGCAGTGTAGAAACAAGCGTCGGGTTTGCAATGTTAGTCTATGAGAGATCAACGGATCTCTTCAGCGCTGCAGGCAGGCAAGGGGGGGCTTCCTCGGGGAAACCTCCACTTGGGCAAGGGAGAGGGACTCCTGGGGGTCACTTCTCCAGTGAAAGTCCGGTCCTTCAGGTCCTGGGGGCTGCGGGTGCAGGGTCTTTTCCAGGCGTCGGGACTTAGGTTTCAGAGAGTCGCGGTCAGGGGAAGCCTCGGGATTCCCTCTGCAGGCGGCGCTGTGGGGGCTCAGGGGGGGACAGGTTTTGGTACTCACAGTCGGAGAGTAGTCCGGGGGTCCTCCCTGAGGTGTTGGTTCTCCACCAGCCGAGTCGGGGTCGCCGGGTGCAGTGTTGCAAGTCTCACGCTTCTTGCGGGGAGTTGCAGGGGTCTTTAAAGCTGCTCCTTGAAACAAAGTTGCAGTCTTTTTGGAGCAGGTCCGCTGTCCTCGGGAGTTTCTTGTCTTTTTCGAAGCAGGGCAGTCCTCAGAGGATTCAGAGGTCGCTGGTCCCTTGGAAGGCGTCGCTGGAGCAGAGTTCTTTGGAAGGCAGGAGACAGGCCGGTGAGTTTCTGGAGCCAAGGCAGTTGTCGTCTTCTGGTCTTCCTCTGCAGGGGTTTTCAGCTAGGCAGTCCTTCTTCTTGTAGTTTGCAGGAATCTAATTTTCTAGGGTTCAGGGTAGCCCTTAAATACTAAATTTAAGGGTGTGTTTAGGTCTGGGGGGTTAGTAGCCAATGGCTACTAGCCCTGAGGGTGGGTACACCCTCTTTGTGCCTCCTCCCAAGGGGAGGGGGTCACAATCCTAACCCTATTGGGGGAATCCTCCATCTGCAAGATGGAGGATTTCTAAAAGTTAGAGTCACCTCAGCTCAGGACACCTTAGGGGCTGTCCTGACTGGCCAGTGACTCCTCCTTGTTGCTTTCTTTGTTCCCTCCAGCCTTGCCGCCAAAAGTGGGGGCCGTGGCCGGAGGGGGCGGGCAACTCCACTAAGCTGGAGTGCCCTGCTGGGCTGTGACAAAGGGGTGAGCCTTTGAGGCTCACCGCCAGGTGTTACAGCTCCTGCCTGGGGGAGGTGTTAGCATCTCCACCCAGTGCAGGCTTTGTTACTGGCCTCAGAGTGACAAAGGCACTCTCCCCATGGGGCCAGCAACATGTCTCTAGTGTGGCAGGCTGCTGGAATTAGTCAGCCTACACAGACAGTCGGTTAAGTTTCAGGGGGCACCTCTAAGGTGCCCTCTGGGGTGTATTTTGCAATAAAATGTACACTGGCATCAGTGTGCATTTATTGTGCTGAGAAGTTTGATACCAAACTTCCCAGTTTTCAGTGTAGCCATTATGGTGCTGTGGAGTTCGTGTTTGACAAACTCCCAGACCATATACTCTTATGGCTACCCTGCACTTACAATGTCTAAGGTTTTGTTTAGACACTGTAGGGGTACCATGCTCATGCACTCGTACCCTCACCTATGGTATAGTGCACCCTGCCTTAGGGCTGTAAGGCCTGCTAGAGGGGTGACTGACCTATACTTGCATAGGCAGTGAGAGGCTGGCATGGCACCCTGAGGGGAGTGCCATGTCGACTTACTCGTTTTGTTCTCACTAGCACACACAAGCTGGCAAGCAGTGTGTCTGTGCTGAGTGAGAGGTCTCCGGGGTGGCATAAGACATGCTGCAGCCCTTAGAGACCTTCCTTGGCATCAGGGCCCTTGGTACTAGAAGTACCAGTTACAAGGGACTTATCTGGATGCCAGGGTCTGCCAATTGTGGATACAAAAGTACAGGTTAGGGAAAGAACACTGGTGCTGGGGCCTGGTTAGCAGGCCTCAGCACACTTTCAATTGTAAACATAGCATCAGCAAAGGCAAAAAGTCAGGGGGCAACCATGCCAAGGAGGCATTTCCTTACACAACCCCCCCCCAAACGAAAGAGGATGAGACTAACCTTTCCCAAGAGAGTCTTCATTTTCTAAGTGGAAGAACCTGGAAAGGCCATCTGCATTGGCATGGGCAGTCCCAGGTCTGTGTTCCACTATAAAGTCCATTCCCTGTAGGGAGATGGACCACCTCAACAGTTTAGGATTTTCACCTTTCATTTGCATCAGCCATTTGAGAGGTCTGTGGTCAGTTTGAACTAGGAAGTGAGTCCCAAAGAGGTATGGTCTCAGCTTCTTCAGGGACCAAACCACAGCAAAGGCCTCCCTCTCAATGGCACTCCAACGCTGCTCCCTGGGGAGTAACCTCCTGCTAATGAAAGCAACAGGCTGGTCAAGGCCATCATCATTTGTTTGGGACAAAACTGCCCCTATCCCATGTTCAGAGGCATCTGTCTGCACAATGAACTGCTTAGAATAATCTGGAGCTTTTAGAACTGGTGCTGAGCACATTGCTTGTTTCAGGGTGTCAAAGGCCTGTTGGCATTCCACAGTCCAGTTCACTTTCTTGGGCATTTTCTTGGAGGTGAGTTCAGTGAGGGCTGTCACAATGGATCCATATCCCTTCACAAACCTCCTGTAATACCCAGTCAAGCCAAGGAATGCCCTGACTTGAGTCTGGGTTTTTGGAGCTACCCAGTCCAGAATAGTCTGGATCTTGGGTTGGAGTGGCTGAACTTGGCCTCCACCTACAAGGTGGCCCAAGTAAACCACAGTTCCCTGCCCTATCTGGCATTTGGATGCCTTGATAGAGAGGCCTGCAGATTGCAGAGCCTTTAAAACCTTCTTTAGGTGGACCAGGTGATCCTGCCAGGTGGAGCTAAAGACAGCAATATCATCAAGATAAGCTGTGCTAAAGGACTCCAAGCCAGCAAGGACTTGATTCACCAACCTTTGGAAGGTGGCAGGGGCATTCTTTAAACCAAAGGGCATAACAGTAAACTGATAATGCCCATCAGGTGTTGAGAATGCTGTTTTCTCTTTTGCTCCAGGTGCCATTTTTATTTGCCAGTACCCTGCTGTCAAGTCAAAGGTACTTAAGAATTTGGCAGCACCTAACTTATCTATGAGCTCATCAGCTCTAGGAATTGGATGAGCATCTGTCTTGGTGACAGAATTGAGCCCTCTGTAATCCACACAAAACCTCATCTCTTTCTTTCCATCTTTGGTGTGAGGTTTGGGGACTAAGACCACTGGGCTAGCCCAGGGGCTGTCAGAGCGCTCAATTACTCCCAATTCTAGCATCTTGTGGACTTCCACCTTGATGCTTTCCTTAACATGGTCAGACTGTCTAAAGATTTTGTTTTTGACAGGCATGCTGTCTCCTGTGTCCACATCATGGGTACACAGGTGTGTCTGACCAGGGGTTAAGGAGAAGAGTTCAGGAAACTGTTGTAGGACTCTCCTACAATCAGCTTGCTGTTGGCCAGAGAGGGTGTCTGAGTAGATCACTCCATCTACTGAGCCATCTTTTGGGTCTGATGACAGAAGATCAGGGAGAGGTTCACTCTCTGCCTCCTGATCCTCATCTGTTACCATCAACAGATTCACATCAGCCCTGTCATGGAAGAGCTTAAGGCGGTTCACATGGATCACCCTCTTGGGGCTCCTGCTTGTGCCCAGGTCCACCAGGTAGGTGACCTGACTCTTCCTTTCTAGCACTGGGTAAGGGCCACTCCATTTGTCCTGGAGTGCCCTGGGAGCCACAGGCTCCAGAACCCAGACTTTCTGCCCTGGTTGGAACTCAACCAGTGCAGCCTTTTGGTCATACCAAAACTTCTGGAGCTGTTGGCTGGCCTCAAGGTTTTTGGTTGCCTTTTCCATGTACTCTGCCATTCTAGAGCGAAGGCCAAGTACATAGTCCACTATGTCTTGTTTAGGCTCATGAAGAGGTCTCTCCCAGCCTTCTTTAACAAGAGCAAGTGGTCCCCTTACAGGGTGACCAAACAGAAGTTCAAAGGGTGAGAATCCTACTCCCTTCTGTGGCACCTCTCTGTAAGCAAAAAGCAGACATGGCAAGAGGACATCCCATCTCCTTTTGAGTTTTTCTGGGAGCCCCATGATCATGCCTTTTAATGTCTTGTTGAATCTCTCAACTAAGCCATTAGTTTGTGGATGGTATGGTGTAGTGAATTTGTAAGTCACTCCACACTCATTCCACATGTGTTTTAGGTATGCTGACATGAAGTTGGTACCTCTGTCAGACACCACCTCCTTAGGGAAACCCACTCTGGTAAAGATACCAATGAGGGCCTTGGCTACTGCAGGGGCAGTAGTCGACCTAAGGGGAATAGCTTCAGGATACCTAGTAGCATGATCCACTACTACTAGGATGTACATATTTCCTGAGGCTGTGGGAGGTTCCAGTGGACCAACTATGTCCACACCCACTCTTTCAAAGGGGACCCCCACCACTGGAAGTGGAATGAGGGGGGCCTTTGGGTGCCCACCTGTCTTACCACTGGATTGACAGGTGGGGCAGGAGAGGCAAAACTCCTTAACCTTCTGGGACATATTGGGCCAGTAGAAGTGGTTGACTAACCTCTCCCACGTCTTGGTTTGTCCCAAATGCCCAGCAAGGGGAATGTCATGGGCTAAGGTCAGAATAAACTCTCTGAACGACTGAGGCACTACCACTCTCCTAGTGGCACCAGGTTTGGGGTCTCTGGCCTCAGTGTACAGGAGTCCATCTTCCCAATAGACCCTATGTGTTCCATTTTTCTTGCCCTTGGACTCTTCAGCAGCTTGCTGCCTAAGGCCTTCAAGAGAGGGACAGGTTTCTTGTCCCTTACACAGCTCCTCCCTTGAGGGTCCCCCTGGGCCTAAGAGCTCAACCTGATAAGGTTCAAGCTCCAAAGGCTCAGTTCCCTCAGAGGGCAGAACTTCTTCCTGAGAAGAGAGGTTCCCTTTTTCTGACTGTGTTGCAGTTGGTTTCCCAACTGACTTTCCTTTTCTCTTGGTAGGCTGGGCCATTTTTCCAGACTCCAGCTCTACTTTTTCACCCTGTGCCTTGCATTGTGCTCTTGTTTTTACACACACCAGTTCAGGGATACCCAGCATGGCTGCATGGGTTTTTAGTTCTACCTCAGCCCATGCTGAGGACTCCAGGTCATTTCCAAGCAGACAGTCTACTGGGATGTTTGAGGAGACCACCACCTGTTTCAGGCCATTGACCCCTCCCCATTCTAAAGTTACCATTGCCATGGGATGTGCTTTAGTTTGATTGTCAGCATTGGTGACTGTATAAGTTTTTCCAGTCAGGTATTGGCCAGGGGAAACCAGTTTCTCTGTCACCATGGTGACACTGGCACCTGTATCCCTCAGGCCCTCTACACTTGTCCCATTAATAAAGAGCTGCTGCCTGTATTTTTGCATGTTAGGCGGCCAGGCAGCTAGTGTGGCTAAATCCACCCCACCCTCAGAGACTAGAGTAGCTTCAGTGTGGACCCTGATTTGCTCTGGGCACACTGTTGATCCCACTTGGAGACTAGCCATTCCAGTGTTACCTGGATTGGAGTTTGGAGTGGAACTTTTCTTGGGACAGGCCTTGTCTCCAGTTTGGTGTCCAGACTGACTACAGTTTCGACACCAGGCCATTTTGGGATCAAAGTTTTTACCCTTGTACCCAGGATTGTTTTGTGAAGAGGCTCTGGGCCCACCCTCCTGTGCAGGTTTTTGGGGGCCTTTAGAAGACTCTTGACTATTTTTATTTTTGGTTGTCTCACCACCTTTCCCCTGGGGAGGTTTTGTGACCCCTTTCTTTTGGTCACCCCCTGTGGAAGTTTTGGACACCCTAGTCTTGACCCAATGGTCCGCCTTCTTTCCCAATTCTTGGGGAGAAATTGGTCCTAGGTCTACCAGATGCTGATGCAGTTTATCATTGAAACAATTACTTAACAGGTGTTCTTTCACAAATAAATTGTACAGCCCATCATAATTACTTACACCACTGCCTTGAATCCAACCATCTAGTGTTTTTACTGAGTAGTCTACAAAGTCAACCCAGGTCTGGCTCGAGGATTTTTTAGCCCCCCTGAATCTAATCCTATACTCCTCAGTGGAGAATCCAAAGCCCTCAATCAGGGTACCCTTCATGAGGTCATAAGATTCTGCATCTTGTCCAGAGAGTGTGAGGAGTCTATCCCTACACTTTCCTGTGAACATTTCCCAAAGGAGAGCACCCCAGTGAGATTTGTTCACTTTTCTGGTTACACAAGCCCTCTCAAAAGCTGTGAACCATTTGGTGATGTCATCACCATCTTCATATTTAGTTACAATCCCTTTAGGGATTTTCAACATGTCAGGAGAATCTCTGACCCTATTTATGTTGCTGCCACCATTGATGGGTCCTAGGCCCATCTCTTGTCTTTCCCTCTCTATGGCTAGGATCTGTCTTTCCAAAGCCAATCTTTTGGCCATCCTGGCTAACTGGATGTCCTCTTCACTGGATTTATCCTCAGTGATTTCAGAGGTGTTGGTCTCTCCTGTGAGGGAACCAGCATCTCTGACTATTATTTTTGGAGTCAGGGTTTGAGAGACCCTGTTCTCCCTAGATAGGACTGGTAGGGGGGAATTTTCCTCCTGGTCACTATCCTCTTCCTCTGAGTTGCCACCCTCAGAGGGGTTGGCCTTTTCAAACTCTGCCAAAAGCTCCTGGAGCTGTATTTTGGTAGGTTTGGGGCCCATTGTTATTTTCTTTATTTTACAGAGTGACCTTAGCTCCCTCATCTTAAGATGGAGGTAAGGTGTGGTGTCGAGTTCCACCACAGTCACATCTGTGCTAGACATTTTGCTTCTAAAAGTTGGAATACTTTTTAAGAATCTACAACTGGTTCTAGAATCTAATTCAAACTTTTACAACCTTTTAAACTCTAAAAGAAATGCTAAACAGGATCTAACACAAGGCCCTAGCAGGTCTTTTAAGAATTTAGAAAACTTTTCAAATTGCAAAAATCAATTTCTAATGACAATTTTGGAATTTGTCGTGTGATCAGGGATTGGCTGAATAGTCCAGCAAATGCAAAGTCTTGTACCCCACCGCTGATCCACCAATGTAGGAAGTTGGCTCTGTATGTGCTATTTCAAAGTAAGGAATAGCATGCACAGAGTCCAAGGGTTCCCCTTAGAGGTAAAATAGTGGTAAAAATAGATAATACTAATGCTCTATTTTGTGGTAGTGTGGTCGAGCAGTAGGCTTATCCAAGGAGTAGTGTTAAGCATTTGTTGTACATACACATAGACAATAAATGAGGTACACACACTCAGAGACAAATCCAGCCAATAGGTTTTGTTATAGAAAAATATATTTTCTTAGTTTATTTTAAGAACCACAGGTTCAAATTTAACATGTAATATCTTGTTTGAAAGGTATTGCAGGTAAGTACATTAGGAACTTTGAATCATTTCAATTGCATGTATACTTTTCAAGTTATTCACAAATAGCTGTTTTAAAAGTGGACACAGTGCAATTTTCACAGTTCCTGGGGGAGGTAAGTTTTTGTTAGTTTTACCAGGTAAGTAAGACACTTACAGGGTTCAGTTCTTGGTCCAAGGTAGCCCACCGTTGGGGGTTCAGAGCAACCCCAAAGTCACCACACCAGCAGCTCAGGGCCGGTCAGGTGCAGAGTTCAAAGTGGTGCCCAAAACGCATAGGCTAGAATGGAGAGAAGGGGGTGCCCCGGTTCCGGTCTGCTTGCAGGTAAGTACCCGCGTCTTCGGAGGGCAGACCAGGGGGGTTTTGTAGGGCACCGGGGGGGACACAAGCCCACACAGAAATTTCACCCTCAGCAGCGCGGGGGCGGCCGGGTGCAGTGTAGAAACAAGCGTCGGGTTTGCAATGTTAGTCTATGAGAGATCAACGGATCTCTTCAGCGCTGCAGGCAGGCAAGGGGGGGCTTCCTCGGGGAAACCTCCACTTGGGCAAGGGAGAGGGACTCCTGGGGGTCACTTCTCCAGTGAAAGTCCGGTCCTTCAGGTCCTGGGGGCTGCGGGTGCAGGGTCTTTTCCAGGCGTCGGGACTTAGGTTTCAGAGAGTCGCGGTCAGGGGAAGCCTCGGGATTCCCTCTGCAGGCGGCGCTGTGGGGGCTCAGGGGGGGACAGGTTTTGGTACTCACAGTCGGAGAGTAGTCCGGGGGTCCTCCCTGAGGTGTTGGTTCTCCACCAGCCGAGTCGGGGTCGCCGGGTGCAGTGTTGCAAGTCTCACGCTTCTTGCGGGGAGTTGCAGGGGTCTTTAAAGCTGCTCCTTGAAACAAAGTTGCAGTCTTTTTGGAGCAGGTCCGCTGTCCTCGGGAGTTTCTTGTCTTTTTCGAAGCAGGGCAGTCCTCAGAGGATTCAGAGGTCGCTGGTCCCTTGGAAGGCGTCGCTGGAGCAGAGTTCTTTGGAAGGCAGGAGACAGGCCGGTGAGTTTCTGGAGCCAAGGCAGTTGTCGTCTTCTGGTCTTCCTCTGCAGGGGTTTTCAGCTAGGCAGTCCTTCTTCTTGTAGTTTGCAGGAATCTAATTTTCTAGGGTTCAGGGTAGCCCTTAAATACTAAATTTAAGGGTGTGTTTAGGTCTGGGGGGTTAGTAGCCAATGGCTACTAGCCCTGAGGGTGGGTACACCCTCTTTGTGCCTCCTCCCAAGGGGAGGGGGTCACAATCCTAACCCTATTGGGGGAATCCTCCATCTGCAAGATGGAGGATTTCTAAAAGTTAGAGTCACCTCAGCTCAGGACACCTTAGGGGCTGTCCTGACTGGCCAGTGACTCCTCCTTGTTGCTTTCTTTGTTCCCTCCAGCCTTGCCGCCAAAAGTGGGGGCCGTGGCCGGAGGGGGCGGGCAACTCCACTAAGCTGGAGTGCCCTGCTGGGCTGTGACAAAGGGGTGAGCCTTTGAGGCTCACCGCCAGGTGTTACAGCTCCTGCCTGGGGGAGGTGTTAGCATCTCCACCCAGTGCAGGCTTTGTTACTGGCCTCAGAGTGACAAAGGCACTCTCCCCATGGGGCCAGCAACATGTCTCTAGTGTGGCAGGCTGCTGGAATTAGTCAGCCTACACAGACAGTCGGTTAAGTTTCAGGGGGCACCTCTAAGGTGCCCTCTGGGGTGTATTTTGCAATAAAATGTACACTGGCATCAGTGTGCATTTATTGTGCTGAGAAGTTTGATACCAAACTTCCCAGTTTTCAGTGTAGCCATTATGGTGCTGTGGAGTTCGTGTTTGACAAACTCCCAGACCATATACTCTTATGGCTACCCTGCACTTACAATGTCTAAGGTTTTGTTTAGACACTGTAGGGGTACCATGCTCATGCACTCGTACCCTCACCTATGGTATAGTGCACCCTGCCTTAGGGCTGTAAGGCCTGCTAGAGGGGTGACTGACCTATACTTGCATAGGCAGTGAGAGGCTGGCATGGCACCCTGAGGGGAGTGCCATGTCGACTTACTCGTTTTGTTCTCACTAGCACACACAAGCTGGCAAGCAGTGTGTCTGTGCTGAGTGAGAGGTCTCCGGGGTGGCATAAGACATGCTGCAGCCCTTAGAGACCTTCCTTGGCATCAGGGCCCTTGGTACTAGAAGTACCAGTTACAAGGGACTTATCTGGATGCCAGGGTCTGCCAATTGTGGATACAAAAGTACAGGTTAGGGAAAGAACACTGGTGCTGGGGCCTGGTTAGCAGGCCTCAGCACACTTTCAATTGTAAACATAGCATCAGCAAAGGCAAAAAGTCAGGGGGCAACCATGCCAAGGAGGCATTTCCTTACACAACCCCCCCCCCAAACGAAAGAGGATGAGACTAACCTTTCCCAAGAGAGTCTTCATTTTCTAAGTGGAAGAACCTGGAAAGGCCATCTGCATTGGCATGGGCAGTCCCAGGTCTGTGTTCCACTATAAAGTCCATTCCCTGTAGGGAGATGGACCACCTCAACAGTTTAGGATTTTCACCTTTCATTTGCATCAGCCATTTGAGAGGTCTGTGGTCAGTTTGAACTAGGAAGTGAGTCCCAAAGAGGTATGGTCTCAGCTTCTTCAGGGACCAAACCACAGCAAAGGCCTCCCTCTCAATGGCACTCCAACGCTGCTCCCTGGGGAGTAACCTCCTGCTAATGAAAGCAACAGGCTGGTCAAGCCCATCATCATTTGTTTGGGACAAAACTGCCCCTATCCCATGTTCAGAGGCATCTGTCTGCACAATGAACTGCTTAGAATAATCTGGAGCTTTTAGAACTGGTGCTGAGCACATTGCTTGTTTCAGGGTGTCAAAGGCCTGTTGGCATTCCACAGTCCAGTTCACTTTCTTGGGCATTTTCTTGGAGGTGAGTTCAGTGAGGGCTGTCACAATGGATCCATATCCCTTCACAAACCTCCTGTAATACCCAGTCAAGCCAAGGAATGCCCTGACTTGAGTCTGGGTTTTTGGAGCTACCCAGTCCAGAATAGTCTGGATCTTGGGTTGGAGTGGCTGAACTTGGCCTCCACCTACAAGGTGGCCCAAGTAAACCACAGTTCCCTGCCCTATCTGGCATTTGGATGCCTTGATAGAGAGGCCTGCAGATTGCAGAGCCTTTAAAACCTTCTTTAGGTGGACCAGGTGATCCTGCCAGGTGGAGCTAAAGACAGCAATATCATCAAGATAAGCTGTGCTAAAGGACTCCAAGCCAGCAAGGACTTGATTCACCAACCTTTGGAAGGTGGCAGGGGCATTCTTTAAACCAAAGGGCATAACAGTAAACTGATAATGCCCATCAGGTGTTGAGAATGCTGTTTTCTCTTTTGCTCCAGGTGCCATTTTTATTTGCCAGTACCCTGCTGTCAAGTCAAAGGTACTTAAGAATTTGGCAGCACCTAACTTATCTATGAGCTCATCAGCTCTAGGAATTGGATGAGCATCTGTCTTGGTGACAGAATTGAGCCCTCTGTAATCCACACAAAACCTCATCTCTTTCTTTCCATCTTTGGTGTGAGGTTTGGGGACTAAGACCACTGGGCTAGCCCAGGGGCTGTCAGAGCGCTCAATTACTCCCAATTCTAGCATCTTGTGGACTTCCACCTTGATGCTTTCCTTAACATGGTCAGACTGTCTAAAGATGTTGTTTTTGACAGGCATGCTGTCTCCTGTGTCCACATCATGGGTACACAGGTGTGTCTGACCAGGGGTTAAGGAGAAGAGTTCAGGAAACTGTTGTAGGACTCTCCTACAATCAGCTTGCTGTTGGCCAGAGAGGGTGTCTGAGTAGATCACTCCATCTACTGAGCCATCTTTTGGGTCTGATGACAGAAGATCAGGGAGAGGTTCACTCTCTGCCTCCTGATCCTCATCTGTTACCATCAACAGATTCACATCAGCCCTGTCATGGAAGAGCTTAAGGCGGTTCACATGGATCACCCTCTTGGGGCTCCTGCTTGTGCCCAGGTCCACCAGGTAGGTGACCTGACTCTTCCTTTCTAGCACTGGGTAAGGGCCACTCCATTTGTCCTGGAGTGCCCTGGGAGCCACAGGCTCCAGAACCCAGACTTTCTGCCCTGGTTGGAACTCAACCAGTGCAGCCTTTTGGTCATACCAAAACTTCTGGAGCTGTTGGCTGGCCTCAAGGTTTTTGGTTGCCTTTTCCATGTACTCTGCCATTCTAGAGCGAAGGCCAAGTACATAGTCCACTATGTCTTGTTTAGGCTCATGAAGAGGTCTCTCCCAGCCTTCTTTAACAAGAGCAAGTGGTCCCCTTACAGGGTGACCAAACAGAAGTTCAAAGGGTGAGAATCCTACTCCCTTCTGTGGCACCTCTCTGTAAGCAAAAAGCAGACATGGCAAGAGGACATCCCATCTCCTTTTGAGTTTTTCTGGGAGCCCCATGATCATGCCTTTTAATGTCTTGTTGAATCTCTCAACTAAGCCATTAGTTTGTGGATGGTATGGTGTAGTGAATTTGTAAGTCACTCCACACTCATTCCACATGTGTTTTAGGTATGCTGACATGAAGTTGGTACCTCTGTCAGACACCACCTCCTTAGGGAAACCCACTCTGGTAAAGATACCAATGAGGGCCTTGGCTACTGCAGGGGCAGTAGTCGACCTAAGGGGAATAGCTTCAGGATACCTAGTAGCATGATCCACTACTACTAGGATGTACATATTTCCTGAGGCTGTGGGAGGTTCCAGTGGACCAACTATGTCCACACCCACTCTTTCAAAGGGGACCCCCACCACTGGAAGTGGAATGAGGGGGGCCTTTGGGTGCCCACCTGTCTTACCACTGGATTGACAGGTGGGGCAGGAGAGGCAAAACTCCTTAACCTTCTGGGACATATTGGGCCAGTAGAAGTGGTTGACTAACCTCTCCCACGTCTTGGTTTGTCCCAAATGCCCAGCAAGGGGAATGTCATGGGCTAAGGTCAGAATAAACTCTCTGAACGACTGAGGCACTACCACTCTCCTAGTGGCACCAGGTTTGGGGTCTCTGGCCTCAGTGTACAGGAGTCCATCTTCCCAATAGACCCTATGTGTTCCATTTTTCTTGCCCTTGGACTCTTCAGCAGCTTGCTGCCTAAGGCCTTCAAGAGAGGGACAGGTTTCTTGTCCCTTACACAGCTCCTCCCTTGAGGGTCCCCCTGGGCCTAAGAGCTCAACCTGATAAGGTTCAAGCTCCAAAGGCTCAGTTCCCTCAGAGGGCAGAACTTCTTCCTGAGAAGAGAGGTTCCCTTTTTCTGACTGTGTTGCAGTTGGTTTCCCAACTGACTTTCCTTTTCTCTTGGTAGGCTGGGCCATTTTTCCAGACTCCAGCTCTACTTTTTCACCCTGTGCCTTGCATTGTGCTCTTGTTTTTACACACACCAGTTCAGGGATACCCAGCATGGCTGCATGGGTTTTTAGTTCTACCTCAGCCCATGCTGAGGACTCCAGGTCATTTCCAAGCAGACAGTCTACTGGGATGTTTGAGGAGACCACCACCTGTTTCAGGCCATTGACCCCTCCCCATTCTAAAGTTACCATTGCCATGGGATGTGCTTTAGTTTGATTGTCAGCATTGGTGACTGTATAAGTTTTTCCAGTCAGGTATTGGCCAGGGGAAACCAGTTTCTCTGTCACCATGGTGACACTGGCACCTGTATCCCTCAGGCCCTCTACACTTGTCCCATTAATAAAGAGCTGCTGCCTGTATTTTTGCATGTTAGGCGGCCAGGCAGCTAGTGTGGCTAAATCCACCCCACCCTCAGAGACTAGAGTAGCTTCAGTGTGGACCCTGATTTGCTCTGGGCACACTGTTGATCCCACTTGGAGACTAGCCATTCCAGTGTTACCTGGATTGGAGTTTGGAGTGGAACTTTTCTTGGGACAGGCCTTGTCTCCAGTTTGGTGTCCAGACTGACTACAGTTTCGACACCAGGCCTTTTTGGGATCAAAGTTTTTACCCTTGTACCCAGGATTGTTTTGTGAAGAGGCTCTGGGCCCACCCTCCTGTGCAGGTTTTTGGGGGCCTTTAGAAGACTCTTGACTATTTTTATTTTTGGTTGTCTCACCACCTTTCCCCTGGGGAGGTTTTGTGACCCCTTTCTTTTGGTCACCCCCTGTGGAAGTTTTGGACACCCTAGTCTTGACCCAATGGTCCGCCTTCTTTCCCAATTCTTGGGGAGAAATTGGTCCTAGGTCTACCAGATGCTGATGCAGTTTATCATTGAAACAATTACTTAACAGGTGTTCTTTCACAAATAAATTGTACAGCCCATCATAATTACTTACACCACTGCCTTGAATCCAACCATCTAGTGTTTTTACTGAGTAGTCTACAAAGTCAACCCAGGTCTGGCTCGAGGATTTTTGAGCCCCCCTGAATCTAATCCTATACTCCTCAGTGGAGAATCCAAAGCCCTCAATCAGGGTACCCTTCATGAGGTCATAAGATTCTGCATCTTGTCCAGAGAGTGTGAGGAGTCTATCCCTACACTTTCCTGTGAACATTTCCCAAAGGAGAGCACCCCAGTGAGATTTGTTCACTTTTCTGGTTACACAAGCCCTCTCAAAAGCTGTGAACCATTTGGTGATGTCATCACCATCTTCATATTTAGTTACAATCCCTTTAGGGATTTTCAACATGTCAGGAGAATCTCTGACCCTATTTATGTTGCTGCCACCATTGATGGGTCCTAGGCCCATCTCTTGTCTTTCCCTCTCTATGGCTAGGATCTGTCTTTCCAAAGCCAATCTTTTGGCCATCCTGGCTAACTGGATGTCCTCTTCACTGGATTTATCCTCAGTGATTTCAGAGGTGTTGGTCTCTCCTGTGAGGGAACCAGCATCTCTGACTATTATTTTTGGAGTCAGGGTTTGAGAGACCCTGTTCTCCCTAGATAGGACTGGTAGGGGGGAATTTTCCTCCTGGTCACTATCCTCTTCCTCTGAGTTGCCACCCTCAGAGGGGTTGGCCTTTTCAAACTCTGCCAAAAGCTCCTGGAGCTGTATTTTGGTAGGTTTGGGGCCCATTGTTATTTTCTTTATTTTACAGAGTGACCTTAGCTCCCTCATCTTAAGATGGAGGTAAGGTGTGGTGTCGAGTTCCACCACAGTCACATCTGTGCTAGACATTTTGCTTCTAAAAGTTGGAATACTTTTTAAGAATCTACAACTGGTTCTAGAATCTAATTCAAACTTTTACAACCTTTTAAACTCTAAAAGAAATGCTAAACAGGATCTAACACAAGGCCCTAGCAGGTCTTTTAAGAATTTAGAAAACTTTTCAAATTGCAAAAATCAATTTCTAATGACAATTTTGGAATTTGTCGTGTGATCAGGGATTGGCTGAGTAGTCCAGCAAATGCAAAGTCTTGTACCCCACCGCTGATCCACCAATGTAGGAAGTTGGCTCTGTATGTGCTATTTCAAAGTAAGGAATAGCATGCACAGAGTCCAAGGGTTCCCCTTAGAGGTAAAATAGTGGTAAAAATAGATAATACTAATGCTCTTTTTTGTGGTAGTGTGGTCGAGCAGTAGGCTTATCCAAGGAGTAGTGTTAAGCATTTGTTGTACATACACATAGACAATAAATGAGGTACACACACTCAGAGACAAATCCAGCCAATAGGTTTTGTTAGAAAAATATATTTTCTTAGTTTATTTTAAGAACCACAGGTTCAAATTTAACATGTAATATCTTGTTTGAAAGGTATTGCAGGTAAGTACATTAGGAACTTTGAATCATTTAAATTGCATGTATACTTTTCAAGTTATTCACAAATAGCTGTTTTAAAAGTGGACACACTGCAATTTTCACAGTTCCTGGGGGAGGTAAGTTTTTGTTAGTTTTACCAGGTAAGTAAGACACTTACAGGGTTCAGTTCTTGGTCCAAGGTAGCCCACCGTTGGGGGTTCAGAGCAACCCCAAAGTCACCACACCAGCAGCTCAGGGCCGGTCAGGTGCAGAGTTCAAAGTGGTGCCCAAAACGCATAGGCTAGAATGGAGAGAAGGGGGTGCCCCGGTTCCGGTCTGCTTGCAGGTAAGTACCCGCGTCTTCGGAGGGCAGACCAGGGGGGTTTTGTAGGGCACCGGGGGGGACACAAGCCCACACAGAAATTTCACCCTCAGCAGCGCGGGGGCGGCCGGGTGCAGTGTAGAAACAAGCGTCGGGTTTGCAATGTTAGTCTATGAGAGATCAACGGATCTCTTCAGCGCTGCAGGCAGGCAAGGGGGGGCTTCCTCGGGGAAACCTCCACTTGGGCAAGGGAGAGGGACTCCTGGGGGTCACTTCTCCAGTGAAAGTCCGGTCCTTCAGGTCCTGGGGGCTGCGGGTGCAGGGTCTTTTCCAGGCGTCGGGACTTAGGTTTCAGAGAGTCGCGGTCAGGGGAAGCCTCGGGATTCCCTCTGTAGGCGGCGCTGTGGGGGCTCAGGGGGGGACAGGTTTTGGTACTCACAGTCGGAGAGTAGTCCGGGGGTCCTCCCTGAGGTGTTGGTTCTCCACCAGCCGAGTCGGGGTCGCCGGGTGCAGTGTTGCAAGTCTCACGCTTCTTGCGGGGAGTTGCAGGGGTCTTTAAAGCTGCTCCTTGAAACAAAGTTGCAGTCTTTTTGGAGCAGGTCCGCTGTCCTCGGGAGTTTCTTGTCTTTTTCGAAGCAGGGCAGTCCTCAGAGGATTCAGAGGTCGCTGGTCCCTTGGAAGGCGTCGCTGGAGCAGAGTTCTTTGGAAGGCAGGAGACAGGCCGGTGAGTTTCTGGAGCCAAGGCAGTTGTCGTCTTCTGGTCTTCCTCTGCAGGGGTTTTCAGCTAGGCAGTCCTTCTTCTTGTAGTTTGCAGGAATCTAATTTTCTAGGGTTCAGGGTAGCCCTTAAATACTAAATTTAAGGGTGTGTTTAGGTCTGGGGGGTTAGTAGCCAATGGCTACTAGCCCTGAGGGTGGGTACACCCTCTTTGTGCCTCCTCCCAAGGGGAGGGGGTCACAATCCTAACCCTATTGGGGGAATCCTCCATCTGCAAGATGGAGGATTTCTAAAAGTTAGAGTCACCTCAGCTCAGGACACCTTAGGGGCTGTCCTGACTGGCCAGTGACTCCTCCTTGTTGCTTTCTTTGTTCCCTCCAGCCTTGCCGCCAAAAGTGGGGGCCGTGGCCGGAGGGGGCGGGCAACTCCACTAAGCTGGAGTGCCCTGCTGGGCTGTGACAAAGGGGTGAGCCTTTGAGGCTCACCGCCAGGTGTTACAGCTCCTGCCTGGGGGAGGTGTTAGCATCTCCACCCAGTGCAGGCTTTGTTACTGGCCTCAGAGTGACAAAGGCACTCTCCCCATGGGGCCAGCAACATGTCTCTAGTGTGGCAGGCTGCTGGAATTAGTCAGCCTACACAGACAGTCGGTTAAGTTTCAGGGGGCACCTCTAAGGTGCCCTCTGGGGTGTATTTTGCAATAAAATGTACACTGGCATCAGTGTGCATTTATTGTGCTGAGAAGTTTGATACCAAACTTCCCAGTTTTCAGTGTAGCTATTATGGTGCTGTGGAGTTCGTGTTTGACAAACTCCCAGACCATATACTCTTATGGCTACCCTGCACTTACAATGTCTAAGGTTTTGTTTAGACACTGTAGGGGTACCATGCTCATGCACTCGTACCCTCACCTATGGTATAGTGCACCCTGCCTTAGGGCTGTAAGGCCTGCTAGAGGGGTGACTGACCTATACTTGCATAGGCAGTAAGAGGCTGGCATGGCACCCTGAGGGGAGTGCCATGTCGACTTACTCGTTTTGTTCTCACTAGCACACACAAGCTGGCAAGCAGTGTGTCTGTGCTGAGTGAGAGGTCTCCGGGGTGGCATAAGACATGCTGCAGCCCTTAGAGACCTTCCTTGGCATCAGGGCCCTTGGTACTAGAAGTACCAGTTACAAGGGACTTATCTGGATGCCAGGGTCTGCCAATTGTGGATACAAAAGTACAGGTTAGGGAAAGAACACTGGTGCTGGGGCCTGGTTAGCAGGCCTCAGCACACTTTCAATTGTAAACATAGCATCAGCAAAGGCAAAAAGTCAGGGGGCAACCATGCCAAGGAGGCATTTCCTTACACAACCCCCCCCCAAACGAAAGAGGATGAGACTAACCTTTCCCAAGAGAGTCTTCATTTTCTAAGTGAAAGAACCTGGAAAGGCCATCTGCATTGGCATGGGCAGTCCCAGGTCTGTGTTCCACTATAAAGTCCATTCCCTGTAGGGAGATGGACCACCTCAACAGTTTAGGATTTTCACCTTTCATTTGCATCAGCCATTTGAGAGGTCTGTGGTCAGTTTGAACTAGGAAGTGAGTCCCAAAGAGGTATGGTCTCAGCTTCTTCAGGGACCAAACCACAGCAAAGGCCTCCCTCTCAATGGCACTCCAACGCTGCTCCCTGGGGAGTAACCTCCTGCTAATGAAAGCAACAGGCTGGTCAAGGCCATCATCATTTGTTTGGGACAAAACTGCCCCTATCCCATGTTCAGAGGCATCTGTCTGCACAATGAACTGCTTAGAATAATCTGGAGCTTTTAGAACTGGTGCTGAGCACATTGCTTGTTTCAGGGTGTCAAAGGCCTGTTGGCATTCCACAGTCCAGTTCACTTTCTTGGGCATTTTCTTGGAGGTGAGTTCAGTGAGGGCTGTCACAATGGATCCATATCCCTTCACAAACCTCCTGTAATACCCAGTCAAGCCAAGGAATGCCCTGACTTGAGTCTGGGTTTTTGGAGCTACCCAGTCCAGAATAGTCTGGATCTTGGGTTGGAGTGGCTGAACTTGGCCTCCACCTACAAGGTGGCCCAAGTAAACCACAGTTCCCTGCCCTATCTGGCATTTGGATGCCTTGATAGAGAGGCCTGCAGATTGCAGAGCCTTTAAAACCTTCTTTAGGTGGACCAGGTGATCCTGCCAGGTGGAGCTAAAGACAGCAATATCATCAAGATAAGCTGTGCTAAAGGACTCCAAGCCAGCAAGGACTTGATTCACCAACCTTTGGAAGGTGGCAGGGGCATTCTTTAAACCAAAGGGCATAACAGTAAACTGATAATGCCCATCAGGTGTTGAGAATGCTGTTTTCTCTTTTGCTCCAGGTGCCATTTTTATTTGCCAGTACCCTGCTGTCAAGTCAAAGGTACTTAAGAATTTGGCAGCACCTAACTTATCTATGAGCTCATCAGCTCTAGGAATTGGATGAGCATCTGTCTTGGTGACAGAATTGAGCCCTCTGTAATCCACACAAAACCTCATCTCTTTCTTTCCATCTTTGGTGTGAGGTTTGGGGACTAAGACCACTGGGCTAGCCCAGGGGCTGTCAGAGCGCTCAATTACTCCCAATTCTAGCATCTTGTGGACTTCCACCTTGATGCTTTCCTTAACATGGTCAGACTGTCTAAAGATTTTGTTTTTGACAGGCATGCTGTCTCCTGTGTCCACATCATGGGTACACAGGTGTGTCTGACCAGGGGTTAAGGAGAAGAGTTCAGGAAACTGTTGTAGGACTCTCCTACAATCAGCTTGCTGTTGGCCAGAGAGGGTGTCTAAGTAGATCACTCCATCTACTGAGCCATCTTTTGGGTCTGATGACAGAAGATCAGGGAGAGGTTCACTCTCTGCCTCCTGATCCTCATCTGTTACCATCAACAGATTCACATCAGCCCTGTCATGGAAGAGCTTAAGGCGGTTCACATGGATCACCCTCTTGGGGCTCCTGCTTGTGCCCAGGTCCACCAGGTAGGTGACCTGACTCTTCCTTTCTAGCACTGGGTAAGGGCAACTCCATTTGTCCTGGAGTGCCCTGGGAGCCACAGGCTCCAGAACCCAGACTTTCTGCCCTGGTTGGAACTCAACCAGTGCAGCCTTTTGGTCATACCAAAACTTCTGGAGCTGTTGGCTGGCCTCAAGGTTTTTGGTTGCCTTTTCCATGTACTCTGCCATTCTAGAGCGAAGGCCAAGTACATAGTCCACTATGTCTTGTTTAGGCTCATGAAGAGGTCTCTCCCAGCCTTCTTTAACAAGAGCAAGTGGTCCCCTTACAGGGTGACCAAACAGAAGTTCAAAGGGTGAGAATCCTACTCCCTTCTGTGGCACCTCTCTGTAAGCAAAAAGCAGACATGGCAAGAGGACATCCCATCTCCTTTTGAGTTTTTCTGGGAGCCCCATGATCATGCCTTTTAATGTCTTGTTGAATCTCTCAACTAAGCCATTAGTTTGTGGATGGTATGGTGTAGTGAATTTGTAAGTCACTCCACACTCATTCCACATGTGTTTTAGGTATGCTGACATGAAGTTGGTACCTCTGTCAGACACCACCTCCTTAGGGAAACCCACTCTGGTAAAGATACCAATGAGGGCCTTGGCTACTGCAGGGGCAGTAGTCGACCTAAGGGGAATAGCTTCAGGATACCTAGTAGCATGATCCACTACTACTAGGATGTACATATTTCCTGAGGCTGTGGGAGGTTCCAGTGGACCAACTATGTCCACACCCACTCTTTCAAAGGGGACCCCCACCACTGGAAGTGGAATGAGGGGGGCCTTTGGGTGCCCACCTGTCTTACCACTGGATTGACAGGTGGGGCAGGAGAGGCAAAACTCCTTAACCTTCTGGGACATATTGGGCCAGTAGAAGTGGTTGACTAACCTCTCCCACGTCTTGGTTTGTCCCAAATGCCCAGCAAGGGGAATGTCATGGGCTAAGGTCAGAATAAACTCTCTGAACGACTGAGGCACTACCACTCTCCTAGTGGCACCAGGTTTCGGGTCTCTGGCCTCAGTGTACAGGAGTCCATCTTCCCAATAGACCCTATGTGTTCCATTTTTCTTGCCCTTGGACTCTCCAGCAGCTTGCTGCCTAAGGCCTTCAAGAGAGGGACAGGTTTCTTGTCCCTTACACAGCTCCTCCCTTGAGGGTCCCCCTGGGCCTAAGAGCTCAACCTGATAAGGTTCAAGCTCCAAAGGCTCAGTTCCCTCAGAGGGCAGAACTTCTTCCTGAGAAGAGAGGTTCCCTTTTTCTGACTGTGTTGCAGTTGGTTTCCCAACTGACTTTCCTTTTCTCTTGGTAGGCTGGGCCATTTTTCCAGACTCCAGCTCTACTTTTTCACCCTGTGCCTTGCATTGTGCTCTTGTTTTTACACACACCAGTTCAGGGATACCCAGCATGGCTGCATGGGTTTTTAGTTCTACCTCAGCCCATGCTGAGGACTCCAGGTCATTTCCAAGCAGACAGTCTACTGGGATGTTTGAGGAGACCACCACCTGTTTCAGGCCATTGACCCCTCCCCATTCTAAAGTTACCATTGCCATGGGATGTGCTTTAGTTTGATTGTCAGCATTGGTGACTGTATAAGTTTTTCCAGTCAGGTATTGGCCAGGGGAAACCAGTTTCTCTGTCACCATGGTGACACTGGCACCTGTATCCCTCAGGCCCTCTACACTTGTCCCATTAATAAAGAGCTGCTGCCTGTATTTTTGCATGTTAGGCGGCCAGGCAGCTAGTGTGGCTAAATCCACCCCACCCTCAGAGACTAGAGTAGCTTCAGTGTGGACCCTGATTTGCTCTGGGCACACTGTTGATCCCACTTGGAGACTAGCCATTCCAGTGTTACCTGGATTGGAGTTTGGAGTGGAACTTTTCTTGGGACAGGCCTTGTCTCCAGTTTGGTGTCCAGACTGACTACAGTTTCGACACCAGGCCTTTTTGGGATCAAAGTTTTTACCCTTGTACCCAGGATTGTTTTGTGAAGAGGCTCTGGGCCCACCCTCCTGTGCAGGTTTTTGGGGGCCTTTAGAAGACTCTTGACTATTTTTATTTTTGGTTGTCTCACCACCTTTCCCCTGGGGAGGTTTTGTGACCCCTTTCTTTTGGTCACCCCCTGTGGAAGTTTTGGACACCCTAGTCTTGACCCAATGGTCCGCCTTCTTTCCCAATTCTTGGGGAGAAATTGGTCCTAGGTCTACCAGATGCTGATGCAGTTTATCATTGAAACAATTACTTAACAGGTGTTCTTTCACAAATAAATTGTACAGCCCATCATAATTACTTACACCACTGCCTTGAATCCAACCATCTAGTGTTTTTACTGAGTAGTCTACAAAGTCAACCCAGGTCTGGCTCGAGGATTTTTGAGCCCCCCTGAATCTAATCCTATACTCCTCAGTGGAGAATCCAAAGCCCTCAATCAGGGTACCCTTCATGAGGTCATAAGATTCTGCATCTTGTCCAGAGAGTGTGAGGAGTCTATCCCTACACTTTCCTGTGAACATTTCCCAAAGGAGAGCACCCCAGTGAGATTTGTTCACTTTTCTGGTTACACAAGCCCTCTCAAAAGCTGTGAACCATTTGGTGATGTCATCACCATCTTCATATTTAGTTACAATCCCTTTAGGGATTTTCAACATGTCAGGAGAATCTCTGACCCTATTTATGTTGCTGCCACCATTGATGGGTCCTAGGCCCATCTCTTGTCTTTCCCTCTCTATGGCTAGGATCTGTCTTTCCAAAGCCAATCTTTTGGCCATCCTGGCTAACTGGATGTCCTCTTCACTGGATTTATCCTCAGTGATTTCAGAGGTGTTGGTCTCTCCTGTGAGGGAACCAGCATCTCTGACTATTATTTTTGGAGTCAGGGTTTGAGAGACCCTGTTCTCCCTAGATAGGACTGGTAGGGGGGAATTTTCCTCCTGGTCACTATCCTCTTCCTCTGAGTTGCCACCCTCAGAGGGGTTGGCCTTTTCAAACTCTGCCAAAAGCTCCTGGAGCTGTATTTTGGTAGGTTTGGGGCCCATTGTTATTTTCTTTATTTTACAGAGTGACCTTAGCTCCCTCATCTTAAGATGGAGGTAAGGTGTGGTGTCGAGTTCCACCACAGTCACATCTGTGCTAGACATTTTGCTTCTAAAAGTTGGAATACTTTTTAAGAATCTACAACTGGTTCTAGAATCTAATTCAAACTTTTACAACCTTTTAAACTCTAAAAGAAATGCTAAACAGGATCTAACACAAGGCCCTAGCAGGTCTTTTAAGAATTTAGAAAACTTTTCAAATTGCAAAAATCAATTTCTAATGACAATTTTGGAATTTGTCGTGTGATCAGGGATTGGCTGAGTAGTCCAGCAAATGCAAAGTCTTGTACCCCACCGCTGATCCACCAATGTAGGAAGTTGGCTCTGTATGTGCTATTTCAAAGTAAGGAATAGCATGCACAGAGTCCAAGGGTTCCCCTTAGAGGTAAAATAGTGGTAAAAATAGATAATACTAATGCTCTTTTTTGTGGTAGTGTGGTCGAGCAGTAGGCTTATCCAAGGAGTAGTGTTAAGCATTTGTTGTACATACACATAGACAATAAATGAGGTACACACACTCAGAGACAAATCCAGCCAATAGGTTTTGTTAGAAAAATATATTTTCTTAGTTTATTTTAAGAACCACAGGTTCAAATTTAACATGTAATATCTTGTTTGAAAGGTATTGCAGGTAAGTACATTAGGAACTTTGAATCATTTCAATTGCATGTATACTTTTCAAGTTATTCACAAATAGCTGTTTTAAAAGTGGACACAGTGCAATTTTCACAGTTCCTGGGGGAGGTAAGTTTTTGTTAGTTTTACCAGGTAAGTAAGACACTTACAGGGTTCAGTTCTTGGTCCAAGGTAGCCCACCGTTGGGGGTTCAGAGCAACCCCAAAGTCACCACACCAGCAGCTCAGGGCCGGTCAGGTGCAGAGTTCAAAGTGGTGCCCAAAACGCATAGGCTAGAATGGAGAGAAGGGGGTGCCCCGGTTCCGGTCTGCTTGCAGGTAAGTACCCGCGTCTTCGGAGGGCAGACCAGGGGGGTTTTGTAGGGCACCGGGGGGGACACAAGCCCACACAGAAATTTCACCCTCAGCAGCGCGGGGGCGGCCGGGTGCAGTGTAGAAACAAGCGTCGGGTTTGCAATGTTAGTCTATGAGAGATCAACGGATCTCTTCAGCGCTGCAGGCAGGCAAGGGGGGGCTTCCTCGGGGAAACCTCCACTTGGGCAAGGGAGAGGGACTCCTGGGGGTCACTTCTCCAGTGAAAGTCCGGTCCTTCAGGTCCTGGGGGCTGCGGGTGCAGGGTCTTTTCCAGGTGTCGGGACTTAGGTTTCAGAGAGTCGCGGTCAGGGGAAGCCTCGGGATTCCCTCTGCAGGCGGCGCTGTGGGGGCTCAGGGGGGGACAGGTTTTGGTACTCACAGTCGGAGAGTAGTCCGGGGGTCCTCCCTGAGGTGTTGGTTCTCCACCAGCCGAGTCGGGGTCGCCGGGTGCAGTGTTGCAAGTCTCACGCTTCTTGCGTGGAGTTGCAGGGGTCTTTAAAGCTGCTCCTTGAAACAAAGTTGCAGTCTTTTTGGAGCAGGTCCGCTGTCCTCGGGAGTTTCTTGTCTTTTTCGAAGCAGGGCAGTCCTCAGAGGATTCAGAGGTCGCTGGTCCCTTGGAAGGCGTCGCTGGAGCAGAGTTCTTTGGAAGGCAGGAGACAGGCCGGTGAGTTTCTGGAGCCAAGGCAGTTGTCGTCTTCTGGTCTTCCTCTGCAGGGGTTTTCAGCTAGGCAGTCCTTCTTCTTGTAGTTTGCAGGAATCTAATTTTCTAGGGTTCAGGGTAGCCCTTAAATACTAAATTTAAGGGTGTGTTTAGGTCTGGGGGGTTAGTAGCCAATGGCTACTAGCCCTGATGGTGGGTACACCCTCTTTGTGCCTCCTCCCAAGGGGAGGGGGTCACAATCCTAACCCTATTGGGGGAATCCTCCATCTGCAAGATGGAGGATTTCTAAAAGTTAGAGTCACCTCAGCTCAGGACACCTTAGGGGCTGTCCTGACTGGCCAGTGACTCCTCCTTGTTGCTTTCTTTGTTCCCTCCAGCCTTGCCGCCAAAAGTGGGGGCCGTGGCCGGAGGGGGCGGGCAACTCCACTAAGCTGGAGTGCCCTGCTGGGCTGTGACAAAGGGGTGAGCCTTTGAGGCTCACCGCCAGGTGTTACAGCTCCTGCCTGGGGGAGGTGTTAGCATCTCCACCCAGTGCAGGCTTTGTTACTGGCCTCAGAGTGACAAAGGCACTCTCCCCATGGGGCCAGCAACATGTCTCTAGTGTGGCAGGCTGCTGGAATTAGTCAGCCTACACAGACAGTCGGTTAAGTTTCAGGGGGCACCTCTAAGGTGCCCTCTGGGGTGTATTTTGCAATAAAATGTACACTGGCATCAGTGTGCATTTATTGTGCTGAGAAGTTTGATACCAAACTTCCCAGTTTTCAGTGTAGCTATTATGGTGCTGTGGAGTTCGTGTTTGACAAACTCCCAGACCATATACTCTTATGGCTACCCTGCACTTACAATGTCTAAGGTTTTGTTTAGACACTGTAGGGGTACCATGCTCATGCACTCGTACCCTCACCTATGGTATAGTGCACCCTGCCTTAGGGCTGTAAGGCCTGCTAGAGGGGTGACTGACCTATACTTGCATAGGCAGTGAGAGGCTGGCATGGCACCCTGAGGGGAGTGCCATGTCGACTTACTCGTTTTGTTCTCACTAGCACACACAAGCTGGCAAGCAGTGTGTCTGTGCTGAGTGAGAGGTCTCCGGGGTGGCATAAGACATGCTGCAGCCCTTAGAGACCTTCCTTGGCATCAGGGCCCTTGGTACTAGAAGTACCAGTTACAAGGGACTTATCTGGATGCCAGGGTCTGCCAATTGTGGATACAAAAGTACAGGTTAGGGAAAGAACACTGGTGCTGGGGCCTGGTTAGCAGGCCTCAGCACACTTTCAATTGTAAACATAGCATCAGCAAAGGCAAAAAGTCAGGGGGCAACCATGCCAAGGAGGCATTTCCTTACACAACCCCCCCCCAAACGAAAGAGGATGAGACTAACCTTTCCCAAGAGAGTCTTCATTTTCTAAGTGGAAGAACCTGGAAAGGCCATCTGCATTGGCATGGGCAGTCCCAGGTCTGTGTTCCACTATAAAGTCCATTCCCTGTAGGGAGATGGACCACCTCAACAGTTTAGGATTTTCACCTTTCATTTGCATCAGCCATTTGAGAGGTCTGTGGTCAGTTTGAACTAGGAAGTGAGTCCCAAAGAGGTATGGTCTCAGCTTCTTCAGGGACCAAACCACAGCAAAGGCCTCCCTCTCAATGGCACTCCAACGCTGCTCCCTGGGGAGTAACCTCCTGCTAATGAAAGCAACAGGCTGGTCAAGGCCATCATCATTTGTTTGGGACAAAACTGCCCCTATCCCATGTTCAGAGGCATCTGTCTGCACAATGAACTGCTTAGAATAATCTGGAGCTTTTAGAACTGGTGCTGAGCACATTGCTTGTTTCAGGGTGTCAAAGGCCTGTTGGCATTCCACAGTCCAGTTCACTTTCTTGGGCATTTTCTTGGAGGTGAGTTCAGTGAGGGCTGTCACAATGGATCCATATCCCTTCACAAACCTCCTGTAATACCCAGTCAAGCCAAGGAATGCCCTGACTTGAGTCTGGGTTTTTGGAGCTACCCAGTCCAGAATAGTCTGGATCTTGGGTTGGAGTGGCTGAACTTGGCCTCCACCTACAAGGTGGCCCAAGTAAACCACAGTTCCCTGCCCTATCTGGCATTTGGATGCCTTGATAGAGAGGCCTGCAGATTGCAGAGCCTTTAAAACCTTCTTTAGGTGGACCAGGTGATCCTGCCAGGTGGAGCTAAAGACAGCAATATCATCAAGATAAGCTGTGCTAAAGGACTCCAAGCCAGCAAGGACTTGATTCACCAACCTTTGGAAGGTGGCAGGGGCATTCTTTAAACCAAAGGGCATAACAGTAAACTGATAATGCCCATCAGGTGTTGAGAATGCTGTTTTCTCTTTTGCTCCAGGTGCCATTTTTATTTGCCAGTACCCTGCTGTCAAGTCAAAGGTACTTAAGAATTTGGCAGCACCTAACTTATCTATGAGCTCATCAGCTCTAGGAATTGGATGAGCATCTGTCTTGGTGACAGAATTGAGCCCTCTGTAATCCACACAAAACCTCATCTCTTTCTTTCCATCTTTGGTGTGAGGTTTGGGGACTAAGACCACTGGGCTAGCCCAGGGGCTGTCAGAGCGCTCAATTACTCCCAATTCTAGCATCTTGTGGACTTCCACCTTGATGCTTTCCTTAACATGGTCAGACTGTCTAAAGATTTTGTTTTTGACAGGCATGCTGTCTCCTGTGTCCACATCATGGGTACACAGGTGTGTCTGACCAGGGGTTAAGGAGAAGAGTTCAGGAAACTGTTGTAGGACTCTCCTACAATCAGCTTGCTGTTGGCCAGAGAGGGTGTCTGAGTAGATCACTCCATCTACTGAGCCATCTTTTGGGTCTGATGACAGAAGATCAGGGAGAGGTTCACTCTCTGCCTCCTGATCCTCATCTGTTACCATCAACAGATTCACATCAGCCCTGTCATGGAAGAGCTTAAGGCGGTTCACATGGATCACCCTCTTGGGGCTCCTGCTTGTGCCCAGGTCCACCAGGTAGGTGACCTGACTCTTCCTTTCTAGCACTGGGTAAGGGCCACTCCATTTGTCCTGGAGTGCCCTGGGAGCCACAGGCTCCAGAACCCAGACTTTCTGCCCTGGTTGGAACTCAACCAGTGCAGCCTTTTGGTCATACCAAAACTTCTGGAGCTGTTGGCTGGCCTCAAGGTTTTTGGTTGCCTTTTCCATGTACTCTGCCATTCTAGAGCGAAGGCCAAGTACATAGTCCACTATGTCTTGTTTAGGCTCATGAAGAGGTCTCTCCCAGCCTTCTTTAACAAGAGCAAGTGGTCCCCTTACAGGGTGACCAAACAGAAGTTCAAAGGGTGAGAATCCTACTCCCTTCTGTGGCACCTCTCTGTAAGCAAAAAGCAGACATGGCAAGAGGACATCCCATCTCCTTTTGAGTTTTTCTGGGAGCCCCATGATCATGCCTTTTAATGTCTTGTTGAATCTCTCAACTAAGCCATTAGTTTGTGGATGGTATGGTGTAGTGAATTTGTAAGTCACTCCACACTCATTCCACATGTGTTTTAGGTATGCTGACATGAAGTTGGTACCTCTGTCAGACACCACCTCCTTAGGGAAACCCACTCTGGTAAAGATACCAATGAGGGCCTTGGCTACTGCAGGGGCAGTAGTCGACCTAAGGGGAATAGCTTCAGGATACCTAGTAGCATGATCCACTACTACTAGGATGTACATATTTCCTGAGGCTGTGGGAGGTTCCAGTGGACCAACTATGTCCACACCCACTCTTTCAAAGGGGACCCCCACCACTGGAAGTGGAATGAGGGGGGCCTTTGGGTGCCCACCTGTCTTACCACTGGATTGACAGGTGGGGCAGGAGAGGCAAAACTCCTTAACCTTCTGGGACATATTGGGCCAGTAGAAGTGGTTGACTAACCTCTCCCACGTCTTGGTTTGTCCCAAATGCCCAGCAAGGGGAATGTCATGGGCTAAGGTCAGAATAAACTCTCTGAACGACTGAGGCACTACCACTCTCCTAGTGGCACCAGGTTTCGGGTCTCTGGCCTCAGTGTACAGGAGTCCATCTTCCCAATAGACCCTATGTGTTCCATTTTTCTTGCCCTTGGACTCTTCAGCAGCTTGCTGCCTAAGGCCTTCAAGAGAGGGACAGGTTTCTTGTCCCTTACACAGCTCCTCCCTTGAGGGTCCCCCTGGGCCTAAGAGCTCAACCTGATAAGGTTCAAGCTCCAAAGGCTCAGTTCCCTCAGAGGGCAGAACTTCTTCCTGAGAAGAGAGGTTCCCTTTTTCTGACTGTGTTGCAGTTGGTTTCCCAACTGACTTTCCTTTTCTCTTGGTAGGCTGGGCCATTTTTCCAGACTCCAGCTCTACTTTTTCACCCTGTGCCTTGCATTGTGCTCTTGTTTTTACACACACCAGTTCAGGGATACCCAGCATGGCTGCATGGGTTTTTAGTTCTACCTCAGCCCATGCTGAGGACTCCAGGTCATTTCCAAGCAGACAGTCTACTGGGATGTTTGAGGAGACCACCACCTGTTTCAGGCCATTGACCCCTCCCCATTCTAAAGTTACCATTGCCATGGGATGTGCTTTAGTTTGATTGTCAGCATTGGTGACTGTATACGTTTTTCCAGTCAGGTATTGGCCAGGGGAAACCAGTTTCTCTGTCACCATGGTGACACTGGCACCTGTATCCCTCAGGCCCTCTACACTTGTCCCATTAATAAAGAGCTGCTGCCTGTATTTTTGCATGTTAGGCGGCCAGGCAGCTAGTGTGGCTAAATCCACCCCACCCTCAGAGACTAGAGTAGCTTCAGTGTGGACCCTGATTTGCTCTGGGCACACTGTTGATCCCACTTGGAGACTAGCCATTCCAGTGTTACCTGGATTGGAGTTTGGAGTGGAACTTTTCTTGGGACAGGCCTTGTCTCCAGTTTGGTGTCCAGACTGACTACAGTTTCGACACCAGGCCTTTTTGGGATCAAAGTTTTTACCCTTGTACCCAGGATTGTTTTGTGAAGAGGCTCTGGGCCCACCCTCCTGTGCAGGTTTTTGGGGGCCTTTAGAAGACTCTTGACTATTTTTATTTTTGGTTGTCTCACCACCTTTCCCCTGGGGAGGTTTTGTGACCCCTTTCTTTTGGTCACCCCCTGTGGAAGTTTTGGTCACCCTAGTCTTGACCCAATGGTCCGCCTTCTTTCCCAATTCTTGGGGAGAAATTGGTCCTAGGTCTACCAGATGCTGATGCAGTTTATCATTGAAACAATTACTTAACAGGTGTTCTTTCACAAATAAATTGTACAGCCCATCATAATTACTTACACCACTGCCTTGAATCCAACCATCTAGTGTTTTTACTGAGTAGTCTACAAAGTCAACCCAGGTCTGGCTCGAGGATTTTTGAGCCCCCCTGAATCTAATCCTATACTCCTCAGTGGAGAATCCAAAGCCCTCAATCAGGGTACCCTTCATGAGGTCATAAGATTCTGCATCTTGTCCAGAGAGTGTGAGGAGTCTATCCCTACACTTTCCTGTGAACATTTCCCAAAGGAGAGCACCCCAGTGAGATTTGTTCACTTTTCTGGTTACACAAGCCCTCTCAAAAGCTGTGAACCATTTGGTGATGTCATCACCATCTTCATATTTAGTTACAATCCCTTTAGGGATTTTCAACATGTCAGGAGAATCTCTGACCCTATTTATGTTGCTGCCACCATTGATGGGTCCTAGGCCCATCTCTTGTCTTTCCCTCTCTATGGCTAGGATCTGTCTTTCCAAAGCCAATCTTTTGGCCATCCTGGCTAACTGGATGTCCTCTTCACTGGATTTATCCTCAGTGATTTCAGAGGTGTTGGTCTCTCCTGTGAGGGAACCAGCATCTCTGACTATTATTTTTGGAGTCAGGGTTTGAGAGACCCTGTTCTCCCTAGATAGGACTGGTAGGGGGGAATTTTCCTCCTGGTCACTATCCTCTTCCTCTGAGTTGCCACCCTCAGAGGGGTTGGCCTTTTCAAACTCTGCCAAAAGCTCCTGGAGCTGTATTTTGGTAGGTTTGGGGCCCATTGTTATTTTCTTTATTTTACAGAGTGACCTTAGCTCCCTCATCTTAAGATGGAGGTAAGGTGTGGTGTCGAGTTCCACCACAGTCACATCTGTGCTAGACATTTTGCTTCTAAAAGTTGGAATACTTTTTAAGAATCTACAACTGGTTCTAGAATCTAATTCAAACTTTTACAACCTTTTAAACTCTAAAAGAAATGCTAAACAGGATCTAACACAAGGCCCTAGCAGGTCTTTTAAGAATTTAGAAAACTTTTCAAATTGCAAAAATCAATTTCTAATGACAATTTTGGAATTTGTCGTGTGATCAGGGATTGGCTGAGTAGTCCAGCAAATGCAAAGTCTTGTACCCCACCGCTGATCCACCAATGTAGGAAGTTGGCTCTGTATGTGCTATTTCAAAGTAAGGAATAGCATGCACAGAGTCCAAGGGTTCCCCTTAGAGGTAAAATAGTGGTAAAAATAGATAATACTAATGCTCTTTTTTGTGGTAGTGTGGTCGAGCAGTAGGCTTATCCAAGGAGTAGTGTTAAGCATTTGTTGTACATACACATAGACAATAAATGAGGTACACACACTCAGAGACAAATCCAGCCAATAGGTTTTGTTATAGAAAAATATCTTTTCTTAGTTTATTTTAAGAACCACAGGTTCAAATTTAACATGTAATATCTTGTTTGAAAGGTATTGCAGGTAAGTACATTAGGAACTTTGAATCATTTCAATTGCATGTATACTTTTCAAGTTATTCACAAATAGCTGTTTTAAAAGTGGACACAGTGCAATTTTCACAGTTCCTGGGGGAGGTAAGTTTTTGTTAGTTTTACCAGGTAAGTAAGACACTTACAGGGTTCAGTTCTTGGTCCAAGGTAGCCCACCGTTGGGGGTTCAGAGCAACCCCAAAGTCACCACACCAGCAGCTCAGGGCCGGTCAGGTGCAGAGTTCAAAGTGGTGCCCAAAACGCATAGGCTAGAATGGAGAGAAGGGGGTGCCCCGGTTCCGGTCTGCTTGCAGGTAAGTACCCGCGTCTTCGGAGGGCAGACCAGGGGGGTTTTGTAGGGCACCGGGGGGGACACAAGCCCACACAGAAATTTCACCCTCAGCAGCGCGGGGCGGCCGAGTGCAGTGTAGAAACAAGCGTCGGGTTTGCAATGTTAGTCTATGAGAGATCAACGGATCTCTTCAGCGCTGCAGGCAGGCAAGGGGGGGCTTCCTCGGGGAAACCTCCACTTGGGCAAGGGAGAGGGACTCCTGGGGGTCACTTCTCCAGTGAAAGTCCGGTCCTTCAGGTCCTGGGGGCTGCGGGTGCAGGGTCTTTTCCAGGCGTCAGGACTTAGGTTTCAGAGAGTCGCGGTCAGGGGAAGCCTCGGGATTCCCTCTGCAGGCGGCGCTGTGGGGGCTCAGGGGGGGACAGGTTTTGGTACGCAACCTTGTTGCTTTCTTTGTTCCCTCCAGCCTTGCCGCCAAAAGTGGGGGCCGTGGCCGGAGGGGGCGGGCAACTCCACTAAGCTGGAGTGCCCTGCTGGGCTGTGACAAAGGGGTGAGCCTTTGAGGCTCACCGCCAGGTGTTACAGCTCCTGCCTGGGGGAGGTGTTAGCATCTCCACCCAGTGCAGGCTTTGTTACTGGCCTCAGAGTGACAAAGGCACTCTCCCCATGGGGCCAGCAACATGTCTCTAGTGTGGCAGGCTGCTGGAATTAGTCAGCCTACACAGACAGTCGGTTAAGTTTCAGGGGGCACCTCTAAGGTGCCCTCTGGGGTGTATTTTGCAATAAAATGTACACTGGCATCAGTGTGCATTTATTGTGCTGAGAAGTTTGATACCAAACTTCCCAGTTTTCAGTGTAGCCATTATGGTGCTGTGGAGTTCGTGTTTGACAAACTCCCAGACCATATACTCTTATGGCTACCCTGCACTTACAATGTCTAAGGTTTTGTTTAGACACTGTAGGGGTACCATGCTCATGCACTCGTACCCTCACCTATGGTATAGTGCACCCTGCCTTAGGGCTGTAAGGCCTGCTAGAGGGGTGACTGACCTATACTTGCATAGGCAGTGAGAGGCTGGCATGGCACCCTGAGGGGAGTGCCATGTCGACTTACTCGTTTTGTTCTCACTAGCACACACAAGCTGGCAAGCAGTGTGTCTGTGCTGAGTGAGAGGTCTCCATGGTGGCATAAGACATGCTGCAGCCCTTAGAGACCTTCCTTGGCATCAGGGCCCTTGGTACTAGAAGTACCAGTTACAAGGGACTTATCTGGATGTCAGGGTCTGCCAATTGTGGATACAAAAGTACAGGTTAGGGAAAGAACACTGGTGCTGGGGCCTGGTTAGCAGGCCTCAGCACACTTTCAATTGTAAACATAGCATCAGCAAAGGCAAAAAGTCAGGGGGCAACCATGCCAAGGAGGCATTTCCTTACAGCGCCAAACTAGCATCCAAAATTTTGACGCTAGTTCCCTACCAACGCCACAGTGCGCTGTATACTAAATACGGTGCACACACGGTGTCAAAGTGGTTGAAAGTTGGAAAAAGAACGAGAACATACCCACTTGACCAGAACGGCTCAAAATGTAGTGCCTGTGCCAGGATGAGAGATTCAATAGACACGCCAGAAGAAGTCCAAGACCACCTCAGGTGAAAGAATCCTCACACCCAGTGCCTTGGTGAAGAAATGTGAAGGGCTGATCTCAGAGCAAATGATAGCAACGTGTAATGACAAACAAGTCCCCCCACAATGAACCTCTACAATTGTTTGTTTCTAGTGCTGAGAACCTGTGTACTAGAGTTATCATATTAAAATTCTATTTTTTTGTGGGGAAAAATGATTTTAAACAGTGTAGGTAATTGGGTTACTGGTAGAGGGAGTGAAACCCTGCTTAAGCTGCACCCATAAGTATTGTCAGGGTTTAAAAAAATCAATCCCCAATCCCCGTCTGGTAGTTGTGCACAAAGCATTCAGCCTTAACTTAGAGGCAATGAGTAAAATATTTTTGTAGCACTTAAAACAGTAATTCCATGAAACCACCACACAAGAAAAATACCACACCAATTTAGAAAAACAGAGTAAAACTTAATAAATTATTTGAGACCAAAATGATGCAATGCAGGGTCCTATGTCAAGATGCATCATGCAGCCGTGGTTCCAAGGTGTGGCAGGACTACAATACGAGGTCCTGCATTAAGTGGGGTCATGCAGCTTCGGTTTCCGAAGAGTACAGGGCTGCAATGCAAGGTTCTGTGTTGAGATGCATCAAGCAGCAGCATTGGTTCTATGGGGACCACAGCTGGGCTGGTAGAGCACTTTCAGGCCCACTTCCAAGGTTCCAGGATGGGGTGGCACCAATTTAGAGACAAGACTCACAGCAATTAGTGTCCATGTGCTGGGTTTAATATGGTTAGGAGCCTTTTTGGTTACTGAGGCTCTGATCAGGAGGCCTGCCAACTAGTCCTTGGAGTCACTGTGGTGGTCCTAGGTTCAAGATGCAGGTCCAGTTCTTCTCACTCAGGCATCAGGAGAGCAGACCCGCAGGGTAGCAGAGTAGTTGTATGTTTTGCAGAGCAGCACAACAGTCCTTCTGAGTCTTCCACAGGTCCAGAGGTGTACTGAAGAGTTGGACCTGAGGATCCACTATTTACACCTCATGCCCTCTCTGAAGTAGTAAAAGGTTCTGGGGGTTTCCACCCACAGAGGTGCCTTCCTAGCCTACCCTCAGCTTATCTGGGGGTCACAAAAGACTAGAGTTAAAACCTTTGTGAGTGTGCTCACACAGAGGCTTTGTGATGTGCAAATGTGGTAGGTGACAGCTCTGGCCCCTATCAAGTCAGAGATGGCCCATCCTGCCAACACATAATCCCACTTTGTCCCACTGTCTGGGAGCCACACACAAGATCAACTGCCAATTACACCTAGTCATGTGAACCAGGATACAGACTGAAGGCACTGAATGGTTAGGACAAGAAAATGCCAACTTTCTAAAAGTGCCATTTTCAGAATTGTGACTTAAAATATGATTTTACCTTTAAAGAGAGTTTTAAATTACAATTCCATCTAAACTTGACATTCCCATCTGCTCCCAATTGAAAGTTACCACTTATTAAATGTAATGAGGGAGCCCAATTTTCCCTATGGGAGATGTAGGCCTTGCAGTAAGGAAAAACTTACTTTGGAGTTTTTCACTACAAGGGCATGTAAAACTTCAAAATATATGTCCAACTTTTTAAATACATGGCACCCTGCCCTCTGGGCTGTGAGAGGCCTACCCTAGGGGTGACATATATATTAAAAATTGAGGTATGGTCTCATAAGACGTTTATCTTGCCAGGCCAAAATGGCAGTTTAAAACTGCACACACAGGCTGCAATAACAGGGATGAGGCATGCTTAAACCACTACTCAAGTGTGTGGCACAATAAGTACTGGAGACCCACTAGTAGTATGTCATTTACAGGCCCTGGATACATGTTGTACCACTTTACTGGTGACTTACAGGTAAAGTATCTGTGCCAATTCGTTATAAGCCAATTTCACCATGTTTAAAGAATGGAGCGCAAGCACTTTAACACTAGTTAACAGAGTACCAAAGCCAATAAAAAGAGATCAGAAACCTGGAGGAGTAAGGCAAATAATTTGGGAGAAGACCACCCTAAGGCTAACCAGTCTAACAAACAGTGTATTAAAAAAGAGGGGACTAGGGGCACTTATAAGTCCAGCATATGTGCTCCTAACTAGACGAGATGTCGCAACAAGGGTATGCAGTTTCTTTTTTTTTTTAGAAAAGATGCAGCTTAAGTTAATAGTGAAGGAAAGTGCCCTTTTGGCATGGTTACCTCCCACACCTTTTGCCTGATATTGATGCTGACTTGACTGAGGTGTGTTGGGATCCTGCTAACCAGGCCCCAGCACCAGTGTTCTTTCCCTAAACTGTACCATTGTTCTACAATTGGCACACCGCTGGCACACAGCTAAGTCCTTTGTAGATGGTACCAATGTTACCAAGGGCTCTGTGACCAGGGAGGGTTCATAAGGGCTGCAGCATGTAGTGTGCCACCCTAAGGGGGACTCCTCACAAAGCACATGCACACTGCCATTGCAAATTGTGTGTGCTGGTGGGAAGAAAAAGGTCAAGATGGCATGGCATCCCTCTCAGGGTACCATCCCACCAACCACTGCCTGTGGCATAGAAAATTCACCCCTCTAGCAGGCCTTACAGCCCTAAGGCAGCGTACATTATACCACAGGTGAGGGCATAGCTGCATGAGCAATATGCCCCTACAGTGCCTAAGTCCATTCTTAGACACTGTCAGTGCAGTGTGGCTATATTGAGTACATGGGCTGGGAGTTTGTCATTACAAACTCCACAGCTCCATGATGGCTTCACTGAAGACTGGGAAGTTTGGTATCAAACGTCTCAGCACAATAAACCCACACTGATGCCAGTGTTGGATTTATTTTAAAATGCACCCAGAGGGCATCTTAAAGATGCCCCCTGTACCCTAACCAACCTTTTAGTGTTAGGCTGACCAGTCTGTGCCAGCCTGCCACTAACAGATGAGTTTCTGATCCCATGGGGTAAGGGCCTTTGTGCTCTCTGGGGTCAGAAAGAAAGCCTGCTCTGTGTGGAGGTGCTTCACACCTCCCCTTGCAGGAACTGTAACACTTGGCGTGAACCTCAAAGGCTCAGGCCTCCTGTTACAGTGCCCCAGGGCACTCCTGCTAGTGAAGATGCACCCCCCCGGACGAAGCACCACTTTTGGCGGCATGTCCGGCCAGATAATTAGGAAAAAGAAGGAGGAGTGACCACTCCAATTAGGACCATTCCTAAGGTGTCCAGAGCTGAAGTGACCCCCCTCCATCTTGGTTTGGAGGACAGGGACCAATAGGGTTAGGAATGTGCCCCCCTTCCCAAAGGGAGTGGGCACAGGAAGGGTGTAGCCACCCTCAGGGACAGTAGCCATTGGCTACTGCCCTCTGACCCCTGTAACACACCCCTAAATCTAGGATTTAAGGGCACCCCTGAACCTAGCTCACCAGATTCCTCATGACCTCAAGAAGAAAAGAGGAAAGAAGAAAGACTGCTAGACGGCACCATCAGAAAATACTCCAGACACCAACTGACTTGGCCCCATCCCTACTGGCCTGTCTGCAGATTCAGAACCCCTGCTACCAAAGGCAACACATCCTGCAGGACCAGCAACCTCTACAAACCCCCAGAGGACTGCTTGCCTACCAGAGGGCCAAGAACTCCTGAGGACAGCAGCCTTGTCCACAAGAAATTCCAAGAAGGACTCCAGAACTGCCCCAGATCCGCAAGCCCTGCTCACTCTGCACCTGACACCCGTGGCCCAAGTCCAGGTGGCTCACCGGTCCAGAACAGGTCCCCAGTTGATTCTGACTTTGTGCCCACCCTAGGTTGTCCCCTCCTGGCCAACACAACTGCACCTGCAGACTAAATCCAGAGGACTCCCCTGACCACGAGAGAACCAGACGAAGATGCCCGACTCCCAACGGTACCCCTGCACCCTTAGCCCAGCCCCGTGACCTTGGGGAATCTGACAGACAGTCCAGCAAAAGTCAGCAGGCAGCCTTCCTCCTTATCCAGCATTTGGTTTTCTGAAACCGACCCCCTGGATCCAGCTGCAGCATCTTTGTGACCCCTGGGGTCCCCCTATCGAAAAGCATTGGGAGCCCGATGATGTTTTTGCACCCTGCACACGGCCGCCCCTATGCTGTTGAGGTTGTGTGTTGGGTCCTAACATTTACCTCCCTCAGTGCTCACCTAAACCCCCTAGGTCTGCCCTGCGAAGTTGCGGGTACTTACCTGCCAGCAGGTCTGTTTCCGAGTGCTTCCAGTCTCCATAGGATCCCATTTTAAATCTAAGACCAATTTTGACCTCTGCACCCGGCCAGCCCTGTGTTGCTGGTGGTGTATGTTTGGGGTCATCTTGAACCTTGACCAGTGTACATCCTACCCCCCGGAGACTGGAACTGTAAGTCAAGTACTTACCTCAAAACTGCACTAACACTCCCCCCATAGGACTGTTTGGAAAATTACACTGTCAACTTGTGAAGGTGAAAAGTGTTACTTGCCTGTAAACTGTTTTATTTGCCAAACTTAAACAAAGTACATTTGATACATATGCTTGATACATACTTACAACTGTACTTACCTGCTGCGAGGATCTTTTGGTTCTAGAAATCAAGTAATAAAATTCATTTTTCCAATATTAATACATTGGCTTGGAGTTAGTCATTGAGTGTGTGCCTCATATCTTGACTGTGTGTACAGCAAATGCTTTGCACTACCCTCTGATAATACTAACTGCTCAACCACACTACCACAAAAGAGAGCATTAGTATTATCTACTTTCACCTCTGTTAAGCCTCTGGGGAACCCCTGGATGATGTTCATACTATATCTCATTTTGATATAGTATATATAGCCAGCTTCCTACAAATAGGTTTGGTTATGAACTGAGGAATCAGACGGGGTCTGATCCTGCAGGAGCAGGAGCACTCACACACCCAGAAGGGTGTCATTCTTCATCATGACCCACACCCTCTGATTCCTCAGTTCATAACCGAACCTATTTCCTTAAACTGCATTTTTTCTAAAAAAGGAAATGCATACATGTAGGAAGTTGGCTCTGTATGTGCTATTTCAAAGTAAGGAATAGCATGCACAGAGTCCAAGGGTTCACCTTAGAGGTAAAATAGTGGTAAAAAGAGATAATACTAATGCTCTATTTTGTGGTAGTGTGGTCGAGCAGTAGGCTTATCCAAGGAGTAGTGTTAAGCATTTGTTGTACATACACATAGACAATAAGTGAGGTACACACACTCAAGAGACAAATCCAGCCAATAGGTTTTGTATAGAAAAATATCTTTTCTTAGTTTATTTTAAGACCCACAGGTTCAAATTTAACATGTAATATCTTGTTTGAAAGGTATTGCAGGTAAGTACATTAGGAACTTTGAATCATTTCAATTGCATGTATACTTTTCAAGTTATTCACAAATAGCTATTTCAAAAGTGGACACAGTGCAATTTTCACAGTTCCTGGGGGAGGTAAGTTTTTGTTAGTTTTACCAGGTAAGTAAGACACTTACAGGGTTCAGTTCTTGGTCCAAGGTAGCCCACCGTTGGGGGTTCAGAGCAACCCCAAAGTTACCACACCAGCAGCTCAGGGCCGGTCAGGTGCAGAGTTCAAAGTGGTGCCCAAAACGCATAGGCTTCAATGGAGAGAAGGGGGTGCCCCGGTTCCAGTCTGCCAGCAGGTAAGTACCCGCGTCTTCGGAGGGCAGACCAGGGGGGTTTTGTAGGGCACCGGGGGGGACACAAGCCCACACAGAAATTTCACCCTCAGCGGCGCGGGGGCCGTGCAGTGTTGAAACAAGCGTCGGGTTTGCAATGTTAGTCAATGAGAGATCAAGGGATCTCTTCAGCGCTGCAGGCAGGCAAGGGGGGGCTTCCTCGGGGAAACCTCCACTTGGGCAAGGGAGAGGGACTCCTGGGGGTCACTTCTGCAGTGAAAGTCCGGTCCTTCAGGTCCTGGGGGCTGCGGGTGCAGGGTCTTTTCCAGGCGTCGGGACTTAGGTTTCAGAGAGTCGCGGTCAGGGGAAGCCTCGGGATTCCCTCTGCAGGCGGCGCTGTGGGGGCTCAGGGGGGACAGGTTTTGGTACTCACAGTCGTAGAGTAGTCCGGGGGTCCTCCCTGAGGTGTTGGTTCTCCACCAGCCGAGTCGGGGTCGCCGGGTGCAGTGTTGCAAGTCTCACGCTTCTTGCGGGGAGATTGCAGGGTTCTTTAAAGCTGCTCCTTTGGATAAAGTTGCAGTCTTTTTGGAGCAGGTCCGCTGTCCTCGGGAGTTTCTTGTCGTCGTCGAAGCAGGGCAGTCCTCAGAGGATTCAGAGGTCGCTGGTCCCTTTGGACGGCGTCGCTGGAGCAGAGTTCTTTGGAAGGCAGGAGACAGGCCGGTGAGTTTCTGGAGCCAAGGCAGTTGTTGTCTTCTGGTCTTCCTCTGCAGGGGTTTTCAGCTAGGCAGTCCTTCTTCTTGTTGTTGCAGGAATCTAATTTTCTAGGGTTCAGGGTAGCCCTTAAATACTAAATTTAAGGGCGTGTTTAGGTCTGGGGGGTTTAGTAGCCAATGGCTACTAGCCCTGAGGGTGGGTACACCCTCTTTGTGCCTCCTCCCAAGGGGAGGGGGTCACAATCCTAACCCTATTGGGGGAATCCTCCATCTGCAAGATGGAGGATTTCTAAAAGTTAGAGTCACCTCAGCTCAGGACACCTTAGGGGCTGTCCTGACTGGCCAGTGACTCCTCCTTGTTGCTTTCTTTGTTCCCTCCAGCCTTGCCGCCAAAAGTGGGGGCCGTGGCCGGAGGGGGCGGGCAACTCCACTAAGCTGGAGTGCCCTGCTGGGCTGTGACAAAGGGGTGAGCCTTTGAGGCTCACCGCCAGGTGTTACAGCTCCTGCCTGGGGGAGGTGTTAGCATCTCCACCCAGTGCAGGCTTTGTTACTGGCCTCAGAGTGACAAAGGCACTCTCCTCATGGGGCCAGCAACATGTCTCTAGTGTGGCAGGCTGCTGGAACCAGTCAGCCTACACAGATAGTTGGTTAAGTTTCAGGGGGCACCTCTAAGGTGCCCTCTGTGGTGTATTTTACAATAAAATGTACACTGGCATCAGTGTGCATTTATTGTGCTGAGAAGTTTGATACCAAACTTCCCAGTTTTCAGTGTAGCCATTATGGTGCTGTGGAGTTCGTGTAAAACAGACTCCCAGACCATATACTCTTATGGCTACCCTGCACTTACAATGTCTAAGGTTTTGCTTAGACACTGTAGGGGTACAGTGCTCATGCACTGGTACCCTCACCTATGGTATAGTGCACCCTGCCTTGGGGCTGTAAGGCCTGCTAGAGGGGTGTCTTACCTATACTGCATAGGCAGTGAGAGGCTGGCATGGCACCCTGAGGGGAGTGCCATGTCGACTTACTCATTTTGTTCTCACTAGCACACACAGGCTTGTAAGCAGTGTGTCTGTGCTGAGTGAGGGGTCTCTAGGGTGGCATAATACATGCTGCAGCCCTTAGAGACCTTCCCTGGCATCAGGGCCCTTGGTACCAGAGGTACCAGTTACAAGGGACTTATCTGGATGCCAGGGTGTGCCAATTGTGGAAACAATGGTACCTTTTAGGTGAAAGAACACTGGTGCTGGGGCCTGGTTAGCAGGGTCCCAGCACACTTCTCAGTCAAGTCAGCATCAGTATCAGGCAAAAAGTGGGGGGTAACTGCAACAGGGAGCCATTTCTTTACACAAGCCCCCCCCAGCCCACAGGGCAGGAGACTCAGCCAAAGCTGGGAGAGTCTTCCTAGTCTGTCAGGCGAGGAAGAGTAGAGGAAATAGGCTGGTTTGTTGCAGGGCCTACTCTGCCTTACATCCTCCTGTTCAGGTCATTCCCTCTGGGGAACTGACCCACTTCCACAGTGATAGGACCTAGTCTGAACTGCCTCTTGTCTGTGCTTTTTATGTCTTTACCCATTCTCTCTATTTTGAGGTCAGAGGAATCCACCTCTGCTAATCTTATTTTAGCCAGGGTCACCCCTAGCTTACCCAAAGAGGTTACCCAGAGCTGGAGTAACCCCACCATGACCAACAGGGTCAGGGGGCCTAACTTGTTATTTGGCATGGGGTCAGACCACCATGCCAAGGATAGTGCAGCCATAAAGGCTAACACCCAGCAGAGGCCACTGACAGCTGTCAGTGCCCAGAACCACACCTTTAGCTCTTCACCTACAAGGGAAGGGGCTAAGTTACAGGCTTCTTTGGGTTCAGGGTGCCTGTCTGCTGTATTAGAGTGGGGGGTTACCACATCTTGTAGTAAACACCCTTCTTCCACTCTTTCTTCTGTTAGCTGAGGAGCCACCCACTCAGGCTTAACAGTTGCCTGACTAGCCAGGACTTCTTGTGGGTCAGGTTGGACTTTATCAGAGCCATTTTTGGAGTTCTCCCCTACTGGAGAAGAATCTCCTTGGCTTGCTGGAACCTTGGCTAAAGGTTGTCCACCTTTCCTACTCTGTTTCCTTTTCTTTTTCTTCTGGGGCCTACTTGCATTTACTGCAGTGGCAGGCACTCCAGAATCCTTGGGAGAGGACTGGCCCTGGACCAGTTCTTCTCTTAGGCTCTGACTAACCTCTGGGTAGTCATTTCCAAGGAGACAATCAAGGGGGAGGTCTGTACTGACTACCACCCTTCTCCAGCTAAAAGTTCCACCCACTTCTATGGGCACAAGAGCCACAGGCCTATTAGTGACCCTGTCTGGGCTAACTCTTACTCTGGCCATCTCACCTGGGATGTACTGGTTTGAGAACACCAGCCTGTCATACACAATAGTGTGACTGGCACAAGTGTCTCTCAGGGCAGTGGCTGGGATTCCATTCACCTGTAGGTGGTGGAAGTGTCTACTTCCCTCTGGAATCTCCAACTCACCTGTTGGGCCCTTTTTCCAGTTGAAGGCTATGAAGACCTCCTCATCTGAGGAGTCATCCCCAATGGCTACACTGGTCACCCCTGGGATTTTGCTAGGGGGTTTGTTTTTGGGACAAGAAGTGTCCTTGGTGTGGTGCCCTGTCTGTTTACAGTTATGGCACCATGCCTTAGTGGCATCCCAGCTCTTACCCTGGTACCCACCTTTGTTTTGGGTTGTGTCTCTGGGCCCACCCACCTGGTCTGGTTTTTGGGGGCCTACAGGGGACTCTTTTTCTTTGTTTCTAGTGTCACCCACTTTCTCCTGGGGAGGCTTTGTAACCCCTTACTTTTGGTCACCCCCAGTGGAAGTTTTGGTTACCCTAGTCTTGACCCAGTGGTCTGCCTTCTTTCCCAATTCTTGGGGAGAAATTGGACCTAGGTCTACCAGATACTGATGCAACTTTTCATTGAAGCAGTTACTTAAAATGTGTTCTTTCATAAACAAATTATAAAGCCCAACATAGTCATACACTTAATTTCCAGTTACCCAACCATCCAGTGTTTTCACTGAGTAGTCAACATAATCAACCCAGGTCTGGCTCGAGGATTTTTGAGCCCCCCTGAATCTAATTCTATACTCCTCAGTGGAGAATCCAAAGCCCTCAATCAGGGTACCCTTCATGAGGTCATAAGATTCTGCATCTTTTCCAGAGAGTGTGAGGAGTCTATCCCTACACTTTCCTGTGAACATTTCCCAAAGGAGAGCACCCCAGTGAGATCTGTTCGCTTTTCTGGTTACACAAGCCCTCTCAAAAGCTGTGAACCATTTGGTGATGTCATCACCATCTTCATATTTAGTTACAATCCCTTTAGGGATTTTCAACATGTCAGGAGAATCTCTGACCCTATTTATGTTGCTGCCACCATTGATGGGTCCTAGGCCCATCTCTTGTCTTTCCCTCTCTATGGCTAGGATCTGTCTTTCCAAAGCCAATCTTTTGGCCATCCTGGCTAACTGGATGTCCTCTTCACTGGGGTTATCCTCAGTGATTTCAGAGTTGTTGGTCCCTCCTGTGAGGGAACCAGCATCTCTGACTATTATTTGTGGAGTCAGGGCTTGAGTAGCCCTGCTCTCCCTAAGTAGGACTGGAGGGGGGAATTTCCCTCCAAGTCACTATCTTCATCCTCTGAGTTGCCACCCTCAGAGGGGTTGGCCTTTTCAAACTCTGCCAAAAGCTCCTGGAGCTGTACTTTGGTAGGTTTGGGGCCTATTGCTATTTTCTTTAGTTTACAGAGTGACCTTAGCTCTCTCATCTGTAGATGGAGGTAAGGTGTGGTGTCGAGTTCCACCACAGTCACATCTGTGCTAGACATTTTGCTTCTAAAAGTTGGAATACTTTTTAAGAATCTAAAACTGGTTCTAGAATCTAATTCAAACTTTTACAAACTTTTAAATTCTAAAAGAAATGCTAAACAGGATCTAACACAAGGCCCTAGCAGGTCTTTTAAGAATTTAGAAAACTTTTCAAATTGCAAAAATCAATTTCTAATGACAATTTTGGAATTTGTCGTGTGATCAGGTATTGGCTGAGTAGTCCAGCAAATGCAAAGTCTTGTACCCCACCGCTGATCCACCAATGTAGGAAGTTGGCTCTGTATGTGCTATTTCAAAGTAAGGAATAGCATGCACAGAGTCCAAGGGTTCCCCTTAGAGGTAAAATAGTGGTAAAAAGAGATAATACTAATGCTCTATTTTGTGGTAGTGTGGTCGAGCAGTAGGCTTATCCAAGGAGTAGTGTTAAGCATTTGTTGTACATACACATAGACAATAAATGAGGTACACACACTCAAGAGACAAATCCAGCCAATAGGTTTTGTATAGAAAAATATCTTTTCTTAGTTTATTTTAAGAACCACAGGTTCAAATTTAACATGTAATATCTTGTTTGAAAGGTATTGCAGGTAAGTACATTAGGAACTTTGAATCATTTCAATTGCATGTATACTTTTCAAGTTATTCACAAATAGCTATTTCAAAAGTGGACACAGTGCAATTTTCACAGTTCCTGGGGGAGGTAAGTTTTTGTTAGTTTTACCAGGTAAGTAAGACACTTACAGGGTTCAGTTCTTGGTCCAAGGTAGCCCACCGTTGGGGGTTCAGAGCAACCCCAAAGTTACCACACCAGCAGCTCAGGGCCGGTCAGGTGCAGAGTTCAAAGTGGTGCCCAAAACGCATAGGCTTCAATGGAGAGAAGGGGGTGCCCCGGTTCCAGTCTGCCAGCAGGTAAGTACCCGCGTCTTCGGAGGGCAGACCAGGGGGGTTTTGTAGGGCACCGGGGGGGACACAAGCCCACACAGAAATTTCACCCTCAGCGGCGCGGGGGCGGCCGGGTGCAGTGTTGAAACAAGCGTCGGGTTTGCAATGTTAGTCAATGAGAGATCAAGGGATCTCTTCAGCGCTGCAGGCAGGCAAGGGGGGGCTTCCTCGGGGAAACCTCCACTTGGGCAAGGGAGAGGGACTCCTGGGGGTCACTTCTGCAGTGAAAGTCCGGTCCTTCAGGTCCTGGGGGCTGCGGGTGCAGGGTCTTTTCCAGGCGTCGGGACTTAGGTTTCAGAGAGTCGCGGTCAGGGGAAGCCTCGGGATTCCCTCTGCAGGCGGCGCTGTGGGGGCTCAGGGGGGACAGGTTTTGGTACTCACAGTCGTAGAGTAGTCCGGGGGTCCTCCCTGAGGTGTTGGTTCTCCACCAGCCGAGTCGGGGTCGCCGGGTGCAGTGTTGCAAGTCTCACGCTTCTTGCGGGGAGATTGCAGGGTTCTTTAAAGCTGCTCCTTTGGATAAAGTTGCAGTCTTTTTGGAGCAGGTCCGCTGTCCTTGGGAGTTTCTTGTCGTCGTCGAAGCAGGGCAGTCCTCAGAGGATTCAGAGGTCGCTGGTCCCTTTGGACGGCGTCGCTGGAGCAGAGTTCTTTGGAAGGCAGGAGACAGGCCGGTGAGTTTCTGGAGCCAAGGCAGTTGTTGTCTTCTGGTCTTCCTCTGCAGGGGTTTTCAGCTAGGCAGTCCTTCTTCTTGTTGTTGCAGGAATCTAATTTTCTAGGGTTCAGGGTAGCCCTTAAATACTAAATTTAAGGGCGTGTTTAGGTCTGGGGGGTTTAGTAGCCAATGGCTACTAGCCCTGAGGGTGGGTACACCCTCTTTGTGCCTCCTCCCAAGGGGAGGGGGTCACAATCCTAACCCTATTGGGGGAATCCTCCATCTGCAAGATGGAGGATTTCTAAAAGTTAGAGTCACCTCAGCTCAGGACACCTTAGGGGCTGTCCTGACTGGCCAGTGACTCCTCCTTGTTGCTTTCTTTGTTCCCTCCAGCCTTGCCGCCAAAAGTGGGGGCCGTGGCCGGAGGGGGCGGGCAACTCCACTAAGCTGGAGTGCCCTGCTGGGCTGTGACAAAGGGGTGAGCCTTTGAGGCTCACCGCCAGGTGTTACAGTTCCTGCCTGGGGGAGGTGTTAGCATCTCCACCCAGTGCAGGCTTTGTTACTGGCCTCAGAGTGACAAAGGCACTCTCCCCATGGGGCCAGCAACATGTCTCTAGTGTGGCAGGCTGCTGGAACCAGTCAGCCTACACAGATAGTTGGTTACGTTTCAGGGGGCACCTCTAAGGTGCCCTCTGTGGTGTATTTTACAATAAAATGTACACTGGCATCAGTGTGCATTTATTGTGCTGAGAAGTTTGATACCAAACTTCCCAGTTTTCAGTGTAGCCATTATGGTGCTGTGGAGTTCGTGTAAAACAGACTCCCAGACCATATACTCTTATGGCTACCCTGCACTTACAATGTCTAAGGTTTTGCTTAGACACTGTAGGGGTACAGTGCTCATGCACTGGTACCCTCACCTATGGTATAGTGCACCCTGCCTTGGGGCTGTAAGGCCTGCTAGAGGGGTGTCTTACCTATACTGCATAGGCAGTGAGAGGCTGGCATGGCACCCTGAGGGGAGTGCCATGTCGACTTACTCATTTTGTTCTCACTAGCACACACAGGCTTGTAAGCAGTGTGTCTGTGCTGAGTGAGGGGTCTCTAGGGTGGCATAATACATGCTGCAGCCCTTAGAGACCTTCCCTGGCATCAGGGCCCTTGGTACCAGAGGTACCAGTTACAAGGGACTTATCTGGATGCCAGGGTGTGCCAATTGTGGAAACAATGGTACCTTTTAGGTGAAAGAACACTGGTGCTGGGGCCTGGTTAGCAGGGTCCCAGCACACTTCTCAGTCAAGTCAGCATCAGTATCAGGCAAAAAGTGGGGGGTAACTGCAACAGGGAGCCATTTCTTTACAATACACATGTTGCGACACCTAACAAACAGTGTAGCCCAAGAATGTTCAGAAAACAGTCTCACCCTTACTTTTCCATTGCAAAAGCACTGAAGTATGACTCACTGTTCCCTTTTCCAGTTACATTGAGTCTATGACAACCAATAAGCTCAAGAGAGATGAAATGGAGGAAGGGAGGACACTGCAAGCCAGGATTCATAGCCTACCTCCAAAGGTGTCTAGGGTAGTGGCTCTACAAGATAACACATGTGGGAAAATTCAGCCAGTGGCTAAAGTATGATTTGTTCAGAACCTGCAAGGGAGTTGATACATGCATCATTTAATTTTTAAAAGAGGAAGGGGCTTAGAAATTATTTTAGCAATTGAATTGCTTCCTCTATTGGGTTGTAGCAGAGGAGTCTTATTGCTGCCTATGTTGCTAGAGTTGCAAACAACTTGCAAGGAGCAAGACACCTTGAACAAGAAAGCAGCTCCCCTGCATAGGCTTGGCTGCTTGAATGGCTGAAAGGACATCATTGCTCCTCACTTACCGATTTGACAAGTAGAGTTTTCTAATCAGACATAGGGGGTCATTTTGACCTTGGCGGACGGCGGAGGCCGTCCGCCAAGGTACCGCCGCTGAATGACCGCACCGCGGTCAAAAGACCGCGGCGGCCATTCAGACATTTCCTCTGGGCCGGTGGGCGCTCTCCAAAAGAGCGCCCGCCGGCCCAGAGGAAATGCCCCTGCAACGAGGACGCCGGCTCAGAATTGAGCCGGCGTAGTTGCAGGGGTGCGACGGGTGCAGTTGCACCCGTTGCGTATTTCAGTGTCTGCTTAGCAGACACTGAAATACTTTGCGGGGCCCTCTTACGGGGGCCCCTGCAGTGCCCATGCCATGGGCACTGCAGGGGCCCCCAGGGGCCCCGCGGCACCCCCTACCGCCATCCTGTTCCTGGCGGGAGACCCGCCAGGAACAGGATGGCGGTAGGGGGTGTCAGAATCCCCATGGCTGCGGAGCGCGCTCCGCAGCCATGGAGGATTCACAAGGGCAGTGGTAAACCGGCGGGAGACCGCCGGTTTACCCTTTCTGGCCGCGGCTGAACCGCCGCGGTCAGAATGCCCTCGGGAGCACCGCCAGCCTGTTGGCGGTGCTCCCGTGGTCGGTGACCCTGGCGGTCACCGGCCGCCAGGGTCAGAATGACCCCCAGAATGTCCAGGACATTCTTCTGACCTCCAGGTAGAGGCAACAATAAAACCTTTGACAAGTTGGTCATCCACCCAGTGAAGGGACTATGGGTCTCTGACTATTGGATATGGACAGTCCCTTAGAGATGGCTCTCTATTTTCCTGGTAATTTTAGTTACATAGTTCACCAGAGCATGAGCATGCTGTAGGTGGCAGTCTGCCCCTTTTCAAAAGTGACCAAAGAAACTCTCAGAACCAGAATAAGACTGATCCTACCTCACACCATGATCGTGAGGAGGTGTGGCATATTAGAAGTAGTACCGGCCCAGCAAAGGTCCCCAGAGCCTCCCATCACTGTGCAAAGTAGTTGATCAGCGGAGAGAGCTGCTTGAAGCAATCTATCAAACCCAGAACAATGGTGATCCAGAGAGCCTGAGGCAGGAATGGGACTTAATACTTCTGCTGCCAGCAAGTAATCCCCTCATTCGTGTATATGCCTAAAGCCAATGTGATAGCTTATACCCGTGCATCTGTGAGTTAGGCCTCTCAATTATGATATTGAAATAAATGAGCGAACCTCATGGACATCTGTCTGACTGAGTGTTTTTTTCTATAGCCATAACAAGATTTTGGTGCCAATGCAATAAATTGTGATTCTGGTATATTTGGGCTAGAGCCATCTCGTAAACACGCTCAAAACGTCTGCCTACTCACTGGATTCAGGCACGTGAGTCCTCTTCTGTTCTGAGATATGCATTTTAGCGTCATATAACATACAATGTCGTGCGTAACGGGGACTACAGTGAGGTATACAAGGCTTGTGGAGCAAGACGCTGCACAACCATTAGGACCCCCAAACAATCCGATCTGCGTCTCTGCCAGACTAGCTTGAACCCGTTCCTCCTAACTCTACCTCAGCCCTGTACTGCCGTGAATGTGCCCCTCTCTATCACAGTAAATGTAAAATAAGCCTTGCCCTGCCAAGCTGCACAAAGCAAACGTTTCAAGACTCTTTGCTATCGAAGCCAAGAAAATGATTCCCAGTCTCTCGCCCACATAATATATATCTTACTCACATAATTCCGTTTCAAATGTTCCTGATATGAGTCCCTTCTGGCTTTCACCACCGACTCCTGCAGAGTTGGAATCTGCTGATAGGAGCCAAATTCCTCCCATAAACAAAGGGTGCCTGCCTAACAAGGGCACGGGCAGAGAGCAGAGTTATGTGCTGTTTAGGGACATGCTTTATGCTTTCTTCGTTTTATATAAAAAGCCTATCAGCAGCAAAACGTATAAATCCGCAAAGTATATACAATACTAAGCCCACTTCGTAAACTATCCTGAATCATAGCTAAGGGCTGTCGCCCTTGTTCAGCTCGGCTCTCCGTTGCTGTCTAGATAAGCTCCCACTTTTCAGGGATGTGACTTTATAAAATTTGCTCTGTCCATGAGGTCGTTTTCTTTATATTTGATGTCAGACAGCATCGGTGAAATTAAAAAGGCAATGTATAGCGCACATGAACAATATAACCGTTAGGACAACATGCGGCCCTGTCATTCAGAAGCCGCGTGCATGCGTCACCACACATGTGCATTCTTCCTGAATGATATGGTGGCCATATAATTTTTTTATTTACTGATGCAATATAGTGGGCGCAAAATACCTTAAAAATTATATAGATATTTGACAGTTGCTTGTATGGGAACTATCAATCATCGCAATTGAGTGGATTACAATGATAACTTTGAAATTGTGACCACCAGTACCTTGTAAAGAAAGGTTGTTGGGCACAACCCTCTACTGACGGTGTGGTCAGATTCAAGACGAACCAAGAAGAAAATGTGAATTCGATTTCATGTGTGTAATGTCTTGTGTTGTAAATATTTGGTATTCTGTATGATTCACCAATGAGCCATTTTTTTGCCTTGCGTATAATTAGTTGAAATACATTTTGGAAAATAATTAATCCATAAAGACAGCATTAAGCACTGTTTTTGTAAAATAGTTATTTAATCTATCCCTACCTTTAGACCACTTCTTTGTTTATATATTGCTGGTGATTCACTACGCATGAACAAACTTGGAAAAATGGCACTGGTATGGACTGATCTAAGATAGCTAGGGGCACTTAGATTGGTCAATAAAAAAAAAGAATTTGTAAGTGTGCAAAAATGTTTTTGTGGAAGGTTGGCAGCAAATTGCTTCCTGGCCCTCAAAAAATATATATTAATAAAAATGTTAAACGAAGAACGGTGGAGGTGAACGGCAATGGAAGGATGGGTGATGGTTACAGGTTAGGTAAAGTAATGGGAAATGGGCACGGACACAAAGAAGAGATAGCATCTAGTAGTCCAAGGTTGTGGAGGGAGAAGTACATGACAGGGAGATCGAGCAGCCATGAAAGAGAGCAAATATAGAGCTCAGGGATGGATATTTGACGAGAGAGAAATACAAGATGGAGAGAACTCTCTGTACTCTGACGGAGTGTTTAACTAAAAAGAAAAAAGTAGTTCCGTAAAAGTGAGCAGTGAAAGCACACAAGTTAACCAGTCTCACTGACACTTCCTAGAATGTCACAGAGAGTGGATCAATATTGTGGCTGCTCCAGGAGTGTTGGAACCTGCAGGGTTATTTTTAACATGTACACCTCATTTTGGGTTCAGCTATGCCAACAAGTACCACATAATCATATTTATAAATGTTTACTATATACTAACTTGGAGCATACAACAGGATATATAATTATTGTAATACTAAATAAAACATTAGCAAAGGCACTTATGTAAAAATGTGAGCTATAGACCATAGCAAGCATTTTAATTAACGGCTAGTAGAAGCTGCAATTTAGCTTCTGCTGGTCTTTCATAAATGAAGCCAAATCCCGCATATATTTCATTTTTCTCCATAGGGGATCACAGCCTTTCTAATGCCAATGTTCCGAGTTCCTGGGCACGGTGCTTGTCAGTCTGACATAATGTTCAGAAGGATCCAATGCTCTCACCTGAGGTGCTAAAACCTCGGGGCTTATAAACTGTCTGGGTAAAATACAATCTTGCATTGTATTGGGCTGAGCTTGACAGCTATTGTAATACAATTGTAGAACTGCTTGGTGAGCTACAGAGCCCACAACTTGTGGATGAGGTGTTCATGACCAACGAGATCACTGGTGCCATCTCTCTAGTGCATTCAGGAAGCTGCTTGGGCACAATTGTTCAAGATGCTGTTTTTTAGGTTAGTGGGTAGTGCTCAAGACACAGAATTAGGCTAGGGTGGCTGGGGATTTGCCTGTCTCCCCAGGGAATGCAATCATAAACGTAATACACAGGGAGGTTAGAAGAGTGGAATCATGTTCTTCCTTGTGTCCTATTTCCTTCTTAAATATTGAAATTATTGAAATCAAAATGCTGCCCAGCAAACTACTGCTGGTGATGACTTCTCTTATTTACCTGGATGAGTCTGGCTTTATTCCAACAGACTGAGCCTTTGTAGGCTTAGGGAAAGAAAAGTAAAAAACCATGTCACAACCCTGGGGCCGGACCCTGAGAGGGTGTTCAATTAAAAGTAATAGAGCTTTCTCCCAGTGGTTGTACAGAATATGGCTTTGGGTGGTACTCCTGATTGTCATGTGGGTAAATAGCAAATTGTCTCAAACTCTGCAAGGGTTGTAGTGCACACTGGCACCCCAACACAGTGTCGGCTTGAGGATAAGCCCTTTGATGGAGCATACAACTCTAGGGTGGGTGAGGGCTTTAAACAGATTATGTTCACTCAATTGAAACTAATGTTTTGGTTTGAGACAGATAACATGGAGTATCACATGCAGTGCTACCAATGTCTGCCCCACTGACACAAGAGCAGAGTCTGCATGATGGCGTGGAAAAAATGCAACTACCTTCAACCTCACCCAGCCCTAATGCCTGCACAAAAAATGTGTTTGTATATGGCAGCATGTAACCACTTAAAACTGCTAGTGATTTTCTTACAATGATCTCTCACTTTAAATAATCCACTGTAGTTCATTTTTGTAACCCACAATATAATACATTCCTCAAATGTAAAGCAGCAGAATTGCTGCCTTCTACAGCCTTCGAATATGGCATACAACAGTGCAATGCTGATTACATGCTTAGTGACATAACAAAACATGAGGGGGCCCCCTGCAAGACATGCTGAAGGGACCCACCACACTCATCGGTAGAGGATGAGGGGGCCCCCTCCAGTATGGGTAAGCCTGGGACCTCCTGCGCCAGAGGGAGGGGCTGAGGGGCGTCTGTTACGCCCCTATGCCTGCTGGAAGAATACAGTGATGTATTTAACCGTGTAGTATGCCTAAAAGTGAAGAGCATCATGCTACACATTGATATCTTGATACTACCCATAGCACTGTGATACACTAGAATTCCCTTGCATGTGAAAGAACTGGTAGAAAAGTGTAAACTAAACTTGATACAGCAGGGATCATGAACAAAGAAGAAGGACTTCCAATAGAGGTAAATGTGAGCAATGATATTCTGGTATATGCTACATGATTGAGCAACACCAGAGTCCTAATTCAAAGAATCTGTGAAAGCAGGCTCATACTACATTAGAGCAAATTGGATACCGATACCTTTGGGTACAACGTCACCTCTGGAGGAGTCCTCTCGAACCCAAAAATGTATGTGACATAAATACAGTCATAACTCAGAAATTCATCGTTTTCCTGCAATAGTGACATACTGTGGGTGATTCCTACAGAACCGCACAGAGCTCACAAAACCATTGCATGACCTCAATTCAGATGCCATTCCGACGTGGATCTGATATGATGAAAATGGACTAATTTTCAAAAGAGAAAAGATGCACTGTCAGCAAAAATCACAAAGATTCTTAAGACTCCTCCAAGGTGACAGAGTTGTTGGTTGATGCCAGTCCTATGGGCGCCTTCCTCCTTCAACACCAGGAGAATGTGGGCTCTGGTAACATTCACTACTAAAGCACTGACTAGCACAGAGCAGTGATATTTACAAATTTAAAAAGAGGCCATTGCATTATAGTGGGGATGCAGACATTTTCATGTATTTCTGTATGGTAGTCACTTTAGCATATGCTGAGACCCCAAATCCCTAATCCCTTTTTTTCAAGCTCAGAATCCATGCCATTCCCATGGACAAAAAAGTGGATACTGCAGTTGTGGGATTATTCTTTTGACATCATCAACACCGAGCTCAACCAAGGCAATCCAGCAAACTGCCTTTCACAGTACACCCACAAAGAAACGAGAGAAGAGGTAGAACAGATCACTGAAACAAACCTGTATGTTTCAATTATAATCTGCATCTCAAAACAACATTCAATCATGGTGGAGCAAATAACGGCTACAACTCAAGCTGATGAGTGAATGACCACTGTGAAGGACACCAACCCTCAACAACAAATGGAAGTCAATAATGCAACCATATTCATATCACACTGTGGAAGCCAGACACACTATCATGTTCTCTTTAATCTGAGAACAGAGCTCCCAGTAGCCACATAAGGGATATTATTATGACACAACTTCATGGTGATACCCAAGACACTAGTCCCAAGAATGCTGCAACTCACCCATAAGGTCATCAAGAGGTGGTGAAGACAAAAATGGGTCTAGGACAAAAGTTTGGTTCCATTTGTGAGCATCCTCAATAAAGTCCATTGCATCTCTGAATTTAAGAAAGACAACACAGTAGGCAATATTCAAATTCCTACGCTGATACCAACCTACTCCCAACTAAAATGGCAAAGGTACCTTTGCATAAATGTTGCTCACTTGCTTACTCACCTTTTGAAATAATCTATATCCTGTACTACGCCTTACGGAACTCTTCGGTGAAGACGTATGAACTGGTTCAGATGCAATAGAGAGCAGCTAACGATAAAGTTAGCAAGAAAAGCTAGAGTCAAAATTCTGAATCCAGGAGACTGTGTCCTTCTCTGTGGCAGATTCCTTGGGAGCAAGTTCAGACCAACATTTGACACCCTCCTGGGGACTGTTATATCGTGAAAAAGGCACAATGATTTCGGCAAAATGTAGAATTTTTAAGAAGCTAAAAGGCACAACAATGAGTGTAAAAAACTCCTTAGAAAGGAAGGATTGTGCCTGTGAGGAGAAGACAGAGTATTTCTGCCCCTGAACAGCACAACCAGACTTATAACAACTCTATCCCAGACACCAAAGCCTGATGGCATAGAGAACACCATTGGAACTACACCTCCCAAAATCTTGAAAGATTCCAAAGTTTGTTCCAACAATCCCCACTACTGTCTGTGGTCACATCCTGCCTTGTCTCAGTGGTATTGAGACTTTGAGCTTTAAACTCAATTGACCAGAGTCTTTATTATCCCGCTAACCGGGTTGTTTTATTTTGTTAATAGATTTTGAGAGGAGTGCTATATGCATATAACTGAATGGTTGTAGGCATCATGTGATCCCGTTCTGTGACCCTTGGTCCTATGGGCAAGTTGGTTGTGTCCTAGTGATGTCAGCAAGGTTATAAAATAAATGGACCAAGCACAAGGAGTTCTGACACATGCTGATGGACACCTGAACATCCATGTCCAGTTACACAGCAGGCTGCATTGTTGGTAATACTATAACAAAGTCCTACTAGTCGAAGGTCAGTACCAAACTGTCATAAGTATTTGGAATTAATATTCCCGGGACATCCAGAGGCTTGTTTCTTGATATAGTTGCCAACAATGTCTTATGAGGGAGTAGTGTAACATGATATGTATTGGGGCTCATGCTGATTAAGCGTGATGTGTGAGAGTTGAGAAACACGTCACGTTCCAGATTCACAGTATGGCACATTGGAAGGACTGGCACATGGCTTTGAAGAAAGTAGTATGTGAGGGTCATGATTGCCTCTGAGAATTTATCAAGATCTGACAGTAGTGGTAATATTACTCTGGACTAAGTACTGCATTGTGAGGATACGAGGCATATGAAAGATTGTCTGGACTTTTATCCTGATACTATTGCCCTGGTGCAAGGCACGAAATATTAATACCATCTGGACAAAGACAAAATGTCTTCATGTCATTCAGAATATTCCAGGCAGTGAATAGTTGATCTCTGTTATGGATTGAACTCTTTATTTGGCATGGATGTTTCCGAGGTTGGGGGAGACGAAGCAACAATACCTTTTAGGAAGATGCCCAAAAATCAACGATGAGGAGCCTTAGGCTATAAGGTGACAGTAGTAGTGTGACCCCGTATCGAAACCCATTTCTGAGGGCTACTGGGCAAGCATTAGTTACTAAGCCCAACCATCGAGGTTGTGGCCTTTTACTTCTGCTATTCCATGGCCCAACCTACAATGGGTCCTGAGTAATCGGGCCAGTACTTGACTCTCAGTGACAGTGCCATTAGTGAAAGCGTGGGTCAAGAAGTCCAAGGCTTTCTGAGGGGTAGGTCGTTGTGAGCATACACAAGTGGAATACTCAAAGTACTAACAGAAACCACAATAAGCTGATTGTGCAGTCAAATGCTTGCTTTTATGAAAAAGTACTATTTTAATATAAACACACAAAGCATAGACACAACACACTAAATAATATCCAGTCTCTTAAGGTCAGTGTGCTAGTCCTGGGTTGTATCCACGAGTCCCTTCTCCTGGGGTGGTGGTTCTCCATTAAATAATGGAAATGATTTTTAGGAGTTGTCCATGCTAGTCCCACACACAACAAAGTCTAAGGACGGCTTTAAGAGTAAACTTTAGTAGCACTGACTGCTAAGTTCATGCAAGTCCCCAGCAGGCCTAATGATGTTGAATAGTCTTACCCATACCGATGGCAGCTGGCAAGTGCAGTGGGACCAGGACTCTTCTTTGTGGGCTCCATTTTCCTGATGGTGATAGTCTGCGACCTCTCATGGTCTTTTCCAGATGATGCACCGGGCCTTCTTAGTCTACGAACGGCCCACGTTGGTGTTAAATGTCCTCTCCCTAGTTCTTTGAGCACTAGGTAAGTGTTCTTCACTGTGGCCTTGGTACTACGATCTAGGGTGATGGCCCTGCCTTCACAGCAGCCCCCTCCTACCATACAAGGGTTTTTGATATCGTTTTCACAAGGGTGATGACTCTAATTTCACAGTGGCCCCCTCCTGGTAACAGAGGGTCTCTAGCTTCACTTGGATGTGGGTGACAGCCCTAGCTTCATGGTAGCCCATTCCTGGCACATGGGGGTCACCAACTTCTCTTGTACAACAGCAACAGACTAGTCTCACGGTGGACTCAATCTGGCTCACAGGGTCGCCAACACTGCAAGAAAGGGTGGTCGGCCCACACTCTTGCAGCAGTCCCACTCAGACCGGGAATCTCACACTTCACTCACAGGGATTGACTTAGCAGAATCATTGCTAGGCCTCGTTCCCTCCAGGTGTTCTCCTCCTACTCACAGGGTCCGCTGGTCTTGGCAGGCAGGCAGAAGGTTGATGCTTCAAGCTCAGAGCAAGTTGTCTTGACTTCCTGGGTGGTCACCCAGCAAGGAGACTAGCAGACCCTGATCCCTAGTCCTTGTTCCAGCAGTTACCAGTCTTGTTGATCTTCTGTTATGTTGAGCAATGCTGTTGAACACCCTAGGAGACTCATGCTTCCACTTTTAAGGCAAAATCCAGACACAGCTGTGGGTATCAACTTCTTCGAACTGCCCTCTTCTCTGTCCTATCCTTTCTCAAAGCGACAGCCTGCCACAGCAGGAGTTGCTCCAGTTTTGACTGATTCACAACTAAGGACAAGGAAGCAGCAGCGGCTCTTCTGCTATGGCGTCACTCCCCGCGAGCAGCAGCTGCTGCAAACCTTTAACAATAAAACGATAATAAACTGTACTTATTGCTGTTTATTGTTAAAGGGGTGGGGCCATGGGGGATGACAGGGACAAGCACAGGAACAGCACTCCCCCTCAGTGAGTATGTATGTTTGGTCAGCCGTCTTGGGCCGGCCAAACACAATGCGCACTGTGCTCTCCCTCTAACCCGGCACTGTATTGCCGGGCTTGGGAAAGTAGGTGCGGGCTCCCAGTTTGCCTGGAAGCACCCAGCCAGGATGCTCCAGCCAATCCGAATGCTGCTTTCATGCTGGGGTAGGATTGGCTGCAGGACAGGCTGGGAGCTTGTGCCTCCAATAACCAGGAAAGAGGAGCGACGCGGCAGCGAGGCAGGTAGGTTTTCTTTTATTGAATGTTGATTTTGCCCCTGCCATCTCTCTGCCACACGCCGCCCTTCCCCTTCAACGCACAGCAAGCTGCGACTGCAAGGAAGTAACTGAGGATCACACCTGGCTGTCTGCCTCCACTAAAATATGCCTTACAAAGGTTCAAACTACTGAGCTTTCCCCTCAATCATGATTCCCTGATCCTACAGTGCCAACCTTATGACCCACCATCTCGTTTTACAATGAGCTCTGGCCCCACTGACCTAACTCTTCCTGGAATCAAAGAGACCTTTGATGTGTGAAGAAGATGCTCTGCTCCCCTTCCTCCAGTCTGTGTGTCCCCTCCCCAGCCCTCAACAATGTCAGCAATCCACATCTCCTGTCTGCTGGTTGCACTGTTCACCTCCACTAACCTTTCCAGGCCTGACCTTCTAAAATGGAACCTAGAGGCCTGCATGTTATCTACCATACACCGGCACCCATAGACCCCAGCAAGCACACACAAGTACTGCGTGCTGCCTGGCGCTACACACAGTCACTATGTTGGTCAATGGTGAGTTAAGGACATAACATTGGAACTTAACATGAGTGGGACGGTAGGCGCTACTCCAGTGACACAGATAAAAAGGCCTGTTCATACTAGTGATTCTTACTAATCACAAATGGGTATGCTGCCACAACACCACTCGTGTTCCTTAATTCCTGGCAAAGACAGTTGCCATCTATCACTTTGAAGGTAATGCTTGGTGCACCCCTCCCAGCTTTACAAGACCATATTACCAAGAGACATGCCTAGGTCATGGTGCATATGCATGATCCGTGTTTGCACATGACCAAAATGAGTAGCACGGATCCAGATATAAATGCCGCTGGGGCACTCAGGGCAGGGGTGCATGTCTGTTACCTTGCAGAGGACTTTTCTATCCCAACAACTAGCAAGCAAGAAAGACACATGCACCTTCACGCCATCCTCTCACATACTGACCCCATGTTATAACATACCCATAAAGTGTTTCTCCTTTACGTACTGCACCCTTGTTTTGCTTTCAATGACCTCACAAGCAGCGAGCTCTTAAGGTAGATTAATATGTGATTTGTTTTTTGTTTCCCTATTATGTGTTTGTGGGAGAGAACGGTGTTGGCCAAAACAAACAGTTCAAAGGTTCTGTCATGGTGCCTGAAATCTGCTCTTCCTCTGTGCTGGTTCAGCAGAAATAGAAAATGAAACACAACAGACTCCACGTGTGTGGAGTTATGTGTCCAACTGTTGACACACTACATAGGGATGCAGTTGTGGTTTATCTGCAACTCGTAACATAATTCCAAGCAACTGAAGGTGCAGAATATGCTGGGTTTCAGTGCAATATTAAATTCTGATCCCAACGTTTAGATCAAGGTGATTATGCACTATGCAGTAGGTATCCTGAGCAGACCAGTTTGGCAGACAGTTGCACTCAAGGCAAGCCCTTTTGTGGTCAAAACAATAAGCCAATATGAGGGTTTTTGCGACTGGGAATAGGTTTTCTTCTCATCCATATATTGAAGAATAATCCATCCCAGCAATGCACCCTGAGCACTGTGTTGTAATTTCTATGGTGCTTTTGTTTTTTACCTGCAGTAACATTGTGCTGTATTCTTGTGGGTGGTACTGAATAACTTAAAGGGAATCTTAACCAGAGTCCCTCTGAAAGTCTGTCCTCCACCACCAGCAGAACAACTTGTGCTGCTGAGACAGTACCTACTATCCGGCACGATATGCTTGTTTTGTATTTGCCGTCCATATGTTTTATTTAGTGTAATACATTGGCATTTTAGTCATGTGGCATGCCCTAGAAATGTCATAATTGGTCCCAAATGGGTCACAAACTTGTGTGTGAGATTTGGCAGCCCCACTTCATGCTTAGAATGCATAGAGTTACTAGAGATCCCTAAGCCCCATCAATAGGTGTTTGCCTCCTGTTTTCCTAACTCAACAAATCTTTATCAGCCTTCCTAAATAGTAAGGCCAAATTTATCAGAGTTGTGTCGCTTTGCGCCATGCAAAAAGGCTCAAGAGCGACGCAACTCTTGAGCTAGATTTATCAAGCAATGCAAATCCACCTTGCCTGGCCTTGTGAAGCCTGATAAATCTAGAGTAACGCAATGCAGAGCAAATCACTGCGTTGCATTACTCTGCCCTTGGAAGACGTTCTATGGGTGGAGCGTGGGTGTTCCTACGCATCTGCAGCACACATAGAAAGAGTGAATTGCCTCTCAGGATTGTTTTTGTGTAGGATGGCGCACATTCCTGTACAAAAACAATCCTGCTTACAACACAGGCACCCTTGTACCACGGTGCAAGGGTGCCTGCATTGGCGCTAGGCCGCACATTGTGCGCCAGTGCAGGAGAAAGACAGAAATGCTTCATATAGTGTTAAGTATGGCACCTGCTCTTTCTCCGTCCTGCAGTGCAGCAAGGTGACTTGTTGCACTGCATGATTGTTTCATAAATATGCCCCAAAGTTCCTCTACCCCCGTTACAATGTCTACATTTTCACCATAGTATATATACCTTGTCAGCAGCAGTCAAAGTGCATTAAAAAGAATGGAAACTGTGATCCTGAGTAGAAATGGGAGGGGCAGTGAGTGTGGAGCCTTTTGACCTTTCACCTACAAATAACTGCATATGGAAAACAATGCCCACACCTTGAGTGAAAAATGTATGCAGTTTAAGCTAATCAGTGGGAAACTATGGTAGGAAACAGTTGATTAAGGTAATTACTTTTTTCAGATGTCTTTCTGTGTAACATGAAGGACTTGGTGGACTAGAGAATAGTAGCATGCATTTATAGAGCTGTGAGGTCTCAGCCTGTGACAGAAAGCACTGTGAATATGTAAGTCATTAGTTTAAAAGATGTAATATACACAACATAAGATAGGCTGTAACAAATGTGCAAAAAGTATTCAGGGGTTTCCCCTGCTTTGGGTTCACAGAACAGAAAACACTCTCCTTCCTCTTCAGCTTAACGCAATGTTTTTTTATTTTGTTTTACCAAAACGAATTAGATCTATTTTAGTAGGATTAAAAAAAACTTTGGCAGCGCCATTCCAAATAGATCTCGTCAACTTTCACCTCTGCTTATCACCCAGATGTCACCCCATAATGTCTCTGGAGGGCACTGTGTAGAGTGGGTTCACTACGGAGAAGTTTCGTCTCTGGGCAGTGAGGCGATGCTGTGAGATTAACTTGTACTGGTGGTCGGCGAGACACCAGTAGGCCAAAGTGCTGTGTAATTTGAGAAATATACACTGCTGGGCTGTGCGAGAAGCTGGCATTGGAAGATACTGGAAGAAGCTTGCATCACTGTGAGTAGACGTTTTATTTGGTAGTCAGTGAGAGGAAGCTCAGTGAGTTGCAGCATAGGTTCCAAAGTTAATGAGGCTCTGGGGCCAGGTCCACCAATAATTCATTTTTGGGGGTTCATGGGAGAGACCTGGATTAGCAGAGTGACAGGGGGCTTTCCCTTTAATAGAGGGGTGGCCGGCCAGAAACACTGAAAGACAGAGGGACTCTAAACCCAATCTGTTTTTTTTAATCAGCAGTTCTTCTCCCAAGTGTGAAGGGACCATTTGGTGTGACATTCGCCCACTAAGAGGCAGGTTTTCTTTTCAGAACTGACTCTTGAGTAGAGCAGCTGGTTATCAACACGCTGTCTGCTGAAAAGGCTAGAGAACACAAGCTGCTCATAGTGGAAGACCTCGGCCTAATTATTAAAAATATTACACCTCAAGATCCAGGTGTAAACATTCATAGAATGCTCACATTACAAGGAAGCTCGTACAAATGGGCACCTCGCAGGTGAACATTTGCAGCTGAAATATGTTGTAATAGTGCACAGACCCCTGATGAGGCTGGGAAACAGATGGTATGTGTCGCAGAGCATAAACGTCGAGTTAAGAATGAAGTCTCAGATATATGAAGCGTTTTCATTACCCATGTGAAAGGTGATTCAGCTTCGGTTATATTTACAAAAGGGGCGATTTGTGCCACCTTGCGCAGCTTTGTAAAGAAATGTAACGCAGTGCACCAGCTTGCGCTGCATTGAGTTGCATTTCAAGCTCAGAGACGTTTCATGAGTGGAGCATGGCGTTCCCGTGCATCTACCCATCGACTTCACACAATTCAAGGTTTACTGACATCGGTAAACCGGGGATTGAGCCAAAATGGTTCAGTACCCCGACCATGGTGTAACGAGCAGAAAAATATTTTTTATTTTCATTATTTCCTTTTTCTATGCTTGATGCATTGTGCATCACACAAGGAAAGCAAAAAATACTGCAAAGTATTGTTTTTGTGCAGGAGTCCTGCCCGTAACACAGGCACCCTTGCATTATGGTGAAAGAGTGCCTGAGTTGGTATTGGGCCGCACACAGTTTGCCAGCGCAAAGAAAGAGCAGAAAACCATCATCCTTTAAAAATATGGACCAGTTCTGCTCCCTCCCTTTCAAGCAGTAGAGGGAAAATTAGAATAAGGGGCAGCTTTAAGCATGGAGGGTAAAGGAGGGGAAGAGGAAGGATTGGCAGAACATGACAGGTGAAAAAATGTATTCTTCTCTTTTTGCATCAGGTGCTCGTGCCACTGTATGACACACATGGCATCAGGTACCGATGCAGCTGCGTATATCAACCGAGTGCAATACTTAATTTGAGTCGGTGTTTGCAGGTGGGGCCCACCAGCACTTAATTTTGGGCCCCAACACTTAATTTTCCTCATCAGTTAGAAAAACACAAAAGGGGGAAGGGAGCGAGAGAAAGACAGAAAAAGAGTGGCAAAGGGAGAAAGCAGGGACAAAAAGACATGCAGGAGAGTATTTTACGGGCCTGGGGTGTCTGGTGATGGATTAAAGATGCATGATGCAGAATCAGGACTACACAGCCTTGGTATTCGACACCCCAACGTCCTGAGCGTTTGGGGCCGCGACACTTGATTCTCATGGTATGCTGTGAAGGTACCTTGCACTGGTATGACATGAGAAAATTGTTTACTCTGGTGTTCTGAAAGGGTGGGGGGTGCAGGCTTACAACACTGGATTCAGGTACCCAGGGCAGGCTTCAGGGGGGTGAGACTGGTGAGGTACACTGGGCACTGACCTGGAGGGGGGCGCTGACCTCAGGGTAGGGGGTGCTGTGTTTAGCAATAACTTACAATTTAAAAGCACCTGAAGCAAAGTTCCTTGTGCGTCCAGCTTTCAGGCAACAATGAAAATGTCAAGATAACTCTTGTGATCAATGTCCTTGACAGAGAGAGATCAGAGTTTTGTCTAGTGGCAGTTTTGACTCATCATAACGTAGAGCAGAGAGTTAACACCCCTGCTGCAAAGACCAGATCTGTATTTTATGTGGCTAGCTGAGTGGGTTAGAAAAGCAAACCTCTACCATAGATTTAAAACAAATGAAATGCATGTGAGGGAGGGGCTATGGAGAGATGAGAGGCACTTTTGCTGGGTGGTAGTGCAGTAATCCGAGGAGGAGCTCATGGCTGGGGGTTAAGTCACCAAAAAAGATTGTTGCACAGGGCGCCATCAGTGCTAAAGCCGGCCCTGCAGGTATACTCTATGTATGCTGTTCAGGTACTGCTGCACTGAGAATGCTTCTGTGTACACTATACAGGAGCCAGCAGTACAAAGTCTGTTTTAACTTCCGTTAGAGAAATGGTGTCCTCTTGTCAGTAGGGTGACCAGACGTCCCAGATTTCCCTGGATAGTCATGGTTTTTATAGGACTGTCCTGGTGTCCTGACACTTCTCTTAATTTTAAATAAATCTTGGTTTTGGGACAAAGGTCAAATTATTAAATACATGTCCCGGTTTTTGGGACAAAGGTCAGATCATCTAGGGAAGCATAAGTTAAAGAGGCCTACAAAGTATGAAATAATTAAAGTATTTTACCTGTTACTGTCAGGCAACACAGTACTCTGTCTGCTCCCAGCAGAGAGATGGAGTGGGGTGTAGGGTGGGTGCTCAAGCCATGGCTTATTTTATATATGTATTCTTGTAAATGTGTGTGTGTACATATATATGTGTGTGTGTGTGTGTGTATATTTATACACACACACACACACACACACACACACACGTATAGGCACACATTCACAAAGCTACGCAAAAAAACGGGACAGGCCAGATATAAAAGTGAGAGTAATGTATTTAGTCCTTCTTTTATGTCTGACCTGTCCCGGTTTTTGCACCTCAAAATCTGGTCACCCTACCTGTCAGGCTAGGTGTAAGCAGGTAATTCAGCCCTGTATTTTTTCTCAGTACTCTGATAATTCTAATGACACATAAATAAAGGACAAAACGACATGTACCAGAACGAAATTACAATTCGGCACCTGGATCAACACACCGAAACTAGACATGATTCAAATTTCAGGGCTCTGCAGATCCATCCTCTGTACTTGTACTATTCCTCCTTCTATTTCAGTGGAAATTATTGTATATTGCTGCACCCATTTTAGAGCAGTACAGCCCTGTAAATCGAATGAAAGAGGACTACTTGGAATGACAACATATATGAAACCTGGATTTCGTGTAAATACATGCAGCGTAATTGACAATGCAGCGTCTCTCAGCTGGCTCCAACTGGACCAGCCAGCTGCTGCCCCCAGGACTACCCTCTGGAGCTGAGTGAAGCCATTACCGGTGGAATTCCTCTGCGGCGACGACTGGAACAAAAGATGGTCTCAGGAATGCCTATTAAGGGTAACAGTATCCTGGAAAATTGTGTGCACCCCACCCCCACAACTGCGCGCGGATTCACGCTCCACCTGGCTCTAATTAATCCTTGCAAAACCGGAATAAAGGGGACTAATGCCGCTAATTACTCTACAGCCCGAGCCTCCTCCGAAAGGATCTCTCCGAGTGCTGCAAACATAACATCATTGTAGGGCCGAAAGCCGACAGCTTCCTGTCGGCGCCACCTCCACATGTCCCACGTTGTGTTTTCCACCTGACATTTCCCTATTTGAGGTTTCCGGTTGTCTCCCTGATCACACAGATACTGATCCAGTGCTTCCCCAGCAAAACTTCAGGACGCTGAAGGCTGAAGTGGGACATCATAATGGCCCCGCTTAGTTTGCATGGAGGGGGTACATTTCCGCAAACCCATACGAAGGGCTGCTGATTGGTGACGATGATTTATGGACTTTTGTCGTGGAAAAGCCGTTTTACTGTATCACGAGATTAAAGCAGATCGTGGAGTCCACCCCTCCCGAAACCAGGCGCATCTTTTTAAAGGCCGGACTGCGGAACCAGCAGCAGCCCAGACAAAAAATACTCAAACCAGTATCATTCCCTTCTTTTCCTAGCTGCAACTCCCTCTTTCCATCCATCCATTCTCTTTCTACTTCTCTCCGCTCTCTCTCCTCTCGCTCTGATCACTCTTATCTCTGCGTCTTTCCTTACTTTCCTCTCTCTGGAAGCTCCCTTGTGTCTGCTTCATTCAACCTAGGTTGGGGAAAACGACAGAGGTACCAGCAGCGGCCCCCGAGCCTTCAAAACCAGCCTCCATTGGCTCCAGCCCACCGCGGAAATTCCAGATGGAATAACAGTAGACCTAAAACAATGGCCCCGTGGGTTACGTCATCGGTCGCAATTTATTTCCTTTATGATCTGACCCATTGCTTGGGGTAACACAGTATCAGTCAATGTACAAGAATGGACCACTCTTACTATGAAAAATCAATGATATAATCTCAACACCGTGAGTTCAGAGCAGACGGTGCAGTGCAATAAAGTGCGCAGTGCGTGAAAATATTTACATAAATACCCAAGAAAAGCATTTGGGTGTGGTAGCAATATATGGTCTCTATGGTTCAATCCGAAACATTTGAATCCAGATGTAAATAGGGATTCATCAAAGAAACCACAGAGATTGCGTTTACATTTGGAATAATGAAGCTGCATCAATACACGGCCATCTGTCTAGTCACCTTTTCATTAAAAAACAAGGGCCCTTAGGTACAAACATTGCAAATGTACATATCTTTAATGAAACCATACTATGGTCAGTACATACCTCTGATGAAGAAACATCTTCTTTTCACAGGGCTTGCACATATTCTTTGAGTGGCATCCAAGGCTTGTGCCTACAATAATTTAGGATACGGGTAAAGAAATCACTGTTAGTCCCTCATGCTGCACCACATACAGCTTTCCTAAGTAATGAGGACCCAATGTACCAATCGAATCTAGGTGAATGTGGGAGCCCATGTGACCTCTATCCACACCGCACTTGCAGCCTCAAGGGAATAGCATCTTAGCGGTATCGGATATAGGACAGCATAAAATGGTCGGGGTATGAAACATTATCATGGGAGCCAGTCAGAGTAACTATCATCCATGGGAAAACCAACTACTGCAAGCTTGTTTATTTTGCACTAATGATGGAGATAACTGCTGGCAGACGGTATGCACCCCATCTCTGTGCCCCCCCTGTAAAATTTGAACAAGGAAAGGTGGACCCCTTCTCATAACTATTATACAGTTTTGTTACCTTACTGCCATGTTTTCATGTAAGCGTATATAGGATAGTAAATCAATGTCCGCTATTGCGTAAGGAAGTAATGTCCCTATTGGCCATATGTATCTCAATCATATGGCCTACACCGCATTGTTTTAAATCCAACAATGCTTACCTAGTCAAATGATTGGAGTGACTCCTATTTAATCTGTGGCTGCTGATCACTGTGGAATACCCTGTGTGTCCTAAATTGCAATAATGTATCTCCCACACAGTTAGGATCACTAGACTGCTAATTTATGTGCACCACGTTGGACTGATCTGATGCCTAATAATCAGAAATGCAAAAAGCGGTAATTCCTTATAATAATCTATTCATACCTTCTGTAGATACTAACAGCAAATGATCTTGCACGACTCCTATCACTGGAGTAAGCTGTCATTTTGAAAATGCGTGAATGGTGATGCACCTCTATGTAAAGCTGTATGCTAAATACACATATTCTCAAGATGTAAATGTCTTCAAACAAAATCAGGAAAATATTACTGCCATATTGGACTGGTCAGGTGGGATATCTAATAGTCAGAGGTACAAAACTGGTCACTTCATGTAATAAACTACTCACACCTTCAATATATACAAGCAGCGACAAAACATGCATGAGTCATCTCAGTGGAGTAAATTGTTGTCTTGATTTTGCATGCCTGGTAATGTACCGCTAGATAAGGTCCTATGCTAAGTACATATACCTTAAAGGTGTTCCTATCTTTGAAATACTTTAAGAGGGCATTACTCATACCTTATAATGTAGTGGTTCAATACATTATAGACTGTAAGTAATGATAATCAGTCAAATAACCAATAGAAAAACCATGATAAAACCAAAGAGGTTAGTGGCACTCCTGTAGTGTGAGTGTTAATTCAGCTGCATTTCTAAGTATCCTGCCATCATTAAGTTAAAGCTCTGTGGTTTTAAGAAGGTCAATCCACCTGCATTCACTCCTCCTCAACATAGTGTTGATGTTGCCCCCAGTTGAATCCAGGCGTATTATTTCCCACACTTAGCATTCCATTTCATCTTCAGGATTCTTGAACTCCAGGTACAGTCTGACTAGTCTATTTAGTCACCTGTTAATTAAAAAACAAGGGCCCTTAGGTACAAACACTGAGCATTTGAAAGCAGATATCAGATGCTACGGGATGCAGGTTAGAGACATTCCGATTATATTCACACAGAATATCAAATTTAAGAATTATTTTAGCTTTCTTGCTAACAATTGTTGGAGACACTGAATGATGTTTGAAATTTACATTGCACTGGAGAAACTTGAGAATACAAAGCAACAGATAAAGGAACCTAAAGACCCTTGTTATTTAATTAACAGGGGACTAGACGGATGGCCTTGTCCTAATGAGACCTGCAACTTCATTCCATATGGTGGAAACGTCAACGCATTATCAGTGATGTCTTTGATGACCTGGTGTTTATATCGGGATTCAACTATTTTGGATTGAACTACAAAGGCTACATATTGCTACCAAACCTGAGTAGTTTTCTTTGGTATATATTTATACATTTTTCAGCACTGAGTACTTTATTGCACCATGTCATCTGCACTTGATTATATCAATGAATGCATTATGATTTTGAAATAATAAAATTGATTTTGAATACCAAGAGTGGCCCTTGCTTGTACATTGATTGATACACTATTACCCCCGTGCAATACATAAGAACATAAATTGCATAGATTGCAATTGGTAGTGTAACCCATGTGACTATTGTTTTTTTTAAATTACAATTGACCCATATTATGGATTCTGAGCATAGGGTTCAGTCCTGCAATGCAATAACAGGTGAGTCTGGCCACGATCTGTTTCCTATCTGTAGTCCACAGTGAAAACGTTTTGCATGAATGTGTCCTTGGAACAGGGCTCCACATCTGCAGTGGTAGATGTGGGCTGCCAACACTACAGCTGTAGGCAGCCCTACCCCAGAGTCCTCCACAACCTACAGCACCTTCTCCCTGGTGGATCATCTACATAATTTCCATTCCAGGCTTCTTCTCCAAAGTACGAGGGAAGAAACGTCAGACACTGCACTTGTTGTTGTGCTTATGTCAGACTGGGCCTAAAAACACAATTGACAACCATCTTTTAACCTCTATGATCTATTCTACAATAATGCCTTACCAGGAATATCAACATGTCGAATGCCATAGTGAATGTTTGTGTGCGTGATTGAATGCATGTTTATTTTTTTCTCTTTTCACTTACTCAACTACAGCAGGGTTCCTCTGCTATAACAACTATTGGGGATCTATGGTTGAGGTAGGCCGTATTATCCAGATGGGCATTTAAAAATCAGCTGTAACACGTGAACCTCTAGACACAGAAGTACTTATATCATCCTTACATCACCCTTTTTTTAAAAGCTTGCCAAGGGACCCTAATATTAAAAAGGATTGTGATGCAACAGCCTATTGTGCAATTTTAATACAGTACTATGTAGGTCCCTTCTGCCCAATAATGTCAAGAGCTCCCTGAATAATGTTGTGCCCATCCTGATGCGTTGTCATCTTCGACTCTATAATGAAGCATGCTACAAAGAATGTGCGGGTGAGAGTCCCTAATGAAAAAGTACCTTTCTGTGGTCCACAGTAGTACTTCCAAGCAAAAGGTGATACATACCCTGGGTCACTTTTTATATTTTGGGTAATAAATTGGATCCATTTCTATGCAGAAGTGGATATAGTCAGATATATGTCTCCTGCATCCCCTAATTGGATAGTTGGTCTATCAGTGCTCCTGGGACTGCTTTTAGGTCTTGCCTACAAGACAACTTTTAATTGTCTATTAGACAAAAGCCTCTTGTGGACCCTACTAAACATTTACAGTAGGCTTGGAGCCTGCCCATTGCTTACTATTTTTGGCTTTATTATCACTTTCATTTGCTTGCTTTTTATTTGATGACTGGCCTTCCTCTTCTTGTATTTGTCCTTCCTCTTCTTGTATTTGATGACTTGCCTTCCACTTCTTGTATTTGTCCATCACCATCCTTTTGATTGGCTGATGTCTATTTTTTCACTGCAGATTAAAAGAATGACTTTTATATTTTTCATTGAGCACACTATGAGAGTGCATGTGTTTATTATCTCTCCCTCTTATGTGCTGCTTGCACCCCAACACTCACCCCTGCAATCTGTACTGCTCCCTAATTTCACCCAAACCCATCCATTGCTTTGCCCACCCCTCCTTTCTCGAAATGTATTTTCAATTTATTTTCATCCATATTTCCATCCCCAATACCCAGGCTCAGTTGCTTTCTAGCCCTTTGCCCACTGCCTATTTCTCCCCTGTCTCTCCTGTGGCAGTATTAAAAAACACTCACATTTGTTTATTTATGGCCACCAAACTGCCATTTGCTTCCAAGCTGCTCCTTTATCTGGTGCCCTCATTCCCTGCCCACTTGCCCTTGCTTCCACTCTATCTCCCCTTTGCTGTCTCTCCAGTGGTGGTGTTTACAATGAATAAAATTTCTTTTGAATTTTTATGTACAACCAAGCAGTTTTTTTATTCACTGCTCCAAGATTAGCTTCTGTCGTCTAAGAACTGTAAATAAATTTAAAAAATAACAAAATGGACCCCAAGTCTTTGCGCATACACACACTTGACTGGTGATGCATGCATGTGCACACAACATCTTGCTGGTGTTAGCGTATCTGACCTTGTTTGGCTTCTGATCTTTAATTTATAAGGGGACGCGTTAGAGGTTCAATGGACCTTTTGACTGCGATTACAGTAAATCCCGCCATATGACTCAATTTCAATGCAAATCATTAACAATATCAGTCAACAGTGACAATAATCTTCAGAGTCAGTAATCTCATGCACGATGACCCCTTTGGCCATGAATAACCACACATTTCTTGCTAAAAGTTAGAATGTTTATTTCCCTATATTAACAATGCTTATACCACATAACTTAGTCTCAAAGTCAGATGGTATACATACAGAAACAACACTGGTTGACCAAATCTTCTGAAGAATCTCAGTTTGACCAAAGCATGAAGTACTATGCACTCTAAATTTACAGTACAAATCAATAGCAAGAATAATTATGCAGTAGAAATAGCATACATTTAGATTCAGCAACTGAGTAACATTAATTATTTATTGATAGCAACCTACTAGCATTTAGGGTCATCCCTCACTAACCTTCTGATTAGAATAGCATGTTTGGGCTTCATGTAAAACAATTTAGTCAACACAAATTTGGAAAACATCTATCTATGGCTCTATCAAAATAGCGGTTGGTACTTAGGAACAAAAGACACGTTACTTCAAAACAATAACATTTAGTATACCTCTCCTCAGTATGAATCAGCAAGCTGAGACTGTCTTCGTCAATTGGACATCTGTTCGGTCAGCATAAGACCATGAAAGGGAATGGTTCAGAATCAGAGAACTCTAAGCTATCTGAACCATTGGTAAAACATAGTCTAAGGATCAGTACTCAGCATCAGAAGTTTAAGCACTAAAGTTAAGTATAGAATTCTCTAAGTAGAAGGATCAAATAAGAATAAGCACACCTCTTCTTCACAAACTGAAAAATGGAATGAGCATGAAAGATGAGAATAATCTGAATGGCGCGTTTCTCTCTGTGCAGTTGGGCTAAGTTAAAATCATCTAAAACACTTCCCACATTGCCATTGGTCAGAGAATCGTATGTTTACATTTAGTCCAATGAAAGCAGAACTTCAAATCTAAGATATAACTGAACTGTCTTTCACATGTCGATATTTGGCTCCTCTTCACCTGTGCCCATCGTCGGACTCGCCAGGTAACAATTTTGTATCTCTCTGTCCTCCAGTCAGTGCATCCATTGTTAGCTCATGTGAACATCGCTTTCTCACACACCAAACTTTACAAAGTATCAATAACTATTACACGATTTTCTAACAAGTAGTTCTCATGGGAAAAGAAAACATTTGCTAGCGTTTGGTCAACTTAGTGGAAAAGAACAATTCTCGTATTAATTTCTTCAAGCGAACATTCTCTCACAGCTTTATCTTAACAGTACATTTTAACATGAGGCTGTGCCCAAGACCTCACTAACTTAAGGCCTACAATTAATAAAGCAAATCCATAATGTGAAATCATCAATGTTAAAAGACTACTACATTAATCTAAACATGAGCACATCAATTAATTTTAATAAGCAATTAATAGGGACAGTTTGTGATTGATGGCGGCCACTCAAATAGGCACATCTCCAAGTCGTGCATTATTTCCTATAGTAAGTCCAAATTCTATGCAGATGCGACATTCAGAATACATGAACATTTATTAGTAAAAATTCAGCGTTCACACTGGCTGCACACACATGATCAGGGATGCAGGTGCATGCTTCATCACTTATGCTTGCGCACTAAGCAAAGCATTTTTTTCCTTCTTTCTTGCTTTTAATTTGAGACTACAGTAAGACATTGGCAAATACCACTGGTAAAGCCAATATGCCTTCATTGTTCTGTTTGCCAAATTACAAATCATCAGCTGTGAAGTTAATTGGTGTAATATGGTGATTAGACTGAAGGTCCCTCACGTATGAACAGAACTTCTTTAAAACAGATTGCTCGGGTAAGCAAACAGGTCTGGCCAAGGGAGATCAAATATCTCTACCCCAAGGTTCAATGCTTCTGTAGGGTGAAAGACCATTATTTTAAAGAAAACTATAATCTTGACAGTGCTCCTCGGACCAGAGTAAACTCATGCAGTATTGCATGCCACACTGGGTTTTCAGCCTAAATGTCGGAGAATGATGTGGCTGTTAACAATAGGTTTGCCATGAATCAGTAAATTTTGCTTAGAAGATGTCCATGATGTTATTACAAATGTCAGGTCAATGAATATGAATGTGTTTTACAGGAATTGAGCTACTATTTCCATGGTGTTTTTTGCTAGCTTTGTGATTGGAAATGGGAAGTTTTCACCGTGGTGCATGCATTAGGTTGACATGCTGTTAGTGGTTGTCAACATATTTATGTCAGCTGCAAAGCATGTGAACATGATATCAGATAGAAACAAGGAGCTAGCAGTGCATAGTGTACCATACGGGAAATGGAATGATGACTGGAGCTAGTGGTACTCGTAAGGAAATCAGGTGTGAGGGACCAGCAGTAGTTAGAGCCTTAGCTTCAGAATAAGTGCTTGGTGTGTGGCTGCAACAACCGGCACTATTCTACCAGCTGCTATGAAGGTCTGCTAAAGGGGGCCATATTATAACCTTTTGCACTGGCAAAATTCACAAACTCCAAGGAAAATAAATTGTGCAATCTTGCAAGTTGATAGACTATGCATTTTCATGTATGTCATGTAGTTGGCCATTAACCAAGACTATCTTTTTGTCTAGCTCTCTCCGTTTGTTTCAGTTTTTCAGTTCACGGTCAAATTCACAATGATGGTTGGAATGTGAGTCTCAAGGGTGCATGGGACTGAGGTCCAATTATGTGACAACACTACTAGTGAACAGTAAAATAATTCTGTACGAAGGCAGGTACGGTGAATAAAGCCTCCTTCCTGCAATTTATATATCCATGTGTCTTTTATGAAAAATCAAATATAGAAATTAACATCCCATAATGACTACAAGAACCATCCCAATGCATCTACTACTATCTGGCGTATCTGTGCATGATCTACAGCTTTATTAGCTGTTTTCCAGTTTGGTTTTAATGCCCTTCTTTTTACTTCATTAACTGCTTTTTTATACACTTCACTGCTCTTTGATCTCATCTTGATGAAAAATATAAAACTCCTTACTTATACCCTTTTTATGCATTGACACATTGACACCACTAGACAATAAATACTCTTTAAAAAACAAATAGAACACATTACTTGGAAAAATAACACGTCATGACTCTGCACTATTTGACTTCTCCTCAGGAACAGACTGGAAAACAAGCGGAAATGGTTTAGATCCTGAAGGAAGGACAATGAACTACAATTTTGCGGTATCCTGAATGCTGACTAAACGCCAGGAAATACCTCATGTCCAAATAGGCATGCAATACACTGGTGATGAAGCAGAAAATGAAGGTTTTGATTTATTAACGCATAAACGTAGTGTGAAATAATCATGTGTGACATTAACCGAACTAATAAAGACTGTACGGGGACAAATGTGCCCTCAGAGTAGTTTGCCATCATTTATACGCGTGCTTTATATAACGTGATGTATTAGAATTGCACTAATCTGACATAATCATAAACGTATGCTACGATTTGCTTGCTTGAACTACGTTAGCTTAGCATTACTTTAGAGGAGGCTTTGGCCTAGTGGCCTGGTCTCACGGTTTAGATGTTCGTATTTTTCCAATGTGCTATTAAACGTGTATTTCTGCTTGAAGCTGTACTTTTCCACAGAAACTGTTCACATGCTTATCTTAAAGTTTCGTGCCAGCATGGCATATTTTCTCTTTAATTCAAGGTCGATTTGCAGGTGCGGACAATGGAGGCTCTGAAAGTGAGCTAATTGGGAGACAATGTTGCGATTTGCGTACCCATCTCCAAGGATAATGTATGCTTAAGTAAAAGCTTGAGAACTGTCGTTTTGATTGGACAATTTGAAGCTAACCTATGAATCCTACAATGGAGACCCTACTGGATTCGAACTGTTGTCTATAAAAACCAGGTGCACGAGAAGAAGGTAGCCATTACCAGCTAGATACCCGCCATTTCGCAGACTTCGTAGCTATTATGGCCCACTTTGCTGCGACGCCATTTTGAGAGACTTTGATGCTTTCTCTAGTCGAGAGAAAGAGACTTTAATGATTCTTGCCCTAGAGACTTTAACTTTGATCCCTTTGCATGAAGTAGTAGTTTTACCTTGCCGCCGTGAGGCAATTGCCCCGTCCACCCTTGCCCCTGTGTCCCGTCCCATGCTGATCGAAGAACGGTACCTGTGAGACGAAGACTTCCTTGTATGCTGATCGTAATTGGTAAATATGAAAGGAAATTGTAAAATTGCATTGTGTTTCTTTTAGGTAACCAACTGCTGATTTTTGATCAGATCCCTAGTTAGGAGTTTTTTCTAAATTAATGTTGCTAAATTGTTTTTGCATGAAGACCCACATGCCGATGCTAATTTGAGGTTAGATGAGGATTCCATATGTTGCACGATGCAATTTGAGATCTTGTTATGCTGACTAAATGTACGCAATTAGTTCATTACAGATTATCGTATTAGTGCTTTGCATTGCCATTATCGAATGCCTTGTGATTCAAATGCTACATAGATTACACTTGTTTCGACGATATGGACAGCTATTAATGTTCATTTATGTTTATCATTTGGTGTTGAGACACATTTATATTGTGCTAGCTTTGTTAATATAGGGAAATAAATTCACTAACTTTGCAATAAACTGGTGTGGTTATTCCTGACTGAAAGGTCAGGGTTCGCCGAAATGTATTCTGGATTAATCATTAAGTGTTATGTTGATCAAGGTATTGCTTATGTACGTTATTGATTATTGATCTGATGCGACGGATCGATTAAGAGTACAGAGAGTTCCCACTTAGTCAAAAGATTCATCGGCCTAAAGAGCGTCCGAACACAGGTAAATTGTTACCACGGTTCGCTCTATCAGTAGATGGTAGCAGAGGACGGTTTCGTCTTTTGGGACCCTGTACTATTAAAATACATGGTGTTGAATTAACGGTTACGCATTTTGAGACCCCACTTGAGAAATTGAATTAGATTTTTCTTGAATAAAATAGATTGACAGAATGATGATGGGCTAGGTCCACCGTGACTTTCCCGGGATCTCGGAGCTTGCGAATGGAGAGAACGGAGGTGTGGAAACAGCGTTGGCGGTACTAGTGATGGTGTGAGAGAAGTTAGGATTTTGCGCTTGCACAGCTTATTGCCGCAGGGTGTGTGAAAAGGTTGCGAGGATTTTCTTTTAAGGATAGCGGAGGTGCGACTCGGAGTGTAGAAGTAGAGAAGTCGTCGAACTTCATAGAGATATCGGAGGTGCGGCTCCGAGTGTGAGAGTAGGGAAGTCGTCGAACTTCATGTGCGTCTGGCGCTTTGTGCATAAAAAGGTCCACGTGGTTGTTGTTGTTGAGACGGGCCCTGCGAGGTCAAGAGACTCCGGAGTATGTTGATCCATGTTGTGGTCTGGGCGGTTTAGTAGGTTGATCGGGCGTGGTCAACGAGTTGGTACGTGTGTTAGGGAGTGAAAGAAACTTCGACTTCGGGCTCTGACAAGATTCTAAGTGCACTAGAACAGATCATTGACAAGTTGAGAGTAGGTCTGCAGGTCAGATTTGCTTGCGAATGTGGGGACTGAGAAAGACGGAATAGCGGCCGGAGGCTAGTGAAAGGTCCCGAGGCTAGTGAAAGGTCCCTAAGGTCCTGAAGCGATTGTGTTACCCTTCCTATAGTAAATCGACAGATCTGTTTTATTTTTTGGTAGCTCGCAATATATGCAAGAAGTTGTTACGAAAAGAGGTGAGTGAAGGAAGACTAGCCGCGAGGCTTTGTCAGCCGCAGTGTGTGTGAGTGTGACGTCACTAGGAGCCGCGCTGGGATAGGTTGGTTGGAGAGAAGGGTCGCGCACGGATTGGACGCAGTCCGTGGGGCTCGATTGGAAGGGGAAAGGCAAGCGAAGAGTATTCCGGGAATTAAAGTCACCTATTGATTACAAATTTTGTGGAATAAAAGGTGACCTATTGATTATAAACTTTGTGAAATAAAAGACGAGAAAATGAAATTCCTTAAAGCATTTAGGAGTGCGATGAAGGGGGAGTCTTACATTAAAGCGAGCGTAGGAGAGGAGACGCCGCCCGAGGGCACACCAGCCTACATTGTAATGGAGGAAAAAGGGGTAGCTCCGTGTCTTTGGCTAAAGCAATGGCACAAACTGACAGAGAAACATGGGAGCGTAGCATTCCCGATACATGGGACATTCAATATAAGGATCCTAGAGAACTTGAGATTCACGATGTATGACATGAAGGTACCTCCAAGGCCAGCACAGTTTGAGGCTCTAGCAATCTGGGAACTAATGGCTAGACAGCAACAGAAGAATAAGTTTGAAACAAGGATGAGGAAGGTAGAAAAGACACTAGCGGATGCTAGGTGGGATAATGCACAGAAGGTATGGAGGTCAGATGTATTGCAAGGGATAAAATTGTTTCCCGCAATTACTAAGGAAGAAGAGGAGACAGGGAAGAAAGCTACCTGTAAGACAGACAGGAAGTGTTCCAGGGATAGAGAGGACGAGGAAAAGTTGAGAAGAGAAGAGGAGTTAGAGGATGAGGAGTTAATAATGCAATTGCTGAACGACCGTCCACCACCTTATGCGGAGAATGGACAAGGTCCAAGTACCAGTTCTGCCCCTCCGGCATCGGTACAGAACAGTGAAACCCAGAGTTCAGGAGCGCCATCGGGATCTAAGGACCCGAGTTTACTGTTCACCCCGCAGATACCGCAGGTTAGGAGAATATATCCAGATGTGCCCATGCTGAAACCAGCAGAAAATTATCAGCCGCAGATGCCAGGGTACTACAGCAGTGACAATAGTGGAGGAATGGTTCTAGAACAAACAGTAAGGGGAGTACAGAATGGTCACAATCCAACAATGACACAGGCTGAATCAACTCAGTTTATGATGCCTCAAAAGCAGATGCAGGGAGGAAACGCTCATGGTCAGATGACAGGGAGTCAGATGGGCATGCCGACAATGATGACCCATAATATGGGGATGAACATGCCTCAGAACATGGGAAATGGACAGAACCCAGACGCGATATCACTACCCATTACTGTAGGTCCACTGGTACCTCTGTACAGTCAACCTAACTTAGGTATGAGCGGTCAGGGATCAATACTGCAGATGGGGACCGAAAGGAGGTGCATAGAAAACACCCCAGGGATAACTCCGATAGCGGCTCAGCCAAATGGATCTGGATCCTTGATGGAGTTTAGTCCCATATGTGCTCAGTCTACACTGGTGAGGTCGAGTCCTCCACTGATAATACCTTTAACATCGAATACTGAAAAGTTGCCGCAACCATCAATGGCAGTCGATGTGAATGCTACACTGATGGGGGTAAATGCGCAACAGCTGACACAGTGGTTCAACAGTCTGAATTCCACACAAAGTTCAGACAGTGGGAAAGGAGAAGATTACCTGAATAGGATGAGGCTGAACATGGAAGCACAAGAATTGGTGGAAGGGAATATGGGTGTGAATAGGTTAGAGTCCTACACGGAAGAGGAGCTGAGGTATCTATGTCCAAAGATCACGAAAGAAGTGAACAAGGTACATAAAAGTTTGCAGGAAGTAGCGGACAGAAACGGGATTGACATAGGCAAGACGAAACACTTGAGCAGGAGCTATAGGTTGGATTTTGGGACCACAGATTTTGAACACATGAGGTCAGCAGGCATGAAGGCACACCTTAGAGAATTGTTGCAGAGTGCCCAAGTGTGGAGGTGCTTAGACAAGTGGGAAAGCAGGTGGGTAAAGAGGAAGGATAAGAGGAGGGACAGTGCTACAGAGCACAACGAGAAGAGAGCACAAAGCAGCGAGACAGTAACCATGTTACCAATGAGGGAGACAGCAGGGGGAAAATTAATACATGTACCATGGCACAGAAGCGACATTCAGTCTTTTACGGACGATTTTCCCAAACTGAGAGAGAAGCCGATTGAATGGTATCAACAGACTGATAGGTTTGTGAAGCTTGCAAAATGTCTCTGGGAAGACCTGAACACTCTCTTTGAGATTGTGGTTCCGGCAGATTTGTGGGAGGATTGCAAAAGAGCTGTAGGTTGGCCGACAAGTGAACCAGAGAGAGACAGAGAGACGGGTGCACCATCACCTATGGTGATGAGCTTGTACTATAAGGTGATTGAGCATTTGAAGACGAAGGTTGCCGCGAAAAATGTGGATTGGCAGAAGATTGATCGAACTGCCCAAGAGGCTAAAGAATCGATTCATAGTTACTATGAGAGGTTGTTGAAGGCGTTCAAGAATTACAGTGGCACGGAAACAATTGAGGCGAAAGATATGCTTCATTTTGTGTTTAGATTTGTGGAAGGGTTGAGACCAGAGATAAGTCAGATGATAAAGTCGCATTTGATTTGCTGGCAGTCGAAACCGATTGATGAGGTCTTGACTTATGCGAAATACTGTAGCAACGAAATTGAGGTGAAACAGAAAAAGCTGAAAGAGAAGGTGATGATGATGCAACTTAAAGCAGCTCAGACAGGTTTGCAAGGTTTGCAGGGTTTACAAGGAATACAAGGGTTCCAACAACAGGTACCGCAACAGCAGCCGCAGTTGCAGGGAAACATGGCGTTTCAGCCACAAGCGAGAGGCAGAGGCAGAGGAGGTTTTGTGAATAATGGTCCGGATTTAAACACTGTTGTAACGGGTGTGCAGGCAATGAAGAAGGTGATGCCGTGTCACGTGTGCGGAATTGTAGGTCATTGGAAACGCGAGTGCCCGATGGTGGTGCAGGAAGGTGCAGGTGCAGGTGCAGGTGTTGGTCAGCAAAACAATGATGTCAATGCATTTCAGACAATGAGAGGACCGAAAATGAGAGGTCCAAACCCAAATTTTCAGACCATAAATCAATTGCAGGGATTACAACCTATGCAGCCGCAGCAGATGCAGATGCCTCGTATGCAACAGCAGTTACCCATGGTACCTAATCAGCAAATGCAAATACCTTTGGCACCAATGAGTCAGCAGCAAGTGATGGTTCCTCCACAGGTCTCGGGTCAGGTAATGAGTACAAATGGCACCGTACAACAGTTCCCATTACACAGTGAGAGTGGAATAAACAATGTATGGGAGAGTGAAAGTTCAGGAGAAGAGGAAGGAGATTGTGTGCTTGCAGCATCCTTAGAAGTTGATCAAAAGGGTCCGTACGTAGAGGGAAGAGTAATGGGTCATCGTGTTTCATTCTTGGTGGACACGGGAGCCACACGTTCAACTGTTAAGAGTAGTGAAGTACCAAATTTGCCACTCTCAGGGAGGACAGTTCAAGTGGTGGGAGTAGCAAACAGACATCTGACGAACCCAATTACAGATCCGGTACCAGTCAGCATTGGTAACTATCAAGGGGTACATCAGTTTGTGGTATGTGACTCAAGCCCGATAGCACTGTTAGGGAGAGACCTATTGTGTAAGTTGGGTTGTTCAATAATGTGTTCGAACGAAGGAATAACAATTCAGACGAGCAGTGATGGGGAAGAAGAGGACAGTGTAGAGGGGGATGAGATGGAAACAGTCGATGAAGAGTATCCTCTGATTTGTCTTTTCCCGATGATAACTGAAGAAGATATTCCAGCTGAATTACGGGAAACAGTCGGAAAGGAAGTGTGGGACATGACAGGGAAAGAGGTGGGATTGATGAAAGGAGTGGAACCAGTGAAAGTGATGGTAAAGCCCAATGTGATCTTTCCCCAGACCCCACAATACCACATGCCACAAGATACCCTCATGAAAGTTGCTCAACTTATTGACGAATTTGTAAAACAAGGAGTACTGAAGGAAGTGTTAAGTAGTCCATGTAATTCACCAATAATGGGACTAATAAAGCCGAGTGGAAAGGTCCGACTTGTGCAGGACTTGAGGAAAATAAATGACATCATAGTCAAATGCTGCCCTGTTGTACCGAATCCAGCTGTGATAATGTTTCAAATTCCTTGCGATGCCGAATGGTTCTCAGTCATCGATTTGTCACAAGCATTCTTTTCTGTACCTCTTCATGAGGACAGCCAATTTCTCTTTTGTTTCAAATTCCTAGACAGAGTATACAGTTGGTGTCGAATTCCTCAAGGGTTCTCTGAGTCACCGTCGATATTCAATCAGGTTCTAAAGAAAGACTTGGAAGAGTTAGAGTTGCCATTCGAGTCAACCCTAGTACAGTACATTGACGACTTACTGGTTGCATCAAAGACAGAAAACGACTGCACAGCCGATACCATTGCTCTGTTGAACCATTTGGGAGGGAATGGACACAAGGTGTCTCCTTCCAAATTACAGTTCTGTCAGAAGAAAGTGAAATACTTGGGTCACCAAATAGAGAAAGGGTCACGGAGAATAATGAAGGAAAGAATTACAAGTGTACTTCAGATGAGTCCGCCCAAGACGAGAAAGGAGGTGAGGAAATTCTTGGGAATGGTGGGCTACTGTCGCCAGTGGATTCCCAACTTCTCGACTCTAGCGAAGCCTTTACTGAAACTGACCCAGAAGGATGCTTTGGATCAAATTGAACTGAAAGGAGATGAGATGGATGCTTTTGTTGAATTGAAAGAATGCATGTGTAGGGCTCCAGCTTTAGGTATGCCTGACTACACAAAGCCTTTCACATTGTTTTGTCATGAACGTGATGCATGTTCTTTGTCTGTCTTGACTCAAGCCCATGGTGGCGTAAACAGACCTGTAGCGTATTTTTCAGCTACTTTGGATCCGGTAGCAGCAGCACTCCCAGGGTGTTTGCGCGCCGTAGCAGCAGTTGGTATCAGCCTCACTCAGAGTGAAGGAATAGTGATGGGACACCCAGTAACAGTCATGGTCCCTCACTCAGTTGAGATACTTTTGACCCGCTCCCGAACGCAACACATGACTGGAGCAAGACTCACAAGGTATGAAACGATAATTCTGGGCTCACCGAACGTGCAGCTGAAAAGGTGCACTACGTTGAATCCAGCTACCTTGCTTCCTGGAGAAAATGCTGAAATTGAGAACGCTGAAGACGTCGAGCATGACTGCCTTCAGGTGACTGAATTTTGCACAAAACCCCGACCGGACATCAAGGATACTAAACTTGATGAAAATGACCAAATTCTTTTTGTTGATGGTTCATGTCTAAGAGATGGGATGGGGATTTTGAAAGCAGGATACGCTGTATGCACTGTAACAGGGGTCTTGGAAGCGGGATGGCTTCAAGGAGTCTATTCTGCACAAGTAGCAGAACTTGTAGCCCTCACCAGAGCATGTCAACTGTCTGCATTGATGAAAGTCACCATTTACACTGATAGCCAATATGGGTTTGGGATTGTGCATGACTTTGGACAACTATGGTCACAGAGAGGTTTCCTGACTTCTTCAGGATCCCCAGTGAAAAATGGGGAGAGAATAAGGGAATTGTTACACGCCATTCAAGTGCCAGCTGAAGTTGCAGTGGTAAAGTGCAGTGCTCACACGAAAGGACAGGACTACGTTTCTCTGGGAAATGCATATGCGGATCAAGTCGCAAGATTTTGTGCCTTGAACTGTATATTACTGAGAGATGAATGGAACTCAATAAGTGAGCCAGAACTCGAACCAGCTGAAGCATTTGCCTTGAAGGTCGTAGATACAATAGAGGAACTAAAAGCATTACAAAATAATGTCAGAGAGGATGAAAGAGATTCCTGGATTAAATCACAATGTATAAAGAGACAAGACGAGTTATGGGTTTCACATGAAGGAAAATTTGTTTTGCCAAATAGTCTCTTATCACAGCTTGCGCGGTTCTATCGTGGGCAAGCTCACCTAGGGAGAGATGCCATGATAAGATTGTTCAAAACTGATTGGTTTAACCCCAGATTTCGTCAAGCTGCAGAAGCAGTTTGCCATCGATGTGTCACTTGCCAGCAGATGAACCCAGGAAAGGGAACGGTTGTGAACGCGTGCCACATTGGTAGGGCAAGCGGTCCTTTTAGTCGTATGCAGATGGACTTCATTGAGATGCCTGTGCATGGAGGTCTAAGATATGTGTTGGTGATTGTGTGCATTTTTAGTCACTGGATTGAGGCATACCCCACACGTAGAAATGACAGCCTTACAGTTGCCAAGCTATTATTGAGAGAGTTGATACCACGCTTCGGATTCCCGATCTCTTTAGAATCAGATAGGGGAAGTCACTTCAATAACGAGGTGATAAAGTTACTTTGCGAAGCGCTGAACATTGAGCAAAAGCTGCATTGTAGCTATCGCCCTGAAGCATCAGGACTGGTGGAGCAGATGAATGGTACACTGAAATCAAGAATGGCGAAAATATGTGCATCGACAAATTTGAAATGGCCTGACGCATTGCCCTTAGTGCTAATGTCAATGAGAAACACTCCTGATAGAAAAACTGGATTGTCTCCGCACGAAATTCTCATGGGCAGGGCTATGAGACTTCCTGCAGTTCCCGCAAACGCGCTTTTGAATATTACAGATGATATGGTGTTAGACTACTGCAAAGGACTGGCTGACGTGGTTCGCTCTTTCTCTCACCAGGTGGAAGCGACCACTTTGCCACCAATCCAAGGTCCAGGACACGCACTGAAAGCAGGTGACTGGGTCGTGGTAAAGAAGCACGTGAGAAAATCGTGTCTGGAACCCCGTTGGAAAGGCCCTTTCCAAGTAATCCTGACGACAACTACCGCTGTGAAGTGTGCGGGGGTTCCCAACTGGATTCACGCCAGTCACACAAAGAAAGTGTTGTGTCCCACAGATGAGGAAGTTGAAGCGCTGAAATTGCCGGTGCCTGATAAAACAGTGCAGAGTGCTGAGACAGAACAAAAGCGAACTGAAAGCGAACAAGCAGCAGCAGGAGAAAAAGAGATATTATTGGAGAACGAAGAGTCCGACTCACTTGGGGAAGACCAAGGAGAAAGTTCAGACAGCGACGAAGAAGCTGCAGGTGACAAAGAGCCTGAAGCAGCTGAGGGTAGCAAAAAGCCTGAAGCAGCTGAAGGTGACAAAGAACCTGAAGCAGCTGAAAGTGATACAGAGCCTGACGAAAGTAACGGTGACGAAGGGCTCGAAAAAGGTGAAAAGGCAGGAGAGCCTGATCAGAGGAGGGCTTTCCCAGAAACAGACGATACAGAAAAAGGAAAGGAGAACGTGATCGGTTCCCCTGAAGGAGGGGACAAGGCAGAGCAGAACGAAAAGGTTCAAACCTCTACAGAAAAGGTCGCAGGTCCATCAAATGGACAGGGTGCAAAGAGGAGACTAAGTATATCACCAGTAAAACAAAGGTCTGGAGAAGGTTTGAACGACGGAGAAAGGCCAAAAGTAAAAGAGAAAAGAAAAGAAGTGTCTGTCGTGGTACCAACCTCGAGTGAAGAAAAAGACTTGACAAAAGAGGAAAGTACCAGCGAGGCAGAATCGAAAAGAGAAGCAAAATTGAAAAGGAAAAGGATACCAAACAGGAGATATTCTGGTCCTGAATGGGCATATGCAGTCAATGACGATTGGACTGACGAGTTTGTATCTCTAAGCATCGAGAACGAAGAAGAGGAAGAGATACCAATAGAAAAGAAAAGTTTCATAGACTCTGTCGATTGAAGGGGTGATAAATGAGATTGCTTGCTACAATCTAACGTGAAAGAAACAACCAGCTGAGACATTGCTAAACCGGATAAGACATTTGCTAAACCGATAAAGACTGAGTTATTGCCGAATTGAGACAAATGCTGCTAACCGATAAGTGACTGGCCTCTTGAAGAAGACGGTGTGAACGTTGCGCTCGCTCAGCTTTGTAACTGAATTGCTAAATAGTTTCATTTATAAGTGCTTCTAACTCTCTGATTCTATACAGATCATGACGCAAAATAATAGAAAGAAATATTGTAAATATGTGTGTATAGGCTTGGTAATAACATGTGTGATAATAATAATGGCGATTGTGTTTGGAATGCATGGAAAGGGTGAGAATGAGACTATTGAGGCTTCTACTATTGCTCCTGTTACTGTCACTGAATTAACACCATTGAAAAGACTAGCATTGGATGAGAGGCTCTTGCACGATAAGAAAGAGCTTTCGTATAATGTTTTCTATCGCTTACTAACAGAGTATGTCGAGACTATGGATGCGAAGGATTGTTATGTGTGTACACAGATACCGACATCAGTAAAGGAAGGGGTGACATACCACCACATGCCTCTTACATATGGGATTACATGTAGTATAGTATTGTCTAGGTTTTATGGTCAAACTAACATACAGTATTTTTACTCAAATTATGATGTTACCTTTGCTTATGTTCCTATAATAGCGCAGCTAAGCCAGACTGCTAAAGATTGGGGTGCTAAAATTATGAGGGAATTTTTCGAGCCAATGCTACCTTTTGAAACGGCTCATGCTCATAGGGAGAATATTACCTGCTCACTCTCTGCAGTAGAAATAAGCTTTTTAGATCGCACAGATGATAGAAGGGCACAAATGAAGGCGAAATTAGAAACAGAACTGCATAAGAGGACTTCAGTAGATAATTATGATTTTGCTGCAATAAAGACACAAGGGAAAATTGCTTTAGATGCTTGGCATGTAGGGAAGTTTTGTATATATCGAGGTGAATCTTATTATGACAACATTTTTGTAGGGGCGAGTGAGTGTAAGCACACGTTTATCTTTAAGGCCAAATGGACATTCATGATGAACGGACTTGACCCTGTCATTCCAGGGGTATATTACATTTGTGGGCATAATGCCTATTATCGTCTTCCAAAGGGATGGTGGGGGAGATGTTATTTGGGTATAGTGTTCCCAAAGGTTTATCAACTGGATGACGTATCGATGATTCAAAAGACATCTGGATCCCATCGTATCCAGAAAAGAGAGACCGCAGCTGCTGTGGTAGGTGATATATTTGGAGCCATGATTCCTTCATTGGGAGTTGTGCTGAATTCCATCAAGATAAGAAAGTTGTCTACTATAGTGGATAACATGTTGACAAAGTTTTCAGGTGCTATAATCCTGATAGATGCTGAACTTGCAGCGGAAAGAGCTATGACTCTTCAAAATAGGCTTGCTTTAGACATTCTTTTAGCAAAGGATGGAGGCGTTTGCAAAATGATTGGTGCCAGACACTGTTGTACCTATATACCTGACAATAGTGTGAAAATTAAAACTATGCTTGCTAATCTAACAAGAGAAAGTGCAGATTTAAAAGAATTGAAAGAACCAGGAGTGTGGGAGAAGGTTGGAAAGGGACTTGCTTCAGTGGGACATTGGATTGGGGGAATTTGGAACGGAATATTATTGAAAATAATAGAAGGAATATTAATAGTGATAATTCGTGTATTTGGAATTTGGGGAATAAAAAGGGGAATAATAATGATTATGGAAAGAATTAAAAGAAGAAAGGAGGAGAAAATTATGAAAAGAATGGCAGAAGAATACAAAGCGCAAACTAGGGGAATTAAAAGGAAAAGGGAACTGACAGAATTTTAATGGAATAAAATTTGTGGGCTAAATTTGTGTGATGACAAGTAGTCATCAGAGGAGGGATTGATGAAGCAGAAAATGAAGGTTTTGATTTATTAACGCATAAACGTAGTGTGAAATAATCATGTGTGACATTAACCGAACTAATAAAGACTGTACGGGGACAAATGTGCCCTCAGAGTAGTTTGCCATCATTTATACGCGTGCTTTATATAACGTGATGTATTAGAATTGCACTAATCTGACATAATCATAAACGTATGCTACGATTTGCTTGCTTGAACTACGTTAGCTTAGCATTACTTTAGAGGAGGCTTTGGCCTAGTGGCCTGGTCTCACGGTTTAGATGTTCGTATTTTTCCAATGTGCTATTAAACGTGTATTTCTGCTTGAAGCTGTACTTTTCCACAGAAACTGTTCACATGCTTATCTTAAAGTTTCGTGCCAGCATGGCATATTTTCTCTTTAATTCAAGGTCGATTTGCAGGTGCGGACAATGGAGGCTCTGAAAGTGAGCTAATTGGGAGACAATGTTGCGATTTGCGTACCCATCTCCAAGGATAATGTATGCTTAAGTAAAAGCTTGAGAACTGTCGTTTTGATTGGACAATTTGAAGCTAACCTATGAACCCTCCAATGGAGACCCTACTGGATTCGAACTGTTGTCTATAAAAACCAGGTGCACGAGAAGAAGGTAGCCATTACCAGCTCGATACCCGCCATTTCGCAGACTTCGTAGCTATTATGGCCCACTTTGCTGCGACGCCATTTTGAGAGACTTTGATGCTTTCTCTAGTCGAGAGAAAGAGACTTTAATGATTCTTGCCCTAGAGACTTTAACTTTGATCCCTTTGCATGAAGTAGTAGTTTTACCTTGCCGCCGTGAGGCAATTGCCCCGTCCACCCTTGCCCCTGTATCCCGTCCCATGCTGATCGAAGAACGGTACCTGTGAGACGAAGACTTCCTTGTATGCTGATCGTAATTGGTAAATATGAAAGGAAATTGTAAAATTGCATTGTGTTTCTTTTAGGTAACCAACTGCTGATTTTTGATCAGATCCCTAGTTAGGAGTTTTTTCTAAATTAATGTTGCTAAATTGTTTTTGCATGAAGACCCACATGCCGATGCTAATTTGAGGTTAGATGAGGATTCCATATGTTGCACGATGCAATTTGAGATCTTGTTATGCTGACTAAATGTACGCAATTAGTTCATTACAGATTATCGTATTAGTGCTTTGCATTGCCATTATCGAATGCCTTGTGATTCAAATGCTACATAGATTACACTTGTTTCGACGATATGGACAGCTATTAATGTTCATTTATGTTTATCATTTGGTATTGAGACACATTTATATTGTGCTAGCTTTGTTAATATAGGGAAATAAATTCACTAACTTTGCAATAAACTGGTGTGGTTATTCCTGACTGAAAGGTCAGGGTTCGCCAAAATGTATTCTGGATTAATCATTAAGTGTTATGTTGATCAAGGTATTGCTTATGTACGTTATTGATTATTGATCTGATGCGACGGATCGATTAAGAGTACAGAGAGTTCCCACTTAGTCAAAAGATTCATCGGCCTAAAGAGCGTCCGAAAACAGGTAAATTGTTACCACGGTTCGCTCTATCACTGGCAAAGGGACTGAAATGAGAAAATACCTCCCGCAAGACATGTTCTGCTCGAAACAGTCAGAACCTGAATAATATTCAGCAAAATGTAACTGCTGCAGTACTTGCAGGATTTCGCGAGGGTAAACAATATTGCGCAGGAAACGCTTGATAGTAGCGTTGCCATTTTGATTAATTCTCTTACTACGATACAGCTTCTTAGCCGCCAATTATTTCTACCCGCGTGACCTTTCTGAATAACGAGCCTATTTCTGACCATTGTGTTTTTTTACTTGACAAAGCAATTACACGCTTTGGCATTAGTACTCCTCAAGTATCCCCGCTGCCCATTAGCTGCTGGGTAAACAGGGCTTCAGATCACATTCCCTCTGTTGACATAACCTTTCAACCATTAAGCCTCGAGCCACTTTGAAATAAGCGTCCTGGTTCATTGTGGATTTAGCAGACTGTGTTTATTCCCAGATTTGAGGGCTGGGATTAAAGGCCTTTATGTAAAGGGGAGACGGCCCTGGAAGAAAGACTAAAACGAATAGAATTGGTTTAAACGTCTCTGGACAACTCAGCACGCCCATTTCTTGTGTCAACACCAGATCTGATACACTACGGCGTTAGGTTACCAAGCCTGAAAACGCACAAAAGAAAACAATGTACTGCGACTTTTTTAAAGTGGAAAATGTATGTTAACCTCGTTTTGAGTATGTTTAATTCTTCTGCCATGGTAAGACTCGTCACTGCTCGACAGCCTGCTATAGATTTAATAGGAAATGCAGTGAGACTCCTCAACGGACCCCCTACACATTTAACAGAAAAGTATTGACAGCCCTAAAAAAACATGCTAAACCTATGGTGGGACTGTAACAGCACTTCTGAACAGGCTTTGAACACATTTAATTGTACTGTATCATGAGCACTTCTTGACCACAGTTCTATTAAGTGTGGTGTCCACCATCTGATTTAGGCATCCCATTGCTGCCTTATGGAAAAGTAATTTTTTCTTTACAAAAAGTACAATCTGCGTACCGACAGATAGCTTTCTGCCAAATCTGTTGTAATTCTGTCCACCGGTTCGGGCTGTAGACTTGTTGACAGATCCTATGGGAATTAACATGGGAAATGCATTGTTTTTTTAGCCCTCTTTTCTCGGTCCCCACTTGACGGATCACCCCGAAATGTTCCATGTTCATCAAGAATCACCGGGCCACATTTTGGGGGAAATTTCATGAAGAATCGTCACACGGTGCCAAAGATATAGGCAAGTCAAAAAATGTGTTTTCTGTGAAAACATGGTCCTAATTATAACAACCTAGTGGTGGTCGCCACTAGGTAATTGTTAGAAATGGGGTCTCTAGTTGGCCAGTCGGTTTGCACCCTGTCCAATTAGGGACCCTCATTCTACTCAGGATAAGGGAGATACCCGCTCAGATAACTTGGCATGAGCAGTCAGGCTCATCTCAGAAGCATTTGCACATGAGACACAGTAACACAGTGAAGACACTACAAAAGGACACCACACCAGTTTTAGAAAAATTGACAATATTTATCTATATAAAACAAGACCAAATACGATAAAAATCCAACATACATTAATAAATATAAGAATTCTGCAAAAGTTACTTAAAAATACAGTTCCTTGAAGTCGATAGGTCCGTCTGGGCTATCATGGTGTCGTGATCAACAAAACCAACAGTTCAGGCCAGCCGCGGAATCGCAGGCCAGCCGTGGTGTCTGGACGAGCCGCAAACAGTACCTCTAGATTTGCAGTGCATCGTGATCCTCGTGATGAGATCCGGAGAGCAGCATCGCTGACATCGCAGTGTCTGTTTCGGAGTCGGTGCGGGGGTCATCGGACCCTTGAAGTCACACGCATTGCGGCTCGAACTCCAGGCTGATGAAGTCAGGAGGGCTGGTGTGGATGCCATCGGGGCTGCGGTGCCGAGTGGGATGATCCGACATGCAGTGCCCACATGTCACGGTGGAGGTATCGGCTTGGTGATGGCATCTAGCGGCGTCGGTGAGACCAGGGCTACGGTGTGAAGTGAGGCGGTGTGACGCACAGTGTAAAAAGGTCACGGTGCAGGCAGTGGCGTCATCATTGCTCAAGCACTGTCTTGAGTAGAGGCTCGGTGAAGTCGTCCGATGACGGTGTCGATGAGACCAGGGTTGGGGTGTGAAGCAGGGCAGTGCGACCCCATGCAGTGTCGGCAAGTCATGGTGCAGGCCAGAGGCGATGTTGGTGACGTCACAGTGGTGTTATTCTTTTACACAACAGAACACATATTCCCAGTGCTGCAGGTCAAGGAAACTGAAGTCTCTGGTGTCCCTGAGACTTCCAACAGGAGGCAAGCTCTACTCCAAGCCCTCTGAGAACTTTCTCAAGCAGGATACACAGTAAAGTTCACCCTTTGCTCTATTTTCAGGTAGAAGCAGCAACTGCTGGCCAACCAAGCAAAGCAACACAACAAAGGGGCAGTACTCCTCCTCCAGCTCTTCAGCTCTTCTCCTTGGCAGAGGTTCCTCTTGATTCCCGAAAGATTCTAATAGTCTAGGGTTTTGGGTTCAATACTTATACCCTTTTCTGCCTTTGAAGTTGGCAAACTTCAAAGCAAAGTCTCAAGTGTTTGTAAGATCCTTCCTTGTCCAGGCCAGGGCCTTGCCACACACCAGGGGGTTGGAGACTGCATTGTGTGAGGGCAGGCACAGTCCTTTCAGGTGTGAGTGACCACTCCTCCCTCCACTTTACCTTCGATGGCTCATCAGAATATGCAGGTTATACTCCAGCTTCCTTAGTGTCACTGTCTAGATGAGAGGTGTAAACACTCAAACTGTCAAACTGACCCAGACAGGAAATCCACAAAGGGGCAGTCACAGAATGGTTTAAGCAAGAAAATGGCTACTTTCTAAAAGTAACATTTTCAAACTAACAAACTAAAAAGCAACTTCACTAAAAGATGTATTTTAAATTGTGAGTTCAGAGACCCCAAAATCCATATTTCTATCTGCTTTCAAAGGGAATCTGCACTTTAAAGTTATTTAAAGGCAGCCTCATGTTAACCTACGAGAGAGAGAGGCCTTTCAACAATGAAAACCGAACTTGACAGTATTTCACTGTTAGGACATGTAAAACATACCAGTACATGTCCTACCTTTTAAATACACTGCACCCTGCCCATGGGGCTACCTAGGGCCTTAGGGGTGTCTTACATGTAGTAAAAGGGAAGGTTTAGGCCTGGCAAGTGGGGACTACTTATGTGGGTGGCACAATCAGTGCTGCAGGCCCAATAGTTGCATTTGATTGACAGGCCCTAGGCACCTCTAGTGCACTTACTAGGGACATACTAGTAAATCAAATATACCAATCATGGATTAAACCAACCACCAATATAATTTACACAGAGAGCATATGCACTTTAGCACTGGTTAGCAGTGGTAAAGTGCCCAGAGTCCTAAAGCCAACAAAAACTGGTCAGAAAAAATAGGAGGAAGGCAAAAAGATTGAGAATGACCCTGCAAAAATGGCCAGGTGCAACAGTAATATATATATATATATATATATATATATATATATATATATATATATATATATATATATATATATATATATATATATATATATATATATATTTTTTTTTTTTTTTTAGAGCATAAACAATAAAGTGTATGCGGGGGTAAAGCACTGGGGAGCTCCACGGAGTGAAGCTCAGTAAGTTTCTTATCCACAATTGCTGTTACAGATTCTGGCCCTCATTCTGACCTTGGCGGGCGGCGGAGGCCGCCCGCCAAAGTCCCGCCGTCAGGTTACCGTTCCGCGGTCGAAAGACCGCGGCGGTAATTCTGACTTTCCCGCTGGGCTGGCGGGCGGTCTCCTTCAGACCGCCAGCCAGCCCAGCGGGAAAGAGGCTTCCACGATGAAGCCGGCTCGGAATCGAGCCGGCGGAGTGGAAGCTGTGCGACGGGTGCAGTTGCACCCGTCGCGTATTTCACTGTCTGCGCAGCAGACAGTGAAATACATTTAGGGGCCCTCTTACGGGGGCCCCTGCAATGCCCATGCCAGTGGCATGGGCACTGCAGGGGCCCCCAGGGGCCCCGCGACCCCCCCTACCGCCATCCGGATCTCGGCGGTCCGACCGCCGGGATCTGGATGGCGGTAGGGGGGGTCAGAATCCCCGCGGCGGTGCAGCAAGCTGCGCCGCCGCGGAGGATTCAATGGGGCCGCGGTACACTGGCGGGACCCCGCCAGTGGTGCCGGTCCGACCGCGGCTTTACCGCCGCGGTCGGAATCCCCATTGAAGCACCGCCGGCTTGTCGGCGGTGCTCCCGCGGTCCTCCGCCCTGGCGGTCAAAGACCGCCAGGGTCAGAATGAGGGCCTCTGACTGCTAATACCCATATATTGGATATACTTGCAAGGCAGAGTCTGTGAAGCTAACCCCTATGGTGATGTTATAAAAGTAACTGAAAGACAATACTCACAGTGGACAAGAAACACCACCTTGTTTTTTTGGGGCACTGGGTTCAGCTACAGTGTGACTGTTTTTGTGTGGCACTCTTTTTTTGAAAGTTTAAGGTATAACTCAATATAGTTTATCATGCGGGCTTGAATTAGTAGGAAATGGGCAATAAAATGTGAAATTGTTCCGAACAGGGACCCCTTACATATAACATGCATGTGACCCCAAAATCCTTAAGATGACACACTACACAGGTGAATGAAAGTGGGGTGGTTAACACTTGCTGTAAAGATTAGTTGTAGCAGTGTTGTGACTGTAATTGATGACGACACCGACGTAACTAATAATATAATTTACCAATCTAACACAACATGCAGGATTGAGATATGCACATTTAAAGTCAAAACAAGCGTACTAACTATATTAGTACTGATGAACTGGTGTAAGGAGAGAGTGGAAAAATGCCTTGTGCCTGAGATGCCAAGTGCAATATGCCTAGAAGATGAAAGGATTAAATCCTCGAACTGTGAAGTGGTGATTTAGAGGTAAATAGAAAGTTGAGATTGATCGATCCGAAGTTTTGGGTAGGTGTTTATGGTGATGGCATGTCAGAACTGTAGTTTAAGAGCATGACTATTGCTTTGTTACAAGTGTCAGTAACTTGTGCAACTTATGATTCTGATTTATCTGGCTTTGTTGTAATATGTTGAAGTTGAGCATTTGATAGGCAATTATGCAATGTTTGAGTTGCAAAGTTTATGACTGTTTGGACAGGAATGTCACATGCATGATAACGAGGCATGCACCCCTTCCCAGAGCGTCCGACTGTGTGTGAAACTGATGTCCTGACTCTTGGTTTGGCCCTGTTGTCACGCTAATCTAACATGTGCGCAGGGGCCTAGACCTGTCCTCGATAATGCAAGGATTGAACTATATAAACTAGTGTTTGTGCAGGGACCTACGCCTGTCCCTGGTAATGTGAGGACCAAACACTACAAAGTGACCTTAAGGGGCGCACCAAACATGCCTTTAAAGTCTGCATTGGATTACATCTCAATGCCTGGGTGCATCACATAAAGGAGTGGTGGCAGCGTACTTTGGTTTGTGAATCGATGATATGATCAGACTTCTTTCTCTGTTTCAAAATTCTCTGTTATGTCAAACATAGAACCTTGTGCTAACATTTCATGTGCTTGTTGAGTGCATGTATGTGCAGTGAGTCTATAGCACATGTATTGTAGTAGGTCTCTGTGTGTCATGTGTCTGAGTACTAGGGCCATTGGGATTCATTTTGGAAGGTATGTGGATGGCCAGAACATTTTGGTTTATAATGGCACAAAAAGGAGGATGGAGATAGCTTCCCCAAACAGCAGAAGTGTATTGCAGATATTCCTGTAAATGGAGGGTAGAGACCCAGATGCTCGGTTACTATATTCTAGGATGTCATCACTTTTAATCATCCTTTCCTTCAAAGGTGCTTTGCTGGTGTAGGAAAGTACCATCTTGCCTGGCATGTTACCCCCATATTTCACTATATATATATGTTGTTTTAGTCTATGTGTCACTGGGACACTGCCAGGCAGGGCCCCAGTGCTCATAAGTATGTGCCCTGTATGTGTTCCCTGTGTGATGCCTAACTGTCTCACTGAGGCTTTGCTAACCAGAACCTCAGTGGTTATGCTCTCTCTGCTTTCCAAATTTGTCACTAACAGGCTTGTGACTAAATTTACCAATTCACATTGGCACACTGGTACACCCATATAATTCCCTAGTATATGGTACTGAGGTACCCAGGGAATTGGGGTTCCAGGAGATCCCTATGGGCTGCAGCATTTCTTTTGCCACCCATAGGGCGCTCTGACAATTCTTACACAGGCCTGCCAGTGCAGCCTGAGTGAAATAACGTCCACGTTATTTCACAGCCATTTACCACTGCACTTAAGTAACCTATAAGTCACCTATATGTCTAACCTTCACCTAGTGAAGGTTGGGTGCAAAGTTACTTAGTGTGTGGGCACCCTGGCACTAGCCAAGGTGCCCACACATCGTTCAGGGCAAATTCCCCGGACTTTGTGAGTGCGGGGACACCAATACACGCGTGCACTGTACATAGGTCACTACCTATGTACAGCGTAACAATGGTAACTCCGAACATGGCCATGTAACATGTCTAAGATCATGGAATTGTCACCCCAATGCCATTCTGGCACTGGGGGGACAATTCCATGACCCCCCGGGTCTCTAGCACAGAACCCGGGTACTGCCAAACTGCCTTTCCGGGGTCTCCACTGCAGCTGCTGCCAACCCCTCAGACAGGTTTCTGCCCTCCTGGGGTCCAGGCAGCCCTGGCCCAGGAAAGCAGAACAAAGGACTTCCTCTGAGAGAAGGTGTAACACCCTATCCCTTTGGAAATAGGTGTGAAGGCTGGGGAGGAGTAGCCTCCCCCAGCCTCTGGAAATGCTTTGATGGGCACAGATGGTGCCCATCTCTGCATAAGCCAGTCTACACCGGTTCAGGGATCCCCCAGCCCTGCTCTGGTGCGAAACTGGACAAAGGAAAGGGAGAGACCACTCCCCTGACCTGCACCTCCCAGGGGAGGTGCCCAGAGCTCCTCCAGTGTGTCCCAGACCTCTGCCATCTTGGAAACAGAGGTGTCTGTGGCACACTGGACTGCTCTGAGTGGCCAGTGCCAGCAGGTGACGTCAGAGGCTCCTTCTGATAGGCTCTTACCTCTTCTGGTAGCCAATCCTCCTTCCTAGGTAGCCAAACCTCCTTTTCTGGCTATTTAGGGTCTCTGCTTTGGGAATCTCGCCAGATAACGAATTCAAGAGCTCACCAGAGTTCCTCTGCATCTCCCTCTTCACCTTCTGCCAAAGGATCGACCGCTGACTGCTCAGGACGCCTGCAAAACCGCAACAAAGTAGCAAGACAACTACTAGCAACCTTGTATCGCTTCATCCTGACGGCTTTCCCGACTGTTTCCAGGTGGTGCATGCTCTGGGGGTAGCCTGCCTCCTTCCTGCACCAGGAGCTCTGAAGAAATCTCCAGTGGGTCGACGGAATCTTCCCCCTGCAACTGCAGGCAACAAAAGACTGCATCACCGGTCCTCTGGGTCCCCTGGAACTCAGCAACTCTGTCCAAGTGACTCCCACAGTCCAGTGACTCTTCGGTCCAAGTTTGGTGGAGGTAAGTCCTTGCCTCCCCACGCTAGACTTCATTGCTGGGCACCGCGTGATTTGCAGCTGCTCCGGCTCCTGTGCACTCTTCCAGGATTCCTGTGTATAGGGTGTTTCCCTAGTCCCCGACACTCTAACCTGCAGTGCACAACCTTCTGAGTTGTCCTCCGGCGTTATGGGACTCCCTTTTGTGACTTCACATGGACTCCGGTTCACTCTTCTTCCAAGTGCCTGTTCAGGTACTTCTGAGGGTGCTGCCTGCTTCTGTGAGAGCTCCTTGACTTGCTGGGCGCCCCCTCTGTCTCCTCATCCAAGTGGTGACATCCTGGTCCCTCCTGGGCCACAGCAGCATCCAAAAACCCTAACCGCGACCCTTGCAGCTAGCAAGGCTTGTTTGCAGTCTTTCTGCATGGGAACGCCTCTGCAAGCTTCTTCACGACGTGGGGCATCCATCCTCCAAAGGGGAAGTTCCTAGTCCTCTTCGTTCTTGCAGAACACCAAGCTTCTTCTGACAGGTGGCAGCTTCCTTGCACCCTCAGCTGGCATTTCTTGGGCTCCTGCCCACTCTCGACACTGTTGCGACTCTTGGACTTGGTCCCCTTGTCTTACAGGTCCTCAGGTCCAGAAATCCACTGTTGTTGCATTGCTGGTGTTTGTTCTTCCTGCAGAATCCCCTTATCACGAATTCTGTGCTCTCTGGGGGTAGTAGGTGCACTTTACACCTACCTTTCAGGGTCTTGGGGTGGGCTATTTTTCTAACCCTCACTGTTTTCTTACAGTCCCAGCGACCCTCTACAAGCTTACATAGGTTTGGGGTCCATTCGTGGTTCGCATTCCACTTTTGGAGTATATGGTTTGTGTTACCCCTATACCTATGTGCTCCTATTGCAATCTGTTGTAACTTTACACTGCTTGCATTACTTTCCTTGGTATAACCTGCATAATTTTGGTTTGTGTACATTTATCTTGTGTATATAACTTATCCTCATACTGTGGGTACTCACTGATATACTTTTGGCATATTGTCATAAAAATAAAGTACCTTTATTTTGAGTAATTCTGTGTATTGTGTTTTCTTATGATATTGTGCATATGACACCAGTGGTATAGTAGGAGCTTTACATGTCTCCTAGTTCAGCCTAAGCTGCTTTGCCATAGCTACCTTCTATCAGCCTTAGCTGCTAGAAACACCTCTTCTACACTAATAAGGGATAACTGGACCTGGCACAAGGTGTAGGTACCTCTGGTACCCACTACAAGCCAGGCCAGCCTCCTACAGCTGGTAGTAGCTCTTTTTTAGTCTAGACAGCTATGCCCTTGACCTCGTGCTTAACTTAAACACAACTACTAGTTTACAATACCATGACTGTGGCACATCTCTGATCCTCCTGTACCTAATAAACACTTCTGACATATGCCATTCTGCAGTCGTCCATCCTTTCAGCCATGTACTGAGAGCTTTCCAAGAACCTAATGTCGGGCCGAGTACTATGTGGCTATGTCAGGTATGTCAAGCATTATGTAAATTGTGCAGTAGAGAAGAATACAATGCAATACATGTGCATTGTCAGTATTGTGATTACTGATACTTATTTTTTTCTTGTTTTAGCTCCTGGGTACCGTGTGTTTTGTCTTCCTTACGCGAGGTGTATACCATTGTTCTGTTCTCTGTAGCGTAAAAGGTGCACTCTTCTACTTTATTTCATATTTTTACAGAAATGGGACACTGTGAGGGTCAGCTTTGTGCCTCAGCTATATCTCTGGTAGCATCATCAAATAATCAGAAGTTAGCATCGCCCTAGTGTCTAGTCTATGGGGCAACAAACATACACTCCATCATGCTTCTCTGAATGTTTACCCACTGGTGTACTAGTATTGACTGTAACAGGAGCAGGGCTGAGAAACATTTGAACTGCTGCTGCATCAGGTATGTCTCAGAAAGTACTCCAATAAATGTTTGGTTCTTATAGGTCATTCCTCTGTAAGGTTTCACACATGATTCAAATGCTCAGATCTACATGCCCAAGGGTTTGAGGGTAGATACACGTCCACCATGTGGTGGTATCAATAACTCTCTATTAATGCCAGAGGTTCACCAAGGCGGTCCTTGTTAAAAGCCAGAGGGAAAGAACTGAAGAAAATGCTGGCAATTAAAATTGGCACTCCTGCATGCCAAACCTCAGGTGGATGGAAATGTAGGATATGTGCATCAGAGCTGGGTAAAATCACATAATTTGTTCTTGTGTATCTCACAACTCTTTGTGTGCTCAAAATCTTGCAAGATACCAGTGTGAGTCTGGCCAAGGAGAAAATACATTTTCTATGCATACCAGTCTTCCGCTAGTATCTCACAAGACTTTTTACCCAGAGATTAATGCTCAAGTAAAAAAAAGAAAAAAAAAATCAAGCATTTGTAATGCAATGGGTCTCGCTTTTGCTTCAGTTAGAGCTATTGGCATTGTAAATTCATAACTGGACTTTTCTTGCCACATAAATTGGTCAACCCTGCCTCATAATTTGTTTTTTTCCTGCCACTTAATTCCAGTGGCCCTGCATATAACTAAAGTGCTCATAAATAAATGTATGCTTCTGGAGTTTTTGGGGAGAGGTACCATCACAGGAATAAAAACGTTAAAAGGATTAAAGACCTTGTTTAGGCATTAGGGACCTTTCAGAAGTGCCTCACCGATGCAAGATCTCATGTCAGTTGGTGTCAGTTCATAACAACCCCGTGGCCCAGCTTGCAATGTTGCCAAACATTTTCAAGGGCATGTGACCTTTACATAGCTGGGAAGGTTCAGTATCGGCCCTTAACTGTTTACCTAATTTTTGCAACAGGAGACCTTGAGCAGCGCGAGAACAGACAGGGGCAAAGATCTCCTGTCATTTGCAGAAATCAAGAGGGGTCTTCGCCAAGCTGCACAAGTGAACAGTTTAAAAAACACACCAGAGTAAATGCCCTGTTACTTACCAGTAATCTTCATTACTCCTGGTCCTGTTGTCCTCGTCCCATTCCTCACAAAGTGTAGGTAAGAAAAAAAAGAACCCAAGGAATGCTGAATCCTCTACCCCACGCCCTCCCCCAGGTAGTACTTACATGTACTTACCCAGCATTCCTCCTGTACTACCAAGCCAAGACAGAAGGCTGGCAGTCCGGGAGGGAGGGTGGAGTGTGAGGAATGGGATGAAGACAACAGGACCAGAAGTAATGAAGATTACGGTAAGTAATAGGGCATTACATCCAGGCCCCTCTTGCCCTCGTCCCATTCCTCACAAATTGGAACATACCAAAGCGGCCTAAAAACTGGCCTTCTGAACCACCAAGGCAATCTAAAACAGAACACAAAAAGGGAGCGTACACTAATCTTGCTGTACCCCAAAAGTGATTTATTCAGTATACGACACAAAAACTAATTCAAGAACAGACTGCAGTCAGAACCCCCCTCCCAAAATTAAGCTCAGTACTCAAGCCATGTTGCAACCTATAATGCCTGAAAAAAGTATTGACAGAAGCCCAGGTAGCCTCCCTGCAAATCTCCTGAATGGACACCCCATGAAGCTCAGCCCAAGAGGCCCCAACACCCCTAGTGGACTGACCCTGAACGCCCACTGGAGGAGGCACCCCTGATACAGAATACACAAGCTCAATAGTCTGCTTGATCCAGCTGCTGAGAGAAACACCAGAGGCCCGCTCCCCCTTAGTGGCCTCCGAAAAGAGACAAAAAGAGACTCAGACTTACAAAAAGACTTGTCAATAATATATTTATAAAGCGCGCTACTCACCCATGAGGGTCTCAATGCGCTAGGGGAGGGGGTTACTGATGCTCGAAGAGCCAGGTTTTGAGCTGCCTCCGGAAGGTGAGGTGGTCCTGGGTGGTCCTGAGGTTGGCGGGGAGGGAGTTCCATGTTTTGGCCGCCAGGTAGGAGAAGCATTTCCCACCTGCCGTAGTGTGGCGGATGCGAGGGACGACGGCGAGTACGAGGCTGGTGGAGCGAAGTTGACAGGTGGGCATGTAGAAACTGAGGCGACGGTTGAGGTATTCGGGTCCCTTGTTGTGGAGGGCTTTGTGTGCGTGGGTGAGGAGCCTGAAGGTGATCCTTTTGTTGACGGGTAGCCAGTGCAGGTGTCTCAGGTGGGCGGAGGTGTGGCTGTTGCGGGGTATGTCGAGGATGAGGCGAGCGGAGGCGTTTTGTATTCGTTGAAGACGTTTCTGGAGTTTTGCGGTAGTTCCTATGTGTAGGGTGTTTCCGTAGTCCAGGCGGCTTGTGACGAGGGCGTGGGTCACAGTTTTTCTGGTGTCAGCGGGGATACAGCGGAAGATCTTTCGGAGCATGCGGAGAGTGAGGAAGCAGGAAGACGAGACAGCGTTGACTTGTTTGGTCATGGTGATAAGCGGGTCCAGGATGAATCCGAGGTTGCATGCGTGGTCTGAGGGGGTTGGTGCGGTGCCCAGGGCCGTGGGCCACCAAGAGTTGTCCCAGGCGGACAGGGTGTTTCCGAGGATGAGGACTTCCGTTTTGTCTAAGTTTAGTTTCAGACGGCTGAGTTTCATCCATTCTGCAACGTCTTTCATTCCATCCTGCAGGTTGGTCTTGGCGATGGTAGGGTCCTTGGTGAGGGAAAGTATCAGCTGGGTGTCATCGGCGTAGGAGATGATGTTGATGTTGTGTTTGCGTGCGATGTTGGCGAGGGGGCTCATGTAGACATTGAAGAGAGTCGGGCTGAGCAAGGAGCCCCGTGGGACGCCGCAGATGATCTCGGTAGGGTCCGAGCGGAACGGCGGGAGGTAGACTCTTTGGGAGCGGTTAGAGAGAAAAGAGGTGATCCAGTCCAGGGCCTGTCCTTGGATACCGGTGGAGCGGAGGTGGGATATTAGGGTTCGGTGGCAGATGGTGTCGAAGGCAGCCGAGAGGTCGAGGAGGATGAGGGCGGCTGTTTCTCCGTTGTCCAGCAGAGTTCTGATGTCATCGGTGACTGCGATGAGGGCGGTTTCCGTGCTGTGGTTGGCTCGGAATCTGGACTGGGAGGGGTCGAGTAGGTTGTTGTCTTCAAGGAATTTGGTCAGTTGCTTGTTGACGGTCTTCTCGATGACTTTGGCAGGGAAGGGGAGGAGCGAGATGGGGCGGAAGTTCTTCAGGTCGCTGGGGTCCGCCGTAGGTTTCTTCAGGAGAGCGTTGACTTCCACGTGTTTCCAGCTCTCGGGGAAGGTGGCAGATGCAAACGAGCTGTCGATGATGGTCTGGAGATGGGGGGTGATGATGTCGTCGGCTTTGTTGAAGGTGAAGTGGGGGCAGGGGTCCGAGGGGGCACCGGAGTGGATGGTGTTCATGGTAGTTTTGGTCTCTTCCGCGCTGATGTGTGTCCAGGCGTTGAGGGTGATGGCTGGGGCTGTGGGTTCTGTTGTGGTTGGCTGGGTCTGAGGATCGAAGCTGTCGTGTAGGTCGGTGATCTTTCGATGGAAGAAGGTAGCGAGGGATTTGCAGAGATCTTGTGAGGGCGTGATGGAGTTGGAGTTGGCGTTAGGATTGGAGAGCTCTTTGACGATGTTGAAGAGTTCTTTGCTGTTGTGAGTGTTCTTGTCCAGTCTGTCTTTGAAGGATGTTCTTTTGGTGGCGCGGATCAGCTGATGGTGTTCACGGGTGGCGTTTTTGAGGGCAGACATGTTTTCTATGGTGTTGTCTTTGCGCCAGGCTTTCTCGAGGGTACGGCAGTTTTTTTTGGATTCCTTGAGGGTGTCTGTGAACCGTTGAGGTTTCCTGGCATTGGTCTGTCTTGGGGGGCATCTGAGAGGTGCGAGGTTGTCCGCGCAGTTGGTGATCCATTGTGTGAGGCTGAGGGCTGCGTTGTTGGCGTCGATGGAGATGGTAGGTTGGTTGTGGCCGAGAGTGGAGAGTAGCTGTTCCGTGGAGATTTTGTTCCAAAGTCTGCGTGGGATGGGTTGTGTGTGGAGGTGGAGAGTCTTGCGTCTGAAGGTGAAGTGGACACATCTGTGGTCAGTCCAGTGTATTACGGAAGAGTGGCTGAAGGATACGTGGTTGCTGGCGGAGAAGATGGGGTCGAGCGTGTGTCCGGCGATGTGGGTGGGGGTGTTCACCAGTTGCTTGAGACCGAGGTTGGAGAGGTTGTCGAGCAGGGTGGTGGTGTTGGTGTCGTTGTTCTGCTCCAGGTGGAAGTTGAGGTCTCCGAGGAGGATGTTGTCCGGCGAGGCTAGGGCGTGCGGGGAGATGAAGTCAGCAATGGATTCGCTGAAGAGGGCGCGTGGTCCAGGGGGTCTGTAGATGAGAGTTCCTCTGAGGGTGGTCCTGGGGTTGGTGTGGATCTGGAAGTGCATGTGTTCGGCGGCGAGGGGGGTGTCTTCGGTGGAAGTGGTGACGTTGATGGAGTCCTTGAATATGATGGCGATTCCTCCTCCGACTTGTTTGGTGCGGTCTCTCCTGGTGATCTTGTAGCCGTCGGGGATGGCTATGGCGATGTCGGGGGCCGAGGAGGCGTTCATCCAGGTCTCAGTGATGAAGGCGACGTCCGGTGCGGTGGATTCCAGGAGGTCCCATAGTTCAATGGCGTGCTTGTGGACGGAGAGTGCGTTGATGAGGATGCATTTGAGGTGGTTATTGGTGCGTGAGCTGGCGGGCGGGGTTCAGTCGTGGTGGAAGGTATGCTTGCTGGTAAGGCATGCGAAGGGTCCATGAGTGCGTTTCGGGTTGGCTTGGAAGCAGGTTCTAGACCGTCCCGGGTTGAGTGCGTGGAGGGAGGTGGGGTCGTAGCGGCGCTGTGGGGTTTGGGAGTGCTGGGGGCCAGGGGTTGTGGCGCTGGGCGCGGTCCAGGCGCAGACGGGCACAGACTGGCGCAGACGGGCTTGCCTTTGCCGCACCCGCTGCGCGCGGCCGTGCAGCGGCCGCCATAAGAGGGAGGAGTGGGGGAGGAGGGGTCAGCAAGGGGCGGGACGGGGGGCGACGAATGGGAGCAGGGGGGGCGGGGCCGAGCGGGTGGTGGCGGCGGGAAAGCAGAGGGCGGGGGGGTCAGATAAGAGGGAAAGGGAAAGAAGAGAAGGAAGGGAAGAAATGGACTACAGAAGAAGAGAGGAAGAGAAGAACACAGAAGAAGAGAAGAGAATAATACAGAAGAAGAGAAGAACACAGAAGAGGAGGAGCACGAAAGAAATGGACTACAGAAGAAGAGAAGAAGAGAAGAACACAGAAGAGGAGGAACACGAAACAAATGGACTACAGAAGAAGAGAAGAATACAGAAGAAGAGAAGAACACAGAAGAAGAGAAGAGAAGAATGCAGAAGAAGAGAAGAACACAGAAGAGGAGAGGAACACGAAAGAAATGGACTACAGAAGAAGGGAAGAGTACAGAAGAAGAGAAGAACACAGGAGAGGAGAGGAACACAAAAGAAGTGGACTACAGAAAGGAGAAGAACATGAAGGAGATGGTCAACAGAAGAGGAGAAGAACACAGAAGCAGAAAAGAACACGAAGGATGGGGTGCAGAATAGGAGAAGAACACCGGAGAAGAGCAGAACACGAGGAAAATGGGGTGAGGAAGAAGTGCAGAACACGAAGAAGATGGGGTGAGGAAGAAGTGCAGAACACAAAGAAGATGGGGTGAGGAAGAAGAGCAGAGCACGAAGAAAATGCGGTGAGGAAGAAGAGCAGAACATGAAGAAAATGGGGTGAGGAAGAAGTGCAGAACACGAAGAAGATTGGGTGAGGAAGAAGAGCAGAACACGAAGAAAATGCGGTGAGGAAGAAGAGCAGAACACGAAGAAAATGCGGTGAGGAAGAGGAGCGGAACACGAAGAAAAAAGGGGTGAGGAAGAAGTGCAGAACACGAAGAAGATGGGGTGAGGAAGAAGAGCAGAACATGAAGAAAATGCAGTGAGGAAGAAGAGCAGAACACGAAGAAAATGCGGTGAGGAAGAGGAGCGGAACATGAAGAAAATGGGGTGAGGAAGAAGTGCAGAACACGAAGAAGATGGGGTGAGGAAGAAGAGCAGAACACGAAGAAAATGCGGTGAGGAAGAAGAGCAGAACACGAAGAAAATGCGGTGAGGAAGAGGAGCGGAACATGAAGAAAAAAGGGGTGAGGAAGAGGAGCGGAACACGAAGGAAATGCGGTGAGGAAGAGGAGCAGAACACGAAGAAAATGCGGTGAGGAAGAGGAGCGGAACACGAAGAAAAAAGGGGTGAGGAAGAGGAGCGGAACACGAAGGAAATGGTCAGCAGAAGAAGAGAAGAACACAGAAGAAGAGAAGAACAGCGGAGAGGAGAAGAACACTAAGGATGGGGTGCAGAGGAGGAGAAGAACACAGGAGAAGAGCAGAACACGAAGAAAATGGGCTACAGAAGAAGAGCAGAAAACGAAGGAAAATGGATACCAGAAGGAAGAGCAGAAAGCGAAGGAAAATGGACAGAGAGAGGAAAGCAGAGGTACGAAGAAAAGTTGGAAGAGAGAGAGTTCAGGAGACAGAGGTGAGTAACGAGGGGCTAGACGGGGGGAGCGCAGTGAGTACTTACGGTTTTGCTGTGAGGTGGCAGGAGCCTGGGCAGGTGGAGCTGCAGCGGCGGGGGAAGCGACCTACCCTAGGGTCAAGGGTCGCTGTCTCTGCCGCGCAGCGGGCGCCATAAGAGGGAGGAGGGGGGGAGGATGGGTCAGCAGGGGGCGGGAGGCGGGGCGACGAAGGTGAGCAGGAGGGGCGGGCCGAGCGGGTGGTGGTGGCGGGAAAGCAGAGTGCGGGTGGCGGGGGGTCAGATAGGAGGGAAAGGGAAAGAAGAGAAGGAAGGGAAGAAATGGACTACAGAAGAAGAGAAGAAGAGAAGAGAATAATACAGAAGAAGAGAAGAACACAGAAGAGGAGGAGCACGAAAGAAATGGACTACAGAAGAAGAGAAGAAGAGAAGAACACGAAGAAAATGCGGTGAGGAAGAAGAGCAGAACACGAAGAAAATGCGGTGAGGAAGAGGAGCGGAACACGAAGAAAAAAGGGGTGAGGAAGAAGTGCAGAACACGAAGAATATGGGGTGAGGAAGAAGAGCAGAACACGAAGAAAATGCAGTGAGGGAGAAGAGCAGAACACAAAGAAAATGCGGTGAGGAAGAGGAGCGGAACATGAAGAAAATGGGGTAAGGAAGAAGTGCAGAACAAGAAGAAGATGGGGTGAGGAAGAAGAGCAGAACACGAAGAAAATGCGGTGAGGAAGAAGAGCAGAACACGAAGAAAATGCGGTGAGGAAGAGGAGCGGAACACGAAGAAAAAAGGGGTGAGGAAGAGGAGCGGAACACGAAGGAAATGGTCAGCAGAAGAAGAGAAGAACACAGAAGAAGAGAAGAACAGCGGAGAGGAGAAGAACACGAAGGATGGGGTGCAGAGGAGGAGAAGAACACAGGAGAAGAGCAGAACACGAAGAAAATGGGCTACAGAAGAAGAGCAGAAAACTGAGGAAAATGGATACCAGAAGGAAGAGCAGAAAGCGAAGGAAAATAGACAGTGAGAGGACAGCAGAGGTACGAAGAAAAGTTGGAAGAAAGAGAGTTCAGGAGACAGAGGTGAGTAACGAGGGGCTGGACGGGGGGAGTACTTACGGTTTTGCAGGGAGGTGGCAGGAGCCTGGGCAGGTGGAGCTGCAGCGGCGGGGGAAGCGACCTACCCTAGGGTCAAGGGTTGCTGTCTCTGCCGCGCAGCGGCCGCCAAAAGAGGGATGAGGGGGGGAGGAGGGGTCAGCAGGGGGCGGGAGGCGGGAGGGGGGGCGACGAATGGGAGAAGGGGGGGGCGGGGCCGAGCAGGTGGTGGCGGAGGGAAAGCAGAGGGCGGGGGCGGGGGGTCAGATAGGAGGGAAAGGGAAAGAAGAGAAGGAAGGGAAGAAATGGACTACAGAAGAAGAGAAGAGAATAATACAGAAGAAGAGAAGAACACAGAAGAGGAGGAGCACAAAAGAAATGGACTATAGAAGAAGAGAAGAAGAGAAAAACACAGAAGAGGAGGAACACGAAAGAAATGGACTACAGAAGAAGAGAAGAATACAGAAGAAGAGAAGAACACAGAAGAAGAGAAGAGAAGAATGCAGAAGAAGAGAAGAACACAGAAGAGGAGAGGAACACGAAAGAAATGGACTACAGAAGAAGGGAAGAGTACAGAAGAAGAGAAGAACACAGGAGAGGAGAGGAATACGAAAGAAGTGGACTACAGAAAGGACAAGAACATGAAGGAGATGGTCAACAGAAGAGGAGAAGAACACAGAAGCAGAAAAGAACACGAAGGATGGGGTGCAGAATAGGAGATGAACACCGGAGAAGAGCAGAACACAAGGAAAATGGGGTGAGGAAGAAGTGCAGAACACGAAGAAGATGGGGTGAGGAAGAAGTGCAGAATACGAAGAAGATGGGGTGAGGAAGAAGAGCAGAGCACGAAGAAAATGCGGTGAGGAAGAAGAGCAGAACACAAAGAAAATGGGGTGAGGAAGAAGTGCAGAACACGAAGAAGATGGGGTGAGGAGGAAGAGCAGAACACAAAGAAAATGCGGTGAGGAAGAAGAGCAGAACACGAAGAAAATGCGGTGAGGAAGAGGAGCGGAACACAAAGAAAAAAGGGGTGAGGAAGAAGTGCAGAACACGAAAAAGATGGGGTGAGGAAGAAGAGCAGAACACGAAGAAAATGCGGTGAGGAAGAAGAGCAGAACACAAAGAAAATGCTGTGAGGAAGAGGAGCGGAAAATGAAGAAAATGGGGTGAGGAAGAAGTGCAGAACATGAAGAAGATGGGGTGAGGAAGAAGAGCAGAACATGAAGAAAATGCGGTGAGGAAGAAGAGCAGAACACGAAGAAAATGCGGTGAGGAAGAGGAGCGGAACAAGAAGAAAAAAGGGGTGAGGAAGAGGAGCGGAACACGAAGGAAATGGTCAGCAGAAGAAGAGAAGAACACAGAAGAAGAGAAGAACAGCGGAGAGGAGAAGAACACGAAGGATGGGGTGCAGAGGAGGAGAAGAACACAGGAGAAGAGCAGAACACGAAGAAAATGGGCTACAGAAGAAGAGCAGAAAACGGAGGAAAATGGATACCAGAAGGAAGAGCAGAAAGCGAAGGAAAATGGCCAGAGAGAGGACAGCAGAGGTACGAAGAAAAGTTGGAAGAGAGATAGTTCAGGATTCAGAGGAGAGTAACGAGGGTCTGGACGGGGGGAGCGCAGGGAGTACTTACGGTTTTGCTGGGAGGTGGCAGGAGCCTGGGCAGGTGGAGCTGCAGCGGCGGGGGAAGTGACCTACCCTAGGGTCAAGGGTCGCTGTCTCTGCCGCGCAACGGCCGTCATAGGAGGGGGGGGGAGGAGGGGTCAGCAGGGGGCGGGAGGGGGGGGCGACGAATGGGAGAGGGGGGCGGGGCCGAGCGGGTGGTGGCGGCAGGAAAGCAGAGGTCAGGGGCGGGGGGGTCAGATAGGAGGGAAAGGGAAAGAAGAGAAGGAAGGGAAGAAATGGACTACAGAAGAATAGAGGAAGGGAAGAACACAGAAGAAGAGAAGAGAATAATACAGAAGAAGAGAAGAACACAGAAGAGGAGGAGCATGAAAGAAATGGACTACAGAAGAAGAGAAGAAGAGAAGACACAGAAGAGGAGGAACACGAAAGAAATGGACTACAGAAGAAGAGAAGAATACAGAAGAAGAGAAGAACACAGAAGAAGAGAAGAGAAGAATGCAGAAGAAGAGAAGAACACAGAAGAGGAGAGGAACACGAAAGAAATGGACTACAGAAGAAGGGAAGAGTACAGAAGAAGAGAAGAACACAAGAGAGGAGAGGAACACGAAAGAAGTGGACTACAGAAAGGAGAAGAACATGAAGGAGATGGTCAACAGAAGAGAAGAACACAGAAGCAGAAAAGAACACGAAGGATGGGGTGCAGAATAGGAGAAGAACACCGGAGAAGAGCAGAACACGAGGAAAATGGGGTGAGGAAGAAGTGCAGAACACGAAGAAGATGGGGTGAGGAAGAAGTGCAGAACACGAAGAAGATGGGGTGAGGAAGAAGAGCAGAGCACGAAGAAAATGCGGTGAGGAAGAAGAGCAGAACACAAAAAAAATGGGGTGAGGAAGAAGTGCAGAACACAAAGAAGATGGGGTGAGGAAGAAGAGCAGAACACGAAGAAAATGCGGTGAGGAAGAGGAGTGGAACACGAAGAAAAAAGGGGTGAGGAAGAGGAGCGGAAGACGAAGGAAATGGTCAGCAGAAGAAGAGAAGAACACAGAAGAAGAGAAGAACAGCGGAGAGGAGAAGAACACAAAGGATGGGGTGCAGAGGAGGAGAAGAACACAGGAGAAGAGCAGAACACGAAGAAAATGGGCTACAGAAGAAGAGCAGAAAACGGAGGAAAATGGATACCAGAAGGAAGAGCAGAAAGCGAAGGAAAATGGACAGAGAGAGGACAGCAGAGGTACGAAGAAAAGTTGGAAGAGAGAGAGTTCAGGAGACAGAGGTGAGTAACGAGGGGCGCGCAGGGAGTACGTACGGTTTTGCTGGGAGGTGGCAAGAGCCTGGGCAGGTGGAGCTGCAGCGGCGGGGGAAGCGACCTACCCTAGGGTACGGACCAGATACTACTGCAATGCCCGTTTGACATCCAATAATGACCAATCCAGGTCAGAAGTTTCCCCCTCTTCCACCACCAAAGCTGGCGGCAGGAGTTCCTAAGAGCAATGGAAATGGTAAGGAACCTTAGGCACAAAGGAAGAGTCAAAGCACACCACCACCCCATCCTGATTAAAGGACACAAAAGGCTCCCGGGCCATCAGGGCACTCAACTCCCCTAGGCGCATAGCAGAAGTCACTGCCACCAAGAACACCACCTTAAAGGTGAAACATTGTATATCAGCAGCTTCCAATGGCTCAAAAGGGGCAGAACCAAAGCCCTCAAGACTAAAGGCAAGACCCATAAATGAAAGACAGCCTTCCGGACAGGCCGCTGCAAGGAAAACCTACGCAGCAACCGAACCACCAACTTGTCCACAACCTTCAGATTTTCCAAAGGAGAACGGATGACCTTAAGAGCAGCCCACTGGGCGCGCAAGATAGACACCACCAGACGTTTCTTAAACTCCTCCCACAAAAATTGGAAAATCGTGGGAAGAGAGCGCTCAAGTGGTGAAACTCCAACCGGCTTGCACCACTTCCAGAAATTACTCCATGGCGATTACACGACTGAAGTGAAGCTGGCTTCCTGGGTCCTTGCACAGCCACAGCTAAATGTCTGGAGTGCCCCTTACGTTGCCATCTCCTCCTCTCAGCTTCCACACTGACAGGCAGAGAAGCCTGAGATCCAGCGAGGGGAACGACCTAAGAGGAAACAGAGAAGACGAGATCAACTAAGGACCCCGACCGCCATTCCCCGGAGAGTAAGGAACCATGATCTCCGTGGCCAAAAGGGACCACCACAATCACCACCCTAGTCTCCCCCCACAGACGAGAGAGAAACTGGGAAATCAAAGCCACTGGTGGAAATGCTTAAAGCAGGCAATTGGGCCAGGGAATTGTCAAAGCATCTACCCCACAAGCCCCCACCTGAGGAAATCATGCACAAAACCTTGGCAAAGAGATCCAGGAACACCTCCCGCACATCTGATGAAAAACAGCCTCGAGAGAAATAGCTCCTGAAAATGACAAAAACAATGACTGAGTGCATCAGCCACCCTGCTGTCTACCCCCACACATAAACAGCCTTCAGAGAAAGAAGATGTAACTGCACTACCACCATATTTAGGGACTGGGAATTAATACCCCCTTGATTGTTGAGGTATGCCACTGTCACCTGATTGTCTGACCTTACCACCAGATGATGACCCTCCTAAAGATGACCGAATCTCTTGATCGCCTGACAGACGGCCATCAATTCCCTTTAATTGGAGGACCTGCGGCTCTCCTGAAAAGACCACCTGGCCAGGAAAGAAAGGTCCCCCAGAATAGCCCCCCTCCCAGGGAACTGGCATCCGTGGTTAGAACGAGGGAGGGGCAGGCTGCAAAGGCACCCCTTTGAGAAGATTGTACGGCTTGTCCACCATCTTAGGTCTTTCAGAATGGCAGGAGACAAAGGAACAAGAAGTTCAAAGTCCTCCAATCGAGGATCCCAAAAGGCCAAAAGATGAATCCACAATGGCCTGAGGTGCAACCGAGCCCAGGACACCCCTGAATCCTGCAGCCACCATGAATCCCAAAAGGTGAAGCCAGAGGTGAACCGGGACTGCAAAAGTCTCTAACACTGCCAGAGCCAAGGACTGCAAAGTCTCTGCCCTGAGAGGGGGCAGAAACACCCTGTTGTTGCCTGCACGGAGCCGGGCTCCTATGAAAATCAAATTCTGTGAAGGAGTCAACTGACATTTGTCCCAATTGATCAAAAACCCATGGGACTGAAGGGTAGAACCCACCGAGAGAGCATGCAGGAGCCAGGTTTCTAAGTAGGGATAAAGATAACAACCCTGAAGATGAAGGGAGGCAACCAGTGGTGCCACCACCTTGGTGAACACTGGTGGGGAAGAGCATAGCGCGAAAGGCAACACTGTAAATGGTAATGGATGCCCCCTAGACAGAATCTCAGAAAGTGCTATGAAGGCGGATGGACTGGCACATGACATTAGGCATCCTGGAGATCCAGAGTACACATGAAGTGCCTGTGTGCTACCAGAGGAACTATCCTCTGAAAATTCTCCATCTTGAAAGGCACATGACAGACAAATTTGTTCAGGGCCTTCATATGCAAGACCAGGCAGAACTCCCCTGTCAGCTTTGCCACTAGAAAAATGATCGAGCAGAACCCCTGACCTTGTTCCAAAGGGGGGACCACTCAAACAGCCTGCTTCTGCAACAGAGAAATAAGGCTGTGATGGAGGGCCACCTGCTTCACTGGAAGAGAAGGCCACGGATCGCCTCCAAATTCTATCTTGTTGCTTTACTGAACAATGTCCAACACCCAAGCATCTGAAGTAGATGCCAGTCAAGTTGAGAGAAACCTCTGAAGAAGTCCACCGACCACCATATTTTTCACCACCATCATAAAGTCAAGAACGCAGCTTGGGTGAGGGGACTTTGCTTTCTGTTCCTGACCCTTCCAAGCTGGAAACCTCCCAGGAGAGCTCAAAAACTGTCTTCTAGGAAGCTGATGGGGAGAAGAGTTGCATTTAAAGAAAGGCCTGTCACCATGCCCCGACTTCAGGGAGGAAGAATGTTTCTTTTTCTTGAAAAGTTTATGCAAGCAAGTCTCCAATTCCAGACCAAACAAAAGTGAACCCTGAAATGGCAACTTCAACACAGAACCTTTCTGAGCAGTATCAGTCCTCCAATTTCGTAATACTAGATTATGATGGGCCACAACACATGCCCCTTCCCCCACAGCAGATGTCCTCATAACATCAAAGGAAATATCAGACAAAACTCCACTTGCTGCTCAATTAACTCCAGAACCCCAGAAAAGTCCATGGATTCATTCAAGGTCCTGTACGAAGTTTTAAGATCCGAGATCAGGGACTGAGCCACATAAGTCCTATGGATCCCAACCCTAAGGGCCAGATGAGCCTCTGAAAACACCTTCCTAAGGGATCCATCTGCCTTCTTGGCCACTGGAGCATTGAGGACCGGGTCCTCCACCAAAGAAGTGCGCCCTACCAAGCTGGCCACAAAAGAGTCCACCAGAATGGAATCCAGTAAGTCCTTCTACATATTATGCAAAGGATAAAGTTTAGCCATAAAGCGGGGCAACAAAATTGTATCTGGATCCCTCCATTCCCTCTGCAGGAATGAACTGGAATGTCCACAGGGGTAGAACTCTGAAACTGGCACCAAAGTGCAGACGAAGAAGTCTCAGGAACATCCTGAAACCTCATATTACACTTAAAATGTCGAATCAACCCTGGCACTTGATCCTTGAAAATGTACTTGCCAGTCAAATCCTCTGGAGCAGGACCCTGCTCCCAGAACTAGACGAAGGAGACATAGACATATGAGGAACCCTCTTCTTGCCTTCAGCCCCCATCTCCAACAAAGTCTCCTTAATGAGGCACTTCAGGCGAGCCTCCTCCACACCTTGCCTAGAAATCTGTGAAGGAGAATGGGACAGGGAGGGCACCCGGTGTGCTTGCCCTCAAACATCAGGAGCCACAACCCACCCCTGCAGGAACCAGGAACGGAGGGACGCGCACTTCAAAGATGAATAAAGCGGCCTTCGCAAAATTGCCCAGGAGCTCCAAAAGCAACCCCCCCTGAAGGCCGAACCTGCCAAGGGACATACAGCCAACCTTCCGCCCACCAGGGAGACCGAGGGACATGCAGTCGACTCTCAGCAGGCCCATCAGGCCGAGAGATGTTGCCACCAAGAAGAAGGCTCCAGGAATCCAATACCGGTAGCCTCCCAGCCCAGCAGCTACCTCTGTCCTCGGTCCATTCTGCTGGAGAAATGAAAAGAAGAACAGGAGGAATGTTGGGTAAGTACGTGGGGAGGGGGGTGGGGCAGGGGATCAAGCATTCCTCGTGTTCTTTTTTCTGTTGTGGAGATAGATCATCTTCACTTTGTGTGGAATGGAACGAGGACTAGAGGGACCTGTAGGTAAAGTGGGTTGCTGCTTAACGGCGACTGTATCGCCTCAGTCTACGTATTTATCAATTGGAATGCTTTGCGCAATATGAAAGTGGGGCAAGAGCCGAGAGGAATTTTATAAAGAATGTTTGCAAATGGTCTCTCGCAGGTATAGCTATTAAAATATTTTAAAAATGGATTGGTTACTGACTATTCCCACAAACTTGATGTCATCCGCAACTGGCCGTATTTTACTGTTGCAAGGCTCCTTCAGAGAGGGATGAAGAATCATCAATAAGGGGTGTATGAAGAGAGTCCAAATTGCGAGTTTTAATAGATGGTAAAGATAGCATAATGGATTGTGCAGCTGCTGCCTGAAAGACCAAGGAAAGGCTAGAGGAACATTTACATGGAAGCGGTAGCAAATCGCTTACATGCTCCAGCCTCTCAATTAAAGCACAATTTTCATAATATAGTAGGATAGGAAAGACGATTTCTGAGAAGCAGTGTAAGAATAAGAAAACATGTTCAGCATGCTTACTGGGAGTCATGAAGTCCACGAAACTAAGTTATCATCTGTACAAGGTACAACATTAATTGCATATGACGGGAGTGCATTTGTTTTGCAGACCAGGGAAAAACACACAATGATCGATTGTATTAAGCCAGCGTCTGCTACAGAAGGGATAAGAGCACATTCGCTACTCAATTAAGGTCATTAATATAGCATATTAAATAAAATCTTTGACATAGTCCTTTTCAGTCTCAGTGAAATTCATGAGAATCCTCAAGAACCTTCCCTTCCCTTTTCTCAGCAGCACACTGATTCACATAACGGATGTTACTGCATTGTCCATTTGTATGGCGTTAAGTCTGCGTAGTCTGATTTAGTGGAATCCAAAACCCACCAGCGTCTCAAAAAGCTCAAATCGCACTCCCGGTTGAGGAAGTCTAGTCGCCAACGTATGCGGTGCTTGCACGGGGCCTCATAGAGGTTACAATACTCCTGGACATAGGGGGGCTTATATATGAGAGCAAAAAAGACCAGACTTAGATAGCGAAGACGGCCCTGGTTATGTAAAGTAACCGCTATAAGTGGCTTTCAGAGCATGCGCTCCGAGTCCAAGGAGAGGAGCAAGATGGTTCCAACAGCATCCAGGAGACTAAATTGAAAAGACATTTCACATGGGGTATTGTGGTTACAAATGCCTGAGAGACAGACTGCGGCTTTCCCAGGACGCTCTTTCATTCCTACTCTAATATCTCGATATGCCTCTGCATAATCATGCATAATGTTTTTAATCAAATACCTCTCCTTTTTTTACGGCGCTGTAGCCTCCCCTGCTCTTGACATAACGTTGGCTGCACTGGAGCATGCTCTGCGACCTGCAAACCACAGCTGTAGGCCATAGGAACCCCGCCATGATGTTAAACAAGAGTGGCCGCTCTAGTGCATGACTTCCGGTTTAGGACTACCGACATCCGTGATGCTTTCCGAGAAAGCCCATGTGAGACAATAAAGTGGCGCTGGCTTGGTGCGCACAACAGAGATCGGAGCTCACTTTCTGGACTCTATATTACATTTACCAGACGCCTCACACAACATATGTATTTAGCGCTCTAAGGAAATGGTTCCCTGTTGCAGTTACCCCCCACTTTTTGCCTGATACTGATGCTGACTTGACTGAGAAGTGTGCTGGGACCCTGCTAACTAGGCCCCAGCACCAGTGTTCTTTCACCTAAAATGTACCATTGTTTCCACAATTGGCACACCCCCTGGCACACAGATAAGTCCCTTGTAAAAGGTACCAGTGGTACCAAGGGCCCAGTGACCAGGGAAGGTCCCTAAGGGCTGCAGCATATGTTGTGCCACCCTAAGGGATCCCTCACCTAACACATGCACACTGCCATTGTAGATTGTGTGTGTTGGTGGGGAGAAAAAGGCAAAGTCGACATGGCATCCCCCTCAGGGTGCCATGCACACAAAATACTGCCTGTGGCATAGATAAGTCACCCCTCTAGCAGGCCTTACAGCCCTAAGGCAGGGTGCACTGTACCATAGGTGAGGGCATAGTTGCATGAGCAACATGCCCCTACAGTGTCTAAGTCTATTCTTAGACATTGTAAGTACAGTGTGGCCATATTAAGTATATGGTCTGGGAGTTTGTCAAAAACAAACTCCACAGCTCCATAATGGCTACACTGAATGCTGGGAAGTTTGGTATCAAACTTCTCAGAATAATAAACCCACACAGATGCCAGTGTTGGATTTATAAAAAAAATGCACACAGAGGGCATCTTAGAGATGCCCCCTGTATTTTACCCAATTGTTCAGTGCAGGACTGACTGATCTGTGCCAGCCTGCTGCTGAGAGACGAGTTTCTGACCCCATGTGGTGAGGGCCTTTGTGCCCCCTGAGGCCAGAAACAAAGCCTGCTCTGGGTGGAGGTGCTCCACACCTCCCCCTGCAGGAACTGTAACACCTAGCAGTGAGCCTCAAAGGCTCAGGCTTCGTGTTACAATTCCCCAGGGCACGCCAGCTAGTGGAGATGCCCGCCCCCTGGACACAGCCCCCACTTTTGGTGGCAAGTCCAGGGGAGATAATGAGAAAAACAAGGAGTCACCCACCAGTCAGGACAGCCCCTAAGGTGTCCTGAGCTGAGGTGACGCCTGCCTTTAGAAATCCTCCATCTTGATTTTGGAGGATTCCCCCAATAGGTATAGGGATGTGCCCCACTCCCCTCAGGGAGGAGGCACAAAGTGGGTGTAGCCTCCCTCAAGGACAGTAGCCATTGGCTACTGCCCTCCCAGACCTAAACACACCCCTAAATTCCGTATTTAGGGGCACCCCAGAACCCAGGTAAATCAGATTCCTGCAACCTTAAGAAGAAGGACTGCTGACCTGAAGCCCTGCAGTGAAGACGGAGACGACAACTGCTTTGGCCCCAGCCCTACCGGCCTGTCTCCCAACTTCGAAGAAAACTGCAGCAGCGATGCATCCAACAGGGACCAGCGACCTCTGAAGCCTCAGAGGACTGCCCTGCACCCAAGGACCAAGAAACTCCTGTGAACAGCAGCCCTGTTCAAAAACCTACAACCTTCTGCAACAAAGAAACAACTTTAAGGACTTCACGTTTCCCGCTGAAAGCGTGAGACTTTCCACTCTGCACCCGTCACCCCCGGCTCGACCTGCAGAAAACCAACACCTCAGGGAGGACTCCCCAGCGAGTACGAGCCTGTGAGTAACCAGAGACGACCCCCCTGAGCCCCCACACCGACACCTGCAGAGGAAATCCAGAGGCTCCCCCTGACCGCGACTGCCTGTAACAAGGGACCTGACGCCTGGAACCAGCACTGCACCCGCAGCCCCCAGGACCTGAAGGAACCGAACTCCAGTGCAGGAGCGACCCCCAGGTGACCCTCTGGCTAGCCCAAGTAGTGGCTACCCCGAGGATCCCCCCCTGCCCCTGCCTGCATCGCTGAAGAGACCCCCGGGTCTCCCCATTGCTTTCAATACATAACCCGATGCCTGTTTGCACTCTGCACCCGGCCGCCCCTGTGCCGCTGAGGGTGTACTTTCTGTGCCTGATTGTGCCCCCCCCCCCGGTGCCCTACAAAACCCCCCTGGTCTGCCCCCCGAGGACACGGGTACTTACCTGCTAGCAGACTGGAACCGGGGCACCCCTGTTCTCCATTGAAGCCTATGTGTTTTGGGCACCTTTTTGACCTCTGCACCTGGCTGGCCTTGAGCTGCTGGTGTGGTAACTTTGGGGTTGCCTTGAACCCCCAACAGTGGGCTACCTTGGACCCAACTTTGAACCCTGTAAGTGTTTTACTTACCTGTGAACTTAACCTTTACTTACCTCCCCCAGGAACTGTTGATTTTTGCACTGTGTCCACTTCGAAAATAGCTTATTGCCATTTTTACAAAGACTGTATATGATATTGTTTTCATTCAAAGTTCCTAAAGTATCTAAGTGAAGTACCTTACATTTAAAGTATTAACTGTAAATATTGAACCTGTGGTTCTTAAAATAAACTAAGAAAATATATTTTTCAATATAAAAACCTATTGGCCCGGAGTAAGTCTTTGAGTGTGTGTTCCTCATGTATTGCCGGTGTGTGTACAACAAATGCTTAACACTACCCTCTGATAAGCCTACTGCTCGACTACACTACCACAAAATAGAACATTAGAATTATCTAATTTTGCCACTATCTTACCTCTAAGGGGAACCCTTGGACTCTGTGCACACTATTTCTTACTTTGAAATAGTATATATAGAGCCAACTTCCTACATTGGTGGATCAGCGGTTGGGTCTAAGACTTTGCATTTGCTGGACTACTCAGCCAATACCTGATCACACAACTAAATTCCCAAAATTGTCATTAGAAACTGTTTTTTTTAATTTGAGCTATTTTTCTAAATTTTTAAAAGTCCTGCTAGGGCCTTGTGTTAGTCCCTGTTAGCATTTCTTTTTGAGTTTAAACGTTTTGTAAACGTTTGGATTAAGTTCTAGAAATAGTTTTAGATTCTTAAAAAGTATCCCAACTTTTGAAGAAATAATGTCTAGCACAGATGAGATGGTGGAGGAACTCAACCTCACCCCTTACCTGCATCTAAGGATGTCAGAGTTAAGGTCTCTCTGTAAGCTAAAAAAGATTAAAACTGGGTCCAACCCTACCAAAGTAAAGCTCCAGGAGCTTTTGGCAGAGTTAAAAAGGGACCACCACTCTGAGGATAATCCTTCAGATGGGGAAATTTCCAAATTATGGATGACTTCCCCCCTCCTGTCCTAAATAGGGAGAACAGGGTCCCTCAAACCCTGACTCCTCAAATCCTAGTCAGAGAGACTGGTTCTTCCATGGGGGAGTCCAGTACCTCTGAAAACATTGAGGGCAGCCTCAATGAAGATGACCTCCTGTTAGCCAGGATGGCCAAAAGGTTGGCTTTGGAGAAACAGCTCCTAGGCATAGAAAGGGAAAGAAAAGAGATGGGTTTAGCTCCCATCAATGGTGGCAGCAACTTAAATAGGGTCAGAGAGAATACTGACATCCTAAAAATCCCCAAAGGGATTGTAACAAAATATGAAGATGGTGATGACATCACCAAATGCTTCACAGCTTTTGAGAGGGCTTGTGCAACCAGAAAAGTAAACAGATCTCACTGGGGAGCTCTCCTTTGGGAAATGTTCACTGGAAAGTGTAGGGATAGACTCCTCACACTCTCTGGTAAAGATGCAGAATCCTATGACCTCATGAAGGCTACCCTGATTGAGGGCTTTTGATTTTCCACTGAGGAGTACAGGATTAGGTTCAGGGGGGCTAAAAAATCCTCAAGCCAGACCTGGGTTGATTTTGTATACTACTCAGTGAAAACACTGGATGGTTGGGTAACTGGAAATGAAGTGCATGACTATGTTGGGCTTTATAATTTGCTTATGAAAGAACACATTTTAAGTAACTGCTTTAATGAAAAGTTGCATCAATATCTGGTAGACCTAGGTCCAATTTCTCCCCAAGAATTGGAAAAGAAGGCAGACCACTGGGTCAAGACTAGGGTAACCAAAACTTCCACTGGGGGTGACCAAAAGAAAGGGGTTACAAAGCCTCCCCATGAGAAAGTGGGTAACACTAGAAATAAAAAAAAGAGTCCTCTGTAGGCCCCCAAAACCCAGACCAGGTGGGTGGGCCCCAAGACACATCCCAAAACAAAGGTGGGTACCAGTGTAAGAACCCTGGGATGCCACTAAGGCATGGTGCCAAAACTGCAGACAGACAGGGCACCAAACCAAGGACACTTCTTGTCCCAAAAACAAACCCTGTAGCAAAATCCCAGGGGTGACCAGTGTAGCCATTGGAGATGACTCCTCAGATGAGGAGGTCTTCATAGCCTTCAACTGGAAAAAGGGCTCAACAGGTGACTTGGAGATTCCAGAGGGAAGTAGACACTTCCACCACCTACTGGTGAATAGAATCCCAGCCACTGCCCTGAGAGACACTTGTGCCAGTCACACTATTGTGCACGACAGGCTGGTGTTCCCCAACCTGTACAACCCCAGGTGAGACTGCCAGAGTAAGCGTTAGCCCAGAAAAGGTCACTGATAGGCCTGTGGCTTTTGTGCCCATAGAAGTGGGTGGGACTTTTAGCTGGAGAAGGGTGGTAGTCAGTACAGACCTCCCCCTCGATTGTCTCCTTGGAAATAACTACCCAGAGGTTAGTCAGAGCCCAAGAGAGGAACTGGTCCTGTGCCAGTCCTCTCCCAAGGATTCTGGAGGTGCTACCCCTGCAGTAACTGCAAGTAGTCCCCAGAAGAAAAAGAAAAGTGTAGGAAGGGTGGACAACCTTTGTCCAAGGTTCCAGCAAGCCAAGGAGATTCTGCTCCAGTAGGGGAGAACTCCAAAAGTGGCACTGGTAAAGTCCAACCTGAACCCAAAGAAGCCTGTAACTTAGCTCCTTCCCTTGCAGGTGAAGAGCTAAAGTTGTGGTTCTGGGCACTGACAGATGTCAGTGGCCTCTTCTGGGTGTTAGCCTTTATGGCTGCACTATCCTTGGCATGGTGGTCTGACCCCATGCGAAATAACAAGTTAGGCCCCCTGACCCTGTTGGTCATGGTGGGGTTACTCCAGCTCTGGGTAACCTCTTTGGGTAAGCTAGGGGTGACCCTGGCTAAGATAAGATTAGCAGAGGTGGATACCTCTAACCCCAAAATAGAGAGAATGGGTGAAGACATTAAAAGCACAGACAAGAGGCAATTCAGACTAGGTCCTATCACTGTGGAAGTGGGTCAGTTCCCCAGAGGGAATGACCTGAACAGGAAGATGTAAGGCAGAGTAGGTCCTGCAACAAACCAGCCTATTTCCTCTACTCTTCCTCGACTGACAGACTAGGAAGACTCTCCCAGCTTTGGGTGAGTCTCCTGGCCTGTGGGCTTGGGGGGGTGCGGGGGGGTCTTGTGTAAGGAAATGGCTCCCTGTTGCAGTTACCCCCCACTTTTTGCCTGATACTGATGCTGACTTGACTGAGAAGTGTACTGGGACCCTGCTAACCAGGCCCCAGCACCAGTGTTCTTTCACCTAAAATGTACCATTGTTTCCACAATTGGCACACCCCTGGCACACAGATAAGTCCCTTGTAAAAGGTACCAGTGGTACCAAGGGCCCTGTGACCAGGGAAGGTCCCTAAGGCCTGCAGCGTATGTTATGCCACCCTAAGGGACCCCTCACCTAACACATGCAAACTGCCATTGCAGATTGTGTGTGTTGGTGGGGAGAAAAAGGCAAAGTCGACATGGCATCACCCTCAGGGTGCCCTGCACACAAAATACTGCCTGTGGCATAGGTAAGTCACCCCTCTAGCAGGCCTTACAGCCCTAAGGCAGAGTGCACTATACCATAGGTGAGGGCATAGCTGCATGAGCAATATGCCCCTACAGTGTCTAAGTCTATTCTTAGAAATTGTAAGTACAGTGTGGCCATATTAAGTATATGGTCTGGGAGTTTGTCCAAAACGAACTCCACAGCTCCATAATGGCTACACTGAAAGCTGGGAAGTTTGGTATCAAACTTCTCAGAATAATAAACCCACACAGATGCCAGTGTTGGATTTATAAAAAAAATTCACACAGAGGGCATCTTAGAGATGCCCCCTGTATTTTACCCAATTGTTCTGACTGGTCTGTGCCAGCCTGCTGCTGAGAGATGAGTTTCTGACCCCATGTGGTGAGGGCCTTTGTGCCCCCTGAAGCCAGAAACAAAGCCTGCTCTGGGTGGAGGTGCTTCACACCTCCCCCCTGCAGGAACTGTAACACCTAGCAGTGAGCCTCAAAGGCTCAGGCTTCGTGTTACAATTCCCCAGGGCACTCCAGCTAGTGGAGATGCCCACCCCCTGGACACAGCCCCCACTTTTGGCGGCAAGTCCAGGGGAGATAATGAGAAAAACAAGGAGGAGTCACACACCAGTCAGGGCAGCCCCTAAGGTGTCCTGAGCTGAGGTGACCCCTGCCTTTAGAAATCCTCCATCTTGATTTTGGAGGATTCCCCCAATAGGAATAGGGATGTGCCCCCCTCCCCTCAGGGAGGAGGCACAAAGTGGGTGTAGCCACCCTCAAGGACAGTAGCCATTGGCTACTGCTCTCCCAGACCTAAACACGCCCCTAAATTCAGTATTTAGGGGCACCCCAGAACCCAGGTAAATCAGATTCCTGCAACCTTAAGAAGAAGAAGGACTGCTGACCTGAAGCCCTGCAGTGAAGACGGTGATGACAACTGCTTTGGCACAAGCCCTACCGGCCTGCCTCCCAACTTCGAAGAAAACTGCAGCAGCGACGCATCCAACAGGGACCAGCGACCTCTGAAGCCTCAGAGGACTACCCTGCACCCAAGGACCAAGAAACTCCCGTGAACAGCGGCCCTATTCAAAAACCTACAGCCTTCTACAACAAAGAAACAACTTTAAGGACTTCACGTTTCCCGCCGGAAGCTTGAGACTTTCCACTCTGCACCCGACGCCCCTGGCTCGACCTGCAGAAAACCAACACCTCAGGGAGGACTCCCCAGTGACTGCGAGCCCGGGAGTAACCAGAGACGACCCCCCTGAACCTCCACACCGACGCCTGCAGAGGAAATCCAGAGGCTCCTCCTGACCGCGACTGCCTGTAACAAGGGACCTGACGCCTGGAACCAGCACTGCACCCGCAGCCCCCAGGACCTGAAGGAACCGAACTCCAGTGCAGGAGCGACCCCCAGGCGACCCTCTGCCTAGCCCAGGTGGTGGCTACCCCGAGGATCCCCCCCTGTCCCTGCCTGCATCGATTAAGAGACCCCCTGGTCACCCCATTGCTTTCAATACATAACCCGACGCCTGTTTGCACTCTGCACCCGGCCGCCCCATGTGCCGCTGACGGTGTACTTTCTGTGCCTGCTTGTGTCCCCCCCGGTGCCCTACAAAACCCTCCTGGTCTGCCCCCCGAGGACGCAGGTACTTACCTGCTGGCAGACTGGAACCGGGGCACCCCTGTTCTCCATTGAAGCCTATGTGTTTTGGGCACCTCTTTGACCTCTGCACCTGACCGGCCCTGAGCTGCTGGTGTGGTAACTTTGGGGTTGCCTTGAACCCCCAACAGTGGGCTACCTTGGACCCAACTTTGAACCCTGTAAGTGTTTTACTTACCTGTGAACTTAACCTTTACTTACCTCCCCCAGGAACTGTTGATTTTTGCACTGTGTCCACTTCGAAAATAGCTTATTGCCATTTTTACAAAGACTGTATATGATATTATTTTCATTCAAAGTTCCTAAAGTATCTAAGTGAAGTACCTTACATTTAAAGTATTAACTGTAAATATTGAACCTGTGGTTCTTAAAATAAACTAAGAAAATATATTTTTCAATATAAAAACCTATTGGCCTGTAGTAAGTCTTTGAGTGTGTGTTCCTCATGTATTGCCGGTGTGTGTACAACAAATGCTTAACACTACCCTCTGATAAGCCTACTGCTCGACCACACTACCACAAAATAGAGCATTAGAATTATCTAATTTTGCCACTATCTTACCTCTAAGGGGAACCCTTGGACTCTGTGCACACTATTTCTTACTTTGAAATAGTATATACAGAGCCAACTTCCTACAAGCGGGTTGAACCAGGACCACAAATCACACATTAATACAATTCAGCAACTACACTGTAAGCACGGAAGCAGTTTACAGTGAAATCAAACATGGTGCACCCAGAGTAGGCACGCCATGTGAATAAAAAAACATGTGCACGATTATTAGGTCACATCTTTAGCTGCATACTTTAACAGTGAACACTTCAAAGCACCATGGCCACCAAGGAGCGCCAAACGGAGAGACAAAAGAAAAAAGGAGTTCGCCGACACTGAAGTATATAGGCAATGGTGCAATTATCCATATAACAGGGTCAGTCTCCAAGGCAGTAACAAAACCGTCCCAAGGCGGGACAAACGTAAAGCATTTACCAATGACATCAAGGGATTTTTGTAAGGCAAGCCCAAGAACGAATCAATGTAATGGGTGTGAGGTGGGCGTGGTTAAAGCCCACAGATAGATAACAACATGTCAAAAAGCAGCGCTGCGACCCTCATCCTAAAAAGTGAAATCGCATTATTTGTAATTTCAATAAAGTTCATGAATTTGTGTGATACTGAATATGGCAATTTCACAAATGACGCCAACGTAATGAAAATTTTGCCTGGTCCTAATATAGATGCAAGCATCTGTTGTGTCTAGCAATGGCAAGAAGCACCCTAAAATAATTATTGGAATACTTTGCTGCAGAGTTTCCACCTTGAAATAGAACGTTCACGATAAATAATCACAATGAACTCAGCAGACCGGGGAACTTGATGGCATACCATTTCTTGACCACATCCAACACCCATTTGTCAGAAAGGTGTTTAACCAATTCTTGCATAGTCAGGGTTGTTGCCACTTGTGCAGTGGTATTTGTCAGACCCACAAAAGAAGTCACTTTACTACTTTAACATTCTTGCCCCATATAGCCAGCAGGATGGACAACTCTTACCACAGAGGAGAAAGCTTAGCTGAAAGACGCTTTGGCTTGTCTCTAAATCGAAACACATATTTGTAATTGCCAAATGCTTTCTTTGGCCCATTATCTTTATGGTGCTATGAGAGGAGGTTATGCTATACAAAGTTCTGTTCTTTTTGTAAGAGATATAAACATGAAGTCACTGTATACACTATTCTGGCTCTATGGCAGCATCTTGCTTGAAGGAAGTGGTGCTTGCTAGGCTGAGTACCTGAAGAATGCATATGCACTAGCAGCGAGAATGTTGTAATTGGTCGATGAGGGATGAGTGAATGGAACGTGGTGATTGTGAATGTCTGCAGCAGTTAGAAGTTGGTGTTGAAGGAAAAGGCTGCTGATAAACAGGATTGAAAAAAGCTCCATTCTGGTTCACACCTGAGGGCAGACACAGGGTGTAGAATCTCCTGGGTTCTGTGAGACTGCCCGTGCCACCGGGGCAGTTTCCAAATTGTGTACCCTGCCACGTTGGTCAGCCCTGGGGTGTCACCATCATCAGTGACTCAATAGACTTACAGCACATGATACGTTTGCCAGGGCCTGGACTAGAGCATGCTAACATTAGGCTGTCTCCTTTGCCCCACTAGAAGATTATGAGGCCCTGTAGGACTCAAAGTCTATTTGAATTTTTGAAAGCTCAGGGATTTCCAATATCTCGAGGGGTTTTCGAGATCTTGCAATACTACCTGCTTCTAGCGTTGTCCCAGTATAAAAACCTCAACAGCTGAGTCCAGTGGTATGAAGGTAGCAGTGTGAGCTTACCTCAGAGCACCCAGAGCAACCCTGGAGTCCTAATCAGCTAGATCAAAATCATCAATAACTAAACCTGAAAAGGAAAAAGAGACGGTTCGTGTTTCTTTGAACCATTCGTTTGTGCATACATGATAAAAACACAGATGTCTTTTTAGGATACAGTGGGGCATATTTATACTCCGTTTGCGCCGAAATTGCGTCGTTTTTTTTGACGCAATTTCGACGCAAAAGTAACGCAAACTAACGCCATATTTATACTATGGCGTTAGAGGCGAATAGCGCCAAAGTTCCCGGAATGTGCGTCATTTTTTAGCGTGAACCCCTTCCTTGCGTTAATGATATGCAAGGGAGGCGTTCCCGTCTAAAAAATGACTCCCAGGCCTTTACGTGGTATTTATACTCCCGGGCAAAAGTGACGCCCGGGAGTGGGCGTGGCTAAAAACGGCGCATTTGCGCCGCTTTTTAACGCCTGGGTCAGGCATGGCGTTAAGGGACAAGTGGGCTCAAAATGAGCCCAGAGTGCCCTCCCCTGCCCCCAGGGACCCCCCCTGCCACCCTTGGCCACCCCAGGAGGACACCCAAGGCTGGAGGGACCCACCCCAGGTAAGTTCAGGTAAGTTTTTTTTTTTTTTTTTTTAATAATTTTTTGTGGCATAGGGGGGCCTGATTTGTGCCCCCCTACATGCCACTATGCCCAATGACCATGCCCAGGGGACAGAAGTCCCCTGGGCATGGCCATTGGGCAAGGGGGCATGACTCCTATCTTTACAATGATAGGAGTCATGTTGATGGGGGATGGGCGTCGAAAATAAATGGCGCAAGTCGGGTTAAGACGATTTTTTCGACGTAACCTGACTTGCCCCATTTTAAGACGCCCATGCGCCATTTTCCCCCTACGCCGGCGCTGTCTGGTCTACGTGGTTTTTTCCCACGCAAACCAGGCAGCGCCGGTCTGCTTGCGCCGTCTAACGCCATTCCATAAATACGGCGCCCGCATGGCGCTTCAGAATGGCGTTAGACGGCGCAAAACTTTTTGACGCTAAACTGCGTTAGCGCAGTTTAGCGTCAAAAAGTATAAATATGGGCCAGTATTAGCAGACCATCACAGAATCTGTAAATCCCCAGCGTGTAGGAACAGTGCAGCAAGAATATGTTATCTTTGCATAAACCATCTAACAGCACCCTAGCATTGAGCTGAAGCATGAACAGACTTTGTAAAAACCGCATGAAAGCCACTGCCCTAAGAAAGGGCCCTGCAGAGAATCGTTCATAAATGTTGGAGCAGAGAGCTGGACCAGTGCCTAAACATGGGACCATGTAGTTCCAAAAATACTTCTTACTATACGCGACTACAGAATGTATTAAGCAACTGAGCATATAGAATACTTGTAGCCGGAACACACTAGAATACGACAGAAGAACGCAAGGCCGTCTGAAAGAAACAGAACGAGTCCAAGATTGCCACAGAAACATGTAGCGGGGTATCTGAGATGATGGCAATATCAGAGGCAAGTCTATCATAGTTAAGGCAAAGGTACTACTCAGGGCAGACAAGGTTTGCATAGTGGATGCCCGTGTGTTTATAGATAATCTTAGCAACATAGCCTTACTATATCCATAGACATGGAAGACGGTGACACTGTCTGACTGCAAATAAGCCTCCGTTGTCTCTACTCAGATTTCACTTTGACATGACCTTCTCTTTTGCTTCTTGCTGTCTCCCATGGTCAGCAGGGAACAAATGGGGCAATGAGAAACTCACCCTGTAGCCTCAGCAGACCTCCATGGATCATGACACGTTCTCACTGGTTTAGACCTTAGTGTCCTCTACTTGAAGAACAAGGACACTACCCCCAAGCGCTTCATCCCATTTAAGAGTGTGACTGTCCATGAAGCTAAAGTAGTTGAGCAACAGATCTCAACCCTGTGCTCTAGAAAAACCTCATGCCTCCGATGAGCTCCGGAAAACGTGAAGAACTGACCAGGGTTGGGACAGATATTCTGAGGTGATGGTTCAAGTGTTCTAATATTAAATATTTGAACCAGGAAACTATCAAGGCCAACTGGAAGGGTCAAATCATAGATGGAAAAATTATCACTCACTAAATGTATTGGGTAGAAGACCTATATATGGAGTTATAGAAACCTCCTAGTAGTAGCTGACTTGAGAATCTCTGACATTGTGTGATTGAAATGTTTCTCCTCTTTGAAAAGTGATGACCATATTTGGTTTTAGGAAAGTCATTAAGACTTTTACATATGTTTTAATTAATTTGATGACCTTTATCATTTTAACCACTCATCCATCTGAAATCCATTATTTTACCCCTCATGATACTGCGTCATATTGTGACCACTTTAGCACATACCAGATCTCAAATGGCGACAATGGTGAGTCATCACTGTCCTTCTCTTGCGTTCAAGCAATGATGTAGAAATAACAACCTACGTGGCAATTCGAATAAGGTTCATTTGATTCAATCACCATTTCAGAAAAGACGAAAATTCAATAGACCCTCCCGGACGTGAACATAATGTCACCCAGATTTTGTACATTAATGGATCTTAAGGGATCTTAATGTGTTAATTTATTGGAGCCACTACCAACACTGCCCTCCAGTTGAAGTTGCATATCTAATCTAAGCAACCATCCAAAACAGCGAAGTGACATTTATGAATTCTGTTTCTGTCAGAACAGATGGGACTACACACTGCTCCCTGACAATGAGGGATACTACACTTTGAACTGGTAAAGTGGGCTCATTTAGTTGAAACTCTTTAATCGCCAACTGCGGTTACAAGAAATTCGGTTACTTTAAAATTAATTCACTATTCCTCAAGGCTTTATCGACAAAACAGGCAGATTTGCTCTGATTACATTAATTTTTTACGCTGTCACTTTACCTCTGAGCTTTTGTTCTTAATTCCCAACTAACTCCTTTATTTAGCAGCAATGAATCTTCATGTAAAAGACTTGTGGAATTTTCCTTTACATAGTGTACAAAAAATAAACAGATTGTAGCAGTTTAAACTATGCACATTGCGGTAAGAGTGCAGTGGACAATTTCTATACACCCAGTGGTCTATATGTCATAAAGAGAAAATAATGGAAACAAGCCATGATACTATAGCCCCCTCTGTAATAGTTCTAAATTGACCATTTCTTGACATCTACATTTGGGATGTGCATGTCTACATACAGAGTCATATAACAATGACTACTGTATTCAAGCATGGAACAAGCATGCAAAGTTTTGCACTTTTTCATTTGCCTCAAATCACATTCGCCGTCAGAAAATGAATGCTTAGAATTAAGTGTAAATATACATAATCCATGATAGATATTTAAGTTTTTACCCCTCTTGCTTTTTTGCCAACTCCAAATAAATTTGCCAGGTATCAGCATTAATACAGTTCATAGGTGCTATTTTGCTAGTGCGAAACACTGATACACTGACACAATTGTTAATAGGCTGAAATAACTGCTAGCAAGCTGCTTGAAATTGATAGCAATCGGCATATTATAGTAAACTTGACCTTGTCTTGGCTGTAAGAATCAGTGCACAACTAGAAATGAAATCTTGTAAACTTTTCAGGTTTTGTGGTGTGGTCATATGGTTTTGAAGAGCAGCATGGGGGACTGGAATTACATGGTCAATGAAACTGAAATTGCACCCAGCCTCCTTTAGCCAGGGCCTTCTGTTTGCTAGGAATCCCAGCACACATCAGGGGGCACGGAGAACTTCTTTACTTTTCCTGCGACGAGGTGTAGTTGAAAAGGAAGACACACATATATTAATACAAAACACAAGATATATGTAAGGGGTCTGTGCAAGAGCTGAGAGATCAGTTGCACAAGGATGGGCAAAGATAACATCCAGGAGAACCAGCAAACTAGCAGCCGTCCTTGTGTCCTCAATAGGAATAAAACTCACTCAGCACAATTTTAGTGGCACATGATATACATGTACTATGCCACGCATATAGCACACACCACATTAAAAATCACACACAAGGTAAAAACTGCAGTTATTTTACAGCAGGCATCGGACTCATGTCAAGGGACCACATGAATACCGGAGCTATTGAATACAGCTGTGCTGGTTGTGGTCATTTGCCTCTGGTGTCCTGTGGTCCATCCTACTATGCCTCTGCTAAATGTCCCAAGTACACCTCTGCCACTCTCAACTCTCTTGTTAGTGAGCATGAACAGTCAAAGGGGGGTTATGTGGGGAACAAGAGTTCAGAACACAACAGTCAACCAACAGACACAATAGCATAATGACCAGCCCACAGATAAATAGGATCATTATTATAGGACTGCATCTCTTCTGCAATCCCCAGTATGGCACTATAGACCATAAGCTGCCCTCTTCCCTCTGGGAATTCATATTCTCTACAGTCCCCAGTATGTAGTATGGGCATATGCATTGATCACGATCAGATGTAGTGTACTCAGTCTTACACCACTGGCTAATGCCATCCATTTGTTCCTGGTGATCTTTAGGAGCAGTGGGCCAGGCATATATGTGCACACACCTTTCCACCCATTCACAAGCACACAAAAACAAATTATCTCGCTGTCCTCTCTCAATGGCTTACCTTGTTGTGGTTCAGCCTGTCAGGCCCACAAAGGACCCATGCCAGTCAAATCTAACCTGTCATCAATTAGGCCACAAACCCACACCACACCTCCTAAGAATGCATGTGTATGTGCATTCAGTCTGTGGTCTCAAAATACCCTGTAGTAGGTCTCAAGAGATCTCATACATCTCTGAGGCCAACTAGGGCACTGCCTTGTATAATAGCAATGCACAAACCACAGACATCCGCCAGTTCTACGGAGAATCCCTAGAAGCAACATTGTGTCTTTGGCTCCCAGCTAGGATAAGCTGCAAGACAGAAAACGTTGGTCTTCACACTTACCTGAGAGCAGTCAAAGTCGAATTGGTGTCCAGTCTTTGGTCCTCAGAGATCCTGCAGTGAACTTTCCAGGAGTAAAACACCCAGTTACTTGTGGTGAGACCAAATAAAAAGAACAAATCAGAAAATAATTGACATTCAGTTAGGAGCAAAATGCCGTATTTAAAAACAAGCATTGGCAAAGCCAATAGGTCTCGACTATGCAAGAGCTATTAGCTTTACTAATGTGTTTTAGCCATGTTGTTCACTCACATGGCTGCTATTATGCATGGCTAAAGGTTAGTGACATAGAGGAGAGTGGCGTGGAGTGGCATAGAGTGGAATGGAAAATAGTGAAGTAGAATGCTGTAGAGTGGAGTGACAAAGAGTGTTGTGTATAGGAGTGGTACAGTGTGGAGTTGCGAAAGTAGCATACAGTAAAGTGGCATAAAGCAGAGTGGACTGGTGTAGAGTGCATTGGCATAGAATGTTGCAGAGTATAATGGCATAGAGTGCAGTGGCATTTAGTGCAGTGGCATTGAATTCAGTGGCGTACAACGCAGCGTCTTAGAATATGGTGGTGTAGATTAGAGTGGTGCATAGTAGATTGCAGTGGGACGAGTGGAGTGGCACAGAGTAGAGTGGCACAGAGTACAGGGGTGCAGAATAGAGTGGCGCAGAGTAGAGTGGTGCAGAGTAGGTTGATACAGAGTAGTGTAGAGTGGTGTAGAGTAGAATAGAGTGCAGTGCAGTGGCATAGGGTAAAGTGGAATTGGGTGGTGCACAGTAGAGTGGTGAAGAGATAAGTGAAGCAAAGGGCCGTGGCGCAGAGTAGAATGGAGTGGCATAGAGTGCGGTGGCATAGAAAGCAGAGGAGATTGGAGTGGCATAGGGTTTAGTGGTATAGAGTGGGGGAGGGTAGAGTAGAATAGAGTGGTGCAGGGTAGAGTATAGGGCCACAGAATGCAGTGGCATAGAGTTCAATGAGGAGAGTACAGTGTTGCAGAGTAGAGTGTCACAGTGCAGTGGTGTAGAGTGGAGCAGAGTGGCATAGAGCGCAGCAGCATAGAGTACAGTGATGTAGATTAGAGTGCAGTGACATAAAGTGCAGTTGTGTAGAGTGCACTGGCATAGAGTGTAGTGGTTAAGAGCACAGTGGCACAGTGCAGTGGCATAGAGTGGAGTGCACTTCAGGAACGCTGCATCGGTCTGGGAATTCAGAAAAGGACTCAAGGTATCACTGTTTGAGTGAACAGAGCACCATGAAGCAGCTAGTAACTGCAGCGCCTTGAGACCTTCATGTGTGATTTGTTGTGCCTTATAAATCCTGATTGATTGATTGGTACAGAGTGGAGTAGAGAGGCATAGAGCGCAGTAGCGTACAATAGATTGTTTAGGAGTAGAGCGAGGTGACATAGAATGAAGTGATGCAGGGTAGAGTGCAGTTGCGTAAAGTGGTATAGAGTGTAATGGCATAGAGTAAGGTGGTTTAGAGTGCAGTGGCTTAGAGTGCAGTGGTGCAGAGTAGATTAGAGTGGCATACAGTAGATTGGGATAGCGTGCAGGGGCATAGAGTTGAGTGTTACAGAGTAAAGTGCATTGACGTGGAGTGTATTGGCATAGATTGCAGTGGCGGAGAGAGCAGTGTTGCAGAGAGGCATAGAGTACAGTGGCATAGAGTGGAGTTGTGCAGAGTAGATTGGTATGGACTAGACTGGAAAGGTGTGGAGTGCAGTGGTGAAGAGTGCAGTGGTGTAGAGTACAGATACAAAGAGTTCTTTGGCATAGAGTAGAGTGGTACAGGGTAAAGTAGAGAGGCATAGCGAGAAATGGCATAGAGTGCACTGGAATGGTGCAGAGTGCAGTGGCACTGAGTAGTGTAAAGTAGAGTGGTGCAGAGTAGAGTGCAGTGGTATGGACAGGTGCAGAGTAGAGTGGAGTGGTGTAGGGTGGATTATTCATGGTGTGGTAGCACACTGCCATTACAGAAAACCCATTTTCAATTGAATTTGCACAAACATACAGTTTTACTAATAAAACTATACAGTGCACAGACAAAAATGTGAGGACATTGAATCATCTAGTTTAATGAATGGTTTTGATCATATTAAAGTATTTGTTTCCATAACACTTCCGAAATAACAAACAATGGGCCTGATTCTAACTTTGGAGGACGGTGTTAAACCGTCCCAAAAGTGGCGGATATACCACCTACCGTATTACGAGTTCCATAGGATATAATATACTCGTAATACGGTAGGTGGTATATCCGCCACTTTTGGGACGGTTTAACACCGTCCTCCAAAGTTAGAATCAGGCCCAATGTGACTTGTGCGCTCATAATTCTGATATATTCTGAAATACTTTCACAATTCATTTAAACACTGTAGTGTGCTAAAAAAAAACTCTTTCCTACCCCCAGAATCCAGCAAGATTGTCACATAAACCCTTTCACTTTGAAGTAAGAGAAAGAAAAGTAAACTAACGCCCTTGGAAAACAGCTCCTGACATTTGCCCTCTCTCTTCAAATGTACAGCAAACGTGACGAGGTAAGAATAAGATTTAAAGACATGTTAAAGGGAAGCGAGTTTGTGGAAGGAATCAGAAAACACGGTTTAAGCATCAGGGGGGACGAACTGAACCTCGAAAGCCAAAAGCAAATGAAGCCAGCAAATAGAAAGCCAGAATGTGTGAGTTACAAACCACAAAGCCAATGGTAAGCAACAAGATGAATGCATTTCTAGGTCAACTTTCTGAAAGTCCCCAAGATGTCTTTTGCAAACCAGACAGTGTGGTAGGCTGCTGACAATTTGCGACTTGCGATTTTGAAAACCCGTTGAAGGGTCTAGAAACCTGTAAAGGAAAAGAAGGACAGTTAGATCACAGGATAAAACACATCACTAAATCAGAGAAAGAAAACACAAATTGGATGCACCAACCAAAGGGTAAAAAACATATATAGTAGTATATGAACCGGAATGTTGCACATATTTCTACAAAATGAACAAGGATTATTTCCTAAAGGTAAAGGTTGTTGAGGTGGGTATTATATTAATATGCCACAGGAATTGTGGCAAACCTAACAGAAGTACATTTGTTTTCAGAACAGGGAAAGGCAACCCACTTAAAAGACAGTTCAAACTTCCATTTTCTCGTTCCCTTGCATTCTCCTGTACTCACTATGCAAACTCCTCCACTTCTTTTCATTCCCATTTTCTGTCCCCACATTTCCTTATCCTAATCCCTCTTGTTTTCTAACTGCTCCATTCTTCCCTCCTCACTTTCCTCTTCCAATCGTTTTCTCTCCCCCCTCTCCTGTTCCCTGTAGCACTTTGAAGCACCATGTGAGTACACAAGCAGCATCATGGCATAGAGATACTGTCAGATACTCAGGTAGCGAACTGTTCATTTATCACATCAGGTATTTCCCTGGGAGTCTGGAACAATTGATGGCCTGTTTGTGAACGAGCAGGTGCTATCTTTCTTCACTCTCTGCCCCCGCTCCCCACCGCCATCTCTGTCACTCTCTCTAGCTGCTGGCTGTTTAAGGCAGCAGGCACTGCAGAGACATAATAAAAGAGTGAGAAATAAGGAAAAGGAGGGGGGTAAGGAAAAGAGAATGTAAGGACAGAGATCAGAAGGATCGAGACGAGAAGAGTGTTACGTTGTGTGCTAACACCGGCCTGCACGTGCGACGTGTCTTTGAACTGAAACGCGCACACAACGTTACTGCTCGGTGGGAGTCGGAAGATACCTCTCTCCCGCTCCCAACTTTATTATATATCCTCTCCCTCTGCCGGAACCCATCCTCCCCTTCCGGGTCAGGTCCCTGATGACCAGTCCTCGAACAACTGGTCAGTCATGGAATATTACACCCTCCCCAACTGGATCAAAACCTTTACCTTTTTAACGCATACACACAAAATCTTTCAGTCTTTGGCTGGGTGGGGGATTGGGTCTCAAATTGGACCTCCCAGGCTGGGATCGGGCCTCACCACCTTGAGTCACAGGAGCGCTGGTCACCGGGAGTCTCAGGCGGATGGGTCCAGCTGTTGGCGGCGATTCATCCTCAGGATCATCTCCAGGACCCTCAGTAGCGAACCAGTTGGGTAATTGATCCTCGGTTTCCTTTCTCTCCTGTCACAATGGCCCCAGACACCCCGGTCACTGGCCATACTCCGGGCTCATAGGGTGTGTGGAATTTCCATCCAGGTCTCTGGTCCTTGATGATCACCTGGTCGCCGACTCGGATGTCCTTTACCATGGCACACCTTTTACTTGCCTTGTAATTGACTTCCTTCCACCTAGCATGGGGCCACCACCCGGGGGATGTGGGGATGGTATCTTGTTTCTGCCCAGCGAGCATCAGTGACCAAGGAGTCTGGCCAGTGGTACAATGACGGGTTCCTCTATATTACCGTAGGAATCAATGAAGGCTGAGATCTGGGTCACTGGTTTCCAAAATGGCAATTCTCAGAGTCTTATTGAGCGTGTGCATTAACCGCTCGACCTCTCCCTTAGCTTGAGGCCATTGCGACATGATTCTCCGATGTCTGATTACCAAATGCCTCATCATCTCTTGAAACTCATTTCCTTGGAATGGAGGTCCATTATCCGTTTTGATCTCTTCCGGGAGACCAAACATGGCAAAGATCTTTTCAAGGGCTGGACCCACATGAGCGAAGCCCGTGGATGTGATGACCTCTACATTTGGATATCTGGAATACCCATCTATAAGAGCTAGGGTGACCCTGCCATCTGGAAAACTTTTAGGCCCATATTTATACTTTTTTAGCGCCGCATTTGCGCCACTTTTTGACGCAAAAGTGGCGCAAACGTGCAAAATACAATGGTATTTTGTAAGTTTGCGCCACTTTTGCATAAAAAAATTACGCAAATGCAGCGCTAAAAAAGTATAAAAATGGGCCTTAAAGTCTACACTGACTTGTGACCACAGGTTTGTGCAGGCTTCTTCTGTAAGGATTGGGGCCGGTGCATCTGGGACGATCGTTAGCTGACAGGCCGGGCATTGGCGTACACATTGGTCCATTCCCTCTTCAATTCCAGGGAACCGTACCTTCTCCCTCATGCGTGCCTTCATTTTGTCATCCGTTGATGCCCTCCATGTGCTAGCAGGATCACGCGATGTTGTAGTTGCAGGGGGATTACTAATCGGTGTCCCCGGAGAGGAAGGCCATCAGACGTCAAACTTAGCTCATTCCAGCCTCTCCTTAGTTTTGTTAGACGTTCACGTTCAGCTACGGTCCAGTTGCCTGTGTTTTGGAGAAAGTTATGCCAGGAGCCACCTTCCAACGTTTGTTTCACTCACAGGAACACCTCATCTTCCAAGACACCTTCTGAAATTTCTTTTGTGCTGAGTGTCTGTTTTGTCCTGAGTGGTGACCTGAGCCTGTTCCAGAGGGTGTCTGGATAGGAAATCCGCTGGATTTTTAGACCCAGGTTGGTATACCACATCCATGCAGTAATGTTGGAGCTGAATTGCCCATCTTTTGATTTGTGGCGGCGGATGTGGTGTGCTCTGCTTGAACAGAGGGACAAGGGGTTGATGTTCGGTGACCTCCCGGAAGGGTCTTCCTTGTATGTAAAGGTGGAAGTGACCACACACCCACTTAATGGCCAGGGCATCCCTCTCGGTTTGAGAGTAGCGTTGTTCGGTCGAGGTCAATGCCTTGCTGGCAATGGCTTGTGGAGCCCAGCGGCCTGGCTCACTATATTGGGGCAGGACTGCACCGAGTCCCACCGGGCTCGAGTCAACCATAAATTCGGTCTTTGACATGGGGTTGATGTAGGCAATAGTGGTCTCACACAGAAGAGCCTTTTTGAGCTCTTGGAATGCTTCTTCATCCCGGCTCCCCGACACCCATGGGGCATCCGTTTTTGTGAGGGCTCGGAGTGGCTCTGACAGCGTGGCCAGCTTTGGGATGAATCTGCCACAGTATGTTGCCATTTCCAGAAAACTCCGCACTTCAGTCACAGTTTTCAGGGACGGGAGCTTTCTTGATGACACTGAATTTTCGTGGGTCTACTTGGATACCTTCTTGGTTCAACATGTGTCCAAAGAACTCAATCAACGTTTGAAAAAAAAAACACTTGTCACTATGGAGGGGGAGTCCATGCTCTGACAGTCGTTGGAAGGTATCCTTCATGTGCCAATGGTGTTCCTCGGCTGTTGTGGAATATATTATTATGTCGTTGCTTACATTCATGACGCCTTGTAATCCAGATAAAGTTTGTCAAATGGTGTCCCGGAAGACCTCCGCCGCTGGTGATACACCAAAGCTCAGGCGTTTGTATCTTCTCAACCTAAGGTGCGGCGAGAATGCAATGATGTATCTACTCTCCTCCGCTAGTCTGGGTTGGTGGTATCCCGTGTTCAAGTCTAATTTGGAAAACCACTTCAATCCATCCAAATCGGCTATGATGTTGTCTATGGTGGGGGTAATGTGTCTCTCTCGCTTAATAGCCTGATTGGGAAGTCTTATGTCAATACAGAGTTGAATTTTCCCGGGCTGCTTTGGCTTCTCCGCAGTCACCATGGGCAATACCCAGGGGGTGGGGCCCAACACTTTTTCTATGACTCCCTGCTCTTCGAGGTTCTCCAGCTCTTGTTCAATTAGCAGCCTTAGGTGAAATAGTATCTGCCGGTGTAGTAGGGCAACCAGCCTCACAGCCGTCGATATGCAACTTGATTGGAGGTTCTTTGAGTCACCCGAGGCCTGCAAACAGTTCTGGAAATTTCTTCAGCAGCTCGCCAGTTTGGCACGTCCATCTGCTTTTTGCGAAAATGACCAGACCTAATTCCTCTGCCGTTTGACTGCCAAGGAGAGGGTCCGCCTCCCTGTCAACTACATGGAATGTGGTATTGATTTTTCAGCCCTCTGCGTGCACTGTTACTGCCATATGTCCCTTTAGAAGCAACGGCGTGCGACTTCCATATGTGAAAATGTTGGTATCAAACGGGGGTCAATTGGGGACGCGGCTGGAGGAGGCGATATTGTTGCACACTCATCACATTAACTGAGGCTCCTGTGTTTATTAGGGCCTTGACAGGGAACCCTGCTATTTCGATCATGCATGTAGGCTGAGGCCACTGGTGTCTCTTTTAATCATTTGTGAATACTTCTTCTTCCTCATGGGAGAGGAGTCCTCTAGGTTGTAGTGCTACGCTGGGTAGCATGTCCCTCGTGCCACATGGTCATCTCGCGATAGCTGTTTTATTGTCCTGATGGGCGGGCACCTCCTTCTCACTCCTCTTCCCCTCACCCCTCCTTTGCAGACAGCTGTGAAATGATTCATTTTTCCACATTTGGAGCAGGTCCTCCCTTCAGCTGGACAGTCTCTTGGGTTGTGTTCTTCCCTCCCACAATACTCACATCGTCCTCCTGGCTTAGCGGGAACATATGGCCTAGGTGTTCTCCTTGTTTGCTGCAGCTGTACCGTGTCTGCACCTTCCGTTTTGACCACAGGGGTTTTCTCTGGAATGTGTGGCTTTGCCATGTCCATCTCTGCTGCTCTGGCTGCAGATAAGTCATGGGACCGCACCATGATTAAGTATTAAACCAAACTGATATTTGGTTGTCTCAGAATCAGTTCTTTCAGTGTTTTGTTCCTGCATCCCTGTATAATTTGCTCACGTTGATCATCTTCAGTGCATGTGCTTGCCAGCTCCCGAAGGTGAGTGTAAAATTGGTAGATGGATTCACCTTCTCTCTGCCTCGCCTGTCATAGTTTGAAGCATTCTTATCCGGGTTTAGCTGCATCACAGATGTGTAGGCACTTGTGTTCGGAAGATGTCTGAAGAGTTTGTATGTTTCATCTCCCACGAAGTGTATGAGAAATGATCTCTTGACCACTCCATCCTTCTCATGGGTGGCCACAAAGTAGTTTTCCAGGTGCCTTGACCTATACCTTCTATCTAGGTGTCTCTGTGGCGGGATCTACAAACTCACTGAGCAGCAGGACTGCCCCGCCATTGTGTGCTGTAGTGGTTGATGGGTGGCTGGCGCTGTATCATCTGCCATGATGATCGGGCCACTTGAGTCTCGTGTTGGTTTCCTCAGGTCTCTCAACAGGTTGTGGTGTGCTCCTTCGAGACTCACCCGGTGGTATGGCACAATTGTGATGCCTCTTTTGTTTTCAATGTTTGTGAAGTTGAATTACTTTTGACCTAGGGGTTGGCCTGCCTTTTCACTCTTTGCCACAATTGTATTTATGTGTTAGTTTGGTCTTTCTTTTCTGTTTATGTATATATACATAGCCTGGGGAGGTGAGAATTAAAAGCTAGAGGCGAAAGCTGTGATCTGGCTAAGATTTATAGATGATCTTTTTATCATTTGGAATGGGACAGAAAATGAATGCCTGCAATACTTTGAAAAACGTAATCAAAATGATATGGGCCTCCAATTTACATATAATATAAGAAAAGAACTGGTCCAGTTTTTGGATGTGATGGTATATGTAGCGAACAATCGGATCCAGACAACTTTATTTCGGAAGGAAACTTCGACCAACAGCATTTTGCATGGAGAGAGCTTCCATCCAATGTCATTGAAAAGAAGTATAGCTTATGGCGAATTTGTCAGGATAAAACGCAACTGGTCCACGGAGAGTGAAATGGAACAAAAGTTCACTGAGACGAGACAGAGATTCCTCCAAAGAAAATACAAATACAAAGAGATCAGAGCTGGGGAACTAAAAGCAAGAGCTCGAACCAGAGAGAATATATTGAACAAATCAATGATGAAGAAACCTCAGGAAGATACAACCATCAGATTTGTAATGACATACACCAAGGAGAGCCATTTGATCTCGAAAATCCTAAGAAAATATTGGGACATCATAAGAAAGGGCCCAGAGGTTGGAAATTTGGTAGGGGAAAAACCTATGGTTACCTATAAAAAAGTACCATCTCTACAGGACCTTCTGGTTAATAGCCACTTCCATATCAAAGAACAGTCGGACTGGCTCTCGAGCCAAATAATGGGTTTTGTTTGTTGTAAGAACTGCAAAGCATGCCGCATTGGGATGAACGTGAAGGAATTTGATGACTCTGGTGGTAACAAGATGATTATCAACAAAAAGATCACATGTAATTCCAACTATGTGGTATATGTAATTCAATGCACACGTGGTCTCCGTTACATGGGCAGCACAATTTGTCCTTTAAAAAAACACATTCTGGAACACATCAGAGCTGTGCAAAATAAGGACACAACCTATGCCATTGCAAAACACCTTATGACTCATGATGGAGCTAAATGGACAGACATCAGATTTTTTGGTATTGCAAGTGTAGATAGAAATGAAAGGGGAGGAGACAGAGAGTTACAACTGAGACGTTTGGAGTCACGGTTCATAATACAGCTCAAAACCAAAAGCCCGAGGGGTCTGAATGGGGATGAAGAACTGCATTATCATCTGTAGGTTGAGGACATATAACGCTCTTGTTAACAGTTATTAGATAAGATTACCTGTGGATGTATAAATAGATGACATTTATAGATAAATATCAAGTAAATAATGAGGTTAATTTAGGATGTATATGAGAATGCATGAAAACAATAATAGATAAATGTACCAATCTATCATCAGGTATACACAGGAATTACAGAGGTAATTCTATCAAATAGGGTTAACAGTCCCAATAGAATAGTTTGAGAAATGGACATAATTATTGTTGTTAATAGCGATATTCTTTGCACATATTAATTTATATAATCTGTGTAGCACTGGGCAGATTTTGTGGTGCTGGGGAGCTTGGTTTTTAATGCACAACACTTAATTTATTTTAAATAGACTACATGGCCCACAATGCACTGATAGAGGTTATAGAAGAGACACTATAAAAAGGGGACATGGAGATAGGACTAATTTACTGTGATCAAGACCAGTAGGTCGAAACGCGTCGGTGGTGAAGGATGGTGATTATATTTTGACTGCAATAAAAAGAAATAACTTCCTCCTGGAGTGCGGTAGTGAAGTTGCTTGCAACAGTTTGTTGTTGGATTTATGAGAGGAAATGGTCCATTCCTCACACCTGCACCAGCATGAAAGAGCGCGCTAGAAGCAGGACCAGTTTGTTTGCTCGTGTTAGATATATGTATATATATGGATATTTTTTTTTCATGTAGTAGTTCCCTCTTTTACTTTTTTTTATTTTTCTAGCTTACAGTGCCGCCAAGTGTTATCAGGTGCATCACCTCAAGGCTTGTGTAACTGCAAAGTCTTTCCCCGGTGCAGTCGTCAGCTATAATAGGGGCAGCAGGTTCCGTCGCACGATGTCTGGCCTTCCCCTGACCCGGAAGTGTTGGTGCTCATCTTGGGTATTGGATTTCCCCCGCTGCCTCTTGCGCGATCACGGTGCCATCAGACCTTCCCAGCGGTCTTTTTTTATACGGACATACCTGGGATCGATCCAGCACTCGTCGCCAGTGTTACATTGTGTGCTAACACCAACCTGCGCGCACACAACGTTACTGCTCGGTGGGAGTCGGAAGTTACCTCTCTTCCTCTCCCAGCTTTATTACATATCCTCTCCCTCCCTTGGAACCAGTCCTCCCCTTCCAGGTCAGGTCCCTGATGACCAATCCTCAAACAACTGGACCGTCATGGAATATTACAAGAGAAGAGTCAGAGAACGGATGGAAGACGGAGAGGAAGTAGAGCGAGCCTGCAGTGAACATTTGATTTTTGTTAGTTCCATTGGTTCCCTGCGCGGCCCAGTGAATACTTCAGGAGAGGGCTGAACGTTGCTATAATATATTTATAAAAGAGCTCTCTAGGAAACAATGTAGGTGCCTATAATGTTTCTGACATAGAAGATTTGTACGTTAGTGCCGCAGAGCCAGCCGTGTAGCAAGTGCTGACTAGACTGTACCAAGAGTAGCCAGAGGGAAGGGGGTCGGTCACCGAGTGCACTGCATGAGTCAGAGCAGACTGGGGTGATGATCTCTTACCGCACAGAAACCAGGGCCCTGCAGGCCTTCGCTTTGTAGAGCAAAGCGTGCGTTCTTCTTGTGTTTATTTATCCACATCTTGTTTTAATCAGGCCAAGGGGCTGAATTCATGCATGGAAACTGGACTTGGTGTACATTTCCCATCTCTGCGGGCCCTCTGAGAGCGTAGGCAGAAATGAGAGTCCGTAGAACTCCGAGGAACTGTTGGAGGGAGACTTCCACTTGATAAAAGCCTTCAACAGGCAGCAGATGTACGACTAATTGTTTAAAAAGTTTTAAATAGCTGTATCTTTGTGGTGTTTCTTATTTTGTTCACCTAATCACGTGCCGGTGCTCTTGGGAAAAAGACAATCTGCAAGGATGCTTTGTCTCTGACATCACCATGCCTCGTGCAGGTGCTAGCAAACCTTAATGGCCTCATGGCGGTCAACTGGTCGCACGTTTGCGCTATGCAAAACTTTGAAGGAAATACAGTTACGTTGCATTGAGAAGAATGCTTTAATAGATGAACAATGTATCTGAGATTATTTTCTTCTGTGGTAGTCAGTAGCTGATGGGTAGCGACCATGGTGGGTACTCTTGTGTGCTACGTATGTCTGTGATGCAACACTAGTGGCAGCTGACCGCCATACATATACTATTTAACATAAAATACGACAAGGTCAGAAGCATTATTGAAGTCAAATTGGATGACGATTTATCCTGTGTGGGGTACAGGCAGATATCCAAGACTGAATCACAGCTAAAGCCTTGTATAAAGTTTGAACAATCAGCCAATTAAGACAGTGTTCGTCGTCTGTTTTTTAGCAGAAAGGCAGAACTGTGTGTACAAACTGGAAATAAGAATGTAAATTGCTGGGGGCCAAAGAACACCAGACAAAAGGGAAAGAGAAGGGGGTTGAAGTGGTTAAATATGTTCCCTGGGTCATCACACACCTGCAGAGGTTCCTGGCAGGGTGCAAGGGGCAGTGGAGTGCTGGTTGCAATATCAAATGCTGCTCCTAATTAAGAAAGAGTTGAAGACTCTTCTATTTAAAGACCATTTCATCACAATGCATTAACTGTTCACAACCCAGACACCTCTCCGATCACTTCTTGACCTTATGTTTATCTTTAACAGTATATGGCGGTCCACTGCATTTTAGAAATACTATATACACATATGCAAAGATAAGGAAGAATACAGTCTGGAGGGGGAAATAATATTGTGTTGAGTCAATTACTGAGTCCTAGACAGGTCGCTGTCCACCTGATATACACATATCACACTAAACACCAAGCATTAATTCAATCGTCTATCATGGAGGAAAGGAAGTAAGGGCCTCAGTGATGGAGAGTGTACAGACAGAACGTGTAACATGCTGAAATAGCTGTACCATGTACCTTGTTTTGAATCCGTCTTTTGTCCCCCACCTGACAATTTGCAAGCACTCTTGCGTTGATCCACGCTCTGTGACAAAATTCGACTGCCTGGGCTTTGCTGGTAAGTGGGTGTACCCATTGGGAGCCCCCTTTCATAGTGCAGGCTGGTTACTGCTTTCTAATGCCAGGTTGTGGGTTGACTCTCTGTTTGTGGCAGCTTAGCTTAATGATGTTAGAAGAACAGGAGTAGGTGCAGTGAGCATGGTATGAAGAAAACCAAAACAGGACAATGCCCAAAATACACACAGAAATGCAAGAGTGAAGAAGGGAAGGGTAGACAATTGTGTCAAAAGCAGCAAAAAAGTCAATGAGAATTAGCGAGAGTGTTTACAAAGGTGAGCTGACAGACAGCAGGGCAATAACTGGACTTGAGGAATGATTGGCCATAATGTGCATCCATATAGGACTTCATGGTAAGGCCAATATTATTAAATGTCCTTTACTGCTCCTCACAAACAGCACACGCAAGGTGGAATCTAGCTGAGAGGAGAGTAATATCAGGTGCTATTTTACAAGACGAAGCTGCGGATGCGTCCTTTAATGCATCTCAAAATTGTCCAGTGGAGTTTGATTTATTGAAGAGATGAGAACTTTTAGAAAGAAGAAAGGCAAGTCAGACACGAGGGCAAATGGGAGGACATAATAAATAAATCATGTTCGGGCATGTTCAACGGTTAGTCTGATTGATGTATGTACGAGAGCAGCAGTCTTAGGCACATTTCAAGGCCAAATGAATAAAGTGTGCATGTGGTTAGGTTGATTAAGAGCAGAGGAGCTTCAGTAAGTTGGGATTAGATTTTATTAACATAATAATTTAGTGTGTTGCAGGAATTGTGAGTAAAAGGGGCGCTGATTTCCAAACACCTACATTAGCATAGTGGAAAGAACTATGATGTCTTACAAGTGAGAGCAAAACGGCAGAGAAGGAGAGAGGTGAGTTGTTCCAATTATGGACAGTGCAATGGTAGATTTAGCTGTGATAATTTGTCACAAGATCATGGGTGCATCTAAATCAAAGGGTCAAGTATCTTTGCCATTACATAGGTAACGCTTAGTGGTTAAACTGAAGCATTGGTATAATGATATTAACAGAAATCTGTATATCCCCCGTTGTGGTCTGCAGACAGTGGTTGAGCAGAGGAAAATCTCTTCATAATCAGTGAAGAGGTCGGATTACTGCACCAATGAAAAGTCTCCCTCAGAGATATGTGAGAAGTGTAAGATTTACCTTTGAAAGGGTTTTAGATGAGAAATTCACTCTAAGGGCCATATTTATACTTTTCGCCGCACAACTGCGCCAACGCAGTTGTGCGTCAAAAAATCTAACGCCATTCTGAAGCGCCATGCGGGCGCAGTATTTATTCAATGACGTTAGCCGGCGGAGCTGCCTGGTGGGCGTAAAAAAAAAAGACGTACACCAGGCAGCGTCGGTGTAGGGGAATATGGAGCTTGGGCGTCAAAAAATGGGGCAAGTCAGGCTGAGGCAAAATTTTCGCCTCAACCCGATTTGCGCCATTTTTTTTACTCCCAACCCCCATTGAAATGACTCCTGTCTTAACAAATCAGGCCCCCCTATGCCACAAAAAAAATATATATATACTTACCTGAACTTACCTTAAGTTCCCTGGGATGGGTCCCTCCATCCTTGGGCGTCCTCCTGGGGTGGGCAAGGGTCGCAGGGGGTGTCCCTGGGGGCATGGGAGGGCACCTCTGGGCTCCTTCCGAGCCCACAGGTTCCTTAACGCCTGCCCTGACCAGGCGCTAAAAAACGATGCAAAAGCGGCTGGATGTCATTTTTTTAAACCCGCCCACTCCCGGGCTTCATTTTTGCCCGGGAGTGTAAATACGGCGCACATGCCTCGGAGTCATTTTTTAGACGGGAACGCCTACCTTGCATATCATTAACGCAAAGTAGGTGTCCATGCAAAAAAATGACGCAAACTCCATGAACTTTGGCGCTAGACGCGTCTAATGCCAGAGTATAAATATGGAGTATGTTTTGCGTCGAATTTGCGTTAAAAAAACGACGCAACTCCGGCGCAAACGAAGTATAAATATGCCCCTAAATGTTTGTTTGTTCATTATGCCCATACATGTGACCATTAGCCTCCTGTAACAATTAAAAGGGCAATTGCATACACTTTCGTTGCTGCATAGACTACTGTGCCCAGTGAGGACTTAGGATATAGTTCCAAGCGAAGGGTCCTTTCTGGAACAATATACATATCAACACACTTTACAAAGTTATTTTTAAACGTTGCCCTGACAGAAATAAACAGGAGTAGGGACCTTTGATTGTTTTTCTTTCAGAAAACAATATGTGAGTGATTGCGTTGACCCCTACTAGTCCTCAAGGCACATAGGTTGACTATAAATTGCGCCCCCCAAGCCTTCAGCCAACTTCTCTGATGCCCGCACGATAAAAAAGATTTGAATTCAGATTCTTCCATAGTCACTGCTAAACACAGTAGAGAAACCCCTCCTATCACCACAGGCTAGGACATCACTAAACATCATGCCTTATTTTTTGACAGTGAGAAACTAGACAATCTAATTGAATCAACAAACGTCAGGGCAGCCAGTAGCTCTGTCTCTAATGCCAATCAGGATCTGGCACTTCCTCTGATGGTACCCTAGTTCGCATTAAATGTTGCCACTGGAGCTAATCCCAACATTCTCTCTGCCTGTTTAAAACATCAGAACTATAATATTACCCAGGTTAAAGCAAATCAGGAATGAATAGCCATTCGAATGGTTCTGTCCATCTCTGCGGAAGCCTTTGCTAAATTCAACCAGGAACTGATATCCACCAATATGGACAGATTACCGTCTCATAGGAATATCAACAGGACCAAAGAAGCTCTTGAAAAAGCCAACAAGAAATTGTTATACACCCAGGAATAAATTATTCTATTCACAGCGAACATGTAAGCACCAACCAGTTTGATACATATGAGTTAACTGCTATTTACAGTAAGGGAGCTTATGAGCACTTAAAAGGCTCAACAAAATCAATCAGGAACGCATACCTTCTCAAAAAGGCTTGATGTGCTTCTGAAGAGAACTCATTAATTCGCAGACAAATGCTGCACCCTTATGTAAACCCCATTCTCCACCACAAGGCCTATTACTGACCACTCTTCCCTTCTTAGGAAGCATCACCCTGACTTAATTTTGATGACATTGTTTCTTTGAACTTATTTCAGACTCTATGTGCCCAAATTATAATATCTAATAAATAGCAAAATCCTAGAAAGCGTGATCACTGCAAAGCATCTGGAAAATGTAGAACAACACCTACTACCAGACTAACAGTCTGGAGCCTGAGAAACGTATCACACTTTAGCTAACATTATAGAGGACAGTCTCATGATCTTCAATGCCTTGCCCAATCTATCAGTGGGTTATGACACTGTGGAACACAGTATATTATTGTTCAGGCTAAAGGATGGATCTAGGAGTGTTTTAGTCTGGATCCACTCCTTGTGTCTCATCAATAGCCATGAAATCCCCATCAGACCTATTGAATCTTTCTCATTTAAGGTATTATGTAGTGTATCCCCAGAGTTCTCCATCTTCTAATGTACTTGTGCTTTCTTGATCAGGTGCTTAAACAATGTCAGCTGCATTTCAGCTGCTTTTCCAGTTGCTGTTTCAGAATCATGTTGTTGGCACCAAAATCCATATCCAACGGAAGAATGATCTGGGGAATCATGCCAGTATTACCAGATGTCTACAACACATCTAGTATTGGATGCAAGACAACTTTCTGCACCTGAACGGAGTCAAATCTAAGTTCTTCCTAGTGGGGCAGAAAGGATGTGATGGGCCTTGTTGCAATCAAGGAATCCCCTCATCGCATTGTTTAGCAGTATAAAAAACCTAGAATTCGAGTGGAGTGAGCCACTCAGGCCCCTGGTGCCACGGCACCTAATGCACTATTATTAGCTATGATCCAGGATCTTACCATTAGGTGTGGCATATCCCATTACTTTCTCATTCATTTGGCCTTCCAGCCAGGGGCCTGCATGTGCAACGCATACCAAAAGCCATGGATATGTAATCATTTGCCATGCCAGTCACATCTTTTATTCTCAAATCAACACTATGGTCATTGACTTTAACATACAGTTATCCATGCACTGAAAAATCCCACTCGTGCAAACTGCGTACTGTGTAGAGCTAACTAGATGCTCTTTTAGGGCAAATGTAACCTATTGTAATTTGACCCAGGCAGGCCAGCCCAAGGATTTTAAATTCAGGTTACCTGAATTTGTTTCAGTTAGTTCCAACATGATTATGTAGAGTCATCAATGAAATCACTACGTTGTTTCCCACTTGAGTCTAAGGCTGAGTCCCAAACTCCATACATTAGCATTAAGTCTACTGAAACAATGGTTTTTTATATGTATAAATGGTATCACCTAATTAAATCTACATAAGGAATCCCTGATTGGTTACCTCCCACCTGCATCTCCAGAGAGATTCTAAACACCAAAAATATGGTAGCTGCTCATGATGATTGTAAGGTTCCAAGTTCTGGAACACTTTTGAAACCCATGACTGGATCAGCACTCAAACGATCTCAGTCAACATTTTATTATGAACTGTTTAGGTGACCACTCTTCTGAATCAGTAACGTTGGTCCTGTGGCCAACAAATGTCAAAAAGGGTGCTTCCCTAACATACAAGTCAAGCCTGGCAGCCAATTTCATTGACTTACCCTTGTTTTTCTACATGTGTAGGCATTTTGATGGGAGTGTGAGATTATACACGGTGTGTTAAAAAAATTCAGAGTAAACAAATAGTTTAAAAAGATTTTTTTTTTTTTAACAGGGCAGGTCATTCAAGCCAAATGATCAGTTCTCCTGTCTTCCTTGAAACATAAATCTCTAGTTTTTAGAAACACCGATGCCATTATAAGGGTAGAGACCTCACTCTGCCTCTTCCACATCAGCACATCTGTCACACTACACTTTCCTCAGACCCTTGCACCTCAAACGTAATTATAACATTGATGTTTAAGCCACTAACTACATTGACATACTGTTGTGTTAAAAGGACATCATGCATCATTGCAAAAGACAACTTGCAACACAGATTCTACTTCTATTTCAAAGCCTGGATCTCGAGGTCAAAGGCCCTGCTGGATTTGACTCACCAGGCCACATGTCCTGGTTGCTATTTGACTCGGCATTGAGAAACCAGGATACCACACCCTATTGACATAACTTTCTCTAATATAGGAAGTGAAAGACATCTACGATTACTGCCTTTTACCATAACATGTCAAGTGAACTCTGCACCCTCACTCGGAAAAAAAACTAAAACAACACAGCCCTTGTTCTCTTAAACACAGAGAGGAAATACGGACCTGCTTCTCTGTGCATCTTTTTCACATTCCCATAAGCACCCTGCTACCTTCATCCATTTCTCATCAACTAGTCAAAACTCGAAAATGGTCCAAGGTGACCTCTGTCACCTTCACCCAAGCTTTAGAAGCGAGACAACTTGTTTTGGATGATTGTGTAGAAACAGATTATTCTCAACTGGTAGATTGGTTAAAGGGTGCCTTGGACCAAATTGCACCGCAGGTCGAGTTCACCATTAGAAGAATGAAGTCTTCGGTGGTTTGGTTCAGTGAGGAGTTATCTGTTTTGAAACTGTAAACATCTCGAACGGATCCGGCATGGAAACTTTGATCCTACCAACAAGGCTAATTACTTTGCGGCCCTGAAGGACTACCACAGGCATATTAGGCCCACACACTGTGACTACTATGCCGTCAAAATCAAGGTGGCTCAGAACTCCTCCTGCAAACTCTTTTCAGTAGTAAAATCACTTTCCTCTCTTGACTGTGTGTCAGCATCCACCCCACCATCGAAGGAGCACTGCAATGTCATGGCTCAGTATTCCTCTGACAAAGTTGTGTCCATCTACTCTACCTTCTCCATGGCTGTCAGAAATGCTGCCTGTCTGGACTTTCCGGTTTTAAATCTATTACCATAGAGGAACAAAACCCTCTACTAGCGCCTGTTAAATCAGGTGTGCCTATAGAGCCTTCCTCCCTGACCCAAAAAAATGTAAACCAACAACTTTCAGTCTTCATTGAGGTGAGAGACCTCCTCCACAAGTCGCAATCATGCTTTTGTCCCCAGTACAGTACTGAGTTGGCATTTCTGCTCACCTCTGAGCCCATTCGGTGGGCTGTGTATAGAGGAGACAGTACAGCACTGCTGTTGCTGGACCTACATCAGCAGCCTGTGGATACGGTGTCCCACAGCCTTCTGCTCAAACGGCTGTGGAACTGTGGAGTTGGTGACACGGCTTTGCTGTGGCTTTCCTCCTTTCTTCAGAACCCCACCTTTCAGTTGGCATAAAAAACCTTTTTTCCTTCAAGGTTTTTCTGATGCAGCAGGGGGTGCCTCAGGGCTCTTCTTTGAGCCCTACTCTTTTCAATCTGTATATGCACTCACTGGCTGATATCATCGGGTGTTGCTGTTTTGACATTGTATCGTATGCCAATGATACGCAGCTGATTATCACCCTGTCTCAGGACGCTGCCAACACAGCAGCTCTCTTATGATCTTGCCTGGCGGAGGTTGCTGAGTGGATGAACTTCATTTGCCTCAAGTTAAACGCAGGGGAAAACTGAGGTTCTCATCCTCAGCAAGCAGCCCTCGATTTGGTGCTCGGCCTGGTGGCCTGACTCGCTGAGGCCTCTGCCTTTACCCAAGCCTAAAATGAAAAACCTCAACATCTGGTTTGACGTAAGGCTCCTGTTTGATATCGAAATCACTAGCCTAGCGGAACAATGTTTCAGGATGTTAAGAACCTTAAAAAAGATCCTTGGCCTCCTTTTAGAAGCATCTAGGAAGACAGTAGTCCAGTTTCTAGTGGTGTCCAGACTGGACTATTGCAATGTCCAATATCGCGGAGCCTCTCAGTCTTGACTGATGAGACACCAGTGTGCACAGAATGCTACTAAATCTTCTGAGATGTTCCTCTAAGTATGACCCCTGCTGTGGCGCAATTGCTCTTTCTTCCTTTAAATGAATTGGATGTTGCTCCTTTGCCTTTTTGGCCGCCAAGATATGGAACTCTCTCCCCCTCTCACTTAGGCAGGAAACATCTGAGCTATCCTTCCGGAAGAATCTGAAAACCTGCTTTTTTAGATCTGTCTGACTGAGACTTCTTAGTGGCCTCTCTGCTCAGAAGATTTGGAGTGAAACCTCAATGATGGGGCACTTCTTGCGGCGTAACTATGACTTCTACAAGTCACTTTATTATTATTATTTTTTCCTCAAAGACATTGGTAGCAAAATCCCACCCAAAGCAATGCCCCATAGCTACGCGGGCCACTGTAAAATGCAAAGGAAACATCAAAACTACCATAGGTGCTTATCTCGAAGGCCAAATCAACCCAGCAGACAAATGGCCAAAGAAACGTTTTTTTGAAGATGGTAAGCCAGTCAATATGTTACCTTACTGGTGACAGAAAGTCAACATCAGACATAGACATGTTTTGACTTTGCAGATTATTTTTGCAGATAAAACCCTTAAACACGGAGTAATTCTCAAAGCCAGCCTGACAGCTGAGCTGCTTCTCGGACCCAAACACAAATCTACAACATATTGGCAGTTATTGTTCCCCATAATCACTGGGACACTAGAAAACACAGACTAGTAATGAGGTGTAAAAATTAATGATGTCTTGAAGTTGAGAGGGGAAGAGCAGGGCAGATGAGAGTTGATTTTTTACGGTATTGGACAAAAGAATCATAGCCAGAACTGTGATTATTTGCCACAGAGTCACGGTCACACCCCAGCCATCCAACGATTTAGTTCACAATGTGTCCCAAAGCTCAAGCAGATATCTTTAAACAGGGAATATTCTGGAATGCGTATTGCTGGTATTTGTTAGTGATTAAGAACTGGTTAAGGAGAACTGCTCTTTCACTTCACTGGAGGGACCCAGTAACTAGTACAGTGTACTAGCAATCTGTTGGGAAATTTCACCTGTAATTGAAGTTATGTGAAATTGGCAAACTTTCCAGTTTTGCAACTTCTCAGATAGTACAACTTCTCAACAAACCTGCAGGTGAAAATGTAATTCTGCATTTCTCTAATATGTTATACGTCTCCTTATTGCAAGGGTAGGTTATCCAGCTTGTGAGAAAGGTAATCTTTTTGGGGTGTTTATTCACAAATGGCATCTTAACTTATTAGACTTGTTATGTGACCCGGGCATACCAACTTCACTCGGATACATGTAGTCTGTCCAAAGGTAGGCACTTTGATTTCTAAATCAAATAATAATAAATATATATCTTGTGTTTATTTATCCACATCTTGTTTTAATCAGGCCAAGGGGCTGAATTCATGCATGGAAACTGGGCTTGGTGTACATTTCCCATCTCTGCGGGCCCTCTGACAGCGTAGGCAGAAATGAGAGTCCGTAGAACTCCGAGGAACTGTTGGAGGGACTTCCACTTGATAAAAGCCTTCAAGAGGCAGCAGATGTACGACTAATTGTTTAAAAAGTTTTAAATAGCTGTATCTTTGTGGTGTGTTTCTTATTTTGTTCACCTAATCACGTGCCGGTGCCCTTGGGAAAAAGACAATTTGCAAGGATGCTTTGTCTCTGACATCACCATGTCTCGTGCAGGTGCTAGCAAACCTTAATGGCCTCACGGCGGTCAACTGGTCGCACGTTTGCGCTATGCAAAACTTTGAAGGAAATACAGTTACGTTGCATTGAGAAGAATGTTTTAATAGATGAACAATGTATCTGAGATTATTTTCTTCTGTGGTAGTCAGTAGCTGCTGGGTAGCGTCCATGATGGGTACCCTTGTGTACCACGTATGTCTGTGATGCAACACTAGTGGCAGCTGACCGCCATACATACACTCTTTAACATAAAATACGACAAGGTCAGAAGCATTATTGAAGTCAAATTGGATGACGATTTATCCTGTGTGGGGTACAGGCAGATATCCAAGAGTGAATCACAGCTAAAGCCTTGTATAAAGTTTGAACAATCAGCCAATTAAGACAGTGTTCGTCGTCTGTTTTTTTAGCAGAAAGGCAGAACTGTGTGTACAGAGGTTCCTGGCAGGGTGCAAGGGGCAGTGGAGTGCTGGTTGCAATATCAAATGCTGCTCCTAATTAGGAAAGAGTTGAAGACTCTTCTATTTAAAGACCATTTCATCACAATGCATTAACTGTTCACAACCCAGACACCTCTCCGATCACTTCTTGACCTTATGTTTGTCTTTAACCGTATATGGCTGTCCACTGCATTTTAGAAATACTGTATACACGTATACAAAGGTAAGGAAGAATACAGTCTGGAGGGGGAAATAATATTGTGTTGAGTCAATTACTGAGTCCTAGATAGGTCGCTGTCCACCTGATATACACATATCACACTAAACAGAAAGCATTAATTCAATCGTCTATCATGGAGGAAAGGAAGTAAGGGCCTCAGTGATGGAGAGTGTACAGACAGAACGTGTAACATGCTGAAATAGCTGTACCATGTACCTTGAATCCGTCTTTTGTCCCCCACCTGACAATTTGCAAGCACTCTTGCGTTGATCCACGCTCTGTGACAAAATTCGACTGCCTGGGCTTTGCTGGTAAGTGGGTGTACCCATTGGGAGCCCCCTTTCATAGTGCAGGGTGGTTACTGCTTTCTAATGCCAGGTTGTGGGTTGACTCTCTGTTAGTGGCAGCTTAGCTTAATTATGTTAGAAGAACAGGAGTAGGTGCAGTGAGTAAGGTATGAAGAAAACCAACACAGGACAATGCCCAAAATACACACAGAAATGCAAGAGTGAAGAAGGGAAGGGTAAACAATTATGTCAAATGCCCAAAATACGCACAGAAATGCAAGCGTGAAGAAGGGAAGGGTAGACAATTGTGTCAAAAGCAGCAAAAAAGTCAATGAGAATTAGCGAGAGTGTTTACAAAGGTGAGCTGACAGACAGCAGTGCAATAACTGGACTTGAGGAATGATTGGCCATAATGTGCATCCATATAGGATTTCATGGTAAGGCCAATATTATTAAATGTCCTTTACTGCTCCTCACACACAGCACACGCAAGGAGGAATCTAGCTGAGAGGAGAGTGATATCAGGTGCTATTTTACAAGACAAAGCTGCGGATGCGGTCTTTAATGCATCTCAAAATTGTCCAGTGGAGTTTGATTCATTGAAGAGATGAGAACTATTAGAAAGAAGAAAGGCAAGTCAGACACGAGGGCAAATGGGAGGACATAATAAATAAATCATGTTCGGGCATATTCAACGGTTAGTCTGATTGATGTATGTAGGAGAGCAGCAGTCTTAGGCACATTTCAAGGCCAAATGAATAAAGTGTGCATGTGGTTAGGTTGATTAAGAGCAGAGGAGCTTCAGTAAGTTGGGATTAGATTTTATAAACATAATAATTTAGTGTGTTTCAGGAATTGTGGGTAAAAGGGGCGCTGATTTCCAAACACCTACATTAGCATAGTGGAAAGAACTATGATGTCTTACAAGTGAGAGCAAAACGGCAGAGAAGGAGAGAGGTGAGTTGTTCCAATTATGGACAGTGCAATTGTAGATTTAGCTGTGATAATTTGTCACAAGATCATGGGTGCATCTAAATCAAAGGGTCAAGTTTCTTTGCCATTAAATAGGTAACGCTTAGTGGTTAAACTGAAGCATTGGTATAATGATATTAACATAAATCTGTACATCCCCCGTTGTGGTCTGCAGACAGTGGTTGAGCAAAGGAAAATCTCTTCATAATCAGTGAAGAGGTCGGATTACTGCACCTATGAAAAGTCTCCCTCACAGAGATATGCTAGAAGTGTAAGATTTACCTTTGAAAGGGTTTTAGATGAGAAATGCACTCTAAATGTTTGTTTGTTCATTATGCCCATACATGTGACCATTAGCCTCCTGTAACAATTAAAAGGGCAATTGCATACACTTTCGTTGCTGCATAGACTACTGTGCCCAGTGAGGGCTTAGGATATAGTTCCAAGTGAAGGGTCCTGTCTGGAACAATATGCATATCAACACACATTACAAAGTGATTTTTAAACATTGCCCTGACAGAAATAAACAGGAGTAGGGACCTTTGATTGTTTTTCTTTCAGAAAACAATATGTGAGTGATTGCGTTGAACCCTACTAGTCCTCAAGGCACATAGGTTGACTGTAAATTGCGCCCCCCAAGCCTTCAGCCAACTTCTCGGATGCCCGCACGATAAAAAAGATTTGAATTCAGATTCTTCCATAGTCACTGCTAAACACAGTAGAGAAACCCCTCCTATCATCACAGGCTAGGACATCACTAAACATCATGCCTTATTTTTTGACAGTGAGGAACTGGACAATCTAATTGAATCAACAAACGTCAGGCCAGCCAGTAGCTCTGTCTCTAATGCCAATCAGGATCTGGCACTTCCTCTGATGGTACCCTAGTTCGCATTAAATGTTGTCACCAGAGCTAATCCCAACATTCTCTCTGCCTGTTTAAAACATCATAACTATAATATTACCCAGGTTAAAGACAACCAGGAATGAATAGCCATTCGAATTGTTCTGTCCATCTCTGCAGTAGCCTTTGCTAAATTCAACCAGGAACTGATATCCACCAATATGGACCGATTACCGTCTCATAGGAATATCAATAGGACCAAAGAAGCTCTTGAAAAAGCCAACAAGAAATTGTTATACACACAGGAACAACTTATTCTATTCACAGCGAACATGTAAGCACCAACCAGTATGATACCTAAGAGTTAACTGCTATTTACAGTAAGGGAGCTTATGAGCACTTAAAAGGCTCAACAAAATCAATCAGGAACGCATACCTTCTCAAAAAGGCTTGATGTGCTTCTGAAGAGAACTCATTAATTCGCAGACAAATGCTGCACCCTTATGTAAACCCCATTCTCCACCACAAGGCCTATTACTGACCACTCTTCCCTTCTTAGGAAGCATCACCCTGACTTAATTTTGATGACATTGTTTCTTTGAACTTATTTCAGACTCTATGTGCCCAAATTCTAATAACTAATAAATAGCAAAATCCTAGAAAGCGTGATCACTGCAAAGCATCTGGAAAATGCAGAACAACACCTACTACCAGACTAACAGTCTGGAGCCTGAGAAACGTATCACACTTTGGCTAACATTATAGAGGACAGTCTCATGATCTTTAATGCCTTGCCCAATCTATCAGTGGGTTATGACACTGGAACACAATATATTATTGTTCAGGCTAAAGGATGGATCTAGGAGTGTTATAGTCTGGATCGACTCCTTGTGTCTCATCGATAGCCATGAAATCCCCATCAGACCTATTGAATCTTTCTCATTTAAGGTGTTATGTAGTGTATCCCCGTAGTTCTCCTTATTCTAATGTACTTGTGCTTTCTTGATCAGGTGCTTGAACAATGTCAGCTGCATTTCAGCTGCTTTTCCAGTTGCTGTTTCAGAATCATGTTGTTGGCACCAAAATCCATATCCAACGGAAGAATGATCTGGAGAATCATGCCAGTATTACCAGATGCCTACAACACATCTAGTATTGGATGCAAGACAACTTTCTGCACCTGAACAGAGTCAAATCTGAGTTCTTCCCAGTGGGGCAGAAAGGATGTGATGGGCCTTGTTGCAATCAAGGAATCCCCTCATCGCATTGTTAATCATTTGCCATGCAAGTCACATCTTTTATTCTCAAATCAACACTATGGTCATTGACTTTAACATACAGTTATCCATGCACTGAAAAATCCCACTCGTGCAAACTGCGTACTGTGTAGAGCTAACTAGATGCTCTGTTAGGGCAAATGTAACCTATTGTAATTTGATCCAGGCAGGCCAGCCCAAGGATTTTAAATTCAGGTTACCTGAATTTGTTTCAGTTAGTTCCAACATGATTATGTAGAGTCATCCATGAAATCACTACGTTGTTTCCCACTTGAGTCTAAGGCTGAGTCCAAAACTCCATACATTAGCATTAAGTCTACTGAAACAATGGTCTTTTATATGTATAAATTGGATCACCTAATTAAATCTGCATCAGGAATCCCTGATTGGTTACCTCCCACCTGCATCTCCAGAGAGATTCTAAACACCAAAAATATGGTAGCTGCTCATGATGAGTGTAAGGTTCCAAGTTCTGGAACACTTTTGAAACCCATGACTGGATCAGCACTCAAACTATCTCAGTCAACATTTTAGTATGAACTGTTTAGGTGACCACTCTTCTGAATCAGTAACTTTGGTCCTGTGGCCAACAAATGTCAAAAAGGGTGCTTCCCTAACATACAAGTCAAGCCTGGCAGCCACTTTCATTGACTTACCCTTGTTTTTCTGCATATGTAGGCATTTTGACGAGAGTGTGAGATGATACAAGGTGTGTTAAAAAAATACAGAGTAAACAAATAGTTTAAAAAGAAAAAAAACTGTTAACAGGGCAGCGCATTCAAGCCAAATGATCAGGTCTCCTGTCTTCCTTGAAACATAAATCTCTAGTTTTTAGAAACACCGATGCCATTATAAGGGCAGAGACCTCACTCTGCCTCTTCCACATCAGCACATCTGTCACACTACACTTTCCTCGGACCCTTGCACCTCAAATTAAATTATTACATTGATGTTTAAGCCACTAACTACATTGACATACTTTTGTGTTAAAAGGACATCATGCATCATTGCAAAAGACAACTTGCAACACAGATTCTACTTCTATTTCAAAGCCTGGATCTCGAGGTCAAAGGCCCTGCTGGATTTGACTCACCAGGCCACATGTCCTGGTTGCCATTTGACTCGGCATTGAGAAACCAGGATACCACACCCTATTGACATAACTTTCTCTAATAGAGGAAGTGAAAGACATCTACGATTACTGCCTTTTACCATAACATGTCAAGTGAACTCTGCACCCTCACTCGGAAAAAAACTAAAACAGCACAGCCCTTGTTCTCTTAAACACAGAGAGAAAATACGGACCTGCTTCTCTGTGCATCTTTTTCACATTCCCATAAGCACCCTGCTACCTTCATCCATTTCTCATCAACTAGTCAAAACTCGAAAATGGTCCAAGGTGACCTCTGTCACCTTCACCCAAGCTTTAGAAGCAAGACAACCTGTTTTGGATGATTGTGTAGACACAGATTATTCTCAACTGGTAGATTGGATAAAGGGTGCCTTGGACCAAATTGCACCGCAGGTCGAGTGCACCATTAGAAGAATGAAGCCTTCGGTGGTTTGGTTCAGTGAGGAGTTATCTGTTTTGAAACTGTAAACATCTCGAGCGGATCTGGCGTGGAAACTTTGATCCTACCAACAAGGCTAATTACTTTGCGGCCCCGAAGGACTACCACAGGCATATTAGGCCCACACACTGTGACTACTATGCCGTCAAAATAAAGATGGCTCAGAACTCCTCCTGCAAACTCTTTTCAGTAGTAAAATCCCTTTCCTCTCTTGACTGTGTGTCAGCATCGACTCCACCATCGAAGGAGCGCTGCAATGTCATGGCTCAGTATTCCTCTGACACGGTTGTGTCCATCTACTCTACCTTCTCCATGGCTGTCAGAAATGCTGCCTGTCTGGACTTTCTGGTTTGAAATCTATTACCATAGAGGAACAAAACCCTCTACTAGCGCCTGTTAAATCAGGTGTGCCTATAGAGCCTTCCTCCCCGGCCATTCTTGAGCGGGGGATGAATGTGGTAGCACCCATGCTATGCACTCTTCTTAAAAATTCCTTTACGACTGGCTATATTCCCCAGTCCTGGAAACATGTTACCATAGTGCTGCTTCTTAAGAAGCCACTACTTGACCGCACAAAACCAGGAAATTTCAGACCCATCTCGTTACTTCCCTTTGTTTCCAAGGTGACCCAAAAAAATTAAACCAACAACTCTCAGTCTTCATTGAGGTGAGACACCTCCTCCACAAGTCGCAATCATGCTTTTGTCCCCAGTACAGTACTGAGTTGGCATTTCTGCTCACCTCTGAGCCCATTCGGTGGGCTGTGTATAGAAGAGACAGTACAGCACTGCTGTTGCTGGACCTACATCAGCAGCCTGTGGATACGGTGTCCCACAGCCTTCTGCTCAAACGGCTGTGGAACTGTGGAGTTGGTGACAAGGCTTTGCTGTGGCTTGCCTCCTTTCTTCAGAACCCCACCTTTCAGGTGGCTCAAAAAACCTTTTTTCCTTAAAGGTTTTTCTGATTCAGCAGGGGGTGCCTCAGGGCTCTTCTTTGAGCCCTACTCTTTTAAATCTGTATATGCATCCACTGGCTGATATCATCGGGCGTTGCTGTTTTGACGACATTGTATCGTATGCCAATGATATGCAGCTGATTATCATCCTGTCTCAGGACGCTGCCAACACAGCAGCTCTCTTATGATCTTGCCTGGCTGAGGTTGCTGAGTGGATGAACTTCATTTGCCTCAAGCTAAACGCAGGGGAAAACTGAGGTTCTCATCCTCAGCAAGCAGCCCTCGATTTGGTGCTCGGCCTGGTGGCCTGACTCGCTGAGGCCTCTGCCTTTACCCAAGCCTAAAATGAAAAACCTCAACATCTGCTTTGACGTAAGGCTCCTGTTTGATATCGAAATCACTAGCCTAGCGGAACAATGTTTCAGGATGTTAAGAACCTTAAAAAAGATCCTTGGCCTCCTTTTAGAAGCATCTAGGAAGACAGTAGTCCAGTTTCTAGTGGTGTCCAGACTGGACTATTGCAATGTCCAATATCGGGGAGCCTCTCAGTCTTGACTGATGAGACACCAGTGTGCACAGAATGCTACTAAATCTTCTGAGATGTTCCTCTAAGTATGACCCCTGCTGTGGCGCAATTGCTCTTTCTTCCTTTAAAGGAATTGGATGTTGCTCCTTTGCCTTTTTGGTCGCCAAGATATGGAACTCTCTCCCCCTCTCACTTAGGCAGGAAACATCTGAGCTATCCTTCCGGAAGAATCTGAAAACCTGCTTTTTTAGATCTGTCTGACTGAGACTTCTTAGTGGCCTCTCTGCTCAGAAGATTTGGAGTGAAACCTCAATGATGGGGCCCTTCTGGCAGAGTAACTATGACTTCTACAAGTCACTTTATTATTATTATTTTTTCCTCAAAGACATTGGTAGCAAAATCCCACCCAAAGCAATGCCCCATAGCTACGTGGGCCACTGTAAAATGCAAAGGAAACATCAAAACTACCATAGGTGCTTATCTCGAAGGCCAAATCAACCCAGCAGACAAATGGCCAAAGAAACGTTTTTTTGAAGATGGTAAGCCAGTCAATATGTTACCTTACTGGTGACAGAAAGTCAACATCAGACATAGACATGTTTTGACTTTGCAGATTATTTTTGCAGATAAAACCCTTAAACACGGAGTAATTCTCAAAGCCAGCCTGACAGCTGAGCTGCTTCTGGGACCCAAACACAAATCTACAACATATTGGCAGTTATTGTTCCCCATAATCACTGGAACACTAGACAAGTCAGTCGCCACACAGACTAGTAATGAGGTGTAAAAATTAATGATGTCTTGAAGTTGAGAGGGGAAGAGCAGGGCAGATGAGAGTTGATTTTTTACGGTATTGGACAAAAGAATCATAGCCAGAACTGTGATTATTTGCCACAGAGTCACGGTCACACCCCAGCCATCCAACGATTTAGTTCACAATGTGTCCCAAAGCTCAAGCAGATATCTTTAAACAGGGAATATTCTGGAATGCGTATTGCTGGTATTTGTTAGTGATTAAGAACTGGTTAAGGAGAACTGCTCTTTCACTTCACGGGAGGGACCCAGTAACTAGTACAGTGTACTAGCAATCTGTTGGGAAATTTCACCTGTAATTGAAGTTATGTGAAATTGGCAAACTTTCCAGTTTTGCAACTTCTCAGATAGTACAACTTCTCAACAAACCTGCAGGTGAAAATGTAATTCTGCATCTCTCTAATATGTTATACGTCTCCTTATTGCAAGGGTAGGTTATCCAGCTTGTGAGAAAGGTAATCTTTTTGGGGTGTTTATTCACAAATGGCATCTTAACTTATTAGACTTGTTATGTGACCCGGGCATACCAACTTCACTCGGATACATGTAGTCTGTCCAAAGGTAGGCACTTTGATTTCTAAATTGCCACAACTAACCCTCACGCAAGACAGCTGTCATTGTGCCTGTGTGTAGGTCCACTGTATATATGACAAGTGTGCAGTAATGAAAAGCAGTTGCATAGCATAAAAGTATGCACTCCACTTTGGAGGCATAGCATAGGTCTTAGCGGTGGCTTTAGAAAGCTTTTTTTTTCTTCCTTTATTCATGCAACAGGGATTTGCCTCCCGGTTTTCTCTCCTGTCAGTCTGAGCTTACCTTAGCTGTGAAAGGAAACAGTAAAATTCTGTTGTACCCTTCACGCACACCACCCAAAGTGCGAGACTTCTGTTGGACTGTGAATGCTGCCAGCTGGCGTCCATCATGGAACAATTATGAGCAGAGGCATAGCTGTGGTGGGCAGGTAGTGGCCCTGTTTATGGGTGCCAAGCAGTGCTATATGTTAACAACACACATTTTTCAAATTCATCAACTTCCACTATAGCAAATCCAGGGGCATATTTACAAGCCGCTAGAGCCACCAGAGCATACCTTTTTGTGACGTTGGCACTGGCAGCTAAATTTAGCACCAGTGCTAGGGGAAGCACAGGGTGTGCTGTATTTTTTTAAAATACGGTGCATCCCTGTGTTTCAGAAATGACGCAGTGCAGTGCTGCCAATTGTGGCACAGCACCATGCCAGTTCTTGTAAATCTGGCTCTTAGTATTTAAAAATGAAGGGCCAGATTTACAAGAAACTGGCGCATCAGTGCTGATGCACTAGTTTGCTTGCTTTGCCTCTCCCCCACCTATCAACACCATACGTGCACCATATTCATAATTCGGCGCACAATGGCGGTTGTTAGCCCAATAGCGTCAAAATTGTTGATGCTATTGTGATGCTTTGCTCCACTATTATCAAAAATGTTGACGCTAGTGGAGCAAAGTGCAAAGAGGTCCATAGGTTAACATGTTTCTTGTAGACTTCACTGGACCATTTTTGCAGCCCTCCTAATGCCAGAAGGCCCCCCTTGTACACATTATGCCTGACACCATTGTGCCACTTTGCAAATATGGTGCAGCAAAAATTGCCTCCTTGAGCCACATTAGCATATAAAAAATGACGCTAGTGTGGCGCAAGGAGGCGCTAGGGCCTTGTAAATCTAGCTCTAAATACTCAAAGTTATGGAGCTTATAAGTCAGAGGTTGAAGGGGGTCACATCTGAGGAGAACAGGGTGCACATACTTTTGTATTTTAACAAAACAGGTCCCCTATGTTTTGTGAAATGTGAACTGTCCCCAGAAAGTTAAATCCAACAAATGAGATGGCTCATTGCAAAGGACAGGAAGGGGCATCCTGTGTTGTGGAGCCAATAGAGGAAGCAAACCTTCAAGTCTGAAATACATTTACCTTTTTACAATTGGTTGCTCTGTAACTGTAAAGGGACCTCATCACACAAAAATATATAAATCACTAATCCACACTGCACCAACCAGAATTCAATTATGTGACTCTCTGTTTACATACACAGACTTCTGCAGTGATCATATTAACCAGTAAAGGTTTCACAACAAACAATAGTGCATGTCCCACTGATTACTTTAACCTGCAATCATTTTTCATTTAAGGTGTGTCCATTATTTTATATGTAATGACCAAAACACTAGTTACAGCCTATTTTTCTCTTGCGGCAATGTCTCTGAATCAGCCCCATGGTCACTAACCTCACCTATTTTGCACTCAGGATCACAGATCCCATAATTTTTAAGTACACTTTGACTGCTGTTTGAAGTCCACAACAAGTGACACCTGGGAATGCACAGAATCCTAAAGATTCCTTTTTATCTCTGCAACTCTTAAGATACCCAGACCTTTGGAATGAGCGGGTAAAGGAAACTGCAACTCATAAGCGTAAACTTTTGATATTAATCAGATACTATTTCTCAAGAGTTATTAATAATAGTTGTAATTAAATTTTAAAGGTTTTATTAATCATTAGTTCATATTTAATTTTCTTTATTAATTAAGCATAAATTACAGAATGTAGCATAAAGTGTGTCCCATAAATCTAATCCCTATTCTATATTTCTAAGTCAGGAAAATATATTGAAGTATTGAATATCAAGTAATGTAATATTAAATAGCAGAAAGGAACAAGCATCTCAGAGTTTGTCTAGCCAGTAAAACTATTAGAATTCATAAAGCGTAAATATGTCAGCCTCTGGAGAGAGAGAGAGAAATAGAGAATGATCTGAGGCTTCTCAAAGCTCTAATATCCAAGGGTCCTCTCTGGTATTTCCCTGAGACACTTTTATATGAAATACAGTGAAACACAATTTTAACTATGACTTCAGATAAAGTTTAAGCTTAGCCAGTCAAGAAACATGAACAGGGGGAGACAGGAACGTTTTCCATTGAGATGGCAAGTACAGACAAAGAGAAATCGAAACATACAATATATTTTGTAGAAGATGTAATTACATTGATACATCAACACATTTTTTCAGCCGCATAGGTCTCTGAAAGAAAGAATATTTATATGAAGTTTCAGCATCATCACATTAAATCATCTCCTTTCATACACATCATCACACTAAAAGCCTAATCAGAAAGAAGCTAGTTAAAAATTAATTTATCAAGTTTTGAGATTCCACTGCAGTCCATACAGTTAAAAAGGAAAGAAAATATACATATCTTTGTTAACATATGAAGGTTGTGTCATGAAAAGGCCATTCAAAAGCCATGATAGAAACGTTTCTGATGAGCTAAAGCAGATTGGAAATTGTTAATGCTAGCAATAGAGCAAGTCAAGTGAGTCCGGGTCATGCAAAGTTCAGAAAGGAAAATGCATGTTTAAAATGCAGCATTTGGTTAGGCTTAAAATTCACTCGTACGGGTTATTAACTAAATGGAATTTGTTTTTTATTAAAATCTCTAGCACACCCTTTGCATTTCACATGTCATGCCAAGGTAGACTTTGTGGGGCATTGTGCATCTACCCTGTAGGAGGCTTGGGCCAAGTGCTAGTTTAGAACACTAAATGACTTTTTCTGGCCTCACTTAATTCTTTGTATTGTCTTTTAGTTACACTTATACATCATGCCATACTCTTGATAAGGCATCCAGGCACATTTTGTTGTGCTACTCCATGGGAGTGGCTGGCTGGCACGGACTCTAGGTGTTTACACTTTTTTACTCTATATCTTTACCCGAAACATGACTTTTCCTGTTTTTGTTAACTTGTTTTTTATGTATACTAGGTTTGAAATTTAAGTTTTGATACCTTAGCTCAATTGTTCCTTCCTTAGCGATGTTTCTTCTAATTTTTCGTAAAACTTCAAAGTCCTAGCTGGGTCCGACACTGTATCTGGTCCCACAAGACTCTCTTCTTTTGGAGCCACTGTTCAGTATACACAGACAATCTCTAGGTAAGTAATAAAATACATGAGCCTAACCATCCATTAGTAAACTCTTTATATTCTATTTGGTTTAGAAATTACAGAAGAGTAGGATATCACACTGTTCGCCTTTTTCACAGGTATACTTTGAAACATAAGCCTTATAATTAGCTGGAAATGAGCCCTGAAAAGTTTACCTCCCTCTGAAACTTGAACCCCACATCAAAAATGTGGCACAAAGATACCCAAATCCAACTTTGCTTAATTATGGTCATCATGTCACGCTAGAAAGTAATGGGAAATTCATCATAACTTGGTGGATGTCTAATCTTAGTAGTTCCTCATCTCATTTAGACATGGAGGAAGAGAGCCACAGCCAAATCCAAACCCATGGGCGATGGAACATCAGCTGACATAGCACAGAAAGTCAGCCCTATACTAAATGAGCCTTCCAACGCTGTGTCAGCCACTTTCTTTTCCTGTCTGGGACCACTATAATCGCACAGTGATCCCAAATATCTAGTAGGCCTTGATCAATTTTAGACTTGACTATAACAATGTCCTCTATAAAGCCTTGCTGTCAAAATGTCTACATTTATTGTGTATTCCGATTGCTAATCTTGTCATAAGAACAGTGCAAATGTATTAATGTCACAATATAATACATATATCGACTCAGATTACATAATTACTTTTACATGGTGCTAAAAGAACATTATTTCAGCAAGCACTGGCAAATTTATCAGGTCTAACCTTTTGGATTCATTGGCATTGTCAATGTTTTTGCAACTTCTTTTCAGCATCAGCAAAAAGAATAAAAAAGAGCACAATAATGTTAGTTCATGTATGCTATGGTGGTGTAGCATGAAGACATACATGCACACATGCAAAGGCATACAAATCTGCACATACGTCATAATCTGGCCACAGTTTGTTATTTTTTTTATTTACCATATCAAGACAGCGGATGTCATTTGGATTGGTGAATAAAAAAATATTTTTTAATGTGTGTGAAAGCTCATTTTCAAACTTGAACTGCCTGCCGGCAAGTAGCAGCTGCTGGGTCTTCTAAAAAACGTAAAATATATATAGATATATTATAGTTAGGACCTAGTTTCTGTAGAAAACTCGTTTAGCCTTGCTGTGCATGGAAAGTATTGGAGTGATCCATCAAGCGGGGGCTGAGAAAAAGAGGCGGGGGTTAAATAAAAGTGTTTTCCCATGTTAATTCCCAAAGGGATTTTAGACATGACTTCAGCCTGAACCGCTGGATGGAATTACACCAAATTTGGTAGAAAGGTAGCTCTTGGTCCAGAAAGTGCCCTTTTATTATGTGGTGTAAATCCATTGAGTAGTTTTTGAAATATTAAAAGAAAAACAAATTTGTATATCTAGAGGAGCGAACCCTTCGTGAAGCCTCACAATCTTGTGCAGCGATCTGATTGGCTGGCAACACTTTAACCAGGAAGTTCTGGTAGCCATTTTGGGACTCAGCTTCAGCGAGTCCCTAAAACAAGATTAAAAAAGGAAAGGGGCAGGGTAGGAATACCCAGAGCCCCTAGCTTTGGTCCAGGGATCCCCCGGGACACTGCAGGACAAAAAAGCATTTATTTTAAATCACGGCAAAATTCATGAATATTTGCAAATGCCACCATGAATTTAAAAAAGAAAGTGAGGTGTCCCACGTTTTTTATTTGTATGCCCCCCGGTGGGCCAAGTCCTGGGGTCATTCCCTTAATAATTATTAAGGGGGGGGCGCAGAGGGTCTCCCTCTTAGATCTTTCAAAAGCCCCAAGGGCCACCACCTCCCCAAGGCAATGTTCAATAAGGATACGTGGGGCATGCAGACCCTATATCCGGGGACCACCACCTCCCCGGGGGGTTACAGTCAGAAAACTGAAAGGGGAGCCACACGGATCCCAATGGGGACTACCACCTCCCTGTGGCTACAGTAATAAAATTGGTAGGGGGACCTCACGGACCCTCACCCCGAACCCCGGGGACTGCCACCTCCCTTAAGCTACAGTAATGAAAATGTCATGGGGGGTCCCATAGACTCCCCCTGGCTTTGGGGACTGCCACCTCCCTGGGGTTAGACTAAATGTCAAGGAAGAGGGCCACATGGTCCCCCTCCTAGAGACATATAGAGCCCTGGGGACCGCCAACCCTCAGGACAGGCTCCTGCTATCCCGCAAATTGCCTACCCTCAGGAGGTAGCTGTTTGCTTTTGCATGGCTAGAGCGGTGACAGCTCCCTGCAAGCAAAAGCAAACACTCTGCTTTCAGCAAGCGGGAGCCCTCAAACATGTGGGTACGGAAAGAGATGAAATTATTGCTCCAACATTCAGGGAGCTGGTTTTCCAGCAGCTTCCTGAATGTGGGAGCAATGCTACCTCCCACAGGAGCCGAGGAGCTGGCTGGGACCATGAGGCCTTGAGATTCCCCCACACTGTCCCTGCCATACATACTTTACAAGGTGCATCTGCAGAGAAAATACATTTTTGTGTTTTCTCTGCATTTCCTCCATGTAAAGTTATGTGATGAAGACATTCGAGTAACAATCACATTGGCAATGTTACAGACACACAAGGTCACTGGAGACATTACCTTAGCTTCATTTACCCAGCTGAAGTGTAGGAGATGCACTATACAGGGAGTGCAGAATTATTAGGCAAATGAGTATTTTGACCACATCATCCTCTTTATGCATGTTGTCTTACTCCAAGCTGTATAGGCTCAAAAGCCTACTACCAATTAAGCATATTAGGTGATGTGCATCTCTGTAATGAGAAGGGGTGTGGTCTAATGACATCAACACCCTATATCACGTGTGCATAATTATTAGGCAACTTCCTTTCCTTTGGCAAAATGGGTCAAAAGAAGGACTTGACAGGCTCCGAAAAGTCAAAAATAGTGAGATATCTTGCAGAGGGATGCAGCACTCTTAAAATTGCAAAGCTTCTGAAGCGTGATCATCGAACAATCAGGCGTTTCATTCAAAATAGTCAACAGGGTCGCAAGAAGCGTGTGGAAAAACCAAGGCGCAAAATAACTGCCCATGAACTGAGAAAAGTCAAGCGTGCAGCTGCCATGATGCCACTTGCCACCAGTTTGGCCATATTTCAGAGCTGCAACATCACTGGAGTGCCCAAAAGCACAAGGTGTGCAATACTCAGAGACATGGCCAAGGTAAGAAAGGCTGAAAGACGACCACCACTGAACAAGACACACAAGCTGAAACGTCAAGACTGGGCCAAGAAATATCTCAAGACTGATTTTTCTAAGGTTTTGTGGACTGATGAAATGAGAGTGAGTCTTGATGGGCCAGATGGATGGGCCCGTGGCTGGATTGGTAAAGGGCAGAGAGCTCCAGTCCGACTCAGACGCCAGCAAGGTGGAGGTGGAGTACTGGTTTGGGCTGGTATCATCAAAGATGAGCTTGTGGGGCCTTTTCGGGTTGAGGATGGAGTCAAGCTCAACTCCCAGTCCTACTGCCAGTTCCTGGAAGACACCTTCTTCAAGCAGTGGTACAGGAAGAAGTCTGCATCCTTCAAGAAAAACATGATTTTCATGCAGGACAATGCTCCATCACACGCGTCCAAGTACTCCACAGCGTGGCTGGCAAGAAAGGGTATAAAAGAAGGAAATCTAATGACATGGCCTCCTTGTTCACCTGATCTGAACCCCATTGAGAACCTGTGGTCCATCATCAAATGTGAGATTTACAAGGAGGGAAAACAGTACACCTCTCTGAACAGTGTCTGGGAGGCTGTGGTTGCTGCTGCACGCAATGTTGATGGTGAACAGATCAAAACACTGACAGAATCCATGGATGGCAGGCTTTTGAGTGTCCTTGCAAAGAAAGGTGGCTATATTGGTCACTGATTTGTTTTTGTTTTGTTTTTGAATGTCAGAAATGTATATTTGTGAATGTTGAGATGTTATATTGGTTTCACTGGTAATAATAAATAATTGAAATGGGTATATATTTTTTTTTTGTTAAGTTGCCTAATAATTATGCACAGTAATAGTCACCTGCACACACAGATATCCCCCTAACATAGCTAAAACTAAAAACAAACTAAAAACTACTTCCAAAAATATTCAGCTTTGATATTAATGAGTTTTTTGGGTTCATTGAGAACATGGTTGTTGTTCAATAATAAAATTAATCCTCAAAAATACAACTTGCCTAATAATTCTGCACTCCCTGTATATTTACCTAATGTGGTAGCACTTACTAATTAGCCAGTAGAAAGTACTCCAGTTGGGTAGACATTCTGCACAAAATGCTGACCTCTTCTTGGATAAATATACAAGGCAGGATTCATTCTGGCAGGGTCCTCATTTCACAGATATTAAACCTCAAGTGGAAGCGTTTACAAAGCAACTCCAATTCTGTAAAGTACTAATCATCCAAATTCCTTGTGCATGGTCAAGGCAAAGAAAGAGTTTTTTTGCATTTCATTTTGAAAATGTATATGTAAACCTTGATGGAGGAGTTGGGTGGGTATAGGGAATTGCTTCTTACAGAGCATGGCCGAAGGCTGTGTGCAGCGTGAGGTTGGGTGGTTATAGGGGCCTGGTCACAGGCCAGGCCGGCAGCCAACTCTGGCCGCACACAGCCAAAGGCCATGCATGGTGCAGGGTTAAGTGGTTCTTGGGGGCTAGCCACAGGCGGCCAGACTAGGTAGCCAACCTGCACCGTGCACTGCCTTAGATTAGTGTATTTTAATTAAAACTACTTTATGTTTAAAAAAAACAAAGAAATGTGCTTAAAAATCAAAGGTTTTAGGGATGTTGTAGTTAGGCTCACATGTTAAACATACAAAATCATAGAAATTCACTGTTACAGTTATAGTTATTTAAAGTAACTATAAATCATGCACTGAGGTAACTATAATTTGTGCCCTCGCCATGCACTGCTAATTATCCCAGATGTTACAGCAATAATGACATGTTTTATAACATCATTAATAATATAACTGCAGCATTTGCAGTAGAATTATTGATGAGAAATCTGCGCATGGCAGGGGCGCAATTTATAGTTATGTTAGGGCATGAGTTATAGTTACTTGAAATAACTCTAACTATAACAGGTGAATTTCGGTGGGCTTGTACTTTTAAAACATGAGCCTAACTAAAAAATCCCTGTAACCTTTGTTTTTTAAAGTGTGGGGGTTGGGGTGAAGGCAGAGGAGGACTGGAGAAGCTTTAGGGCGAGGAGAGTAATTAAATTAAAAAAAGAAACTAAACAAAAAAGATCAAAATCCTGGTGGTAGGGGAAGCAATGGATGCGGTGGAGGTGAAAAGAGAAAGACGCAACAAGGAGTATGTGGTGGGTAGCAGTATATGCATGGGGGAGAAGCACACGAGAAAAAGAGCAAGAAAACACAACACTCTAAAAGTGTTAAGAATTATGAAAGTGGTCCCCTGAATGTGAGGTGCTCAAACATACAAGCTATCAGATCAAAAGGATGGTAATGAGGCTACTCACCATTGGCAGGAAAACACAAGAAGAGAAAGAAAGCTATAGAATAAGATGAAAACAAATCAGACTGACATGAAGAAAGCCAGCCCACGGTAAGCCATGGGCTGGCTATAAGCCCACTGTAGGTTTTGGTATGGATCGCAAGGATTTTTTTTGCAAATCGACAGCTTAAAGTTGTCTTTAAGTGAGACCCAAAAGAGATGTGTGTCAGCCCTCTGACTTTTTTATTGATACATTTCAGACCTTGTATGAAACTCATCTTTCAATAATAAGGTACCAACCTAAAACATTATCAACTTTTAGGTTACAAATCACAAACATTTGGAGTCACGAAAATCTCTATTTTACCAATTAAGCACTGTGGCCCTCATTCTGACCCTGGCGGTCTTTGACCGCCAGGGCGGAGGACCGCGGGAGCACCGCCGACAAGCCGGCGGTGCTTCAATGGGGATTCCGACCGCGGCGGTAAAGCCGCGGTCGGACCGGCACCACTGGCGGGGTCCCGCCAGTGTACCGCGGCCCCATTGAATCCTCCGCGGCGGCGCAGCTTGCTGCACCGCCGCGGGGATTCTGACCCCCCCTACCGCCATCCAGATCCCGGCGGTCGGACCGCCGAGATCCGGATGGCGGTAGGGGGGGTCGCGGGGCCCCTGGGGGCCCCTGCAGTGCCCATGCCACTGGCATGGGCATTGCAGGGGCCCCCGTAAGAGGGCCCCTAAATGTATTTCACTGTCTGCTGCGCAGACAGTGAAATACGCGACGGGTGCAACTGCACCCGTCGCACAGCTTCCACTCCGCCGGCTCGATTCCGAGCCGGCTTCATCGTGGAAGCCTCTTTCCCGCTGGGCTGGCTGGCGGTCTGAAGGAGACCGCCCGCCAGCCCAGCGGGAAAGTCAGAATTACCGCCGCGGTCTTTCGACCGCGGAACGGTAACCTGACGGCGGGACTTTGGCGGGCGGCCTCCGCCGCCCGCCAAGGTCAGAATGAGGGCCTGTGTCTTTAAAGTGTTTTATTAATGTAACACAAAGTGCGAATTTAATGTTTCACCAATGGCACTTCCATTGCCAAAAGCCAAGACAATAGAGATGATGCTGAAAACATAATTCATTGAGCATCTCTATAAGTTTGGTGGGCCTGGGGATGAAATGTATAAAACACTGCTTGATAAGGAATAGACTGCGTGAGGCTGGTCGGATCAAATTATGTTACCACTAATGGGCCTTTCTTTGGATGGGGAAAGTGATCATCCGAGATGGTAGGGTACAGAGTGCATAAAGATGTTCAAAGCTTGTGCTATCATATCTTTGCCATCAGTCATCATCTGTTACTACGAGGAAAACTAACTTTGTCCCGAGCAGGGGTGATCCCATCCTGTAGCAGCTAGAGGCAGATTGATAACTGTGAATCTCAGAAACTGCTAAACACCCGCCCCTACAGAAAGTTTACCAAACAGAAAGCAAAGAGACTGCAAGACGTTTTCCGGTATAAAGGAATCACAATAGTGTTTTTCATCCACGGGAGGCATACAGCATCTCTTTTCACAGGACCAGAGCTAAGTGAAGCAAGACATTGAGTACAAGAAAGGGTGCAGTATCTGAAGTCGCTATTACTGGTGTTACGGCCGGTGTGGTGAAGAAGGAGTATTTCCCAAGGACTGGTGGATATTGCCTTGAATGTCTAAGAAACAAACGTCTCGTACAGAAGGGCCATTGAAAGCACAGCTGCAAGTGAGTTGAGCTCTATAAGAAAGAGACACAGTGAGAGAGAAAGAGAGAACACACGCTGGGTCGTAGGAACAGTTGGGGACAAGTGAGATATACCTCCCTTCAGATATTGGAGTATTTCCCCTGCCCTCTAAATGTAAAACTGGAAACTGATTTTCAACAGAGGCTGGCCCTCCTTTAGGCACTGTAACCCGAGGAGAAAACTCTGTGGGCTCATGGATATTTCTTTATTTTGCTAATTATTTAATTGCAGTTATGGCGATGTTGAGCCTCACCCTACAATCTGTTTGTCAATCAGGAGAGTCAGCAGAGAATGGGAAGTAGGTGATACTATTTTATTTTAATGTTAAATCTGTGTCTGCTGAGTTGAGAAAAATTAGGAGAGGCTGAACAACTCAATGACCGAATTTAATTTCAAAAAGCAAAAAGGTCTCAGAACCCCCACAGTGTGCTCGTGCTGCATGATTTCCAAAAGGCATGTTCTGTCACTATGTTCGATCTTCAGTATATGTGGAACTATTCCATCCGAAAAGCACATTTTCAAATCTTACGAAAGTTCACCTGTCTGCATATATGTGTATAGTGCCAGTTGTATTTAATGTGTGATAAATGTGCTAACTGAACTTCATATACTAACATCAATTGAATAACATGAATTGGATAACAACACAAAGCACTGACGTTTGGCATTAGATGGAAGAAAGAAAGTTGTAACCTTAGTTTTCGAACTGTACAATATTCAGTCCTACGTTTAAATCCTGGCTTCCCACCTTGACCTAACTGTATGATCATCAGCCCACCGCTTCACCTCACTATGTCTAATTTTCTTTGACCATTCAGTTTGAGAACACGTTTAGGTAACTCAGTACAAGATCTCTGCTCTACAAAAACCTCAGATATATGATTAGTGCAAAATAATCTTGCCTCACATTTAATAACAATATAGGCTATCTAAGTACAGAACATGACAAACTGACATTTTGGTAATTCGCAAGGACAAGTATTCTTGTATGTTTCATTGATATTCTTATAATACTTTAAATAAATGTTATCTAATTCTGTGATATAATGAAGTGTACTTAATTCAGAGACTACGAAATTTTGTAAAGTATATTTTTCATTTTTGTTTTATTTATATATTTTGATGGCTCTACTAGTGCTTTGGCTCTTGGAGCCAAACTAGACCACTTCCTCAGCTCTCTCTAAGGCTGTCCGTGTAGCGCCCCCAAGAAATGTAGTGCCACCTACACCCTGGCGAATTCAGGTAAGTGGAGAAGTCATGTGAAAACACTTCCTCTGATATTACCAAACACCAAGGGGCATATTTACAATGCCCTAGCGCCACCTTGCGCCACATTAATGTAATTATTTTTTACGTTAATGTGACCCATTGAGGCCAAAATTCCTGCGCCGTATTTACAGGGTGGCGCAATACATGCATTGCACCACCCTGTAACCCTTTGCGCTACATTATGCCTTCGCTAGGCATAATGTATGCAAAGGGGGCGTTCCCCCATTAGGGGAGCTGGGAAAATGGTGTAAGGAAATCTATGAGATTTCCGTACGCCATTTTTTACGTCACTGTTAATGCCTGCTCAAGAGCATGCGTTAAAAGGGCACTTCCATTCTTTAGAATGGGCCCCTATGTACTCTACAGAAGTAGCTCCAATATTTTGACACTACTCCTGCAGAGTTCATCAACAGCGTTATGAGGAATTATGCTATTGCCCCCTACCCTGTGTCATGGTGCGCTGTATTTTAAGTACGGCGCACACATGGTGGCAGCGGGGGAGTGCTAAGGGGCACAGGGAAAGTGGTGCTGCACTTGGTGCAGCGCCACTTTCCATAAATCTGACCCCAAATAACCTAACAGGTTCTTCACTTTCTTTATTTAGAACTTGACTCCTGCTTCTAGAGATGGGCAGAGCCAGTTACACGTCAGTCAGACTGGGCATGCAACTGACTTTGCCACAGCCTTACCTTCTCTTTCAAAGCACAACTGCTCTTGGAAATCTCCCATTATCCCTTGAGCCAGTTTGGCTCTGAACAGGAGAGCAGTTATTTGGCCAACACGTTAGATCAGGATCCACTATTCTCCTGTAAAGCTTTGCTCAGAGACAGCAGTTTCTGCCTTGCTTCAGAATCACACTGACCGTACGAAATATAAAAAGCTGAACCTTACTGTTTCAGAAAGGAATGTTCCCGATTTGGCCACTTCTGACATTCTTCGAGATCTACACCTTAATCTGAGGTTCAAGTAGGATGAGGCAAGGGTTGACGTCACCCTAAGGGGATTTCATACTGAAGTAATTGCAGCAGCCTCCGCCCCAGCCCTTGCGCCAGGGCCAAAAACATAAATCAAGGCCCATAAATTTAAGTTTCCCTCCACCTCATGTCACCATGGGCTGAAGCAAATTAGCATTCTTTCTTGGACGTTGCGGGGCTTCCATGTATTATTCTCACAAGGCAGACCTCTGACCTGAAGTTTCCTACCATTGGATGCTGTGGGCATCGTTTTTGTTTTTTGTCGGACAATCCTCCATCTCCATCTTGTCTTCGGGCTTACTCAGAGGCAGTCTTTTCAATGTGTAAAGGCAAGACTCAGTTTAGGACTTGCCTGCTAGGAAGCTCATGCGCTGCGAGATTTATTGTTAACTCACAGTGGGGTTAGAGACCATCCATTGCTTACGATTAGTTGGCTTTGTTTTCGGTCACATTTTCCTGCTACTTATTCGTTCGTATGTGTAGGCTTTCCTTTTTTTCTGTGTTTCTCTCATGAAGCAGCAGCACATTATTGTGGCCTTCCACTGCTCACTTTCCGAGGTCTATGTTTTTATTTTTGTTTAAGCACTTCACGAGAGTGTATGGGTATTCCAGCTGTCCCCCTGGTGTACTTCACCCCCGTCATTCTCCAGTGTTCTTCTCTCTCTCTCACGTGTGCTTCCCCCGAGTGCCCCTCTTTGGTTTGTGGCCTGTGAGCATCTTCCCGCCAGCTCCATGTTCCTCTGTTTCACCCATTTGTTCCCACTCCCTAGAGCTTCACTTCACTGTCTCTCTGTGTCCTTTCCCTCTTCCATGCCCTATGTAGCTTCCACCCCCATATGCAACCCTGTTGCATCCCCCAAACACTTTTAAAAAAACATACTTTCACATTTGTTTTTAGTTACCTACCCAACTTGCATTAAAAAAAAAACATCATTTTGTAGATGTGTGCATGCTTTATATATGCACCTACAAAATGATGCAGCTATTTTTTTAAAGTTTTTTTTATGGTCAAGTCTGCAAGCGCATGTGCTAGTGCATGTCTCTCGCTTTCAAGACTCTAATGTGTACAGTAAAGGGCTGCGAGCCGTCCTGATGCTCACCATTTGTTGGCTTACATGACATTCTTCTTTACAACCTTGTAATTTGTCCCTGCAGCCCTCGCATAATTTTTGTTCCTCCCTGTGGAGCAGGAACCAAGCACTGATTGATTCAACTTAATCAGTGCCCATTGTTCCTGACATGATCAAGGTGCTATTTTGTTCTTTTTAACTTCGAGCGCCCCGCAGACAGAAAGCTTGTGACTGGCAAAAACGTACCCAACAGGACAAACAAAAATTGAAAAGTTTTATTTTTTATAGCTAACTTTATTTGCCAAGTCGTCTTTTCTCATTTTCCACTCATGTTTTCTTTTGTTTTTGCTTGTGGGTGCTGTTCTAAAAAGATGACAATTATCTTGTTTGAAATATTGCAAAGCAACATTATTTCTTCATTATGTGTAATTTCTGAAATTATGCTTCAACACATAATCATACAATACACCCATTCCACCCCACTCCAATTAGCCCCACTACAATCTGCCCCAATGCACTACAATCTGCCCCAATGTACCCCACACCAATCCACCCCACTCCAATCCAATCCACTCACCCCAGTCCAATCCAATACAACCCACCCCACTCCAATCCTCTCAACCCACCCCAATATAATCTGTCCCACTCCAATTTGCCTACTGTAATCCAAAACAATCTGCACCACTCCAAAACAATTCTGCCCCACTCCAATCCAAAACAATATGCCCCACTCCAATCCAAAACAATATGGCCCCACTCTCATCTACCCCACTCCAATCCAAAACAATATGTCCCGCTCCAATCCAAAACAACCTGCTCCACTTAAATTTGCCCCAATCCAAAACAGCCTCTCCTACTGCAATCTGCTGCACTCCAATCACAACAATCTGTTCTACTCTAATGTGACCCACTGCAATCCAAAACAATCTTCCACATTCCAGTCCACCTCACTCCAATCTGCCCCATTTTAATCCAAAACAATCTGACCCACTCCAATCCACTCCACTCCCATCTTCCCTTTTCCAGTCCAAAACAATCTGTCCCACTCTAATCCACACCACTCCAATCTGCCCCACTACAATCCAAAACAATCTGACCCACTCCAATCTACCCCACTCCAATCTGCCCCTCTCTTGTCCTAAACAATCTGTCCCACTCCAATCCGCCCCACTCCAGTCTGCCTCAATGTGCCTCACTCCAATCCAAAGCAATACACACCACTCCAATCCAATCTAATCTACCTCACCCCAGTCCAATACGTCCCACTCCATCCAAATTCACCCAACTGCAATCTACCCCGCCCCACTCCCATCAAATCCACCTCACTTTATCGAATCCACCCACACACCAACCCAGTCCAATCCAGTCCAATCCACCCCACTTCAAGTCACCTTAACACAACCTTCCCCATTCAAATATGCGCCACTCCAATCTGTCCCACTCCAATCCAAAACAACCTGCTCCACGCCATTCCATTTCAGTCTGCCCCACTCCAATCTGCCCTACTTTAATCCAAAACAACCTGCCCAACTCCAACCTGCCTCACTCCAATTCCAACAACCCGCTCCAATCCAAAACAATATGCCCCACTCCAATCCAATCCACGTCATCTCACCCCAGTCCAATCTACCCCACTCCATCCCAATTCACCCCACTCTAATCCATCACAATCCACCCACTTCAATCCAGTCCACCACACCAATCCAATCCACCCCACACCAATTCAATCCAGCCCAGTCCAGCCCAGTCCAATCTACCCCACAATCTAATACACCTCACCCCAATCTAATCCACCCCACCCATCCCCAATCCACTCCAATCCAATCCACCCCACTCCAGTCCAATCAACCCCACACCAATTCAACCTACCCCAAGCCAATCAAACCCATTCCACCCCACTCCAATCCAACCCACCCTACTCCAATCCAGTCCAGCCCACCCCACTGCAATCCAATCCAATCCAATCCACCCCTCTACAGTCAAGTCCACCACTACCCAATCCACCTCACTCCAATCCAGTCCACCCACACCACCCCAGTACATCCCACTCCAATACAATTCACTTTAATCCACCCATTCCAGTCCAATCCAGTCCACATTAATACACCCTAATCCAGTCCAATCCACCCGTCTCCAAACCATTTTATTCTACCTCACTTCAATCAGTCCACTACTCTCCAATCCAATCCACCCCACACCGATCCAGTCCACCCAACTCATACCAATTCAATCCACCCAATCCAATCCAATCTAACCCACTCCAATCCAATCCACTCCACTCCAACCCAATCCACCACATTCCAATCCACCCTAACCCAATCCAGTGCAATCCACCCCACCCTTATCCAATCCACACCAATCCAATCCACCACACTCAATCCAATCCACCCCACCATAATACACCCACCCTAATACACCCCACTCAATCCAGTCCTCCTCACTCCAATCTACTTCACCCCACCCCAATCCGATAACCCCAGTCCGATCCACCTCATTCCAATCCACCCCCCTCCAATCCAATTCACCCCACACCCATTCAACCCACCTCACTTCAAAACAATCCACTCCATCCAATCCACCCCTCTCCAATCCACCCCACTCCACTCCATTCCAATCCACCCCACTCCACTCCACGCCAATCCACCCCAGTATACCCCAATCCTCCCCACCCCATCCTAGTTCTGTCCACCCACTCCAATCCAATCCATCCAGCCTAACCCACTCCAATCCATTCCACTCCAATCTAATCCACTCCACTCCAAATCAGCCCTCTACAGTCCACCCACCCCAATCCAATCTACCGACCACATCCCAGTTAGTCTATCCCACTCCAATCCAATCCATCCATCCCACCACACTCCAATCCACCCATTCTCAATGCAATCCACCCCACTCCTAGCCATCCCAATCGAATCCAACACACCCCATCCCAATCTAATCCATTCCATTCCACCCCATTCCAATCCAGTCCATCCCACTGCAGCCCACCACACCACACTGCAATCCAATCCACCCCACCACATTTCAATCCACCTCACTCCAATTTAATCCACCCTACTCCAATCCACCCCACCTCATTCTGATTCACCCCACTCACTCTAACCCACAACACTCTATTCCAATCCACCCACTCTACTTCAATCCAATCTTCCCCACCCCATCCCAGTTCAGTCCACCACACTCCAATGCATCCTGTTTACCTCACTCCAATCCATCCAGCCTACCCAATCCAATCCACCCCACTCCAATCCACCACACTTCAATCCAAACCACCCGACTCCAAAGTATTCCACCCCACTCCAGTCCACCACCCCACTCCAGTTCAATCTACTTTAACCCACTCCAATCCAATCCACCCTTCCCCAGCCCACTCATATCACTCCAATCAAAACCACCCACCTCAATCCAATCCACCCCACTCTAATCCATCCCAATCCCATCCACCGCACCCTATTTCAATCTACCCCACCCCAGTCCAGTCCACCCCACACCAATCCACCACACACTACCCCTATCCAATCCACTGCACTCGATTCCAATCCAATCCACCCCACTACTTCAATCTACTCCAACCCACTCCACCCTAATCCACCCCACTCCATGACACTCTCTGCAAACTGAACCACTGAACTCTACCTCCCTCTACTCCACACTACGACATTCTACTCATCCCACTCCACTCAATGACATTCCAAAGGATCTACTCTACTGCACTGTACACCCCACTCCACTCTGACACTCTACATGACTAACTTTTAGCCACGCTGAACAGCAGCCACACTGGTGTACAAAATGGCAAAATACATTGCCAAAGTCAGTAGATCTTGTATAGGCGAGACTTATTGGCTTAGCCAATGCTTGTTAATTGTTTGGCCACACTGCACAACATCACGGTTGCTTTGTAGTTTGGTTAAAACCCTTGGTAAAGCCAATTGAGGAAGGGAGGGGGATAAAGAGAAAGTGAGAGAGAGAGAGAGAGAGAAAGAGAGAGAGGGAGGAGGAGGGAGAGGGCAGGAGAGGGAAGTGGATAGAGAGGGAGGCAGGGGGAGAGAGAGGGAGAGAGAGCGAGAGAGCAAGATAGCTCCCAGTACAGCCTTGGTTAGAATGGTTTCCATCTTCCAGTATTATAAATACTTGTTACTAGACCCATTTTTTGCCTTACCCAGTGTTGGACTGGCTTTTTTGGCAGTGTGTCACAATTTGAAGGGTCTCGGGTACACAGGTCTCAGTACTCCAGAGGTCACAGACCACTAGTTTAACAGAGTTCCTGCTAGTGACTTCTGACTGCTCTGGGACCTCCTGAACCAGATTTCTCAAATTAATGTGTGAACCCTCTGACAAATGCACTAGGCAGGACTTTTACATTGCAAACTTTCTGACAAAAGCAATACAGTGTGAACCATCTGTCAGATACAATAGTATGGGTTTTTACATTGTGAATGGCATAACACACGCACACTCACCTAAAGTTTTTGGCAGTATGTAAACCTACATGACCAAGTGCAATCTAGCATTGTATTGTCTGCACATATTTTAAAGGCTGTTACGACACTGTGTGTTTCATGGAGTGGTGAAGAGCAAAAAAGAAGCTGCGAGGGCAATGTGAAAACTGGCAAGACTGTTCTTCACATGCTGGGATCCTGTAGTTGATAATATAGAAACTGCGAGACAGTCTGAAACTGTTATTGAAATGTGTGTTTTTCATTCGGTGGAAACTGCTATAGCAACAGTTGTATTATTTTTGTAAAATTTGCATTATCGTGAAAATAAATGTTGCTGGATAATGTTTGTAACAATGTATCCAATGTGATGATATATATAATTAATAGGAATGTAGTTGAAACAAGTTTAAAATAATGTATAGAACTGTTTATTAGTGTATTTTAGTTATTCCACATAAAACTCCATGAGTGCTGTTCGATGCTGCATCGCCCTCACACTTCAACCTCTTCCTCCTTCCATCTCATTAGCCTATGTTTCCTCTCTCCCCACATAATCTGCGAGGCAAAGATAAAATGTCATGTAATACTTTTCTTAAATGTGCATGTATCGTGAATTAACTTTCTAGTGTTCCTAATGTTACAAAGTGTCCAAGGTCCTTCTGCGGTAGTGCTGCTGCTGGCCGGTGGTGTAACATAAGTCCCCGCAGCCTCCGAGGTGCAGTGGCGGGTGAGCTCCAGGGGGCCCACTCAGCAAAAGTGGTAGATGGTGGGCTGGGGAGGGCGGGGACCTCTATGTACTTTGTAGGGGGTGGTCCCCTCAAGTTTTGTTACACCACTGCTGCTGGGTTAGCACACTTCTACTGGTGTACAGCCCATTTTTCAGAAATGTTGCATTATTAGTTGAACTTCCTGACAACATTGATACCGAAGATACTCAAAATGGGCTAGTGTTATAAATTTAATAGTGACACTGCACACTCAAATTTGCTCAGTATGTGTTATATTTGAACATGCCATGCTAAACTGCAGTTTCCCTCATTTTCTATGCAAGAATTATGGATAGGAACACTTGGTTCTGGGGTTGACCCAGATTTTTAGTCTCTACATGCTCTGTCTGTTTCACTTACAATTTTGCTGTTCATTTTGTACTTGGAAAAAATTCTGATTTCTGTGTACTTTGCATTTAGGCCTTCATGGCATTTTCATTTCTCTGAATGGCTTACATTTTTGAGACTTCGTAATAATACTCTTTAACTTTTGCCTGATCTAGAACTCAGTTGTTTAGTGGTCCCAGTTATGTATTTGTTACCATGCTAAGGTTATGTGGTCTGATGTTGGGCAGGGTGCCTTTTAAGACAAGGTCAACCCTGGAGTGGAACTGCCAGAGGTAACTTTTAGGTTTTAGGTGTTTTGAATCTTGAGGTGTTCTGGATATTGGGGTATAGGGTTCCACTGCCACACAGTATATGCCTTGTTTTCTGAATCATTTGAAGATCATGGTGATTTGCACTTTTTAAACTGGGTCTATTACAGTGCTGTGAAAGCAGCGAGCCCTGATAGATCTCACTCAGGGTTGAACAGAATAGAACAATAGGACATGCACAATGTTTACATGTTAGAGGAAAGTGAGCCCTTCTGCCGACTGTACTGAACCTGGTCTGTAATGCAAATGGAAATGTTTTCACAATTTAAAGTGACAGAACCCTTGGCTTTCTCATTACTTGTACATAGTTATGATAGCTTTGTGTTAAAGGGACAGCCTCCAGTCTCGGGCTGTTATAATGTTGTCCTTCCTTCCTACCCCAGTTTTGACTGGCATTTCAGGCAGTCTTATACTGACAGATGATCCAGTTTGAAAGGGTCAGTGGGACAAAAAACCTCCGAAACATGGACCTTTCAAAGTGGCTCTTCTATCAATGCCAGACTTCCTGAAGAGCCAGTCCAATACTATCCTGACCTATTTTTACTTTACATAAAATTATGTCAAACGACCTTTTGAGCCCTTCCACTAAAATGTCTCTATCCCCTAAAGTCTTTCCAAACGTATTTAAGTGTGGCACCAAGATTCTTCCTCACATTTCGCTGTAAGATTCTCTCCGTTTTCCGTGAATCCAGACCCCTCTGTTTACGAAAGCCCCTTCATGGTGAAAACTGAGCTATGCAAGTCTATGCATTGACCTAGTCATCGTGCTCAAGGTTGCTGGAAGTTCCTCCTTCGGATTACGATATCCTGATGAGTTCCTAGCACTTAGTCTTTCCCATATTTCAATGGCATCTTACGTATTTTTTCCAACAAACCATACCACAAATAGCATAACACTGGCACTGTTGTTTGCGGGTTTAAGGGATGCTTTAATGGATGAAAACATTGGAAAAGGAGTCAGAAAGAGCTCGCTGTTCCCGTACATGGGAAACTTTCCCCACCATGAGTCAAGCAACCCCATGCCAAGCATTTAAATAAACTCACATCGCCATGTTGCCATATGCTGCATCACCAAGCAACAGTTGGGATCCATGGGCTGACACTTGTTTCACACAATGAAGAAGAGTGTTCAGTTTATTTCAATAGGATGATGCCACGGTTCTGAATAAAGCTCTGCTTTGCTGGTTGTGCTGCACTTAGGAGTCCAATCTGGCACCAGCAGGACTCAATGGAGCCAGGTCTAGCCTGCTTCAGATTAGTCACTGGCGACTGTATTTCTTGCATTTATTAACAAGGACTTTCCTGCGAAGTAATGTGTCAGAGGAAGTTTACATACTCACCGCATCCCAGCTGACGAGTAAAAAAGTAAATAAACGGGGTCTGATACATCATAACACAGAAAAATAATGATTTTCAAATGTCAGCATGCAAGAAATACCACTGTAGTTAACACAAGAAGCTAATAAATACAAGACATAGGTATACATTATTATTTGGTCAACACGTTTAGTTTGATAATTACCAAATCAAAATAAATTCTCGTTAAAAAGAGAAAAATGGACACAATCTATGTGAATAGAATGAACAGTACAGTTAGAGCCCGGAATGCTACTAATTGCAATAACTCACATGGTAATGCTTCCATAAGCTATATTTGAGTACGGCAAATTTAAAAAAATCAATACTACTAAAGTAACGAATACATAGAGCAAATTAATACTGCAGAGCAGTATATCTTTAAGAAAAGTTGGACTTTTTCTTAAGGATGAAATAGACATGGATGGCATATAAGTTGACTCCAGTGCTATCCAGTGCCATGTGCCAGATGCATAAGAAAATATGATTACGTATATTGTGGGGTTTGGGTGTGAGTTATTTCAGGCTTACTGTGCTAAAATAACACATGCCAAATAATAAGCTAAACAGAATGCATCTGCATGACTAACCATCCTGCTATATTAGTCATGAATAAGGGATTCCTTCTGCACCATCTTGTAGAATATTCTCACTGTCACACGTTGCATCGGTCCTCCTGCATACTTTATGTGCCACCCTTCATTTGGTATTTCACTGCAGTAATATATAGCAGAAAACAGGCACCTCTAAATCGAAAAACTATTCCACTCTAAAGCATGGCGGCAACCATGGAACATGTCAGAAGATTTCCAGCGTGTAAGCTGAACTACAGCTATCATAAACCATTTTTGAAGGCTTGATGCAATGTAAGATATTCCAAACCACACCCTGTGCTACGTAATTGTGCAATTGAGCGGTGGAATGGCGTCCTTCTCTTAAAGATGAGAACGAATTGCAGTCACTATATGCATTTAGATAAATGTTAGGGCAACTAATGAGGGTCAGTAAAAGGCAGTTGTTATTGGGAGGCCATAGCAAATTTGGGTGTTGGGCTTTTGACAATGATGGGGTGTAGATTATAGCTGTCATCTGCTTGTAGTAGGTTCACACTAGGTAAGGGCTCTGAAGGATTCATTAATCTTGTAGCCTTATGTCTGGTCTGTGATGTTAGATTTGGTCAGTTTCTGTGTCATGAGTAGTCCCAGGGAAAGTCGATCCTAAATGGGGATGGAGGTCCTGTTATCAGCAGATGTACAGTTTCCTCTGGCAGGAGTGACCGGTAATGGCTGGCAGGCAGTGACTGCAGCATGAACTACTGAGTGATCTGACGGGGTAGAGAGCTTAGCCTTGAACCTAAATGGACCGCATAGATATCCCCGGGGTGTAAAACAGGAAAAAAGAGTGTTGACATCATGACAATTTCAGGGTGTTTGGCTGGTTCACCTCAAAAGGACATGTTGCTTGTAGTTGTGGGCTGGGAAGTTGTGGTAGGGAATTGGTAGTGTGGATGCATCTTATGCTGTGAATGGAGATTTATCTAGGGCATTGGGGCTGGAGTTCAGGTTCTTGGCTTTACTATTGAAAATTGATGACTGCAAGTTGGATTGACCCTCCAGTCCTTAATCTGTACTGATGATTACCAGTTGGTACAATCAGCACTTTTTATAGAACTGGAACTTTTTACAAACTCCTACACTGTCCTGGCCTGTTCCCAATCAAACAGACTCCAAGCCTTACCTTGCTGCCATTGGCACTTGTAGGATTATGAAAAAACTCTTGCAGCTGCTTTCACATATCGAGCAGCAGAAGGAATCATGGTCAGTCTTTCTTTTATTTTCAAAAAGGTCTATGGAAATAGACGATTAGGCAACACAGTGATTCTTCACCTTTTGGTGTTTAAGCAACCCGCCTTGTAATTCAACAAACCTTAATGGAAATAAAACAAAGGTCATTTCTCTTCCTCACCATCCTTCCCCTCTGAGAGGATTTGTTGTCTCAGGAGTCCCCAACACTTGTCCTTGCTAGTGTCGAGCTAGTTGCATGTGCACCTAGGTTTACACTGGATCTCATCTGCTTATTTTCATCAAACTAGTGTGGGGCCCCAGAATCCGAAAGCAGTTGATGCTGACAAACTCCTACAATCTTGGAATGCTTGTGATGCTACTGTTAGGAGTATGCACCTCAATTCAAAAAGAGAGATGCCGTTAATTAAACATTTGCTTTTTATACTAGACTCTATGTCTGTTTTGATGAGGCTTGTGCTGCTTGTAAATGCCGTTTTTCATTGTAATTTGTACAAGCAATCAAGTTGTAGTTGGGAGTGCTTAATGTGCAAAAAAGAAATGTCTGTGGCCAAAATATTTCTTAGTAGGTTGCTGCTCAGTTAGACTGCTGGAGTGGTCCACTTCTGTCATAGTCTTCCTTCCCTTGGCATGAGCACCGAAGCAGTGATGGTTGGTAAACTTTTAAATTGATGGGGCTTAAATATTGCCTGGACTAGAACTGTATGATCTTGATTTCTTCTTTCTATATTTTTTTTAGGGATGGGTTCCACACCAAGGAAAGTTCCACATGGTGAATTTTACAACACAGTTTTCACTAAAGATCCAGAGGCTCTGTAAGGGCACTGAAGAAATATTCCAACACATTTGAGGTGTAACAGGAAAGCCTTCCCTCCTCATGGGTCATTTCGGATTACCATCCACAAGAGTTCTGTGAAAAATGGTGACAAAACTGAGGATTTTACTGTACAATTTCTTGAAAAGTGTCAAAAGTGGCTTACGCAATTTACATGGTCTACTATCATTTATCAAAATGCTTATAGAATATTTCTTCACTTCATGTTTCCATTCAGTTCTTACCAAGTAGGTTCTGAGAATCTTCTTGGAAGAGTCAATGTCGAGAATTTAAAAGCTACACAAATCTTAAAATTAGATTCTGTATATAGCCATGCTGGACAATTCCTACAGGCTCATACAGCAATGCTACTGCTCAGTTATACAGAGCTATTTGATGAGAGTGCAGATGGGTTACGCCAGTCCTAAATGCTTGCCCCAGACAGCAATAGTAATAACATTGAAGATTTTTCCAATATAGTGGATGGAAAATCTTCACACACGGCATAAAACAACAGCCATAGCTGCAATATGAAATGTCCATCAAATGTTATTCAGTAGAACGCTCATCTGATATTCTAACATGAACTTGTCAGCAGATACTATGTCACGAAATGCACATTAGCTACAGTGCCAAGAAGTGTGAATTTAGCACGATGCCATGTAATGCCCATCATGCACTGTCAAGAAATGCTTATCAAGTACGCCAACATGCTGAAAGCCCACACGCCCTGTGTGAAGACTGTCTTGAAAGGCTAATCTTTTACTGTGTGTAAGATGCCATCATACAATTTACTAGAATGCCTATAAGACCTTCTGCCATGGAATGGCAATCTTTCAGTGTGCCATGTTACCCACAATAGATACTTTCCCAAGAAATGCCCCTTGGGTAAAGTATCACGAGATGCCCACCAGACAGCTTAGACTTTGTGCTCTGGGGCTTTTTCTTAACAGATTGAGCACCATCTAATACGCACAACTATTGGGTGCAATTTACTTCTGTGTATCCCTGTTTAGGATGCATTTGAGTTTAGCGAAAAAGAGATTTCGATATTGAGCCGAATAACCATTTTATTCTCCTGCACTGCATACTTCAATTACTAAATGGCAGCATAACGAGCAACCAGCTTTTCCTGCTCAGTGAGTCACAACAGTGTTTATTTCACCCTCCGTTGCTAACAGGCAAAGTTCCTCTGGAGTGATGGTGAGATGAAATGGCATTGTGTAAACGAAATTTGGAAAACATCCTGTGTGGGCTTCAGAAGCTCCAGTTTGATGTCTCTCAGACTGGCCGGGTTCCGGGCTGCCTTGTCCTCCAAAGGGCAATGCCGGCTGACAAGGTGTTTGTTGTCTGTGTCTTGCGCCGTGTTGCTGTATTCCCAGCAGGAGGCCGAGGCTCAGCCTTCAAACAGGGAACAAAGAAAAACATTTTCACATGGGGGTAGCAGAGAAAATGGAAATGTGTGCTGCTTGTAATTTTGGTGGCATCCTGCGTCGTTTTATATGAAGGACTGAAAAACGTTAGACTGCAAAAACAAAGTTAAAGACATCTATTGCTAAAACCTCTATCATTCATAGCTACCTCCCTGCAAAATATCGGTCTGTTTTTAAATTCTCAATCGAACCAAATTCACTTGTAACCTCTGGTGGGAAGGAATCAATGTGTTGTTCTAAAGTCAATGCTAGTGTATTTGGGTGCATTTACTTGATAATGGGCTAAGGCGAATTTCAACGTTTTTGGTATATATTTTGACAATGCATGATTTTTGAGTCTAAGTTTTCACATGCTACCAACTGCAGGGCATGGACATTCTGCTGACGTTTTGTGCCCGCTTCTGCAACATGAGTGTGAGAACTGGCGCAGCAGAAAATGCACATTGGTTCAGTTGAAATTAAGATAGACCATCACTCAATGACCTAGGGGGGCAATGGGCAGTTGGGTCAGTTTCTTGCACCGGTGGGATACTTTGGTATCACAGAAGGCATTGCAGATGAGTGGTCGACCCTTTCTTTAATATGGATCATACTGTCACAAAATATGCACTGCCGCAATGTTAAAGTGGCATTACTTTATTTTCATCATACCCTGGTCCTATTCAAATGAGGGAACCATCCCTCCCCTTTCCTTTCCTTTTCTTTCCTAGGGAAGTCAGCCCGACTCCTGAAGTGAAAGGCAGACTAGCAGCTTGCAAATGCCCGTAAACCCTTTCAGTAATCAGACCCCATAGAATATTGTAATCTTGTGAACTGCAAAAAAACCCTAAAATGTACACTTTTGTATAAATCATAACATTTTGATTAAAGTGTCTGCAAAAATGTGAGGTTTTTTTAATGATAACAAAAAGAGGCTGACATCTTTTTACTTTATCTGCACTCCTGCTGATCCAGTAAAAGGAGGGGGAGCAACAGGCAACCAGGCATCCGAGGTGCTAACACCCTCTGTCGCCTGCCTTGTAAATGCAAAGAGCCCTTTCCTCTGCAATTAGCTTGTGGCCCGCCTCACACGTTTCAGTGTTCCCCAGCCACTCAGCCGGCCCTGGGACCTCAGCCTTGCAGCCCCACATTCCACTGCACTTTGTGTCTCCTACCCCTTCTTTGCCCCCTTGCTCCTCTGTCACCTGTCATCCCTCTCCTCCCACCAAGTCCCTTATGCCCCCCACACAAGCCTGATGCCCGTGACCCCTCACTCACTTCTCTCCCACCCAATGGCATAACAAACCTTGAGGGGGCCTCTCTACAAGGTACATGGAGGGGGACCCCTGCCTCCTGGACTCATCCGCCTGTGCACATTCTACAGTACTGAGAGGGCTCCCTGGAGCTTGTCCCTCCTCAACACTGCAGGGGCTGTGGGGCCTTTGCTATGCCACTGCTCCCACCCAGAGCCTTAGTGGAGGAGCCGTGCCTGTTTGATATTGCAATCTGCATTCTGTGGCACCAAACATCGTCCAGTTCCAGGCACTGTGCTAGTGCAGAAGGTTACAATACAGGGATAGGGCAATGCTGTGCAGTGCTTGCATGGTGAGTGCAGGTACCAGGTGTATGTGTACCCACAAGGAGTACAGTCCATGAAGGATGTAGAGTTGTGCAGCATGAGTATGTATGTGTGTGCTGGGTGTATGTGTGCTTGCAAGTAGCACAATACAGAAAGGATACAGTGCTGTGCAGCACACACAAAGGGAATGTGTGTGCTGGGTGTATGGGTGCCTATGGTGGCACAACACATGGAGGTTAAAGTGCTGGAGGGTATGCGAGCTGTGTACATGCACTGGGTATGTGTGTGCCTGTGGATAGTGCAATATATGGTGGACCCTGGATTTCATTCTGGGAGACAAAGCCACACATGGTGAAGACATGAGGAGGTAGAAGAATCCCCTCCAAACAGATTTGTGTATTGCTGCATTCCTGTGAGCTGGGTGGAACAGACTAGAGAGAGGAGTGCAAGATATCCCCTGTTCACTTCAAAGGGTGCATTTGATTCAGTGAGAGATCACAAAGAAGGGGCCTTGACAAATCTCAGGAAGGAGATGGGGCTGATAAGGGAATCATAAAGAGGATGGTTGGCATCCCAAGATTAACCCTTTGATGCACATATCACTGTGGCTGACATCCAGGTGTGAACTCCAGCCACTCCCATACCCTGTGATGTGGGACTACCAACTTTGGAGTCTCTTCTGTTGTGACAGACAGCTATTCAAGAGGAAGAGGGAAAGGAGAAGTATTTACTTCAAAAGAAGCAGAACTCCAACATAAGCCTTCAAATACTCAGACCCTAAATCACATTTGAAGTCTAGAAATGGCCTGTAAGAAGGGGAGTTTGAGTCCCCAAGAATGATCATCTGCCAAGCAGCCAGACGGGCTGTGTGAGGATAGGAAGCTCTGCAAGACTGCTGCCTGTGACCAGTACTGAGTACCAAGGCCTGCTAGTCTCCCTGCTGGGTGAGAGGAGATCATCCAGGAATACAAGAGCACCTGCCCTGGAGCCTGGAGCACCAGCACCTGCCTTCCTGCAAAAAACAGTGTTGCCTGTGAGGAAGAGGAGAGCATTGGAGGGAGCAAGGTCCAATTGGGAGCACTGTCAAGTGGACTCCTGGTGTGAGGTGTGAGGGAATGGCTGCTGAACCCGTTTGTTTGTTTCCTGTGTGCAGGGGCTGTGGGGCCTTTGTTATGCCACTGCTCCCACACAGAGCCTTAGTGGTGGAGCCGCGCCTGTTTCATATTGCAATCTGCACTCTGTGGCACCAAACATCCTCCAGCTCCAGGCACTGTGCTGGCGCAGACTCTGCAAAGTTTTAGGCTATGACACACAGGCCGTGGAGCATTTTTGTGACGGGGCAGTTTCTGACTACATTAAAAAATACAACAAATTTTGAGGTTTGGGGTCACACATTTTGCTTTTTTGGCTGTAAAATGTGGCAGCCGAAGCCACAAAATCCGGGTGAGTCTTTCATGTTCTGTTACCAGTGCAAGTACGGATTTGCACCTGCACTGAGATTAGCACATTTGTTGTGGTGGAGCAGAGTGCCCCAGGCTGCACCCAGCGCACTTACTTAAAGTTGTGCCATGGCACAGTCAGAGGGTTGTGGATTTTATGTGTAATAAGGTTCCAGGTTGTTAATAGAAAGTCCAGAATGTCAAGAACCCGAGAAATGATTACTCTGATGGCATCGATTCAACGGTAACCCTACTAAGAATAGGCAACTGTGGCTGTCTGCAGCTATAATATGAGACAGTGTTTGTATTACCTACCTGCTGTGGTTCAATGTACCAGACACAGTGTCAACAGATGTTTCAATTGCTTTTTTATTGCGTGTAAATAGAGTTGGAGGTGTGAAGCATGAGGCAAGTTGTTCAGATGGAAAATCCTCCTCATGGTAATGAACGTGCACCACAGCCCTGAGTGCCCCACTGTACTGAATCCCTAATGCTGATTTTTGTTGTCATAGCCAAACACAGATAATGCGTGTATGCCATGGCTTAGGCCTGTCTCATGGATTGACATCTTGTTGGACCTGGAGGGACACTCAAAACACTACCCTCATAGCGGTAGAAGGTTACCGCCTTTACCAGGAGTTAAGCAACACAAGCATTGTGGTGACAGCATACCATCTAGTGATCAGTAGGAGTGAAGAGTTCCTTTTTAACATATGACACTGGAGTGAGTCCTACACTCACCCTACACCCCCCCGATATGTGCTTAGCGTGCCCCATGACATACATTGGTTGGATGTGTAATGGTGTGCAGGAGTGGTGACTGCGCTGGATGTATGTGTGCCTATGAAGGGTACAATACAGGGATAGGGTAATGCTGTGCAGTGCTTGCATGGTGAGTGCAGGTACTAGGTTTATGTGTACCCACAAGGAGTACAGTCCATGAAGGATGTTGAGTTGTGCAGCATGAGCATGTATGTGTGTGCTGTGTGTAAGTGTGCTTGCAAGTAGCAAAATACAGAAAGGATTCAGTGCTGTGCAGCACACTCAAAGGGAATGTGTGTGCTGGGTGTATGGATGCCTGTGGTGGCACAACACATGGAGGTTAAAGTGCTGGAGGGTATGTGAGCTGTGTACATGCACTGGTTATGTGTGTGCCTGTGGATAGTGCAATATATGGTGGACCCTGGATTTCATTCTGGGCGACCCAACCACACACGGTGAAGACATGAGGAGGTAGAAGAATCCCCTCCAAACAGATTTGTGTATTGCTGCATTCCTGTGAGCTGGGTGGGACAGACTAGGGAGAGGAGTGCAAGATATCCCCTGTTAACTTCAAAGGGTGCATTTGATTCAGTGAGAGATCACAAAGAAGGGGCCTTGACAAATCTCAGGAAGGAGATGGGGCTGATAAGGAAATCATAAAGAGGAGGGTTGGCATCCCAAGATTAACCCTTTGATGCACATATCACTGTGGCTGACATCCAGGTGTGAACTCTAGCCACTCCCATACCCTGTTATGTGGGACTACCAGCTTTGGAGTCTGGCCTGTTGTGACAGACAGCTATTCAAGAGGAAGAGGGAAAGGAGAAGTATGTACTTCAAAAGAAGCAGAACTCCAACATAAGCCTTCAAAGACCCAGACCCTACATCACATTTGGCGTCTGGAAATGGCCTGTTAGAAGGGGAGTTTGAGTCCCCAAAAATCTGCCAAGCAACCAGACGGGCTGTGTGAGGAGGGGAAGCTCTGCAAGACTGATGCCTGTGACCAGGACTGAAGACCAAGGCCTGCTAGTCTCCCTGCTGGGTGAGAGGAGATCATCCAGGAAAACAAGAGCACCTGCCCTGGAGCCTGGAGGACCAGCACCTGCCTTCCTGCAAAAAACAGTGTTGCCTGTGAGGAAGAGGAGAGCATTGGAGGGAGCAAGGTCCAATTGGGAGCACTGTCAAGTGGACTCCTGGTGTGGTGTGGGGGAACGGCTGCTGAACCCGTGTGGTTGTTGCCCATGTCAGAACTTAGTGGGCAACCCTGTATGCCAGAAGAGATCCACTGTGAACATAGCCACAGAAGAGATTGCCACACAGTAAAGGTGGGAACCTGTGTGGCACTGTTACGGCGACCCCATGTGCCAAGGGGGGCATAGTGGAAAAAACTACCATGAAGAAAAGGGGTGAAGCCTATGCAACACTGTTCTGGCAACCTGTGTGCCAGAAGCAGCTGCTGTGGTAAAGACTGCCAGGCGGAAAGGGCCAAAGCCATGTGTGGCAGCTGTGTGAAAACCCTATAGGCGAGAAGGGGCTGCAGGAAGTACTTGTGTTGTGTTGATCCATCATGAGCCCGTATACTGAGCAATGTTGATCCAGCAGGAGCCCATACACTGAGCAGTGGTGACTAATAGGTCACTGAGAGCAATGAGGACTGTGACTGACCCTGTAGAACAAGTGAGGACACCAAGTAGAGCATTGCCACCCAAGCTCGGGATCAAGGACAGGAGCATGGAAATCACTCCCCTTCTTCTTGTGGGAGCATGAAAACTTACCCCTAAGAAGAGTGCAGGAAAAACTCCAATCACTGCTGGAACACAACCACAGGAGAGACAGAACCTGCGTCTGCTGAGTGCAGCCGTTGAGTCTGTATGCAACTGACTCACCTGATCAGGACCGGAGCTTCTGTGAGCACCTGCGGATGGAGCACATTCCCATATTCTGCACGCTTCACTCCTGCTGGACAGTGTATGACTTGTGTCAGGCCTACTGGCAACAAGTGGACTCGCTGCTGAAAGCGCTGCAACGCGAAGACATTTGACTTCACTTTGAGAGTCAGAGTGGACTCTTGGGGTACAACCTGCTAGATGAGCATTCCCTGAATGTGAATAACCCTATCACACTGCCAGGAAAGAGTGGGACAGGGAATTGCCATTGAAACCCCAGATCCCTGACCTCGACGGGAAATGTGTCATTTTTTATGAATGTTGTATTCTTCCTTTGAATGAGTAAAGTTAGAAATAAAATACTTATCCTCCCTATAACACTGAAGCCCATGTTTTTACTTTTTTAGCACCGCATTTGCGTCATTTTTCGATGCAAAAGTGGCGCAAACGTACAAAATACAATTGTATTTTGTAAGTTTGCGCCATTTTTGCGTCAAAAAGCAGCGCAAATGCGGCGCAAAAAAAGTATAAATATGGGCCTGAGTATTTGATTGGGCATTGGTATATTGCTGCTGCTTTGAACTCTGTGAATTGTGAGTCAGTATCCACTAATCTGTATCCACACCTCCCCCCCTGAGGGTGGCTTGGACTTCTCCTTCATGTATACCACTAAGAGTCAAGTCCAGAACGGATACTTGGCCCAGTTTCTCAGGATCTACAGCAGTTCAGACCTTGGCATCAGGAGTGAAAGGCATCCACCTCCATGGTGGGCCCAGTCACCGCTGCATGCCCCAAGGCCCTTTGAAAAGGGCTCTGACACAGGTAGTGCTAAAAATACCGGCTGCAGGTAGGGGACTGTGCAGTGATCACATAATCGTTATGTATTTTCCATTGTATATTATGCATGTTTTCCCCATTTTGTATCTTGCTATTACATTGAAATTACTTTTAAGCTTCATCGTTCACAAAGCGTGTTAAAGCACATTGATGATGCCAACATTTTTTCAAAGAATGCTAGATGTGCTTGAGAGATTAATGTATTTTGCTGGAAAAGTAATTTTGATGGGGCTGAATCTTTAAAATGTGACATTTTGGTTTACTGTTAGTTGGAATCAGTCAAAATTAAAAGGTGAGCAACCCATGGTGAAATTGTGTGTACAGAGAGTTTTGTTAAGTGCATAAATGATCATTCGAAATATTTAGTGGGTAATGAATATTTGAAAAAGACAGACTTTGCAAATACTGCACCACTCACATTGTGGCATTCGTTGATATCCTCTCACGTCAATCTGTCATCACCTGGAAGCACATTTGATATGCAATTGTTATTCATTGAGAAGAAAAAGCTAACTATTTGTAAACTATACAGCATCACCCTATTGCCTAGTGAAGTATTTTTGATATTCATTTAGAACATTACTCAAGTGGTTAGTTTGAAAATGACCCAGTTAGCATAAATTATTGCTGGCCTTTGTGTATGTTCAGATGCTCTACAACGAGTCCCTGGGTACTGGACTCTAGCTTCTTTCCTAAGTAACGGTGGTAGGTACTCATCTCTGTACGGTCTGGTCACTTAAGTGCATTTTGGCATGAAAGTTGTCTGTGTTAAGTGAGTCTTCACTTTAAAAATATGATTGAGCAATTCTTCTATATTTTAATCCCAAGCTTGGGCTTAAACTGCATTGGTCTGACAAACAATTTATATTCGAATACCATCTGCACCTTAGAGCTATATATTTGACAGGTGCCGTAATATTCCCCTAAATTATAGGCAGTAAGTCAAATTTAATTTATAGTAAATTCTTCAGGCTCCATCCAGGTATGTTCTCAGTTGTGAAGATGATTAATTTATAAATATTTGTAAAAACATTGAGACTGTCTCATTTTGCATGTCCTGGTACACTCTCATATGTTACTTTATATCAGATATTCTTTCGCCTGAAGAAGTGCTCGCATGAGCATGAAATGCATTTGGATGCTTATGTCTTCATATACACAATGAGAACTCCATAAAATACTACAGGCAGATTTAAGAGTTCCTAGTTCCTAGTGCCTCCTTGCGCCATTTTTGCACTAATGTGGCCCAATGAGGCCAAAATTGCTGCGCCAAATTTACAAAGTGGTGCAATGCATGCATTGCGCCACTCTGTAACCCTTTGCGCTACATTGTGCCTGTGCCAGGCATAATGTATGCAAAGGGGGCACTCCCCCGTTTGGGGGAGGAATGACGCAAAGAAATCTAAGAGATTTCTTTGCATCATTTTTTTGGAACTTTTAACGCCTGCTCAGAGCAGGTGTTAAAAAAAAAGAAACAAAGCACACCATTATTCAAAATGGGCCTCAATGGGCTTTGCAGGATTAATGTAAACTTTTTTGTTGCTAATCCTGCAAAGCTTCGAACTAGCGTCAAAAATGTTGACACTAGTTCCCCTAACTACCACCATGGAGTGCCGTATCTTAGATATGGTGCACACATGGTGGCATTGGGGGGTGGGAGTGTGCATGCAAAGGGATGCAAGAAAAGTGGTGCTGCACTGAGTAAAGTGGCGCTGTACTGAGTGCAGCACCACTTTACTTAAATCAGGCCCTACTTCTTTTAAAATATAAAACAATAAAGATAGAGGGCCTGATTTAGAACTTGGCTGACGGATTACTCTGTCACAAACGTGATGGGTATCCCATCCGCTGTATTAATACTCCATTATATCCTATAGAAATTGTAATACGCGGACAGAATAACTGTCACATTTGTGACAGAGTAACCCATCTACCAAGATCTAAATCAGATCCAAACTGTTTTTGAGAAACTTATGAACTGAGTGATTTATAAAAGTAATACAAGTATTTTGCAAGCTCAATTAAGAAATAAGGAAGTCATATTCTAGAAAGAAACCTACCAAGACAACATCTATACCTGAAAGGAACACTGTGCTAGACCAAAAGAGAGTGCATGGGTACTTCTGGGATGGATATCCCCAGACTCCCCAATATCAAACTGATTCTCATACTGGGGATTGGGGATACCTCCATGTAGTTCAATGTGTGACCTCTAAGGTCTCAACTTACTCCCCAAATAGTGAATGATTAGATAGTTACAACACAAGAAACACAAACTTTGGTTTGCCTGGTAATTTGCAAAGTTATGAGTAATCAAGGAAGCATTAGTCTCATAAAACATACGTGTTGGGCTCACGTGTATGGGAAACACATGTTTTTCAATGGATAACCATCAAATAATATGTAATTGAAGGCTATATGATCACATTGCTTCATTTTGTGGTCCAAACCTACCAGACAGCGCAACTGTCTGGTTTCCTAATGACATCTTGAGGACATTTGGAAAGCTTCCCTGGGGACGCATACTGATCATTGCTTACTGCTGGGTTTGTTGTTTGCAATTCACATTTGCTTACTTTCTATTTGCTGTCTCTATTTGTTTTAAGCTGTCCAGCTTCAGTTCATACCTTCCGTTGTTACGTTGCCTAAAGTCTATTTACTGTATTCTTCCACCAGTGCTGGAATTAAATCTTTTTTTTATCTTGTCATTTTTGCTGAGCATTCAAAGACAGAGGTCAAATACCAGGCTCTGTCTCCTAGGGAGCTTGGCATTTCCTTTTCCTTTTCTGACTTGAAAGTGAGAGGATTTGTGTGACAATCATACTGGCTAAAGGGGGTATGCTTGAGGAAGGCTTCATGATGCTATTTTTTTTCTAGAACACAAAAGATGTAAACATCTATAAATGAACTGTGCAGATATTTCCGAATATATCAGAATTAGAAAAACACAAATGAAGCTCATTTTTGGTAATTCTGAAGTGTGGTTGAAACAAATAGTTTAATACGATCAAAACAAATCAATCCACAAGGTGATGGCATTTCCACTCTTTATTGTTTGTGTACTGTATACTTTTACCAGTAAAACTGTATGCCACTGCAGGCCACTCTGCACCACTCCACTCTCCACCACAGTACTCTATGCCTCTCTCCTGTACACCAAACTACACTATCACAATGTACTCCACCCTTCACTACTCTACTATGCACCACTGCACTCTACACCACTCCACTCTGTGCTACTCCAGTGTACACCACTGCAACCTTTGCCACTGCTCTCTACACCAATGCACTCTACCATGTGCAATTTCACTCTATGTCAGTGCGTTTTATGCCAATCCACTGTACATCACTTGTATCTACTCCATTGCACTCTACTGTGCACCACTCCACTCTACACTCTACACTCAAACAGTATACTCTACTCCACTGCACTCAGCACCACTGCAGTCACCACCACTGCATTCAGCTCCACTCTACTCTGTGCCACTGCGCTCTACTCTGCACCACTGCACCCCTCTCTGCATCCCTGTACTCTACACCAATGGACTTTACATCACTTTACTTAAAACCAATCTACTCTGTACCACAGCACTCTATGTCATGACACTCTCTTCTGCAACACTTTATGCCACTGCAGTATACAACACTGCACTCTGTGGCATTGAACTCTATGTCACTGCACTCTACATCACTCTAGTCTACTCTGCACCACTGAACTCCATGCCACTGCCCTCTATGCCACTCTACTCTGCACCACTCTACACCACCTGCATTCTACACCAATGCACTCTACAACACTCTACTATACACCACTGCACTCTACAACAGTCTACTCTGCAACACTGCACGCTGTTCCACTGAACTCTACGCCACTGTACTCTATGCCACTGCACTCTACTCTTCACCACTCTGCTCTACATCACGGTACATCAATGCAGTCTATGCCACTACACTATACACCATTATACTCTTCATCACTACACTCAATGCTGCACTACTACACTCTATGCCACTCTACTCTGCAACATTGCACTCTCTGCCACTAAAGTTTATGCTATTTTATATATCACTGCACTCTACTTTGCACCACTCTACTCTAAGTCACTCTGCTGCACTCTACACCAGTGCACTCTACGCCACTACTCTTTACGCCACTCTGCTCTGTATCACTCCATGCTAATCCATTCTAGGTCATTATAATCTATACTGCACAACTGCACTCTACAATACTGCATTCTATGACTCTGCACTCTGTGCCATTGCACTCCACACCACTGCACTATACTCTGAAATGTTCCACTCTAAAACACTGCACTCTGCACCACTATCTTCCACTCTGTACCTCTCCACTTTATGCCACTGCAATCTACCCTACACCATTGCATTCTAAGCCACTGCACTAAATGCCAATGCACTCTACACTAATTTACTCTGCACCATTGCACTGTACACCACTATACTCTGCTGTGCAACACTCTACTCTACGCCACTCTGCTCAACACCATTGCGCTCTGTATCATTTTACTACTGTGCACCACCGCACTCTGTGACTCTGCATTCTATTCCACTTCACTCTATGCCTCTCTACTCTACTGTGCTCCACTCTACTCTACACCAGTGCACTCTACCCCACTCTCCTGTGCACCACTGTGTTCTTCACAACTACACTCTACACCACTTCAGCCTAGGCCACTCCTCTCTACTCTGCACCACTTCACTCTATGTCATTCCACTCTATGCCACTCTCCTCTGCAACTCTGCAATCAAAGCCACTCCACTGTACGCCAATGCACTCTATGCTACTGCACTATGCATTGCACCACTCCACTCTAAACTGCACCACTCCACTCTACACCACTCTACTCTGCACCACTGAACTTTACACCACTCTACTGCACTCTAGGCCAATGCACTCTACACCACTGCACTTTGAAACACTCTACTCTGCAACATTGTACTCTCCGCCACGGAACTCTAACCACTCCACTCTGAACCACTCCACTCAATGCCACTCTACTGCACTCCATGCCATTGCACTCTTTGCCACCGCACTCTACACCACTACACTTTACACCACTCTAATCTACTGTGCACCACTGCACTCTGTGTCACCTCTTTCTACCTCTTGTGCTGAGTGGGGCCACATAGCTCGACATTGTCCCCTTAAGAAAGAACAAGAAGAACCCATGGAGATAGGAATAGCAAGAGGACGGGTTTTGTGGTCAGGGTCAAGCAAGGAAAAGTATACCACCCCTATGTTAGTTAATAATGAAAGGAGGCTCATACTCCTTGACTTTGGGTGGAGTCAAAGTGTAGTAAACAAAGCCCATGTACGGCCGAAACAGTGGAAGATGAATACGCAAGTATTAATTACCTGTGTACACGGAAACCAGAAAATATATCCAGTTGTGAGAATAGCAATTAAATGGAGAGGACAAGAGGAGTATATCTCCGTTGGGGTAATACCTAATTTAGGTGAAGATCTCATTATAGGAACAGACTATAAAGCCTTCCCAGATCTCTTAGATACCTTAAATCAGCAGAACCTTATGGAAAACTGGTGGAAGGAAGCCCCATTTGTATCCTTGACCATAGATGAAACCCATCCAAAGCAGAAACTCACAAAATCGCAGAAAAAGGAGAACAAGAAAATGTATCTGAAGGATTCTATCCCATCTGATCTTCCAAAGGCCGTCCTATCTATTGCCAGTCAGTTTTGACAATCCCAAAGAGAAGACCCAACCCTGAAGAATGTCTGGCAGGCAGCCTTATCCCCTGACAATCACTCGGTAGGTCCATCTTTTCAACTCAAAAATGATTTTGTGTATATAGGGTGTGTCCTAACTCTAATAACCGGAGTGCCCAGCTGGTGGTCCCACTGGTATATCATGAACAAGTGCTACATTTAGGGAATGGTGATAAAGGTGAGGGGCATCTCGGTCGAGAGAAAACAGAGTAGTCCATAACAAAAAGATTTTATTGGCCTGGGGTATATGGGGATCTTAGGAAGCACTGCCAGGCCTGTCCCATATGCCAACTCATTAATCCTTTTAACGAAAGTAAAGTTCCTCTCCGTCTGTCAACATCAGGACAGGGCGCGCTCTACAGGTGACATAATGCAAAAAGCCAATCCTTAAGTAATATAATAATTCATGCATTGTGTGTTGATGCAGTATGTTAATCTTTTGTATTGCAGAGATTTATCCTGAAATGTCTTTAATACTGTTTGCAATGTATTGCTAATTTTCAAGGCTTTGCTGCAGGACTGCAGGGTGTGGTCCTTATTCTGAGCCCTTCTAGAATCCCTTCCTGCAGTCAGACTGGGTGTGGCACGTGGCCAGGGCTTGGGTCCAGCCCAGCTACACATGCTCACTATTGAGAGGTCCAGGTGCAGAGCAGCAGCATTTTCCTGAGCTCCTGTGCCAAAGGCCTACCTAGGCTTTTCCAGGCCCTGTCTTCATTATCTTGGTGATCCTCCAGCACGGCGGTAAAACGGAGGTCGGGTTATGCCCCTGACTCCGTTATCAGGCATATTCGAATTTTGGGCCTTTTGAGTTGATCGCGTGCGCAATCGTAATCTTGGCATTTAAACTTTGATGTTCGAATCGGCAGCAGTGTGCGCGATTCATTCCTGGCATTTAACTCTTGCAGTCCAAATCGGCAGAACACGTAATCGTAATCTTGGCATTTAAACGTTCATGTTCGAATCGGCAGCAGTGTGTGTGATTCATTCCTGGCATTTAAATCTTGCAGTTCAGATCGGCAGTGTGTGCGATCATTCCCTGGCATTAAAACATTGATGGTTGAATCGCCAAAAGTGCGCGCGATTCATTCTTGGTCATTAATCCTTGTAGATTAGATCAGCAGATCATTTCTAGGCATTGAAATCTGGATGCACAGTTTTGTATTAAAGTGATTAATAATTTCTAGTCAATTGAATCATGAAATTCAAGACAGAGTGTGACCTTGCAGTATCATTCATGAGTCTATCGCAGTTCATTTATGAAAACTAATGTGATCATTGATTCTTGTTATAATGTAGTCTCTACTCTGAGAACTAACTTAAGGCAGTTTTAATGTTCAAAGCACAATTTGGTATACTAAGAAACCTCATATGAAAGTTTGCATATTCATTCTTTATTTTCCAGGTATCCAGAACTATTAATGTCATGTAATAGAAAAGCTCTTGATCATTCATGTTTTCAATATATAAATATTTTGGAACAAAGTTTATGAAAGTCAATGTGCTTACTCTTGCTATTGTGTTATTAACTCTTGCTTCCACAGGTCTCCTTCCCTGCTGTTCCCAACCTAAAACCCCATCCCTGCTTTGCCATTCTTTAACTCTGTGCTATAATAGCTAGTAGAGTTTGGAGCTGCCAAGAGGTGGACATATTGGGAACAGGCGCAAACCCCGAGGATCCGGTCTCCCTGACAGAATAGTGAGCCCACAAATTTTTAATCCTCCTGGTTTGCGCTAGGTTGTCAATATGGCCACATTGGATGAGTTAGTTAAAGTAATTACGCAGCTCCAATCAGATGTAGTAGCATCTAAGGGTATAGCAACTAGTCTGGCAGAGAGAGTGAGTCAGTTACAAGACAGAGTAGAAAAGAAGGAGCAAGGTCCTCTGGGTGCGGGTTGGCTTGGTCATCCTCCTCAAGGTTCAGGAGGAAATCCTCCCACTAACATTTCCCTCACAGTTCCCTCAGCCATCCCCTTGGCTCCTCCAGAAAGGTTTTCAGGTGATCCTCTGAAAGCACAATCCTTTTTGACTCAAGTAGAATTGCATTTCACCTGTCGACCCCACACCTTCCCTGATGCACAATCCAGGGTGGCCTTCCTGATATCCTATTTGACTGGAGACGCGGCCACCTGGGCGATTCCTCTTATGCGCAAAGACAGTCCATTGCTTTATAATTTGAGAAACTTTGTACAGGAATTTGAAAGAGTGTTTGATCGAAGAACAGTTACTCTATCCACAGACCGAGAACTGCTAGAATTGCGACAAGGCAATAAAGACCTAGGGGGTCATTCTGACCTCGGCGGTAAAAGGCGCTTACCGCCGGTCAGAAGACCGCCACAACACCGCTGCGGTCACGGTAAACCGCCACGGTCATTCTGACCCGCAACTGGCAAACCGCCAAAAACCAGACATCCACACAAGTCCGCCACACCAAAGGTCAGCGAAAAAATGGCGATGACCAAACCTCCACCGCCACGCCAACAGAAATACGCCCATGCCATTACAACCCACGAATCCACGTGGCGGTCTTTCAACCGCGGTATTCCATTGGCGGGACACACCGCCGCGCTCAAAATACACACATCCTTACAAAACACAACCACATTGGACCATTTGAAATACACACACCTGATACACATACAAACACCACTCCCACACACCCAACACAATATAAAACACACACCCACATCACCCACAAACCCCTACGACCACAATTGCGATTCAAGGACAGAGAGAGACTGCACAGCTTAGACTAGACCATAACACAGAGGCTAAACACAACATCACCCACACATTTACAACGCACAAAACACCATACACCACCACACACATCACACTCCACAACACACAACATCCCTCACCTCATCCACACCACCCCATGGCACCCCAAAGACACCCCAGGTTCTCAGAGGCAGAACTCATGGTCATGGTGGAGTATAGTACGTGTAGAGCCCCAGCTATTCGGGGCACAGGTGCAGCACACCAGCATTGCCAGGAAGATGGAGCTATGGCAAAGGATAGTCGACAGGGTCAACGCTGTGGGACAGCATCCACGCAATCGGGACGACATCAGGAAGAGATGGAACGACCTACGGGGGAAGGTGCGTTCCATGGTATCAAGGCACAACATTGCGGTGCAGAAGACTGGCGGCAGACCCCCACCTACTCCCCCAGAATTCACAGCATGGGAGGAGCAAGTCTTGCACATCCTGCATCCTGACGGCCTCGCAGGAGTAGCTGGAGGAATGGACTCTGGTAAGTCAAATCTTAACTACTACTTCCCACTCCCACCCCACCTGCATGCCAGCACATACCCCCACCCTCACCCCCACCCCCATCACACCAACTCCTTGCAAATGTCCCACCATCACAACCCACCCATCCCAACACCCAGACCTGCATGTGACCACAAACCATGGACACCCATCACCAAAGCATGCCCACTGCACACACACATCACCCCCACAAGCCACCCTCACAAAAGCCCCCACAAGGGAATGCCTGCACTTGGGTACACGGACACCCACCCATCACACGAAATGCCACACACAGAAGCAATAACCATACCCTTATACCCCTGCAGGACCCGAACGCCACCACACCGCCACGGAGGGTCCAGAGATGTCCATCCCACCCCCAGAAGAGGCCCCCAGCGATGACAGCAGCTCTGTCTCCCTGGACCCAGATGACCAGCCCGGCCCATCGGGGACCTCTGGACAGTCGGTTCCCCACACACAGCCACAGGCCACAGCAGACCTAACCCCCTCTGGGAATACCAGCACAGCTCCCACCCAGCGGGCCCATGCCTCTGTCTCCAGGACGCGTCAATCAGCAGTGTGTCCGCCACTACAGGGCACCCAGGTTGACCCACCACCCCAACAACAGGGACCTGGGGGCAGTGGTAGTGGGCACACCGTCCAGGGGACAGAGGCCCGGGGAAACAGGGGAACTGGGAGGGCTGCTGTGCGACAGGGGGGGGACAGGCCCAGGGAACCCACTCTCCAAGAGGCCCTCACCACCATCATGGGAGCATACCACCACTCCCAGGAGACGATGGCGACGGTACTGGCCAGGTTCCAGGAGATCCAGGCACAGCAGGAGGAACGGTACATGGGGTTCAGAGAGGAACTCAGGAACATCGGTTCCGCAATGGGGACCATAGTCCTGGCCCTTAACCAGATAGTCACCACATTGCGGGACCATGTGGCACCCCAAAGGGCCCCTGTCACTAGCCAGGACCAGGAACAGCCTACCACCTCCGCCAGTGCTAGTGGACAGGAGGCCCCCACACAACGACAGGCCACCAGAACCCCACCTCCTGCTGAAGAAGAACCACCCCGCAAGCGGAACCTGAGATCTCACAAGAAGACAGAGTAGGATTGCAAGACCCCCGCCAGCATAAGATACCCCCTGATGTCATCCCACTGTCCCACATTGTCACCCTGTCCAACCTTAAACAGCCCCTGCTCCATCCTTCCACAGGCATATGAACAATGCACCTGTGAGACTGAGAACTGGACTCTGCCATGGACATTACTCCACCCACACCCATCACCGTTTTACTATCATGTACCTATATGTAGCACTTCAAATAAATCACTTATTGCACGTACAATAACAGGAGTCTGCGTATATTTTAATAATATGTATCACACATAACGGTGCTATTATGTTCTGTGACATTGTGATGACAACATACCAATGACAACAAGGTGTAGTCCATGGGCAAACAAAGCAGAAGTCACGCATTTGGTCAAACAGCTCTGAAAAGTGAATGGAAAGTCACAATTCAGTTAAAAGGAAATGGTGGGGAACACAGAAAGTAGAGATGCAGGAGGCCAGAAGTAAATGTAAAATGGCGTGGGTGATTCTTACCTGTGTGCTACTGAAAATACTGTTGTATAACTGTGTCCCTGTTGTCCGTGTCGTCCCCGTCGTCTTCCTCCTCTTCACTCTCCACAGGATCCACAGCTGCTACAACACCACCAACTGGACCATCCTCCTGCAGGAAAGGCACCTGGCGTCGCAATGCAAGATTGTGAAGCATACAGCAGGCCACGATGATCTGGCACACCTTCTTTGGTGAGTACATGAGGGATCCACCTGTCATATGCAGGCACCTAAACCTGGCCTTCAGGACCCCGAAGGTCCTTTCTATAATCCTCCTAGTTCGCCCATGGGCCTCATTGTACTGTTCCTCTGCCCTGGTCCGGGGATTCCTCACTGGGGTCAATAGCCAAGGCAGGTTGGGGTAACCAGAGTCACCAATTAGCCACACACGATGTCTCTGTAGCTGTTCCATCATATAAGGGATGCTGCTATTTCGCATAACATACGCGTCATGCACTGACCCAGGGAACTTGGCATTTACATGGGAGATGTACTGGTCAGCCAAACAGACCACCTGGACATTCATCGAATGATAACTTTTTCTGTTTCTGTACACCTGCTCATTGTCTTTTGGGGGGACCAAAGCCACATGACTTCCATCAATGGCACCAATGATGTTGGGGATATGTCCAAGGGCATAGAAATCACCCTTCACTGTAGCCAAATCATCCTCCTCAGGGAAAACAATGTAGCTCCGCATGTATTTCATCAGGGCAGACAACACTCTGGACAAAACTTTAGAAAACATAGGCTGAGACATCCCTGATGACATGGACACTGTTGTCTGAAAAGACCCACTTGCCAAAAAATGGTGGGTTGGCGGATGGGGGACATCAGGTCTGGCTCCAGCTGGGCACTCAGTTCATGTATAGTGGCTCTGTCAAGTCGGTATCGAAGTACAATATGTCGTTCTTCCATTGTCGACAGGTCCACCAGCGGTCGGTACACGGGAGGATTCATCCTTCTCCTCGCGAGTCCCAGCGGACGGTGCCTAGGAAGGACAACATGGAGTACAGAGTCAAGCAACCCACAGGTTCGTTCACACAGCTTGCACAGTAATTGAATCGCTATGCAGTGAGAGGCTTGTATTAGTGGCAATGCAAGGCCTAGGCCTGTGTGACGCAGTAGAAATTAAGCCATGTGGGCCCTTGAAATGGCGGCTGCCTGACCTGTGAAGTGTGACAATGGGATGCGAGGTCAATGCGCTGGCGTGGCACACCGTGGCGGTCGGCGGTCGAAGACCACAGTGCGAGGGCGCATTGGTTAACATGGAACCCTATGGGTTTCATTAGCCAATGACGATGTGCGCCGGCGGTCGCGGTACGCACCGCCGCGGCATGCACCGCCGCGAGCGTGACCGCCATTTTCTATCTGCTTAATCACTCGAGACCTGATCATCCACAGGAGAGGACCTATACTGCAAGTGCTGCTGTGACCTCGGTCTGGAAGAGACAATGGCTGCTGCGACTGGGGAAAGGGCTCCTGCCTTCACTTCAGAAGAGTTGAAGAAACTTGTGGATGGGGTCCTGCCCCAGTATGCGCTACTCTACGGTCCTCCAGACCAACAGGTAAGTACACTGGGTGCACGTTGAATGGGCAATGCCTGGGTTGAGTATGGTGTAAGATGGTGGGGAGGGGAGCGAATGAGGAGTGCATGGCACGACAGATGAGAGCATGTGCCACATGGCAAGGTTGGGGAGGGGGGGCCAATCACATCTAACATGCAGAAAAATGATGATATTTCCTTTCCCACTCTGTACATGTCAAATAGGTCAGCGCCCATCAGAAAGTCGACATTTGGCGTGCCATCGCCAAGGAAGTCCAGGCCCTGGGGGTCCACAACAGACGGGGCACCCACTGCCGAAAGAGGTGGGAGGACATCTGCCGCGGGACCAGGAAGACCGCCGAGTCACTGCTGGGGATGGCCTCCCAACGTAGGAGGGGTGCCAGTCGTACCTTGACGCCCGTGATGTCCCGGATCCTGGCGGTGGCCTACCCCGATTTGGATGGGCGCGTGAGGACATCACAGCAGACACAAGGGGGTGAGTATCAGCACATTCTGCTATCTTTGCGCGCAGTGGAGGTGTCTGGGTGGGGGAGGAGGGCTGTGGGTGACTTTAGGCCAGGGCGCTTTCTGTAGGCTAGTCCCCTCCTTTAGGCATGGCCCTGTGCCCCCGCCACCCACCTCTGTAGGGTGTCAAGTACAGCAATCCTTGGTCCAGCATCATCCATGTGTGCATTTGTTGTCCATAGACCTGTAGGCCTAGTCACAAGTACTGAGTAGTGTACCCCGATTGCGCGGCGTAGTGCAGGAGGCTCCTGTGTCTGTCCTCTCCGACAACGGTGTTGACAATGCATGCACTCAACCTGTCTTTATTTCCTCCCCCCACCCTTTTTCTTTATCTTCTTGTGCATGTGTGCATTAGCATCATCAGGCGGAGGAGAATTGGCATCGGAGCACGAGGGAGCTGCAACTCACATGGCCCCGGTGGGCCATGCTACAGACACCGAGGTCACCAGTGATACGGAGGGCGAGGGGAGCTCCACAACAGGGACCCGTGGAGACGTCAGCGACACCGACACGTCCTCGGAAGGGAGCTCCCTAGCGGTGGCGGCAACATCCATGCCCCCCGCCTCAAAAGGTACAGCCGCCACCCAGTGCACCAGCTCCGCCCTCCCAGCAGCCCCTCAGCCTTCGCTCCGTGCCCGCTCGCCCAAGAAGGCGGGCATCTCCTTCGCCCCAGGCACCTCAGGCCCTGCCCCAGTTACCCCTGCTGCCCTCAGTGAGGAGGTCATTGACCTCCTACAGACCATCATTGTTGGGCAGTCTACCCTTTTGAATGCCATCCAGGGTGTAGAAAGGGAGGTGCATCGGAGCAATGCATACCTGGAGGGCATTCATTTGGGTCAGGCTGCCCATCAACAATCGTTCAATGCTCTGGCCTCAGCACTGACGGCAGCCATTGTCCCTGTTTCCAGCCTCCCTCTTCTAACTGCCCCACCCTCTCCCAGTCTCCTGTTCCTCAGCCTATCCCATCCACACCATCTGACCAGCCTGCACACACCTCAACACCCAAGGGCAGCTGATCCAGACATAAGCACCACAGATCCCACAAGCATTCACCCAAGCAACATCCAGATGCAGACATGGCAACAGTCACTACCACCTCTGTGTCCCCCTCCTCCTCGTCTCCCTCCTCCCTCCCTGTGACGTCTCCACTCACACCTGCATGCACACCACCATCAGCCAGTACTTCCATCACCACCACACCCTCCAGTACAGTCCGCAAACGTGCAGTCACCACCCCCACAGCCATTTACACGTCCCCTGTGTCCTCTCCCACTGTGTCTGTCACCCCCTCTTCCAAACCACACAAACGCAGGCAGCCACCCACCCAACAGCCAACCACCTCACGACAGCCTACGTCACAAGCACCTGCACCCAAAGACAGCACACCTGACTCTCCTACAACCACATCCTCTTCCTCCACTCCCATACCCACTGCACCTACCCTTCCCATTGCTCCTAAAAAACTTTTCCTCTCCAAAGTTAACCTCTTTGCACCACCTGACCCACCCCCTCCATCTGGTAAGAGTCCGAAGAGCACCTCAGCCACCACCAGCCCTACATCAAGTCTGACCATTGTGCACGGGTTTTGGAGTCCACCTTTTCCCAGTACAGATACATCGGCCAGCCGCAAGGGGACAGCCAGCCCACCCCCTAGAAAGAGAACCCGAAAAACCAAGGGCCGCCGCGAGAAGGCTGACACGGCTGCCACCAAGGAGCAAAGTCGTGGGCCGTCACCTGCCACAACATCAAGGGGAGGCAAGGGCAAGAGAGCCTCATCAAAGGAGGGCAAGGGCAGCAGGGCGGAGAAGTCAGCCAGCAGGGGCGCGGACCAGGAGGGCCCCACAAGCCCCATCCCGGGTGTGAGGGAGGACACCCACGGGCCCCGGACTCCGTCACAGGAGGGTCCAGCAACTGCACGGTTGGAGGGCGACTAAGCAGGGAGTCCTGGCCAAGTCTGGCTCCCTTGAAAGCCAAGACAGGCACCGCTGAACAGGGCCCCGCCGTGCAGAAAGGCACCGCTGAACAGGGCCCCACTGTGCAGAAAGGCACCGCTGAACAGGGCCCCGCCGTGAAGAAAGGCACCGCTGAACAGGGCCCCGCCGTGAAGAAAGGCACCGCTGAACAGGGCCCCGCCGTGCAGAAAGGCACCGCTGAACAGGGCCCCGCCGTGAAGAAAGGCACCGCTGAACAGGGCCCCGCCGTGAAGAAAGGCACCGCTGAACAGGGCCCCGCCGTGAAGAAAGGCACCGCTGAACAGGGCCCCGCCGTGAAGAAAGGCACCGCTGAACAGGGCCCCGCCGTGCAGAAAGGCACCGCTGAACAGGGCCCCGCCGTGCAGAAAGGCACCGCTGAACAGGGCCCCACCGTGAAGAAAGGCACCGCTGAACAGGGCCCCGCCGTGCAGAAAGGCACCGCTGAACAGGGCCCCGCCGTGCAGAAAGGCACCGCTGAACAGGGCCCCGCCGTGAAGAAAAGCACCGCTCCGCTGGGCCCTTCCTGTCAAGCACTGCTCCGCTGGGCCCCGCCGTCTAAAGCACCGCTCCACTGGGCCCTTCCTGTCAAGCACCGCTCCGCTGGGCCCCGCCGTCTCAAGCACTGCTCCGCTGGGCCCTTCCTGTCAAGCACCGCTCCGCTGGGCCCTTCCTGTCAAGCACTGCTCCGCTGGGCCCTTCCTGTCAAGCACCGCTCCGCTGGGCCCTTCCTGTCAAGCACCGCTCCGCTGGGCCCTTCCTGTCAAGCACCGCTCCGCTGGGCCCGCTGTCTCAAGCACCGCTCCGCTGGGCCCTTCCTGTCAAGCACCACTCCGCTGGGCCCTTCCTGTCAAGCACCGCTCCGCTGGGCCCCGCCGTCTCAAGCACCGTTCCGCTGGGCCCTTCCTGTCAAGCACCGCTCCGCTGGGCCCCGCCATCTCAAGCACCGCTCCGCTGGGCCCTTCCTGTCAAGCACCGCTCCTCTGGGCCCCGCCGTCTCAAGCACCGCTCTGCTGGGCCCTTCCTGTCAAGCACCGCTCCGCTGGGCCCCGCCGTCTCAAGCACCGCTCCGCTGGGCCCTTCCTGTCAAGCACCGCTCCGCTGGGCCCTTCCTGTCAAGCACCGCTCCGCTGGGCCCTTCCTGTCAAGCACCGCTCCGCTGGGCCCCGCCGTCTCAAGCACCGCTCCGCTGGGCCCTTCCTGTCAAGCAGCGCTCCGCTGGGCCCTTCCTGTCAAGCACCGCTCCACTGGGCCCTTCCTGTCAAGCACCGCTGGCCCATTGACAGTGCCGGTTCTGTGTTGAGCTGGTGTTCACGCTGCACTCTGGGCACCCTGCCTTCTCCAATACCAGTGGAGTCGGGTATCCATCCGATGGACTGTGGCTTTGCACTCCCCAAAATGGCACAGTGGGCAACCCACCCACTGTAGAGAGTTGAGAGACTGTGGCTTTGCACTCCCCAGGATGGCACAGTGGGCAAGCCAACCAATGTATAGACTCGAGAGACTGTGGCTTTGCACTCCCCAGGATGGCACAGTGGGCATGGAGGCCCCGTCGTGGATCTGGCGTCGTGGACTCATCTGGCTGAGGTGCCCCCCCTTCCCTTCCCCCTGAGGTGCCTGTAGTTTTCTCATCTGATGCCCCAGCAGTGTTCTCTCCAACGGAATCAGGTCTCCTGTGTGGGCTTTGCCCATGTGTTTGCTGGACATTGGCCCACGGACTGTGGATATTTGACACACTGAGCAGGACTTATTGACTATGTACATAGCTTTCGCACTGTTCATTATTTTTGCTTTTATATTTCATATCGATAATTTTCCATGACTTCAATGAACCTAATTTATACATAAATTTAAATTAACATTTTTATTATGTCTTTGCATTTTTCAGGGGGGTTTGGGGGGTGTCACTCTGAGTTGTTGCTCTGCATTGGTGTGTTGATAGTTGGGGGGGGGTCTGTGTGTGCCCGTAAACTTTCGTCCTCCCCCCTCCCCTGTGTCGTAGGTGCAGTACTCACCGTTGTCTTCTGCGCCGGAGTTCGTACTCATGGTAGATGAGCAGGTAGACAATAGCTGGTAGGATGTTTAATTCGGGTTCCATGCTGTCCTCCGTCCTCGTGGAGTGTGTAGAGGTAAGCGTTTTCCCGTTCGTAGTCTGTTTCCGCCGTGTTTTTATCGGCGGGGCTCCCGCCCCGGAAAAGGTGGCGGATTGGTGAGTTGTGATAGGGTGGGCGGTACATTGTCTGCCGCCTGCCTGTTGGCGGTGACCGCCGCGCTGTTTGTCTGTCCCGCCGTGGCGGTCGGAGTGTTAAAGTGGCGGGCTGCGTTGGCGGTTCCCGCCAGGGTCAGAATTCATTATTTTTTACCGCCTGCCTGTTGGCGGGTTGGCCGCCGCTTTATCACCGACCGCCAGGGTTGGAATCACCCCCCTAGTTTCCTAATTGGCTAGCTTTAATCGGCTAATAGCAGAAACATCCTGGCCTGAAGAAAAACAGGCAGCCCTGTTCGACCAAGGACTCAAAGATGAGCTAAAAGACATTCTTGCCCAGATCGATCCTCAACCCGCAGATTGTCAAGATTTGAGAAATCTTGTTCTGAGACTAGACCATCGTCTTGCTGAATGACAAAGAACATGCAAAAAGACTGAGAAACATTCCTAGCTTGTTCATGACCGCAGAGAATCACAAGTTCAGAAAGAGGATAATCATGAACCAATGGAAATTGGAACTATTAGACAGCCCTTGACGAAAGAAGAGAAAGATCTACGTAAAAAGAATGGACAATGCCTGTACTGTGGTCGAAAGGGCCATTTCGTCAAGGAGTGTACAATAAAACCGAAAAGTAAAAGAATTCCCACCAAGAAAGTGGCATCAAATGTACAAATTGAACAGGAAAACTAAAACATCCAAGATGTAAAGAAGAGTTGCTCTTGGGTGTAACCATGGACCCTTCACAGTCAAGACATTTAAAGTTGGACTTAAAAGTGCTAGTGAAAACGAAGAGTTTTCTAAAGAAAGCCTTAGTAGACTCTGGGGCTACTGGAAACTTTATCGATGCACAATTGGTTCAAACATGGGGGATCCCATGCAAGAAGAAGAAAACACCAGAAATAATACAAGCCATATATGGAAAACCTTTAGCTGGAGGTCCAGTGACTCTACAGACCCTCCCCTTGTCGGTGATTTGTAAAGGGGGGAATCAAGATATCAAACACATAGGAAAATTAATCTTTGATGTCATCCAAGCTCCTCAGTATAGAATCATCCTTGGAATGCCATGGTTAAGTTACCATAACCCTGTAATAGACTGGCAAGAAAGAACAATCATGTTTTCTTCAGTCATATGTAAAGAAAAATGTCTCCAGGTGGCGAGTGTCACAGTTCCTCACAAATCTCACATATCCATAGCCGCTGAAAAAGAGGTAATGCTGCCATGGCAGTACTCATCATTCTCAGACGTATTTGATGAAAAAGAAGCAGAAACCTTGCCTCCTCACAGACCCTATGACTGTCAAATTGATCTGACTCCTGGTGCTATACTCCCTAGTTGTCGTGTGTACGGCCTGTCAGAACATGAAAACCAACACCTGCAAAAATACTTAGACCAATTTCTAGCCAATGGTTTTATTCGCCCATCCAAGTCTCCTGCAGCATCTCCTCTTTTTTTTGTCCCCAAGGCTAATGGGGATCTTCGAACCTGTATAGTCTATAGAGGTTTGAATAAGATCACAGTAAAAAACAAATACCCATTGCCCTTGATTCCTGTCTTGTTAGATCAAGTTATAAAGGCCAAAATCTACACCAAGTTAGACCTAGGAGGTGCTTATCACTTAGTCAGAATAAGAGAGGGCGACGAATGGAAAACTGCCTTTAAAACTCGATATGGTCTATTTGAATAGACAGTCATGCCCTTTGGACTTTGTAATGCACCAGCAGCATTCCAGTTCTTTTTGAATGATGTTCTCAGAGAATTTCTAGACATATTTGCAATAGTCTATATCAATAACATTCTAATCTATTCTAATAACGAAGTCCAACATGTGCAACATGTCAAGAAGATTCTCACGGCTCTTCGAAAACATCATCTCTATTGCAAATTAGCCAAATGTGAATTTCATGTTACCACCGTTGAATTCTTAGGGGTCATCCTTACCTCTAAAGGCATGGTCATGGCAGAAAGAAAAGTACAAGCAGTATCTGATTGGCCCATTCCAAAGACTGTTCGAGATGTTCAATGCTTCCTAGGCTTTGCAAACTTCTATCACAGGTTCATATATCATTTCACACAGACAGTGGCACCAATCACCAAGCTACTATGAAGGAAAGAACCATTTCTATGGTCTCCAGAAGCTGATAAGGCTTTTTCAATCTTTAAAGAAGCTTTTTCCACTGCCCCAGTTTTGACTCACCCAGATACTGACCGTCCGTTCACAGGAAAAGCAGATGCTTCAGATGTGGCAATTGGAGCGGTGTTATCACAACGCAGTAAAGACACTGGTCAGCTTCACCCTGTAGCTTACATGTCTCTAAAGCTGATTGAGGCTGAACAACATTATGTCATAGCTGAGAAAGAGCTTCTAGCAATCCGTGATGCCTTTAAAGAGTGGAGACACTATTTGCTAGGCGCCAAGTATACTATCACAGTATACACAGATCATCGCAATCTCCAGTTCATGAGTTCAGCTAGACTATTGACCCCTCGACAATTACGATGGATGCTGTTTTTTGCCGAGTTTGATTTTGTGGTAACCTTCCGTCCAGGTGAAGGCAATCGCAAAGCAGATGCCTTGTCTAGACAAGATTCTAGCATGTTACCCGCAATTCAGCCCCCACAAGCTATCATTGCTCCAGACAAAATCCTTTGTATCATCAAGACAGAAGATTTTTTTGAAGAGATTCGTAATTCCTTTACCATTGAAAAATGGCAGAAATGGGGAAACTCATGAACCAATGGAAATTGGAACTATTAGACGGCCCTTGACGAAAGAAGAGAAAGATCTACGTAAAAAGAATGGACAATGCCTGTACTGTGGTCGAAAGGGCCATTTCGTCAAGGAGTGTACAATAAAACCGAAAAGTAAACAAATTCCCACCAAGAAAGTGGCATCAAATGTACAAATTGAACAGGAAAACTAAAACATCCAAGATGTAAAGAAGAGTTGCTCTTGGGTGTAACCATGGACCCTTCACAGTCCAGACAAAATCCTTTGTATCATCAAGACAGAAGATTTTTTTGAAGAGATTTGTAATTCCTTTACCATTGAAAAATGGCAGAAATGGGGAAAATCATGAACCAATGGAAATTGGAACTATTAGACGGCCCTTGACGAAAGAAGAGAAAGATCTACGTAAAAAGAATGGACAATGCCTGTACTGCGGTCGAAAAAGATCAATCAAACAAGGCCTGCCTTTTCATGATGCATGCTTATTTGTTCCAACTGACAAGTTACGCAAACTAGTGTTTCATTGGCTACACGTTATACCTACGGCAGGTCATCCAGGTATTCCTAAGACTCTTGAACTAATACAACAGTACTTTTGGTTGCCTACTTTGACAAAAGACGTCAAACAAATGGTTGATAACTGCGAAGTTTGTGCTCGCATCAAGACAAGTCATTCAAAACGAAAAGGGCTGCTACAACCTCTCCCAACTCCACTTCGACCTTGAGAGCATTAGACTTTATTACAGGACTGCCAATTGTTCAATCTCACTCAATAATCCTTGTGGTGGTAGATAGTCTCACTAAGTACGCACATTTTATTGCTTGCAGGAAATTGCCTACATCCAGTGAATTGGCAACAATACTTTTAAATCGAGTGGTCCGTTATCACAGATTACCAAAAGTGATTCTGTCCGATCGAGGATCACAATTTGCCTCTAATTTCTGGAAAACGTGGTGCAAAATACTACAGGTTATATCTACACTATCTACCAGTCATCATCCTCAAACAGATGGCCAAACTGAGAGACTCAATCAAACATTGAAACAGTATCTGTGTGCTTACGCTGAGAAAGCACTTCATTCTTGGAAATCAATGCTTTGGTTAGCTGAATTGGCCTACAATAACTTGTATCATACTTCCACCGGTGCAATGCCCTTTTTTGGTCTATTTGGCTACCATCCTGAAACCTTGTCAATCACAATTCCACAAGAAAGTTCACTTACACCAGTGGTGTCAGAAACCATACAAGTCCATCAAACCCAGAAACAAATCCAACAACATTTAGATAAAGCGAAACAAACATATAAAAAACATTATGACACAAAATATTGTAAAGGACCACAATATGAGCCAGGAGGGAGAGTGTGGCTTTCCACTCGCCATATTGATTTCAAGAAGAAGCACATGTTTATTCCTAAATTTATAGGTCCTTACACAGTCCTTCAGCAGATCAATCCAGTAACCTATAAACTGCAGTTACCAAAATCACTACGTATTCATCCAGTGTTTCATACTTCTCTCCTGAAAAGAGCGACCCAAAAAACCCGCTCTCAACCAGATCCAGTTCTTGTGCAGGGAGTATTGGAATACAAGTTAAAGAAGTTCTGGATTCAAAACTTAGAGGTCGTAACCTCTGGTATCTAATATCTTGGAAAGGTTACGGTCCAGAGAACAACTCATGGGTCTCCGCATCTGACATTCATGCTCCACGACTAGTGCAGCGTTTTCATCGCCTAAACCCAGATACGCCAGGCCCTAGAGCGCGTTCCGGAGGGGGGAGTACTGTTAACATCAGGACAGTGCGCGCTCTACGGGCGACGTAATGCAAAAAGCTAATCCTTATGTAATGTAATAATTCATGCATTGTGTGTTGATGCAGTATGTTAACCTTTTGCATTGCAGAGATTTAACCTGAAATGTCTTTAATACTGTTTGCAATGTATTGCTAATTTTCAAGGCTTTGCTGCAGGACTGCAGGGTGTGGTCCTTATTCTGAGCCCTTCTAGAATCCCTTCCTGCAGTCAGACTGGGTGTGGCACATGGGCGGGGCTTGGGTCTATTTAAGGGACCCAGCCCAGCTCCACGTGCTCACTATTCAGAGGTCCCGGTGCAGAGCAGCAGCATTTTCCTGAGCTACTGTGCCAAAGGCCTACCTGGGCTTTTCCAGGCCCTGTCTTCATTATCTTGGTGATCCTCCACCACGGCGGTAAGACAGAGGTCGGGTTAGGCCCCTGACTCCGTTATCAGGCATATTCGAGTTTTGGGCCTTTTGAGTTGATTGTGTGCGCAATCATAATCTTGGCATTTACACTTTGATGTTAGAATCGGCAGCAGTGTGCGCGATTCATTCCTGGCATTTAACTCTTGCAGTTCAGATCGGCAGAGCGCATGATCGTAATCTTGGCATTTAAACTTTGATGTTCAAATCGGCAGCAGTGTGCGCGATTCATTCCTGGCATTTACCTCTGGCAGTTCAGATCAGCAGAACATGTGATCGTAATCTTGGCCTTTAAACTTTGATGTTCGAATCGGCAGCAGTGTGCGCGATTCATTCCTGGCATTTAACTCTGGCAGTTCAGATCGGCAGAACGTGCAATCGTAATCTTGGCATTTAAACTTTGATGTTCGAATCAGCAGCAGTGTGCGCGATTCATTACTGGCATTTAACTCTTGCAGTTCGGATCAGCAGAACGCACAATCGTAATCTTGGCATTTAAACTTTGATGTTCAAATCGGCAGCAGTGTGTGTGATTCATTCCTGGCATTTAACTCTTGCAGTTCAGATCGGTAATGTGTGCGATCATTCCCTGGCATTAAAACATTGATGGTTGAATCGGCAAAAGTGTGCGCGATTCATTCTTGGTCATTAATCCTTGTAGATTAGATCGGCAGAGTGTGTGATCATTTCTAGGCATTGAAATCTGGATGCACAGTTTTGTATTAAAGTGATTAATAATTTCTAGTCAATTGAATCATGAAATTCAAGACAGAGTGGGACCTTGCAGTATCATTCATGAGTCTATCGCAGTTCATTTATGAAAACTAATGTGATCATTGATTCTTGTTATAATGTAGTCTCTACTCTGAGAACTAACTTGAGACAGTTTTAATGTTCAAAGCACAATTGGTAGATTAAGAATGCTCATATGAAAGTTTGCATATTCCTTCTTTATATTCCAGGTATCCAGAACTATTAAAGTCATGTAATAGAAAAGCTCTTGATCATTCATGTTATCAACATATAAATATTTTAGAACAAATTTATGAAAGTCAATGTCCTTACTCTTGCTATTGTGTTATTAACTCTTGCTTCCACAGGTCTCCTTCCCCACTGTTCCCAATCTAAAACCCCATCCCCCGCTTTGCCATTCTTTAACTCTGTGCTATAATAGCTAGTAGAGTTTGGAGCTGCCAAGAGGTGTACATATTGGGAACAGGTGCAAACCCTGCGGATCCAGTTTCCCTGACACCGTCCCCTTTCCATAATAGAAGTGCCATTCACACGAGTCGGTATGGATTTGGTAGGTCCATTAATTCCATTGGTAAAAGGACACCAATACCTACTAGTTTTGGTAGATTATGCCACCCGATATACTGAGGCTATTCCCGTAGCTAGTATGACCACAAAGACGATAGCCCAGGCTATAGTGGAATTATTTTCTCAAGTAGGATTTCCCAAAGAAATACTTACGGACCAAGGGACCCCTTTCATGTCCCACTTAATGTCAGACGTTTGTCAAATATTAAGAATCCAAAAGATACGAACATCAGTTTACCACCACCAAACGGATGGTCTTGTGGAACGCTATAATAAAACGATTAAGAATCTCCCCCATAAAATCATTAATGAGTCTGGAAAAAACTGGGGAAAAAATGTCCCCGGTGCTCTATGCTCTCTCCGTACCCATGTACAATCGTCCACAGGACACAGTCCCTTTGAGCTCCTGTTTGGTCGACAGCCCTGCACCATATTAGACATGCTTGTGGAGCAGTGGGAAGAAATAGATGAAGAAGGTAAAGATGTTCTAACCTATGCTAAAGACCTAAAAAAAACTCTACACAATGTGTGGGAAGCAGCCCACACATGTCTAAAAAACGCCCAAGAAAAACAAAAGAGCTATTATGATACAAACAGTAGACCTAGAACCTTAACCGTAGGACAGAAAGTCTTAGTGTTGTTACCTACCACAGAAAATAAACTACTGGCACATTGGCAAGGTCCCTATACCGTTCTCGAACAAGTTACTCCTGTCACTTATAAGATAGAAATACCCGCAGGCACCGGCAGAGAACATATATACCACATCAATCTCTTAAAAGTATGACATGATACAGATAGTTCCCACCATAATTTATATGTTAGTACTGGAACCATGGATGACATACTGCTATACCCCATAGAAATATTCATAAGACCACAAAATGTTGGTCTCTCTCCCCTTCAGACTTCACAATTGTTTTTGTTAGTAATTAATAATCTAGATGTCTTTTCAAAAATCCCTGGAAAAACCCATTTAATACACCATCATATCCAAACAATAGGAGACAGGGTAGCCAGACAGAGGCCATATTGAATACCAGAAGCCAGACGCAAACTGGTAGAACAGGAAGTGGAAGAGATGTTACAGCAGGAATCATTGAACATTCCTCAATTCCCTGGTGTTCACCCATCGTTTTGGTACCAAAGCCCGATGGAACAATTAGATTTTGCATTGATTTTCGACAAGTGAACACTCTCTCACATTTTGATACTTATTCGATGCCTAGAATCAATGGCCTACTGGAACGCTTGGGAAAAGCCAGATACATGACCACGCTAGACCTCATCAAAGGCTATTGTCAAATACCCCTGAAAGAAGAGGATAAAGAGAAAACAGCGTTTGCCACCCCTTCGTATCTCTACCAATTTAAAGTCCTTCCTTTTGGCCTGCATGGTGTACCTGCCACCTTCCAACGATTAGTAGATCTGGTATTCTGTCCCATTCAGAATTATGCGGCCGCCTGCTTAGATTACATTATCATCTATAGAACATCTTGGGAGGACTACAGCTCCCACTTGACCAATGTACTACATGCCCTTAGAGATGCCGGTCTTACAGCGAACCCAGATAAATGTAAGATTGGATATGATAACATTAATTATTTGGGATACGTAATTGGACATGGAGTAGTGAAACCCCAACTAGAAAAGGTACAGGCCATCTCACAGATCCCACTTCCCCACAGGAAGAAAGACATCAGAGCCTTCTTAGGGATGGTAAGATACTACAGACGATTCATTCCTCATTTTTCAGAAATAGCAGCCCCCCTCACTGCTCTGTTGGTAAAGAACAAGCCCAATCTAATTCCTCATCTCACCGATATTGAGAAAGCCCGATTCGAACACTTAAAACATCTCCTGACTACTGAGCTGGTGTTGCGTTGTCCTGATTTTCAGAAACCTTTTCAGGTCCAAACAGATGCCTCGGATCAGGGTCTAGGGGCGGTCCTATCACAGACCGATGAGAACGGGCTCTATTATCCTACAGTCTTCCTGAGCCGAAAACTCCTTCCCCGGGAGAGGCATTATCCTACTCTTGAGAAGGAATGTCTGGCGACCAAGGGCCAGATGTAGGAAAAATTAAAATTGCGAGTCGCATTTTGCGAGTCAATGCGACTCGCAAAATGCGACTCGCAATTTGGTATGCCAGGAAATAAACCGGTCCGATTTAGCGTCTCGCATCCGGACTCGCAACGCTGTGTGCGAGTCCGCAGATTGCGAGGTCGCTGTTTGCAAGTGTGCAAAAAACGAACTCGCAATTAGCAAGTTGTTGTCGCAAATTGCGAGTTCCCTCAAAATTGCTTGCAGGTGCAGCAGAACACTCCAGAAAGCACACCAAAACACTCTGGAAACACTTCCTGGCACATGATGATGATATCACAGCCAGGAAGTTAACAAATACACCTGGGAGGAGGCTGGACCACACCCTTTTACAACTGCCAGTCTGCACACTGAGCTAGCTGCAGCAGCCATGGAGGGAACCCCCCGAAAAAGGAAAATTAAATTCTCTGAGAGGGAGCTTGAGGTGCTGACCGAAGAATGTTGTCAGCACCATGATGAGCTCTTTGGGAGAGCTGCCCTCACTGTTCCAGAGGCCACCAAAAAGAAAATCTGGCAGGAAATGCAAGAGAAAATCAATGCCCTGGGGGTGAGCCACAGGACAATTGAGGACATAAGGAAGAGGTGGTATGACCTCCGCTCCCGGACCAAGGAGAGGGTGGCAGAAAGGCTCCGGGAGATGAGAGGCACTGGAGGGGGACCATCATCTGTGCCACCACCCACACCCCTTGAAGACAGGATTGAGCAAACCTTTGAGCCGGAGGCAGTGTGTGGATTTGGGGACCTGGACACTTCAGAGCCCAGCACATCAACCGGTGAGTACCATGTGATAAGCCTGTACCCCTATCAATGTCATACCCCACCCACCATGTACACATGTGCATGCACAACCAAATTAGCTCCTTTTCAGGGTAGAAAAAGCCAGAATGATGCATTATGGGAAATGTAGTCCAATAGGCAGTGCATAGGCAAATGTTTATTAGGAATTGTGCAAAAGATACTAGACACTGACAGTGTGTTCCCCATGTCCCACAGGTCTCCAGCAAGACACCCCCTACACCCCAAGCACCCAGGCCCAGGAGGACACCCCAGGACCCTCCAGCACCCCCACATGCACAGTCAGCAGCATTCCTGCAGTTGTAACACCTGCTGCAACAGCAACGCCAGGAGCTGCCCCAGCAACAGCCAGGGAGGATACAGGTGCGAGGACAGGGCAGCCACCACTGCGCAGGCGTCGCAGGGCAAGAGCGTCTGATTTCCGGATTCATCCTCCAACCAGAAGTGAGGCACATCTGCTGCAGGGTCAGCGCCTGCAGAACACAATATATGGCAGGATCAGTGGGGTGCTGCACCGCATTGAAAGACAAAACCATGCAAGCATGCGGCACCTCAACAGGCGGATGGACCTGATGTGCCAGAACACTGGGGACATTGCCTCTGCCATCAGGGAACTGGCGGCCGGACTGCTGGGTCAGGCAGAGGCTGGGCGGCGCAGGGATCGGCAGATTATGTTAAGACTGGACAGGATGGCCACATCAATCGGCAGGCTAGCCATCAACACAACAGGCCTGTCGAGGAGGACAGTTGGCCTGCAAATTGAGATGGGCCATTTTGCTGGGGATGTTGCCAGGGGCCTGGGACGTCTCACACATATCATAGAACTAATGGAGACATGTGAGATGTCGAGGGCCACTGGGGAAACACCCCAAGATAGTGAAGAGGGCTCCACAGTGAGCAGTGTATCTGCCACTGACAGTAGGGTGCTAAGGAGTGGGAGGCAGAGCACCATAGATGCGGCTGGGACCAGCCAGGCTGGCAGGAGGGGCAGGAGAAGTTAGCCAACAGCCCGGACAAACAAATGTGGCACATGGCTTTAATGTGCCACATGAGTGGTTGGCATTTCCCTGCCCATGGACAATTTCAGCTTGTATATAGTTCATGCATTACATTATTAAAACAGTTATTTTTCTTCCACTTAACAAAAGGAGTGTTTGGTTAATGGGTGAGTATGGTGGGAGTTTACACGTACCGTCCAAAATATTGCGTTGCAATGTGTTCCCGTCTCAGTCTGCCTTGATTAGCTAGACTCCTATCCCCATGATGGCGGTGTGGTTGTTCTTGCTCTTCCTCATCAGGATCTGGGTCTGCAGGGGTGAGAGGTAGCCCACGTCTGGTGGCTATGTTGTGGAGGATGGCGCATGCGACCACAATTTTGAAGGCGGTAATGGGGGTGTATTGGAGGGCGCCTCCGCTGCGGTGGAGGCATCGGAATCTTGCCTTCAGCAGTCCGAAGGTGCGCTCTATGAGGCTCCTGGTCCTCTTATGCGCACTGTTGTATTGCCTCTCTGAATCATTGCTGGGTGTTAAAAATGGAGTCATGATCCATAGCCTTAGAGCATATGCGCTGTCACCTGTTGGGCACAAAAGTACACTGTTAGTAAGTCCAGATAGTCATGCACAGTGACCTGTGTGTATGTCTGCAAGGTGTATGCAGCTCTACCTAGGAGGTATCCGTCTCCAAACTCCCCACGTTCCAGGCGTTAATGTATCCCACTATGTTTAAAAATGTATGAGTCATGGGTACTGCCTGGAAACTTAGCTACGATGTCCGTGATGACGTAATGGGCATCACAAACAACCTGTATGTTGAGTGAGTGGGTACACTTTCTGTTGCAGAAAATAAGTTCCAGATTAGCGGGGGGCATATTTGAATGTGTGTCCCATCTACACATCCAATGACATGGGGGAAGTGGGCAATGCAGTAAAAGTCCAGCTTCGTGCTGTTAATTTCTGCCTCATTCCTTGGTAAGTATATGAACTGAGACCTGTGCGCTACTAAGGCATCTAGGAATGCCCTGAGGAACCTTGACACTGCACTTTGGGATACCCCACCTGCCACGGCAATGACCCCCTGATAGCTCCCTGAGGCCAAGAGGTGCAGTGCGCATAGTACTTGCACATGCGTAGGGATGGCGCAGCCACGGAGAGTCTTGTGTTCTAGCTGTGGTTTTAGTAAATCTATTAATTCTAGAATGGCAGCGCTGCTAAGGCGGTATTTATCATAGATCTCCTCTTCAGTTTGCTGGAAAAGGGTCTGCCTTGTTCTATATATCTTCTCCTGTCTGTGGCCCCTCCTCCTCCTCTGCTGGGCTGCGTAGACTCTCCTCCTCACTGCTATCAGGTATATGTCCGCCATCTTGAGTGACCCAGATGCCTTCTGGGTCTCCTTTTATACTTTGGTAATGGTTACCACCTGCTCTGAGTTAGTGGTAAATGCGACTTGCAAACTGGGTTTTTTGCGACTAGTCGCAATTTGCGAGTTGCAATTGCATATGGGTTGCGACTCGCAAATTGCGACTCGCACATTGCGGGTCGCAAAAGGGGGTCGCAACGGGTGCGACTCGCAAACGGGGCACATCGCTTTTTGCGAGTCGGAAATAGGCTTTTTGCATCCCATTTCCGATTTTGCAGTGTCGCAAATTGCGATTCGGCCCGTTTGCGAGTCGCAAACGTTTGCTACATCTGGCCCCAAATGGGCTACCGACTCATTGTGTTATTATTTGACAGGTCATCCCTTCATATTACTTACTGATCATGCCCATGACCTGGTTGGCATGCCATATGGACTCTAACGCTCGGGTGCTCCGTTGTTTTTTATCCCTTTAATCCTTTTCCTTTCAGATTCAGCATTCGCCAAGCTCTCTCCTCTCCAACAATGACTACCTTTTGCAGTACTCGTCCGACTCGTGGCCCCAACGGCCACTGTCCAGGGGGAGTGAATGTAATAGAGCGTCTATGGCGAACGCGGGGCCCGATACCCCAGGGGCAGGTCTGCGGATCGCCGATACACAGGGGTACTTCTGGTCTCTGCCTCAACCCGGAAGTACTATCCCCGTCATCACGGGAACCAGGACTGCTGGATAGAATTGGGGTGGTTAAATTTCCCGATACCAGCGTTCACGGAGAGTCGCCGGATTCACTCATCGAGATGCCTGAGGAGAGGCCGACCGTGACGGTGAATGGGGAAGCGACGACGCCAGGGAACAGTGGAAGAGAAGACGAACAGGAGGCAGCAAGACACTGAGGCTGGCCACGCTCTAGGAAGAGCGTGGCCTAACCAGATACAAGACAAGAAAGAAAATATTTGCTTTTTATTTATTCAAATGTTAAGAAGGATAAAGGTGAAACTGCAGCAATTGAGGTTAACCGCAGTAACATCATGTTTCCTTTTCTTTATTATTGTTTTGGTTTGTGCCTATTTTGATGGGACTACGCAGGTTATGCTAGATATTTCATATATATATATATATATCTATATATATATATATCGCATTATTTTGGTGTATTTCAACTCCTTGAAGTATTGTGAGGAACAAACTCAGGGAGTAGAACAGGACGAAGAGGGAAACCCAGCAAAAGAAAAGAAAAAGAAATAAGTCAGAGAGATAGGGGAAAGATAAAGAGAAGATACAGAGAAGAAAAACAAACATAACAGGAATTAAAGAAAGGCCACAAGAAAGACAGAAAGAAGAAGCTTCAGAGATAGGAAAGTGGAAACAACAGCACAGAGATAGAAAAGAGAGCCAGAAACAGTAAGGAGAAAGAAGAAAGCAAAGTGTGAAGTATACATACCAACCTTCTTGTATTCTTCTTTCTTTACATGCTCCTCCTGACTCTCCATCAGGATAAAGAAGGACAAGAAAAAGAGAAGGTGTGAAGACCTATAGAAAGATAAAGACAAAGAACCTAAAATTAGGAAAATAATATAAAGGACTCAAAAACTGTTAATCTCGTATCTTCCTTAATAAAGCACTATATAGGGATCTGTCTGTCTCTCCATTACTGACCCTCTGGTAAAGCGCCACTCTACTCAACTATGCACCACTGCACTCTGGCCACATCACTCTACGCCTCTTTTCTCTACTCTGTACCATTCTACTCTATGTCAGTGCACTCTGCTCCACTCTACTATGCACCACGGTGCTCTTCACCACTGCACTCTACACTACTCCAGTTTTTTCCACCCCACTCAACTTTGCACCACTCCACTCTGCAAAACTGTACTCTATGCCAATGTACTGTACGCCACTATCCTATGCCACTGCACTCTACCCTGCACTACTCCACTCTACCCTGCACAAGTCCACTCTAGGCCACTGTGCTCTACGCTACTCAACACTAGAGCACTGCACTCTACACCAATGCACTCAACACGACTTTACTCAAAACCAGTGAACTCCTTGCCACTCCTCGCACAATATGCTAACTACTCTGCATCCTGAACTCTGTCATTATACTCTGCTCTAAAACACTTTATGCCACTGCACTCTATGCCACAGCACACCCCATTGAACACTACACCACTATACCACTGTGCAGTGTCACTGCACTTCATGCCTCTCTATTCTACACTGTACCACTGTTCTCTGCACCACTGCTCTCTGCACCACTCTACTCTGCAACACTCTACTCTTTACTACTCTACTCTATGCCACTCTACTCTATGCCACTGCACTCTCTATCACTGCACTCTATGCCAATGCACTCTACACCACTAACCTCTATGCCAGTACACTATGCATCACTCCATGGCTCTCTAACCTATTCTGCACCACTGCACTCTGCACCACTCTAACCAACACCACTGAACCCTACACCACTCTACTCTACACCTCTGCACTCTACCCTACACCACTCTATGCCACGTCAGTCTACTCTGTAACAATCTATTCTATACCACTGCATTCTAGTCCACTGCAATCTACTCTGCAACACTACTCTACTGCCTCTAGGACGCTCCACAACACTATACACCATTCTACACCACTCCATAACACCCCCCTTCACTCCAAATCCTCTCAACTCTACTCTACACCACTCTATGCTACTCTGTAACACTTCACTCCCCTCCACTTTAAGACACCTCACTCCATGCCACTGTCCTTTACCCTACTAACCTTTAGCCATGCTGAACAGAAGCCAGACTGGTGTACAACATGGCTAAAACAAGTTGACAAAACCAATAACTCTTCCATAGGAGAGCAGTATTGGCACTGCCAGTGTTTGTTAATCAATGGTTTAGCTATCATAACTGCAGCACATATGCTTGCAACAGGAGCCAAAGCCTATGACACCCCAAATATGGCTGTTTTTTACTACTCACTTGTGGATCAGAGGGGCCCGTTACTTTGCTTCCATTTAAGCCCATGCCACTCTTGCTATGTGTTAGACCTGACAGCCTTAGGGTGGTCATCCCCCAACTTTTTGCCTGGCTCCATCTATTTTTGTGACACTGTTTTTTGCTGGTTTTAGGACTCTGCACACTTTACCACTGCTGTCCAGTGCTAAAGTGCATATGGTTTCTCCCCTAAACATGGTAACATTGGCTCCTACCCAATTGGAATATTTAATTTACCTGTAAGTCCCTAGTAAAGTGCACTACATGTGCCCAGGGCCTTTACATTAAATGCTAATAGTGGGCCTGCAGCACTGATTGTGCCACCCACATATGTAGCCTTGTAACCATGTCAAGGCCTGTGTGTGCAGTTTCACTGCCACTTCCACTTCCACTTGGCATTTAAAATAAATACTTGCCAAACCTTAAACTACCATTTTTCTACATATAAGTCTCCCCTAAGCTAGGCCCTAAGAAAACCAATAGGCAGAGTGCTATGTAGGGTAAAAGGCAGGACCTGTACTTATGTGTTTTACATGTCCTGGTAGTGAATAAACTCATACATTGGTTTTCTGCTACTGTGAGGCCTGCTCCTCTCATAGACTAGCATTAGAACTGCCCTCCTAAACTCTTAAGCGGTACATTCTGATCTGGAAGGAGTAGTCATGTCTTGAATGGTATTGGCAGACTGGTAATAGAAAATCCTGCTTACTGGTGAAGTTGGATTTAATATTACTATTTTAGAAATGCCACTTTTAGAAAGTGTGCATTTCTCTGCACTTACTGCCATCTGTGCCTTAAAGCCTGTCCCGAATCCACGTCTGGTCTTTGCTGGTTGACAGCTCCCCTTATGCATTCCACCCAGACAACCATAAACACAAGACACTCAGTCACATCTGCATTCATCTGCATACTGAATGGGTCTTCCTAGGCAGGAAGGGTAGAGGGGCTCACATTTACATTTCAAAGGTCAGAGGCCTGCCCTCACACAAAGGACTGATAACCCCCACAGGGATCCTGGCAGAGAGGACTGGGCTGAAAGGGGAACTTGTGTACTTCAAAACCACTCTTTGAAGTTTCCCCACTTCAAAGGCATTTTTGGGTATATAAACTGGGTCTCTGACCCCACCAAATCAAACACTTCTGGATCTGCACCTGAACTCTGTCAGAAGAACTGCCTTGCTGCCCAAATGACTCATCTGGACTGCTTTGCTGAGGACTGCTGCCCTGCTGCCTGCTGGTCTCCGACTGTGGTGGAAGTACTCTGCCTTCCCCAAAAGTGCTCTCCAAGAGCTTGGATTGAGCTTGCCTCCTCTTCTGAAGTCTCAGGGACATCAAAGACTTTATCTACTGGCTGTTTGCCAGTTTTCTGTGAAATGTAATCTTTGTTTGTGTACATTAGATTCTCATCATTTCAACAGTATTTTATTCAGATAAATATTCTTTATTTTTCTAAACCTGTTTGGTGTATTTTTGTGGTGTTTTCACTGTGTTACTTTACACATTGCCAAGTTAAGGTTGACTGCTCAGTGCCAAGCTACCAGAGGGTGGGAACAGGATAGTTTGGATTGTGTTGTGGCTTACCCTGACTAGGATTGCAGACCCTAGTTGGAGAAGTGTGGATACCTCTTCCAACTAGAAACCCAGTATATAACAATGGTGATCAGCAGTGAGGCTCGGGCTTGTGTTTGTGCAGTGCCAAGCAATAGCTACGTGCACACTACCTACCCACAGTTAAAGGTCAATCTGATTTGTTTTCTTTTTGCTGCATTTTCCCTGCTTGACATTCTTTAATCAATCCTATATATTATAGCCCTCATTGTGAAATTGACGGTAAATCCCACTTACTGCCACGCTGACTGCCATCAACTTACCGCCGCGTCCGCGGATATCCGTTCACCATATTATGACACACATACACCAATCCGTAAGTATTCAGCCGCATACACAAATCCGTCAGCCCAAAGGTCAGTGATACACTGGCGGTATCAAAACCCACACTGTTACGCCAACAGAACAACGCCCACCACATTATGACCCACAAATCACCACGGTAGACATTCAACGGCGGTAAACCATTGGCTGTACATACCGCTGTGCTCAAAATGGACCCACACAAACAAAACACCACCACATTAGACAATTCAAACAACACACACCTGACACCCATACACACACCACATCCTCCCACTCACACCACTATAAAACACACACCCACATCACCCACAACCCTTTACCATATCAAACCATTGCCAGCAGAGAGACATCAAGACCACTCACACAACTAGAGCCACACACTACTCACACCTATACACCACTCACGCACCCCACATCACACACCCCAATACATTACCCAACACACCCTCACCTACACACCTCACACAACACCCATGGCACCACAAAGACACACCGGCTTCACAGAGGAGGAGCTAAGGGTCATGGTGTAGGAAATCTTCAGGGTAGAGCCATAGCTATTTGGAGCAGAGGTGCAGCAGATATCGATAGCTAGGAAGATGGAGCTATGGTGAAAAATCGTGAACAGGGTCTACGCTGTGGGACAGCACCCAAGAACTAGGGATGACATCAGGAAGAGGTGGACCCACCTACGGGGGAAGGTACATTCTATTGCAGCAAAACACCAACTCGCTGTACAGAGGACTGGCAGTGGACCCCCTCCCCCACAACTCACGGCATGGGAGGAGCAAGTCTTGGCAATACTGCATCCTGAGGGCCTGGCCGAAATAGGAGGTAGACTGGACTCTGGTAAGTCAACTCTCTACTACTATCACCCCCTTACCTGCATGCCATCACATACCCCCACCCTCACTCACATCATTCCACCGCTACCCACACACCCCACCATCACATCTCAGTCATCCCAATGCCAAGCCGTGCATGCTGTACCAATGCATGGACACCACTCACAGCCCTGCATGTACACTCATCACTAAAGCATGCACACTATAGAGAACTAATCATCCCACTAATCAATCCAAAGAGGGCAAGTAACGGATGCACAATATGTCAGACACAGAAACCATAACATATCATTTACATCCCCACAGGTTCCCCAGCCAATGTCAGCGGAGAGGAGGTCCCAACAGAAGAGGCCCACAGTGATGATAGCAACTCTGGTCTTCAGGATCTGGATGACCAACCTGACTCATCAGGGACCTCTGGACAGCCGGTTACCCAGGCCTAGTCACACACCACCACAGAGCCTCCCCCATCAGGAAACATCACCACAGCACCCCCCAGAGTACCCATACCTGTGTCCCCAGGACACGTCAATCAGCAGTGTGTCCACCTCTACAGGGAACCCAGGGCACACCTCATACCCATGACAATCAGGGACCTAGGGTCAGTGGCAGTGAGCACACGGTTCAGGGGACAGAGGCACAGGCCAAAAGGGAAACTGGGAGGACTGCTGTGCACCTGGGGAAGGACAGTCCAAGGGAACCGACTATCCCGGGGGCACTTGCAGAGATCCTGGGAGCATATCAACATTCCCAGGACACGATGGGACAGATCATGAACAATGTGCAGGAGAACAGGCGGCTGCAGGAGGGACAGTACCAGGGGATCAGGGAGGACTTGGAGGCCATCAACAACACCCTAATCTCCATAGCAGGGGTGCTGGCAGACATGGCCAATATTATGAGGGAGGTAGTCACACAACTAGCCACTAGCCGCACATCTAAACAGCCTTCCACCTCCGGTGCCGCTAGTGGCCAGGAAGCCCCGCCACAGGACTCTCAGGCCACCAGCATCCCTCCCCCTGCAGAAGGAGAACCACCCCACAAACGTTCCCTGTGATCCAGACAGAAGTCAGAGACACTTGCCAAGACCCCCACAGGAAATTATTGTCACCCTTGTGTCCCACTCTCTCACCCTGTCCACCTCGAACAGACATTCCCGTTCCTATGTCCCCTTGGACAATGCACCTGTCCTACAAACAGACTGGAACAATGCCCTGGACTTTACTCCATCATCACCCCAGCCCATTGCACTTGCCCCTCAATATTTTAGTACTTCTATAAACACCCTTGGTAAAAAAAGAAGTTTTCACGATCTGAATGCGTCTTACCACGGTTATCAGTCAACCTCGAGGCACTACCTGGCCTCTTGCTAGTTCTGGATGGACCAAGGTAAGGGCGACCCTTTCCAGTAGCCACGGTGCTGATGATAGAGTAACACCAGGCAGACCGTGACCTCCAGAAGGAGTCCCAGAGGAAAAAACCCAATCCTGGGAAAAAACACAGAAGTAAGGAAATCCTGAGAAAGACATAAGAAAAAAGAGAAGCGTAATATGAACTGGAAACAGCAAAAACTGCAGACAAGAAAAAACAGAAGTCCAAAAAATCACCAGATACAGGAGCGAGGAGCACCACCAGAACAGAAGTGTTTGCAACACAAAGAACAGAAGACCAACTGTGCTTATATACTGGCAAACCGGAAGTGACATGCAGGAAGTTCCGGAGACACCATCTTGAATTGGAAAAAGCCACATTAGTGCGAATGGAAAAATAGTCATGATGGAAAAGTGGAAGCAAAGCATGCAGGGAAGGAAACACAGACTCCTGGGAAGAAAAAGATATGGCTAAGAGGGAAACCACAAAGAAAAAGAAAACAAGAAGAAAGAAAAGGCAGAAAAAATAGGTAAGAGATATTATAAGGGCAAAAGGTGGGTGCAGCGCGAAGCAGTGCCGAAAGAAAGATGTACAGCTCGCGCTACGGACCGGAAAATAGGCAGCGGCCCGAAACGAGGCCCACAACGTGGCCCGTGACAGAAACGGCCATCCAGGACACGGACCGTCGATCTGACCGCGGCACGCAAGTGGGGTGCTGCAGGTCCTTGTGGTGTCACAGTAGGTCCCCTCCCCAAAGCCCCACGCTTGTCCGGAAAATGCTGAAAAATGTACGGACCTAGCGAGGAGGATGGACAGAGGAGGCACCCTCCCAATCAAAAACTGGAGCAGATTCCAAAAAATGTGCAAATCGCATATTTCTTGTACTTCATACTCAGGATGACCATCAACCAAAAGAGGAGGAGGACGGTGGGCATTTCTCTTGTAGGGATCCGTAACAAAAGGCTTGAGTTGGGAGACATCAAAAACAGGATGCACTTTCCAAGTCAATGGCAGGCGCAGTTGAACAGAGACTGGATTTATCACATGCAAAACTCGAAAAGGCCCATAGTAATGAGGTTTGAACTTATTCTGAGATAAGCAAAAAGGCAGAAATTTAGAAGAAAGCCAGATCTTGTCCCCGGGCTGAAAAGATGGAGCAGAACTACACTGGGTATCAGCTACCTTCTTCATATAACGTTTTGTGGCCAAGAGATTGGCACGTATCAGGTTCCTGACCTGATGGAGATTACGAACAAATGAGGTAACTGCAGGAACAGAGTAGTCCTTAGGAGTGACATTAGGAAAAGCAGCAGGGTGAAAACCATGAGTGCAAAAGAAAGGTGTTGACTTAGTTGCATTATGGACTGTATTGTTATAAGAAAACTCAGCCAACTGTAGATAAGAAGACCAATTACTTTGGGTCACATTACAAAAACAGCGCAAATATTGTTGGAGTCCTTGATCTAAGCGTTTTGTTTGACCATTGGTCTGAGGATGGAATCCGGAAGATAGGGCCACATCAATATGTAAAAATTTACAAAACTCTCTCCAAAACCGGGATAAATATTGAGGTTCCCGATCAGAAATAATTACTTGAGGAAGGCCATGTAATCAAAATATATCTTGTAGAAAGACTTGACTCATTTCTTTAGCAGTGGGTAATTTCTTTAGGGCTGAAAAATGAGCCATCTTAGTAAAGGAGTCCACTGTAACCATTATGACCTGATAACCTGCAGAAGATGGGAAAGAACATATCAAATCTGTGGTTAACGTATGCCATGAGACGAATAGTACCGGTAAGGGCATCAATAAACCTGCTGGCTTAGTCCGAGGTGTTTTAGTTTGAGTACACATTTGGCAAGATCTTACATATGTTTCGGCATCAGACGTTAATGTGGGCAACCAAAAAGAGCAAAGGAGTAATTCCTGTGTGTTTTTAACTCTGCGATGTCCAGCAATAGGAGAGTCATGACACATTTGCAAAGCTTCTGTCTGCACCTTTTTAGTAGGCAAAAATATGGTGTTTTTATGAAAGAAATATTCCTGATGCTTATGTAAGTGGGGACTTAAAGCATTCCATTCTTCCATGGGTAACTTCTGATACTCGCTCTTCACCTGGTCAAGAAAAGACTCAACTAGTCCCACAATGCGACATGGCTCAATGATATTTGGAGAAATAGAAATATTGCTCTCCGGATATTGGGGGATTAAGCTTCTGCCAAAATAAAGACATAGGCCTTTACGTCGTCAGTTCTCTCGTTCTGCTTCTGATAACAGCCCACAGGCAACATCTATTTGCATGGGTTCTTCCTCCGTAGAAGCAGAGTATTCTGATCAGTTTTCTTCAGGGCAACGTGTTGATGGGCGAATAGCCACTTTCGGAGACTGGACCCTGGACCTTCGTTTTTCTAATCTATGTTCCTGTAAACGGTACTCAATATTAAGGGCCAGGTCCATCAGTGCCTTCAATGATTCTACTGGAGTAGAATGCACCAGTTCATCCTTTATTTAGTCTCATAACCCTCAACGAAAAAGTGTCACAAAGTTGCGTTCAGCCCACGTGGTTTCTGCCGCTAGTTGTTCAAATTGGGTTATGTAAGTCAGAACATCCTGATTCCCTTGTTGTATCTCACATAACAGTTCTTCTGCAGCAGCTTCCAATCCAGGTTGTTCGAACATCTGTTTAAAGGCTTGCGGAAAGTCTGAATAATTGGATATTATCGGATCATTGGCAGCTACCAAACGGGTTGCCCAAGCTAGGGCTGCGCCAGACAAGGAGCTTATCAAATACCCAACCTTGGTCTTATCACGGGTAAACTGAGAGGGTCTAAATGCAATGTATATCATTAAGAAATTCCTTTAACTTGTATGGATCTCCAGAGTAACGAGGTGTGGAGACAGAAATAACAGGTACATCACTGGATCGTGACACCAATGCTTGTCTCAAAGCAGTCTTCTCAGTACGCAGTTGTTGTTGTATAGTATGAAGCACAGACTGTGCAGTTTCCACAACATCATCAGGTGGGACTTTCTTGGTTCCAGGGCAACGCAGAATCTTATGGCGTCGCAATCTGTCACGATCTGAATGCTTCTTACCACTGTTATGTCAATCTCGAGGCACCACCTGGTCTCTTGCTGGTTCTGGACTGACCAAGGAAAGGGCGACCCTTTCCAGTAGCCACGGGAAGTTCCGGAGACACCATCTTGAATTAGGAAAAGCCACATTACTGTGAATGGAAAAATGATGGAAAAGTGGAAGCAAAGCATGCAGGGAAGGAAACACAGACTCCTGGGAAGAAGAAGATATGGCTTAAAGGGAAACCACAAAGAAAAATAGGTAAAAGATATTATAAGGGCAAAAGGCGGGCGCAGCGCGAAGCAGTGCCCAAAGAAAGATGTACAGATCGCGTTGCGGACCGTAAAATAGGCAGCGGCCCAAAACGTGGCCCAAAACGGACTGCCAATCTGCCCGCGGCCCGCATGTGGGGAGCTGCAGGTCCTTGCGGCATCACGGAAGTTTGGAGTAAGTAAAAATGTTCAAGTATGTATTAATTGAAACAGGTACAAACATTGCAATTCAACTGTACAGAAAATGAGCATAGATTAATGACCTGTAGCTGGCTTCAGTGATCACACCAGGAGAATATGTAAAGTCACCAACATCTGCAAAATGAATTGCCAAAGGGTACAGTAAGTGGGCATAGAAGTGGGAAAAACAGCCTGCCAGTGCCACAGAAATTCAAAGAAATGTCATTGAAATGTGAAGTAACATTGTCTTACCTGTGTGTCATTGGAAGTATTGTCTGATCACTGAAGTTCAGTTGTCCTCATTCTCATCCTCTGCCTCCTCATCCTCACTGTCCACAGCGTCCACTGCTGCCACACGGGCATCTCCAGCCTTCTCCTCCTCAAGAAAAGGCACATGGCATCTCAGGGCAAGGTTGTGCAACATGCAGCATGCCACTACTATCTGGCAGGCCTTCTTGGGTGAGTAGCACACAGATCCATCTGTTAAATGGAGGCACTGGAAGCTGGCCTTCGGGAGGCCAAAGGTCCTTTCTATTATCCTTCTGGTTCACCCATGTGCCTCATAATAACTTTCTTCTGACCTTGTCCTGGAATTTCTCACAGGGGTCAACAGCCATGATAGGTTTGGGTAACCAGAGTCACCTGCAAATTTTGAGGGACAACATTTAGCCACACACTATCATAGGCCTACACCATAACCATACACCAACATATACTGTGTGGGAACCAGGGCTCACCTATTAGCCACACCCTGTGCCTCTGTAGTTGGCCCATCACATTTGGGATGCTCTATTCCTCAGGACAAAGGCATCATGCACCATCCCTGGATAATTAGCACTGACGTGGGCGATGTACTGGTCCACCAAGCACACCATCTGTACATTCATAGAGTGGAAACTCTTTTAATTTCTGAGCACCTGTTCATTCGGACGGGGGGGACAAATGCAATATGTGTTCTATCAATCGCCCCAATTATTTTGGGGATATGTCCCATTGCATAGAACTCGGCCTTCACTGTGGCTAAATCTTCAACCTGGGGAAATACAATGTAGCTGCACATGTGTTGAATCAGGGCAGACAACACTCTTGTTAGCACTATTGAGAACATTGGCTGTGACATTCTTGCTGCCAAGCCCACTGTCACTTGGAAAGAACCAGTTGCCAGGAAATGGATCACTGATAGAACTTGCACAACAGAGGGGATCCCAGGGGGATGACGGATAGCAGATATCAGGTCAGACTCCAATTGGGCACACAGCTCTGTGATTGTAGCCCTGTCAAGTCTATAGGTGAGGATAATGTGCCTGTCCTCCAGTGTTTCCAAGTCCAACAGGGGTCGGTACAGGGGGGTATGTTTCCATCTCCTATTCATCCGCAGCGGTAGCAATCTATGGGGCAAAAGAGTGAGGAGCTGGTCACAAACTGAACAATGGGGCTACAACAGAACTTTGCATGCTGTTAACTTGTAATGGGTGAGTGTGATTTGTACAGTATGTCCTAATTTCACCAGTGAGGCAGCAATTATCCAGGGCCTGCACCCCCCACTGAAATGGCATCTGCCTGTCCTGTGTGGAGGGACAGGTGGAAGTGAGGTAATTCCACTGACGTTGTATGCTGTTGTGGGAGGCGGTCGGGAACCGCCGTGCAACTCCTCATTGGTTAACATTGCGGCTTAAGGGTTACAGTGGCCAATGGTGATCTACGCTGGCGATGACGGTGTGCCCCGCCATGGACGTGACTGCCATTTTCTATCTCATCCCTCACTTGCTACCTGATCTTCAACAGGAGAGGACCTACACTGCATGTGCTGCTGTGACCTGTGTCTGGAACCTAGCATGGCCCGTGTGACATGGGAAAGGGCCCCAGCCTTCACTTCGGCAGAGTTGGAGAGACGGGTGGATGGGGTCCTACCCCAGTACGGACTGCTGTATGGGCCTTCAGACCAACATGTGAGTACACTGTGGGCACAATGCATGTGGTATGAATGCATGGAGTGGTGTGTGTGAAGGCCTCGTGTAAGGGGGGGGGTGGATGTCCTCTGGGCAGCGTATTGGTTGTGTGCTGAGCCATATGTGTGTAAATAGTGATGTGAAGGGCTATGGTGGGCCATAAGTGTAACAGAAGGACCAAGACTGCTTGTCTAATTATATTTTCCTGTGTGTATTTCCTCTGCAGATCAACACCTATCAAAAGAAGGGTATATGGTGTGCCATCGCCAAAGACGTGCGGACCCTGGGGGTCTACGGCAGATGGAGCACCCACTATTGGAAACGGTGGGAGGACCTGAGACGCTGGTCATGGAAGACCGCGGAGACCTAGCTGGGGATGGCCTCCCAACGAGAAAGGGGTGCCCCTCGAACCCTGACCCCACTAATGGCCTGTATACTGGCAGTGGCATGTCTTGAACTGGATGGGCACTTGAGGGCATCACAGCAGCCACAAGGGGGTGAGTACAGTGCCCATAATTACAACTTACGCATGGTAGGGTGGTATCCGGGTGGGGGATGTGTGTCAGTTGGTGAACCTAGGCCAGGCCTGACATTGCAGCATGGGCCCCCTGGTGGCTAGGGTTCAGAAGGGAGAATCTTGCTACCTAGCTCATAGGCATCCACAACTGGTCAAGGCTGGGTGGGTCACAGGTGTGCTGCATTTGGTGGTGTGTGCCCCTCCCCATTGCTTGGCTGCTAACTATTTCTCTGTTAGTGCTATGGCATATTGCGTAGAGCTGTTCCCTGTGTGTGAGGGTGCTGTGTACGCCAACTGTGGTGTTGGTGCAGCCACTGACCAAGTGTATCCTTTGTCTCTTCCCCCCCATTTTTTTTGTCACCCTGTCCTTGTGTGCATTAGCATCATCTGGAGGAGGAGCTGAGGCGCAGGTGACAGAGGGAGCTGCATCCCACAGGACCCAGGAGGCAGAGTCCACAGATGGTGAGGGCACCAGTGGGATAGAGGGAAAGGGGAGCACCACGGTGGAGACTGGAGTGGACACCTCTGACACAGATACCTCCTCCGATGGAAGCTCCGTGGTGGTGGCGGACACCACTGTGACACCCCAGCTACAGGTACAAATGCCACCCCTGTACCAGCACTGCTCTCCCAGCAGCCCCTCAGCGAGTTGCCCGTGCCCGCTCACCCAGGAGGGTGGGCATCTCCTTTCACCCCAGGCACATCAGACCCTGCCCCAGTGAGCCCTGCTGCCGTGAGTGAGGAGGCTATTGAGCTCCTGAGATCCATCTCTGTAGGGCAATCAACCATTGTGAATGCCATACAGGGGCTGGCTGCCCAGACGCAACAGACTAATGCATTCCTGGAGGGCATTCACACTGGATTGGTGGCCCAACAGAGATCGATCCAGGCTCTGGCCTCCCCTCTGATGGCAGCCATTGTCCCTGTTTCTACCCTCCAACTTGCTATTCCCCGTCCCATTATCCTCAGCCTCAACCCATGCCAAGCACACAGCCAGACGAGCATGCACACAAGACAACACACAAGAGTAGTACAGGCAAACACAAGCACCACACTTCATCCCACAGGCACTCACACAAACACCATCCAGATGCAAACACATCAACGTCCACTATTTCCACTGGCTCCCCCTCCTCCTCCTCTACTTCTCTCCCAGTTCCGTCTACACTCACACCTGCATGCACTACATCATCATCCACTACCAGAATCATCACCACACCAAGCAGAACACACACCTCATTGGCAGACACCTCCACAATATCCATGCACACGTCCCCTGTGTCATCTACCACTGTGTCTGTCCCCCCCTAAGGTACACAAACGCAAGCACTCAGACACCCAACAGCCATCCACCTCACAACAGCATCCAGCCCATGCACCTGCACCCAAAATCAGCAGACAGACACCTCCAACAACCACTCCCTCTTGCTCCACTCCCATTCCTTCTCCCTCTTCCCGCCCGAATGTCCCTAAAAACAGTTCCTATCCACCATTGACCTCTTACCTACCCCTCCCCACCATCCTGCACATATGGCCAGGGTAGGAAGAACCCAGCCAAGCACCTCATCCATCCAGTCCACGGGCCCAGTCATCACCACACCCACCCATGGTGGAAAAGGATCCAGGCCACATGTCCTGAAGGTGAAGGAGCCTGCACCAGGCAGCCTGAAGGGAAAGGAGCCTGCCACAGCTGCCAGAAAGAGCAAGGAGCCTGCCGCAGGAGGCAAGAAGGGAAAGGCGCCTGCCCCAGCTGCCAGAAAGATCAAGAAGCCTGCACCAGCAGCTGTTAAAAAGGTAAAGGAGCCTACCCCAGCAGCTGCTAAGAAGGTAAAGGAGCCTGCCCCAGCTGCCAGGAAGAGCAAGGAGACTGCACCAGCAGGCAGGAAGAGCAAAGGGCCTGGGGCAGGAACTGTGATGGAGCCCCCACCACCAACCATGATTGTGCAGCCATCCGAGGTTGCAGGGGATGGGCAGGAGCCTTCCCCCCCAGCAGCACCACCGCCTCCACTGAGCAGCCGTCCGAGGTTGCAGGGGATGGGCAGGAGCTCCCCTCCAGCAGCACCATCACCTCCAGTGGGCAGCCGTCTGAGGCTGCAGGTGATGGGCAGGAGCCTCCCCCACCAGCAGCACTACCACCTCCACTGAGCAGCCGTCTGAGGTTGCAGGAGATGGGCAGGAGCCTCGCCCCCAGCAGCACCACCACCTCCAGTGGGCAGCCGTCTGAGGTTGCAGGGGATGGGCAGGATCCTCCACCCAGCAGCAGCACCACCACTGAGCAGCCGTCAACGCTGGCGGATGGTATGTAATCCTGCCTCCATGGGCTGCTGTGCAGCCTGCCCCCTGAAAATCCAGTGGGTATGACACTCACCTGAGAGACTGTGACCTTGCTCTCCCAGGATCAAGAGCACAGGGCATGAGGCCCCCTCCAGAACCAGTGGGTAAGACACCCACATAGCCATGACTCCCCAGGATCAAGAGCACAGGGCACAAGGCCCCCTCCAGAACCAGTGGGTAAGACACCCACATAGCCAAGACTCCCAAGGATCAAGAGCACAGGGCACAAGGTCCCCTCTAGAACCAGTGGGTAAGACACCACATAGCCAAGACTACCCAGGATCAAGAACACAGGGCACGAGGCCCCCTCCAGAACCAGTGGGTAAGACACCCACTGAAAAGACTGTTGCCTTGCACTCCCCAGGATCAAGCACAGGGCATGTTGCCCCGTCCAGAGCAAGTGGGCAAGTCACGGACCTGAGAGACTGTGGCCTTGCACTCCCCAGGATCAGGCACAGGTCATGTTGCCACCTCAGGAACCAGTGGTCTTGTTCCATCTCCCGGCTGAGGTGCCCCCCCACCCCATTCCCCTGAGGTGCCTGCCTATTTATCAACTGATGCCCCTGTAGTGTTCTTTCCGTGTTGATGCCTGTGACATGTGTGGCCTTGGACTTTGGCCTGTGGCCATTTGGCCTACGAACATTGTGGACTGGGCTGTGTCCCTTTTTGTGTACATATATATATATATCTATTACCTTGTCTAACTTATTTTTCTTGATGTGTTGCTCTCATTACTTTCACTTTTTAAAAAATGTTTTGTCCTTACATTATTCATCTGAGTTACGGGGTAAAATTGTTTTTGTAATGCAGCTGATTGTGTGTATGGTGTTGGTGGGTATGTGGTGCGTGTGTGTGTCACTGTTGTTTAACTCCCTCCCATCGTTGTGTGCTAGGCGGCTGTACACACCGTCGCCATCTTTGCTGGTGTTGATGTTCGTGGTGGAACAGCACGTAGAAGATCATGGGGAAGACATGCAGCTCGGGCTGCATTGAGGCGTGGTTGTTCCCTGTGTCTCCAATGGTGAGTTCTTTCCCTTCTGACGCCTGTTTCAACCAGGCTTTTGATGCTGTTGGTACCACCCCGGTAAAGGTGGCGGTGTGGCATGTCTTAATATGGTGGGCGGAACATTGACTTCTGTCTGGCTGTAGGCGGCTACCGCTGTGGTGCCTGCTGTTTCCGCCCTGGCGGTCGGTGTGGTACATTGGCTGTCTAGCGGAGATCTTTCCCCCATGGTCATAATTTGGTGGTAATTCCCGCCAGCCTGTTGGCAGTATTACCACCACTTTAACACCAACCGCCAGGGTTGTAATGAGGGCCTATGTGTCTGGCTGGTTCTGCAAGTGGAGCTGGAGAGTTTGAACTAGCTAAGCTGGAGGAATACACTGTTAAACCAGCTGAACAGCTTTTATTACGGGATGTGGATACCTGCCCTTGGGGGCTTCAAGAAGGAGGAGTACCAGAAGGTGCTGAGGGTCTGGGCAGAAACCCACTCATGAGAGCATGATGAGCTGGGGGACCAAGTGGATGGCTCTCCCAAGGAGCTGCCAAAAACAGTAGGGGATGGCACCCCTGGATTTGTGCCCCCTGCTAACCCAGGGAGCAGTGTCTCAAGTCACGGCCTGATCGCAGAGGAAAGGAGATAGGAGAGAAAATTCAGGCTGCAGTTGGCAAAATGAAAAATGGAGGCAGAGGAGAGGATGGCTGAATAAATTACTTCTGGCTCATGAACTGAGTCTAAAGGAGCTGGACCTCAAGGCTAGGCAGTCCGAGTCCAGCAATGATGGTGGCAGCATACGTACAGTACCTGATGAAGAAGGTTCATATGTAGTGGATCCTATTTAGTTTGAATGGCAATCAGGAGGTTAGCTTAGCCTTCTGACTTGCAGGACTGTGCCCCCGTTGCCTAGTGACATTTTACCTAATTGATCTGTTTTAGCACATTTATTTAATTATTTCTTCCAAGATGGCTGCCATGTTTATAGCTAGGACGATGTTTTAGTTTCACGTTATCAGTGCCACTCTGTACAGGCGTCACTATCCGAGTCACAGATAAGAGTGATACGTACGTATTTACATCATGTACTTTCCCACTTTCATGGGACAGTAACATAATGTACCTTTTCAGGGAATTGTTTATATAATTGCCACCCCAAGCATACCTACTTATCTATTGTTTGGGAACATACCTGTGTCAGGCGTCCTACAAGATCTGTATAAATAACATCTCACACCAACATAATTATCAGAGAGATTCCTATGAGATGCATCAACACTATTCATTCTACACGTCGCCTTGATGCAGACCCAGTCTTTGTGTTCCCATGGAGTCTGTTCTAGAGACCTCATTCCAAGGTAACGAGGGTTGGGGGTCTCTTCTCATGGACATGGTACTGGCATTAGGTTTAACACACCTAGCTCTCTTTAGGTTAGAGATTGGGTTTTCCATGCTAGGGTATTAGGGTTTCTCTCACACCAACTTTACATCTTATGTTTATTGCAAGATGGTGAGGGTCTTTATCTTCATGACTCTCCTTTTTACCATTCTGTTTCTTGTATTTTTCATTATCCTAATCATTGCAGCCCATGCAATTTACAGTAGATTGCAGTCTTGTTAATAAAACCTATTGAAAACGTTATTGCATCTCTTTCATTGCCTATGTGTGATGGAGACAGGTTGCTCATTAGAGAAAAGGGTCATCTTCATTTAACCACGACTCCCCTGAGATGTCGTACTCTTGAGTCCATGCGTAAAGGCTGCCACAAATCACCTTTTACTGTTAGGGTTTTTGATGAGGTACTGCTTGTGAGCCGGGTGGGTTGGGCCGACAGTTGCGACTAGTAGGATTGGCCTTGTCGCCTACAAACCAAAGTGCTGTCATCCCTAAACCAGAGGTCTTTCCTAGAGCAACAGTCCAACTACAGCACATATTCCCAAAGATTTGATGCCCAGTTATGTGGTGGGAGATGACATTGACAAGTGGTTTTCTGCTTATGAAGTTGCACTGAGGGCACATAGGGTTCCTGAAGAGCACTGCGGGGTGGGTCTGTGGAAACACATACCTACACTTGGGAGGGACACACATCTGACAATAGAGGTTGGGGACCAGAACAAGGACACTCCCATGAAAACCATTTTGATTGCCAATTTTGGACTGACCCCTGAAAGGTATCGCCAAAGATTCAGAGACAGTAGCAAGTTCCCCAACCAAACCTGGGTAGACTTTATTGATTTTTCCAGTAAGGCATTGGATGGCTGGGTGTGGGCAACAAAGTCAATGATTATATTGGGTTGTACAATTTAATCCTGAGAGAGCATATGCTCAGTGTTTGCTTTACAGAGTTGCGCCAGCTCCTAGTTGACAGTAAGCCGACTGATCCCAGTAAGCTTGTTGAGGAGGCAAACCTCTGGGCTAGCTCCAAAGTGTCCAAAATGGTATCTGGGGGGGACACCCACAAAGGTGGTCAGGGTTCCCAACAGAAGAAAGAGGGGGAAGAAAAACTAAAAAGTAAGGAGTTATCCAAAGGCCCCCAAATAATTTCCAAGGGAATAGTCCCAGTCTGATGCTAAGAAGAAATGATTATTTGATCATAAGGCAGGGAGGTTTGTACTCCAATGTACAGAGTGCTCCAAGTATGGTCTCTCTAAGGGCGACTCCAAATGTCCAAAGAGGGCACAACCCAAACTGGTGGGCAGACACCTGGGTTGGCCAGTGTAGTGCTCAGGGAGGAAGTAGTTCCAGTTAGTTTTGGAGAGCAGACAGAGGTGACCCTAGTGTCCCTTGGGGATGCAGAGATGGTGCCAAAAGCCCACATGCCTGCCAACACTTCTAAGTATAGACAGTGGGTCACCATTAATGGGTAAGGGGTGGAGGCTCTGCGTGACACAGGAGCAAGCATGACTGCTGTCAAGGGTCAGCTAGTGTCAGCAGAGCAGGTCCCACCAAACACATTCCACCAAGTCATAGTCACTGGCAATCGAGGGAACCATCTACCAGTGGCTCTGGTTTCCTTTGAGTGAGGGGGGTCTCTGGTGCTCTGAAAGTAGCTGTGAGTCCTGCCGTGCCTGTAGATTGTCTGTTAGGCAATGACCTAGAGCACACTACCTGAAGGGAGGTAGAGTGCAGGTCTCACTTGGAGATGATGGGATTGCCTGTGTGGGTCTGCATGACCACACGGTCCATGGCTGCCCAAGAGGGAAGTCAAGAGCCTGTGGAGCCTGCAAAAATGGCCCAGACAGCTGCCAAGGAGAGGGGAAAGGGGTGCGGGAAACCGGTCCCAGAAGTTCCCATGGTGGAGATTGATGGGGTCCCTGAGGAGGAGGCCCCTGAGCCAACCGGGGAGGACATTGCGCCCTAGGTGGCCTACCTGAGTTTGCTGGCTTGAAAGTTGAGGGTGGGCCCGCCAGGGAGGAATTTTGCAAAGCACAGAAAGAGTGTCCAACTCATGAGGGCTTGAGGCAACAGGCCTCAACCCATGTAGCAGGTGAAGACTCTGGGGATCACCTAAGTTACTGGGAGAATGATCTCCTATATAGTGAGCCTAAGGCTCTTGGTACTGGGGCAGCATGTGTGGTGGTGGTCCCTCAGTGTTACCGGGCCTTCCTACTGTGTTTGTCTTATCACATACACCTAGCAGGACATTAAGGGCAAGACAAGACCTTTGCCAGGCTTGTCACCCACTTTTATTGGCCCCAAATGAGGACATCCTCATACACTTTCTGCAGGTCCTCTCCCACCTGCCAGGCCAGTGGAAAGTCAGGGAAAAAGCTGAAGACTACCCTGATCTAATTCCCAACATTGGCACCCCCTTTGGAATGGTAGGCATCAAAGTCATTGGTCCATTGGACCCCAAGACAGCCCTAGGCAACATGTTCATCCTGGTCTTGGTGGACCATCCCACCCGCTACCCAGAGGCAATCCCTCTGAGGATGGTGATTGCACCTGTGGTGACCAGAACCTTGATGGAGATCTCTACCCATGTGGGGTTCCCCAAGGAGATAGTGTCTGACAGAGGCACTAACTTCATGTCTGCATACATCAAGTCCATGTGGGATGCATGTGGTGTAACCTACAGGTTCACCACACCCGTTCACCCTCAATCCAATGGTCTAGTTGAGAGGTTCGATAAGACCTTGATGGGCATGATTGCAGACCTACATGAGGCATAATGGGGACGTCCTCTTGCCATGCCTTCTCTTTGCTTACAGAGAGGTGCCCCGAAAGGGTGTAGGATTTAGCCCCTTTGAGCTTCTCTAAGGCTACCCTGTAAGGGGGCTCTTAAGCATTGTCAAGGAGAGGTGGGAGAAAGCTCACAGGAAACCCCCCTCCCCGGATATGGTCAGCTACATGTTGACCCACCGCAACCAGATGCACCTCTTCTGGAAGAAGACCAAAAGCAACCTTGAGGCCAGTCAAGAGGTAATAAAATGCTGGTACAACCAGAAGGTCACTCTGGTGGAGTTTCAACATGGAGACAAAGTATGGGTCATGGAACCAATAGAGCCCAGAGCTCTTCAGGATTGCTGGACTGGCCCATATGAAATAAAGTAGTGTAAGGGGGATGCCACTTACTTAGTGGACCTCCAGACCCCTAGGAGCCTCTTAAGGTTGCTCCATTTAAACAGACTGAAGCCTCACTATAAGAGGTCTGAAGTCAGCATGCTCATAGAGACAGATGAGGGAGTGGAAGAGGAGAGTGAACCTCTCCCTGACCTCCTCTCCACACAGGAAAATGGTGGGTCAGTGGAGGGTGTCAACCTCTCTGACTCCCTGACCGTAGATCAACGAGGTGAATGTTACCAGTTACTGCAGCTGTTTTCCTCCCTGTTTTCCCTCACCCCTGGACTCACACACCTGTGCGTCCATGATATTGACACAGGAGATAGTTCTCCTGTAGAGAACAAAATTTACAGGTTGGCAGGCAGGATGAAGGGCAGCATCAAGGATTAAGTTGCTAAGATGCTAGTTTGAGGGGTGATTGAAACCTCTAGCAGTCCCTGGGCCAGCCTAGTGGTACTGGTACCAAAGGCTGCCCCACCTGGCGCCAAACCAGAACTTCAGGTCTGTGTGGACTACTGCGGTCTCAATTCTGTCACAAAGACTGATGCACACCCCATGCCCAGATCTGATGAGCTCATTGCCAGACTAGAGAACTCTTGATTTAACATCAGGGTACTTGCAGATCACCCTGACTGAGGGGACAAAAGAGAGGTCATCATTTTCAACCCCTGAGGGACATTACTAGTTCCGAGTGATGCCCTTTGGCTTGAAGAATGCCCCTGCTACCTTCCAAATGTTGGTTAACAGGGTCTTGGCAAGTAAAGAGGCATTATGTGCTGCCTACGTAGACTACATTGCCATCTACAGTGCCAGCTGGGAGGAAAACCTGCTCCACCTCCAAGAGGTGTTCCAGGCCCTGCAACAGGTAGGACTGACAATCAAGACCAGTAAGTGCCAGATTGGGCAGGGTTTCATGGTGTATTTGGGACATCTAGTAGGTGGTGAGAAGGTGCATCCCCTCCAGGCCAAGATTGAAACAGTCATGGCAAGGCAACCACCTAATACTCAAACAGAAGTGAGGGCCTTCCTATGCCTCACTGGTTACTACCGCAGATTTTGTAAGGGATATGGCACCATCGTGGCCCCCTTAACTGAGCTGACTTCCAAAAATCAGCCCAGGTTGGTGATCTGGACAGAGGCTTAACAGAAAGCTTTTTATTGTCTCATGGAAGCCACATGCACAGCACTTGTGCTCAGGGCCCCTGTTTACTCCAAGGATTTCATAGTGCAAATGGATGCTTTAGAGCATGGCAGGAGGGTAGTCTTAGCACAGCTGAATGAGGAGGACCTAGACCAACTTGTAACTTTCATTAGCAGGAGGTTACTTCCACAGGAACGAAAGTGAAGTGCCATTGAAAAATAAGCATTGCTGTGGTCTGGGCACTGAAGAAGCTGAGACTATACCTGCTTGGGACTCACTTCCGTGTTCAGACCACAGGCCCCTCAGGTGGCTGATGCAGATGAGGGGTGAAAATCCTAAACTCTTGAGATGGTCCATCTCCCTACAGGGAATGGAGTTTACAATGGAGCATCAAACTGGGACTGACCTCACCAATGCTGATGGTCTCTCCAGATTCTTCTGCCTTAGTGATGAGAGCTTCATAGGGGTTAGGGAGTTTGTTAGACCTGACAACCTTAGGGTGGTCATCCCCCAACTTTTTGCATGCCTTCCTCATAACCTATAGGGCAGGGTGCTATGTAGGTAAGAGGCAGGACTTGTACTTATGTGTTTTACAGATCCTGGTAGTGAAAAACTCATAAATTCATTTTCCACTACTGTGAGACCTGCTCCTCTCATTGACTAGCATGGGAATTGCCCTTATATACTCTTAAGTGGTAGATTCTGATCTGGAAGGAATAGCCATGTCTTGTTTGGTACTGCCGGACCTGTAATAGAAAATCCTGCTCACTGGTGAAGTTGGATTTAATATTAATGTTTTAGAAATGCCACTTTTAGAAAGTGGGCATTTCTCTGCACCTCCGGCCATATGTGCCTTACAGCCTGTCCCCAATTCACATCTGGTGTGTGCTGGTTGACACCACCCCTTGTGCATTCCACCCAGACAACCATAAACACAGGACACTCAGCCACATCTGCATTCATCAGCATACTGAATGAGTCTTCCTGGGCGGGAAGGGTGGAGGGGCTCACACTTACATTTCAAAGGCCAGTGGCCTGCCCTTATGCAAAGGACTGATAACCCTCACAGGGATCCTGACAGAGAGGACTGGGCTAAAAGGGGAACTTGTGCACTTCAAAACCACTCTTTGAAGTTTCCCCCACTTCAAAGGCATTTTTGGGTATATAAACAGGTTATCTGACCCCACCAAATCAGACACTTCTGGATCTACACCTGAACTCTGTCAGAAGAACTGCCTTGCTGCCCAAAGGACTCATCTGGACTGCTTTGCTGAGAAGGACTGCAGCCCTGCTTGTTGGTCTGCTGCCTGCTGGTCTCTGACTGTGCCTTCCCCAAAAGTGCTCTCCAAGCGCTTGGATTGAGCTTGCCTCCTGTTCTGTTTTCAGGGACAGCAAAGACTTCATCTACTTGCTTTTAGCTAGTTTTCTGACATCAGTGATGCCAGCACAGATGCCGCAGCTTGCTCTCACTCCATGGGCATTGCTGCAGACAACGATCGCGGCCTGCAATGCAAATCTGACGTTGGTGCGACAGCGCTTACGTCACGCAGGTGAAGTCGACACATCACGTCTTGACCGACTGGACCCATTGACCCTGCCGGGTCATAAGGAAGTGATACATCACCACAGACACTGCTCCAGCTCTCCCTGCAACCAGCTGGAACTGACGCCTCACCTCCACCTGCCTCGCCTCAACACCACCTGCCTTGCACCTGCCTTGCAGGATGCCATAAGGGACTGACACTGCACCAGTCCCAGCAGCGCCTCATCTGCCCGACTCCATGCGACATCTTTGTTTCTTTGTTTTCAAAAGGTACTGTACCTGGGGAACCATGCGACTCCATGACCGGTGCCTTTGGCATTGAATTATTGGGTACGACTCCATTAATGACACCGTGATAGCCCCAGTTGGAGCTTATGTGTTTCTAAGTGCTTCAGTGGGATTTAATCTTTACAAATTCGTAACTATGCTTGTGTACATTGGATTCTCATCGTTTCACCAGTATCTTGTTCAGATAAATATTCTCTAATTTTCTAAACCCATGTGGTGTTTTCACTGTTACTGTATGATTTATTGCACAAATACTTTACACATTGCCTTCTAAGTTAAGACTGACTGCTCAGTGCCAAGCTACCAGAGGGTGGGTACAGGATAATTTGGATTGTGTGGTGACTTACCCTGATTAGAACTGTGGTCCCTACTTGGACAAGGGTGTATACTGCTGCCAACTAGAGGCCCAGTTTCTAACACTATGCTACTGGTTTTATTAGCAGTCCTGATGCTAAAATTTTCAGTCTGTGCAAAGATAATAAAAACGGAATGCTGTCACTGTAGGTTTTTTTTAAGATTGTTCCTTTCCCTATTTCAAAAGGACTTTTTGCAAATGAAGAATCTAGCCTTCCTTTCGAAGTCCTTGCTTTCTGCCCTTTTTCTGAATAAACTCTCTCGGTTGGGCCTTTTATAGTGACAATTACTTTGAGTGTATTGTAGCAATGACTCTGCTTCAAAACCATTGCAGATAAAACATGATTTAGTGGCAAATATTTGTTTATCTATCTACTTACTTTTTGAGGAGCCTGTAAATGGCTTCAGTGTTTCATCGGAAGGATGAATGATTTAATCATTTCTTTCAGCATATTATGTCCGATATACATGTTTAGACTTTTTTCAGAGCTGGGCTCTAATAGGAAGTCTTTAATAAAATCTCTGGATTTCCTATGTCAAGCTCTTGGTTCCCCCACCTCATTCAGAGGTGAAAACACTTAGAGTTTGCAATGGCTGAACCTGATGTGACCCCGCCGTCCAAAACCTCAATCCAGTGTATCAGTCGGGAGAGAACGGTGTGGAAAGCCCTCCATGTTTACGGTAGTTCTTCAGACGCTCATTTTTACTGCCCGCAAGGCATTGCTCCCTGCACCCCACAATCCTGAGAGAAAACTCCCAGCATATCATGTACATGTGTTTTTTTGTTGTTTTGAAAAAACAAACCTCAGTAAACTTCGACCCACCCAGTATTAGGCAGTGGCATGGCGGGATGACTAAAATTCACCTTCTCGCCAAATATATTGACACAACAATATTTCCCTCCCATGGTGGGGATGAAAATGTAAGACTGATGGGCAGGCTGCCAGGAGTTCATCAGACTCCATTCTCTGCCACCCTAGTGATGTGCGACCCCTCCTACAAACTTTAAGTGTTACCCACAGCATTTTATTTTCAATTCATTTGTAGTACAGGGAGTTTTTCTTGTTTTTCCAAATATTTAGTGCGCAAATTCCTCTTTCAAAGGATTGTATTTTAAAGCATTATTAATTGCTTTGTATTTTGCTTGCAAATGTGTGGTCTACTTATAATAATGACTACCATATCAGGATGGTTTGTGTTGTCAGTAAAATCGTACTTGCTGCTTTTTTCTATATGGTCCTCAGTGGGACCGTTATTATCACAGCAATAATTGTTACCTGCCTGGTGCCTTCATATGAATATTGATGGAACCCATTATTCTTACATTATTTCCTTCATTGTGTTGATCATAGCAGGTTGGCGGTACAAAGTGGCTGCTAGTAGTAGATATATGGATGGACTGCAGCAAATGAACTGTATTATTTGCATACTTACAGTGCTTCCGTTCAACGCTTGATTGATGGATAGTGGCACATTGAGTCTAGATAGTCGGAGAGTTATTGTGAGGTAGATGGGAAGGGTGTCGATTAATGAACTGACAATGACTGCTAGATGAAACAGTGGTGTTTCAAGAACTATTTGTGCATGCGTTACTGTAGCTGCTTTAAAAATGTCCCTGGCACTCCTCAGGGCAGTTAAGTCGTATGAGAAATGCACGATGAAGTAAGTGAGAGGCCTTGGTAGACACGATTTAACAATATTTTATCCTTTCCAACAACTTTACAACTCTGAATAGCTATGGCTGTGCAGTCTGCTTTCTCACTGGCTGCCAACAAGCTAATACATGCACTCAACTTTAGTGCTAATTACAATGTCGTTTCCTGACTGCATGCCCGTCCCTCCATAAGCCCTGTCCTATAAATCTGGGGGGCGAAGTTCTCTTGCTCAGTGTTTGGTGACAGCACTAGAGTCATAGTTGCCGTATATGTGAGGGCGAGATAGTGGACTCTGTTAAGTGAAAATAATTCCATAGAAGGAAAAGGACATTAGTTGAGTGAGGTCATCGGTTAAACTAGGCAAGTGTTTAGCTTGGAGGGTTTAGGGAGTGCAGGCATTAGCAGTGCCTTAATTATTGCTGTTGGCAGCAAAGACAATGATACAGCGGTGGCTGGTTCCAAGAATGAAGCTCAGCATAAAATAGTAATGTTTGTCTTGTTGTCTGCAGCCTTCCCTTGCTCATCAAAGATAATGTGTGTGAAGACAGCCTCTATACAGTGAACCCATTGCTGCAGTAGGAGTTCCCATTCTTTTATCCTGTTGGATTACTGAAAGGTATTCTATATGCCAATTGTTGAATGAGCCCGTTGACAAACGTGTCACTATGTAGGAAATTTTGTAGTAGAGTTTAATACATACATTCCGTTTAGGGGACTACAGATGAAGGCCTCTTGTTGCACAGAAGATGGATGGAAAACCTGGAGCAGGTGGAATGTGGCATTTTGTGTCCTTGTCTCACTAGCTGCTAGTTAATATATATGGATAGGAGGTTTCCCAAGATTTACAACCTAATTCAACTTCTACAGCTTTTGCTTGAACTTGGTATTTTTCAGAATATTTTCACAAGTGTTTAGGGATGGCTGGCATGAACGTTCAAAGTGACCCCGGCTCTCTCATACTAAGTACTAAGGGCTAGAGGTACAAAGCTTTTTTGAGGTTGCAAACAGTCCGATTCTCAGAATCGGGCTGTTTGTGACAGCATAAAAGCTGTTTTCAATGTACCAAGCCCTATTTGAGATTCAGTTGTCTATTACTGAATTGCAAATTGGGTTTGCGATTTAGTATTAGGAAGGTACTTGTTTAGGGAGTCCCTTCCTAATACTGAATCACAGTGGTATGTGTGAATGTTTTGTGACTGAAATGTGGTTGCAAAACATTTGCATTTGACCACTAACTTCAAGTTGGAGGTAACCTATTTGTAAATGGGAAGGGGTCCCTAAGAGAATGTTTGCAAAAACATTTTTTTAAAGCAGGCAGTGGTCACACTGACCACTGTCTACTCTAGAAAAATGAAAAGAAAACATTTCATTTTTCATTTTGAAACACTTCCAGTTTTTCTTCCTTTCAAGAAAATGGGATGTATTAAAAAAAGGATTGCTTTATTTAAAAGCAGTCACATACACTGTGGTCTGCTGACCCCAGCAGCACACCATTTCTGTGATTTTAGCAATTCCCAATAGGTCACAAACTGAGACCTACCTCATGAATATTAATGAGGTAGATCTATTTGCAACCCACTGGGACTCGCACAATGTGTGAAACACACATTGGTGTCTGCGATTACCAAAGAGCGAATCTCAAAAATTTGCTATTTTGGTCATCTCAAATCAATCCCTAAGTGCATCTGGCCCTAATATCTTAGGTCCAGAGATTTTGTAGGTGTCCAGCTGATTGGTAGTTGAGTCGAGATAACGAATAAATGCAGAAACACTAAGTATACTCACTTTGATCTGTGAATAACATAACAGTATTTAGACAGAATATAGGAAACAGAATATTGTGGACCAAAATATCATGTCAAGAATATGAAGGGCACAAACATCATGGAGGTAAGTTTCGATAAGTAAGCAAATATTTATCAAATCAAATCAAATCATTAACATTTATAAAGCGCGCTACTCACCCGTGCGGGTCTCAAGGCGCTAGGGGGAAGGGGTTACTGCTGCTCGAAGAGCCAGGTCTTGAGGAGTCTCCAGAATACGGAGTGGTCCAGGGTGGTCCTGAGGATGGTGGGGAGGGTGTTCCAAGTCTTGGCCGCCAGGTAGGAGAAGGACCTCCCACCCGCCGTGGAGTGGTGGATGCGAGGGACGGCGGCAAGAGCGAGGCTGGTGGAGCGGAGAAGACGGGTGGGGGCGTAGAAGCTGAGGTGGCGGTTGAGGTATTCTGGTCCCATGTTGTGGAGGGCTTTGTGTGCGTGGGTGAGGAGTCGGAAGGTGATCCTTTTGCTGACGGGAAGCCAATGCAGGTGTCTCAGGTGAGCGGAGATGTGGCTGTTGCGGGGTATGTCGAGGACGAGGCGGGCGGAGGCGTTTTGAATTCGTTGCAGACGTTTCTGGAGTTTTGCGGTGGTCCCAGCATAAAGGGTGTTGCCGCAGTCCAGGTGGCTCGTGACGAGGGCGTGGGTCACGGTCTTTCTGGTGTCGGCGGGGATACAGCGGAAGATCTTCCGGAGCATGCGGAGGGTGAGGAAGCAGGAGGAGGACACGGCGTTGACTTGTTTGATCATGGTGAGAAGTGGGTCCAAGATGAAGCCGAGGTTGCGAGCGTGGTCTGAGGGGGTCGGTGCTGTGCCAAGGGCCGTGGGCCACCAGGAGTCGTCCCAGGCGGTCGGGGTGTTACCGAGGATGAGGACTTCCGTTTTGTCTGAATTCAGTTTCAGACGGCTGAGTCTCATCCAATCTGCGACGTGCTTCATTCCATCTTGCAGGTTGGTCTTTGCGCTGGTGGGGTCCTTGGTGAGGGAGAGTATCAGTTGAGTGTCGTCGGCGTAGGAGGTGATGATGATGCTGTGCTTGCGTATGATGTCGGCGAGGGGGCTCATGTAGACATTGAAGAGTGTCGGGCTGAGCGAGGAGCCTTGTGGGACGCCGCAGATGATCTTGGTGGGGTCTGAGCGAAAAGGTGGGAGGTAGACTCTTTGAGAGCGGTTGGAGAGGAAGGAGGCGATCCAGTCCAGGGCCTGGCCTTGGATCCCGGTGGAGCGGAGGCGGGTTATTAGGGTGCGGTGACAGACGGTGTCGAAGGCAGCCGAGAGGTCGAGGAGGATGAGGGCGACTGTTTCACCGTTGTCCATCAGGGTTCTGATGTCGTCTGTGACTGAGATGAGGGCGGTTTCAGTGCTGTGGTTGGCTCGGAATCCGGATTGAGAGGGGTCGAGAAGGTTGTTGTCTTCAAGGAAGTTGTTAAGCTGCTTGTTGACGGTCTTCTCTATGACTTTGGCAGGGAAGGGGAGGAGCGAGATGGGGCGGAAGTTCTTCAGGTCGCTTGGGTCAGCCGTAGGTTTCTTCAGTAGGGCGTTGACTTCAGCGTGTTTCCAGCTTTCGGGGAAGGTAGCAGACGAAAACGAGGAGTTGATGATGGTCTGGCGGTGCGGGGCGATGATGTCGTCGGCTTTATTGAAGATGAAGTGTGGGCAGGGGTCCGAGGGGGCACCGGAGTGGATTGAGTTCATGGTAGTTTTGGTCTCTTCTGTGTTGATGTGGGTCCAGGCGTTGAGGGTGATGGCTGGGGACTATCTATAACTCCACATATATTTACCTTGAAGATATATATGTATATATATATATCTACATGCATATATATATATATATATATATATATATATATATATATCTTGTAGGTATGTCTTACCTACATAGCAGCCTGCCCTATAGGTTATGAGGAAGGCAGGTAAAAAGTTGGGGGATGACCACCCTAAGGTTGTTAAGTCTAACAAACTCCCTAACCCCTATGGAGCTCTCATTACTAAGGCGGAAGAATCTGGAGAGACCATCAGCATTGGTGAGGTCAGTCCCCGTTTGATGCTCCATTGTAAACTCCATTCCCTCTAGGGAGATGGACCATCTCAAGAGTTTAGGACTTTCACCCCTCATCTGCATCAGCCATCTGAGGGGCCTGTGGTCTGTCTGAACTCGGAAGTGAGTCCCAAGCAGGTATAGTTTCAGCTTCTTCAGTGCCCAGACCACAGCAATGCTTCTTTTTCAATGGCACTTCACTTTCGTTCCCGAGGAAGTAACCGCCTGCTAATGAAGGTTACAAGTTGGTCTAGGTCCTCCTCATTCAGCTGTGCTAAGACTACCCTCCTGCCATGCTCTAAAGCATCCGTTTGCACTATGAAATCCTTGGAGTAAACAGGGGCCCTGAGCACAAGTGCTGTGCATGTGGCTTCCATGAGACAATAAAATGTATATATATATCTTAAAGGTATGTAGATATGCAGTTAAGAATAGTAAATCGATATTTAAAAATTTACCCTTACCTTCTCGATATTTTGGTCCTCAATATTTTTGTCCTGATATTATGTCCACACAATATTTCTGTTTCCAATATTCTGTCAGTGACATGCTTTACATGATAAGATTGCTCATTATACATCAATTTAAAAAAAAATCTGAGATTGATTTCCACTAGCAACACCACAGCACGTTAATAATAATGTATAACTGAGAGGTCATATTGCAGACATATAGGACCGACTGGACAAATATACGCTAAAACAATCCCGACAGACACTACACATAGATGGAGTCAAATGAGGTAGACTATTGGCATGGATTCTTCGAAGGGAACAGCCATCACCACAAATGACACGTTTGATGTCAGAGGATGGTGTCAGGATTACCACCAGAGCAGGGATAGTGGACACCTTCCAGCAGCACCTTCAATGCGTATATACCTCGAACCCTAACATAGCCCCGGCACGGTATATCCCATTCCTGGAGGGTGTACACCTCCCATGACCGGCACTGCCAGCAGCTGAATCCCTAGGCGCCTCATTGGATCTGAAAAGAATAGAACAAGAGTGACGTGAGAGCCAACCAATGGTAAGTAAGGGTAAGTAATTGGTGTGCTATAAGCCCTTTTTATTATTATTTGTTTTATTTATTTACAAGAGATGTTGCATGAATAGGGCAAGCGCTATACAGGCAAAACCTGCAAAGTATTGTTTAGCAGTAACTGACCTACACAGGTTAAGAATGAATGGCCCAACCTGAAGCACTTATTCTATATTCTGTATCGTTGACTTACTTCCTTTTGTTCAATTAAACGGTCTGTACCAGGCGAGATTAAACTTGAACTCGATCTTGTAAATAATGACAAGGTGATTAATTCCCACTGTGGTTCAACTTGGCTGAGGCACTGGAGTTTTTAGGGAAGTCATAATTTAAGCCACAGTGGTAAGCTTGGTGATCTATTTAGTTTTAAACCAATCATGTTCAGCCTTATATTTTAAGAATAGGGAATTTGGGGTTTTGGGAGGAGAGTATTCCTTAGACAATGCATCGGAGAAACAAATGAAAGAGCTGAAAGAGAAGATGTCAGCACTTACACGTGCTCACAAAAAATTGGCTAGCGAAAACCACAGTTGCAGTGGAGCCATGGCTGGAAGAAACAAGCACTGGCATAGCCAATAGGTCTCACTTATGTGGGAACTCCGGGCTTTGCCAATATCTCTTAGACATGTTGTACAGACGTGTGCTTGCTGTACAGCATGGCAAAAAGTTAGTGGAATGGCATGGCATAGAGTAGAGGGAGTAGAGTGGATTGGAATGGTATAGAGTTGGATGGAGTACATAGAGTAGTGTAAAGTGGAATGGTGTGCAGTAGAGTGGCATAGAGTAGAGTGGTGGGTTATGGAGTAGATTGGAGTGGCATAGGGCACAGTAGCATAAAATGGTGTAGAATGGCATAGCATACAGTGGCGTGGAGTGACGTAGGGTAGACTTGAGTAGAGCAGAGTGGCAAAAAGTGTTGTAGAATAGAGTGGCTTAACGCAGGCTAGAGTGGAGTGGCCGAGAGTAGAGTTAAGCCGGGTGGGGTAAAGTGGTGTAGAGTAGGATTGCATACAGTAACATGGTTTAGAGTGGCATAGGGTGGCCTATAGAAAAGAGGCATAAAGTAAAGTGGTGTAGAGTAGGGGGAAGTGCAGTGGCATAGAGTGCAATGGCATAGAGTGGCAATGCAGTAGCTTGCTTACAGTAGAGTGGCATTGAGCAGAGTGACATGTAGTAGTGTAGTGTACAGTAGAGTGACATAGACCAGAGTAGCACAAAGTGGAGAGCAGAGTGTGTAGAGTGCAGTTGAGCTACGTAGAGATGTTACTGGCCACCGGTTTATCTGGTACTATTTGTACTGCTATTTTTTTATTATTACGACCAACTGGACACCACTGTACCATGTAGAAGCCCCTTAAGTGGGCAAAACGCATTGACTGTCCATCTATAGTACCATTTGCTTTATTTACGGAACTGTAAGAACACAAGGCTATCCATTCATTGTACTATTCGCCTTATCTACGGAACTGTGAGAACATAAAACATTGGACTTGCAAGGAATCATTAAAAGAAGTATCTTTCATCTGCACTGTTGGAGCACTGGACTCTCTCTTTACTTTATACAACGTGTGTGCTTGTGTGGCAGTGCACCGCCTTTTGAGTTTCTACGTAGAGATGTGTTGAGTGGCCTAGACTATATAAAATAGAGTGGCACAGAGTTGGGTAGATTGGTGTAGAGTGGCAAAAAAGCAGAGTGACATAGAGTGGCATAGAGTAGAGTGGAGTGGCGTAGAGTAAAGTATCCTAGAGTACAGGGGCTTAGAGTAGAGTGGTGTAGAGTGGCTCACAGTAGAGTGGTGTAGAGGAGAGGAGAGGGGCATAGAGTGGAATGACACAGAGTAGAGTAACATAGAATAGAGTGGAGTAGCATAGAGTGGAGTGACATGTGGTAGAGTAACATAGAGTGGCATGACATAGAGTGGCTTGGAGTGGCTTGAGTAGACTGGTATAGAATACAGTGGCTTAGAGTAAAGTGGCATAGAGTAGAGCGGAGTGATGTAGAGTGCAGTGGTGTACAGTGGTGTGAAATGAGGTGGTGCAGTAGAGTGGCATGCAGTACAGTGGCATAGAGTAGAGTGGCATAGCGTACAGTAGCATAGAGTAGAGTGGCATGGAGTGGAATGGCACAGACCTGAGTGGAGTGGCATACATTACAGTGTGTAAAGTGGAGTGGTATAGAGAAGAATGGCATAGAATAAAGTAGCACAGAGTGGGGTGAAGTAGCAAAGAGTGGCATAGAGTGGCTTGGAGTGGTAAGAGTACAGTGGAGTATTGTAGAGTTGCACAGAGAGCAGTAGAGAGGAGTAGAGAGGAGAAGTGTGGGTTAGAGTAGAGTGGCATAGAGTAGATGGGTGTGAAGTGGAGTCAAGTGGAGTATAGAGGTAAAGAGTGGCATGAAGTGAAGTGGAATAGAGAGGCGTAGAGTGGCGTGGAGTGGCATAGAGCAGAGTGGCATAAAGTGGACTAGTGTGGCATAGAGTAGACTAGCGTAGAGTAGAGTGCAGCGGCATAATCGAGTGACATAGAGTGGAGTGGTGTAGACTGGAGTGCAGTAGAGTGGCATAGATTGGCATGGACTGGTGTAGAGTGGAAAAGAGTGGCGTAGAATGGAGGGGCATAGAGTGAAGTAATGAAGAGTTGCATAGAGTTGAGTGGCATGGAATAGTATAGAGTGGAGTGATGTAGAGTTGTGTGGTATATGAGATGTATTACATCACTTTTAGAATGTAGAATGTAAGCGGGATTCTATTTCCACAGGCTAGAGGTTGGCATAGCTGTTGCTCTGTGAGATTGGATGGGATACTCTAAATAAAGAACCCAACAAATATCCAGCTGTGTCCTGGACTAATTGCTACACTGGCGACGAGTTGAGGAAAAGTACAGGAGTGTCCCAACACCTTGCATCTTAAACATTACTTTTGAATTTGACTCTGGAAACCAGCGTGACGACATTCAAGATTGTTCCCTAGTGTGGATTTATTACAAGGAAAGTATTCTATGAACTTTCTTATTGAAAACAAAGGAAGTTGTTGGTTTGAATATATTTGTTCTTGTGGAGGTGTGACTGGGAAATGGTTATTCTAAGCGCTGGATTCACTACTTGTAATTTGGCGCTGGATTCATTTATAAGTGATACATTTCTGACTGTCTGGAGCTAGTGCTGAACTTGTGAGCATAGCGTTTTAAAAAAAATCACTTTGATTGTGGTATTTTACATCTTAATTCTCAATGTGTGTTCCAATTTGAAAGTCAATTCACTGTTTGATTCCTCGTGGCTCCACTGTGACAAAGGAACGCTTTATTCAAAGAACGTGACGCAGTGTTTCCTGCTCGTCCTGCTTTCTTTCAATACTGTGAACACATACGGGTCTTCTCTTGTCTCGCGTTTGAAGTTGGACATCAGAAAACAAGCAGATATCCCTTAGAAAGCAACCTCTTTGCTTTCCTACATGACTGCGTTTGTACCAACCAACCTGCTTACCTGTGTTAATTTCCGAGGTCACCGAGCAATACTCTGCAGCGAAACACATGCTATTTAACTCAACAGTGATATGCACGCTGTCTGAAGTTACAGTGTGTATGTCAACTACAATTTGCACACATGCTTACATGTGTTCATTTCTGAGGCTACCAAGCGATACTCTGCAGTGATACATATGCTAGTTAACTCAATAGCAAGTCAACTATAATTTGCACATTATTGTATTGTGAAGCCACATTTTACAAATGTAGTGTGTATGTCTACACGCTATCTAGAAATTTTAGTTAATGTGTAGAACTATAGTTAAAGTGTACTAATTAATCTCTTTCCATGTACCATAGTGTATAAGATTTATTTGCATTTGCTATCTACTGAATCAACGGTAACTATGCAAAACATTCCACCTCCACCCTTCTTTTTTGACTATGCCAGGCGATCCGCCTATAATTTGGTCTAAGTGGAAAACATCTTTCCTTCATTATTCTAGAATAAGTGGTACCAACTTGTTTAATGAAAGGAAGACATCTTTACTTATGCACTGCCTAGAGAGTGAAGGTCAGAAAGTTTTTGAAACATTACCTGTTGATGAAGTGACATATTTAAATGAGTTTGAGATATGTTGAAAACAAATAGGTCTGCATTACTTGCCTAAAATTAGTACAATCTTGGAACATTATCACTTTGGTATGAGAGAACAAAAACCCAATGAAAGTGTAGAAGAGTATGTAACAGCTCTTAGGAAGCTAGCTTCATCATGCAGATTTGGGTCCACAATAGAAGAGCGTATAAGAGATCAATTGATGTTAAGATGTTGCCGTGACAAAATAAGGCAGGAACTATGGGGTAAAGCTGATCCTTCTCTACATGAAGTAATCACTTTGCCCAAAAGTGTGGAACACGCTTTAGCATGTGTTGAGGAATTGGAAAAAAACAAAAATCCCCCAGTGAATAAAATGTATCTAAAGGTTGAACAAAGTAAATATAAAGATGGGGATAAAGCTGAAGGAAAAATTGTACCAGGGCAGTGGGCTAAATTCAGAGATACCAAATGTTTTAGATGTGGTAATGTTGGCCATTTTGCTTCGTATAAGAAGTGTCCAGCTGTCAACATAACTTGCAAAATATGCAACAAAAAGGGTTATTTTGTCAAGTGTTGTAGGTCTGGCAAATGCCCCAGTCTAGCACCAGTAAAGGTAGTTGAGGATTGTACTTTATCAGTTTTTGCGCAACCTGAACAAAAGAGAAAGAGATAAAGTTGCTATTTTGGGCATTGAGTGTGAGCTTTTGTTTGACTCTGGAGCATGGTTGACTCTAATATCCAACGAATTGTCAAACAAACTGTTAAGTCACAAAGTGAGTTTGAAGGAACCGGATGTGATTCCTGGTGCATATGGTGGCCAGGTTATAGAACTTAGAGGATATTTTGAATCTGATATTTCTTTCAAATCTAACACCATTTTTGGACAGTGTTCTGAGATGGCCACAACAAAGGGAGTTAAACGTCATTCTAGACCCGAATTCTCCTACACCTGTAATGATTAAAAGTGAGTTTGTAGAGATGTAACAGGTAAATGATGTGCATGAACCTTCGGTGCAAAGTGAGAAGATTGCACCCATACCTAAATGTGTAAACAAGTTTAAGGAGGTATTTAGTGACAAATTAGTATGTTTAAAGGGGTATGCACATCGTATAAATATAAAGAAAGGGGCTGTACCTGTTGTTCCTAAGGTGCGGCCTATTCCTATATCTATGAAAGACGATGTTGAAAATGAAATGAAAAGGCTATGCAAAGATGGAGTGATTGAGCCAGTAGAGTGTTCTGAGTGGATTGCACCAATTGTCATTGCACGCAAACAATCTGGCCATATCAGGTTATGTATTGATTTGAGGGGTCTCAATAAATCCACAGTCAGTGATGACTTTCCGCTTCCCAACATAAGTGAGATGGTCTTGCTTCTACATGAATCAAAGTTTTTCAGTACCTTAGACTTGACCTCTGCATATCATCAAGTCATGTTACATCCTGACTCAAGAGATTATACTACACTTATCACTCCATTTGGGACTTTTCGGTTCAGAAGGATGCTGTTTAGATTGGTATCAGCTGCTGCTGTTTTCTACCACATGATGTATAGTTTATTGGGATCAAAACCAGGGGTTAAGTATTTTCAAGATGACATATTGATTCATCTGCAGACTGAAATGGAGCGTGATATGAAGGTGAGAAGAGTTTTAACCATATTGAGGGATCATGGTTTGACTCTCAAAGTGAAAGAACTTTCTTTCAATAGAACAGATATTCAGTATTTAGGTCACAAAATTACTTCTAAGGGTCTGTAGCTAAAGGATGAACTAGTCACAAACATTTTAAAGTTGCATAATCCTGTAGGGAAAGAAGAGTTATCCTTTCTTGAGATGGTAGAATTTCATGCTACGTTTTTGCCTAACTTAGCCTCCAAAACAGTACACATCTGGAGACTGCTTAAGAAGGGCATTGAATTCACACAGGATGGGAAGTGTGAAAGGGAATTTGAATGTGTAAAGAAGGAGTTGTCGACAGTTGATTGATTGAATTCCTTTGATCCTCAGAAAAAATATGTAATTATGACGGATGCCAGTATGAAAGGTCTGGGGCTGTACTGTTGCAGGATTCTGGAAGTGGTAATGATCTCAGGTTTGTGGTGTATGTTTCTAGGACTTTACGAGGAGTATAGATGAATTATTTCGCAATAGAAAGGGAGGCTCTGAGTGTGTTTTGGGCAATTAACAAATTCAAGACTTTTGTGTTGGGAAAATAATTTTCTATTTTAACAGATCATAAGTCACCCGTGGAGGTTTTTACGAGGAAGGGTCTAGACATGATCCGTAGTAGGAATGGTAGCTGGATTGTTGATCTTCAAGAGTGTTTTTTTTTTAATTTTCCATGTTCCCGGACCGAACAACAAAATTGCTGATTATTTGTCAAGACATAGCTCTGAAGTTGAAGACTGCACTGAGGAGGATGAGGAGAATGTAATCAGAGTGTGCAGTTTTACTGAAGGTATAGTGGAACAAGAGGAGTGGTTGAAAGCTGTAGCTGAAGATTCTGTCTTAAAGCAAATTTGTGAGGCACTAAAGAGTGGGTGGAGTTTGAATGTGAAGTGTGATGAAGTTCTGAGAGGTTATTGGAGAGTAAAGGATGAATTGTCAGTAGTAGACGGTTTTCTCTTGCATGGTTTGAGATTAGTTGTTCCATCTGAGTTGATTAACAAAATCATGGAGTTGGGACATGTGGGACATCAAGGGATGAGTAAAATGAAAGCCAGAATTTGTCTCAGGCATGGAGCTCATAATTGAAAGGCTGGTTAGAGAATGTACTGACTGTTGTAACAGTGACAAAGTATACAAAACTAGAATACCTCCGATGTGCGTTAGAGAGTTTTCCAGCAGGCCATGGGATGTAGTGGCGGTCTATATTGTTGGACCGATACATGGAAAAGGAGGGTCCAACTAGCTTTTGGTATTGATAGATCAGTTTTCTAGGTAGGCTGAAATAGGCATTTTCAGCAGTATTGAAACAAGGTGTGCTATTTAGTTTTTTTAACGAGGTTTTCAGTCATGAAGGTTTGCCTAATACAATTGTGACTGATAATGACCCACAATTTGTGTCTTTTGAGATGGAGGAATTTCTAATTTGTGAAGGGGTATTGGGCACAAAGCATGTTCTTTGTACCATCCTGAGGGAAATGGTACTGTTGAGAGATTCGATAAATGTGTGAAAGAATGTGTACAGTTGGAAGGTTCTGAGGGTAGGAGTTGGAAAGAAGGTCTAAAAGAATGTTTGCATGCTTACAGGTTTACACCACACACAACGACTGGTGAGGTTCCCTTTGAGATGTTCTCAATTCCTTGGTCAACAGCCAGTCAGTGAAGTACCCTTCACTCGGTCTTTCATTCATGGATGTTGTGGAGTGATGTCTCCACTCTGGAGGGAGATCTTTGGTGATTTGTAAACAGTGGAGGTCCTCTGGGGGTTTGTAGAGTCTGTCCAGGGTCCAAGCAACCCCTCAACGATGATTGTGAAGTCCTGGGTGCAGCAGGCAGGGTTTAACACCTCTTCTTGGTGCAGCAGGACTTCAGTTCTTGAGCCTTGGGTCTTCTTTGTTGCTGGTCTTCCTTTGTCTGTGGAATCTGATTTCTTGGTCTGTATTTAGGGGGCGTTTAGGGTAGTACCTGGTAGTGACCAATTGGTCATCTACCTTAGGGTGGCAACACCCAATAAGTGATTCATTCCTGTGGGCAGAAGTCACTTCCCTGCATCTGATTGACTATTTTCCTTACATGCAAGTGGAGGAAAATGAAATGGAAAGGTCACCTTGCATGCAACACTTTATGGGTGGTGCAAGCTGGGGATGACCACTGGGGGTCGAGTTTCAAGGGGATTAAGCCCTTTGAAGCTTGCTAGAAGGGCAGTGCACGTACTTGTGGGAGGGGGTGTTAGCACCTCCACCTAGGAAGGGCTCTGTTCTGAATCCCAGAGACATGATCTTATAGTGGCATCGAAAGGTGCTACCAATTGTATCAATACCTTTACAATTTTTAGGGTAAACACTGGCACTGGGTACCTGGTTGGCAGGAGCCCAGTGCTCTACTGTACAAGTTTCATCCAGAAACCAGGCAAAAAGTATGTGTAAAGTGGCAGTTGTCCACAGGCCTGGAATGGCATAGAGGGAAGTGGAATAGAGTGGCATAGAATAGAATGAGAGTGGCGTAGACTACAGTGGCATAGAGCAGAGCAGAGAGGAGTGGCATGGAGGAGAATGTGTAGAGTGGCACAGAGTAGAGTGGCATAGAGTGGCATAAGGTGGGGTTAAGTGGCTTAGAGTGGCTTGGAATACAGTGGCATAGAGTAGAGAAAACTGGCATAAAGTTGTGTGGTGAACAGTACAATGGCACAGAGTAGAGAGGCAGAGAGTAGAGTGGCGTGGAGTGGCTCACAGTAAAGTGGCATACAGTGGCGTAGAGTAGAGTAGCTGAGAGTAGAGTGGCATAGAGTGCAGTAGTGAGGAGAGGAGTAGCATAGAGTTGAGTGCGTAGAGTGGAGTGGAGTGGTGCATAGTAGAGAGGCATAGAGTGGCATGGATTGGTGTAAAGTGACGTAAAGTAGAGCCGTGTAGGTTGGCACAGAGTAGAGAAATGCAGAATAGTGTGGTATGAGTGGAGGTAAGTAGAATGGAGTGCAGTAGAGTGTAATAGAGTGGCACAGAGTGAAGTTGAATAAAGTGGTGTAGAGTGGAGTGGCATGGAGTAGAGTGTTGCGGAGTGGAGTGGAGCAGAGTGGCCTAGCGCAGAGTGGCGTAGAGTAGCATGGAGTGCCATTGTATTGAGTGAAGCGGTGTGGACTGACATAGAGCGTAGTGGATTGGCATTGAGTGGAGTGGCATGGAGTGTAGAGGAGTAGAGTGGCATGAAGTAGAGTGGAGTAGCATAGAGTGGAGTGGTATAAAGTGGCTTACAGTGACATGGAGTGGCATGGGGTAGAGTGTAATAGCATACAGTGGCATGGAAAGGAATGAAGTGACACAGTGTAGAGTGGTATAAAGTGGTGTAGAGTGGAGTGACATACAGTGTAGAGGTGTGGAGTAGCATAGAGTAGAGTGCGAAGAGTGGCATATAGTGGCGCAGAGTGGTGTAGAGTAGAGGGGCATAAGGTGGAGTGGAGTGAGGTGAAGAGGAGTAGAGTGGCGTAGGGTAACATGCAGATGTATAGAGTAGAGTGGAGTGGTGTAGAGCAGAGTTGAATAGAATGGAGTTGCATAGCATAGAGTGGTGTAGAGTAGAGTGGAGTAGAGTAGACTGGAGTGGCATAGGGCCCAGTGGTGGTGAGTGACATTGAGTGGAATAGAGGCTAAAGTGGTATAGAGTGGGAAACAGCATAGAGTTGAGTGGAATTGAGTAGCATAGAGTAGAGTGGAGTGACATAGAGAAGTGTGGCACGGAGTGGGGTGAAGTGGCATAGAATGGCATAGAGTGGCTTGGAGTGGTAAGAGTAGGGTGGAATGGTGTAGAGGTACACAGAGTACAGTAGAGAGGAGTGGAGTAGAGTATAGAAGAGTGGTGTAGAGTAGAGTGACATAGAGTACATGGGTGTGGAGTGGAATGGAGTAGAGTGGCATGAAGTGGCATAGAGTGGCATAGAGTAAGGTGGAGTAGTGTGGCAAAGAGCAGAGTAACATAGAGTGGAATGGAGAGGAGTGGCATAATCGAGTGGCATAGAGTGGAGTGCTGCAGACTGGAGTGGAGTTGAGTAGAGGGGAGTGGCATAGAGTGGTGTGGACTGGTGTAGAGTGACATAGAGTGGTGTAGAGTAGAGTGGCATAGAGTGAAATTATGTAGAAAGGCATGTACTACAGTGTGATAGAATAGTGTAGAATTGAGCGTTGTAGAGTAAAGCGGCATAGAGTGGAGTGCCATAGAGTGACGTAAAGTAGAGTGGTAGAGAGTGGAGTGGAATAGAGTGGAGTGGTTTAGAGTGGAGTGACAGGGAGTGACATGGAGTGGCATAGAGTGGCATAGAATAGAGTGAGAGTGTCATAAAGTAGAGTGGTGTAGACTACAGTGGCACAGAGTAGGGTAGAGCACAGTGGAAAGCGGCATATAGAGACATAAATTAGAGTGACACAGAATAGAGTGGCATTGAGTAGAATGGCATAAAGTGGGGTTAAGTGGCGTAGAGGGGCTTGGAGTATACAGTGGCATAAAGTAGAGAAGAGTGGCATAGAGAACGGTGGTGTACTGTACAATGGCATAGAGTAGAGAGGCATAGAGTGATGTGGCATGAAGTGGTGTACAGTAAAGTAGCGTAGAATAGATTAGTGTAGAGTGGTGTTGAGTAGAATAGTACAGAGCGGAGTGGCATAGAGTGCATTAGCACAGAGTGGTGTGGAGTAGCATGGTGTAGAGTGCATATAGTGGACTGGCATAGAATAGAGAGGCATAGAGTGGCATTGATTGGTGTACAGTGCGATAAAGTTGAGTTGCATAGAGTGGCATATAGTAGAGTGGTGCAGAATAGTGTGGCATGGAGTGAAGGTAAGTAGAGTGGAGTAGGGTAGGGTGGAATATAGGCTTGTAGAGTGGAGTGGCATAGTTTGGTGTAGAGTGGAGTGGCGTAGAGTAGAGTGGCATAGAGTGGAGTGGAGTAGAGTAGAGTAGACTAGAGTGGCATGGAGTGGCATGGAGTGTGAGATTGTGAGAAAAGTGATGTGGAGTGGCTTAGAGTGGAGTGGATTGGCATAGAGTGGCATGGCATAGAGTGGCGTGGAGTAGAGTGGCATGGAGTAGAGAAGAGTAGCATGGAGTGGAGTGGTGTAAAGTGGCTTACAGTGGCATGGAGTGGCACCAAGTAGAGTGGAGTGATGTAGAGTTGAGTGGTGTAGAGTGTAATAAAGTGTAATGGCATATAGTGTCATGGAAAGGAATGAAGTGACACAGTGTGCAGTGGCATAGAGTGGTGCAGAGTGGAGTGGCATACAGGGTAGAGGTATGGAGTAGCATAGAGTAGAGTGTGAAGAGTGGCATATACTGGCAGAGAGTGTGAATTGGTGTAGAGACCCGTAAAGCAGAGTTTGATAGAGTAGAATGGCATAGAGTGGTGTAGAGCGGAGTGGCACCGAGTAGAGTGGTGCAGAGTGAACTGGAGTAGAGTGGTGTAGACTAGAGTGGCATAGAGTGGCATGAAGTGCCATTGTGTGAGAGAAGTAGTGTGGCATGGAGTGGAGGTAAGTAGAGTGCAGTGGAATCAAGTGAAATAGAATGGCATAGTGTGGTGTAGAGGGGAGTGGCACAGAGTAGAGTGGTGCAGAGTGAACTGGAGTAGAGTGGTGTAGACTACAGTGGGATAGAGTGGCATGAAGAGCCATTGTGTAAGAGAAGTGGTGTGGAGTAGCTTAGAGTGGAGTAGATTGGCATAGAGTGGCATGGAGTAGAGTCGAGTAGCATAGAGGGGAGTGGTGTAAAGTGGCTTAAAGTGGCATGGAGTGGCACAGAGTAAAGTGGAGTGGTGTAGAGTTGAGTGGCGATAGTAGAATCGTGTTGAGTGTAATAGGGTGTAATGGCATGGAGTGGTATGGAACAGAATGAAGTGACGCAGTGTAGAGCGGTATAAAGTGGTGTAGAGTGGGGTGGCATACAGTTTAGAGGTATGGAGTGGCATAAAGTGCGAAGAGTGGTGCATAGTGGTGCACTGTGGTGTAGAGAGGAGGGGCATAAAGTGGGGTAGGGTGGAGTGGAGTAGAGTAGCATTGAGTACAGTGGAGTAGGGAAGCATGCAGTGTTATAGAGTAGAGTGGAGTAGTGTAGAGCAGAGGGCACAGAGTGGAGTTGCATAGAGTAGAGTGGAGTTGCGTAGAGTAGAGTGGCGTAGAGTGGAGTGGCATGGAGTACAGTGATGGTGAGTGGCGTGGAGTGACGTTGCGTGGAGTGGAGACTAGGGTGGAGTAGAGTGGCAAATGGCATAGAGTTGAGTGGAATGGAGTCGCATAAAGTTGAGTGACAGAGTTAATTGACATAGAGTAGTGTGGTGTGGAGTGGCATAGAGTAGAGCGTCATAAAGTGGCGTAGAGTAGTGTGGAGTGGAGTGGCGTAAAGTAGAACAGGCTAGAGTAGAGTGACGTAGAGTGGAATGGAGTAGAAGGTAGAGTACTGTGAAATGGAATGCAGTGGCATAGATTGGCATTTAGTGACATAGAGTAGAGTGGAGATGGTGTGGCATTGAGTGTAGTGGCTTTAAGAGGAATGTCGTTGAGTGGAGTGGTGTGGAATGGAGTGGCGTTGTGTAAGATGGAGTGGCGTGGAGTGACACATAGTAGAGTGGAGTGGCATAGAGTGGCGTGGAGTGGAGTAACATAGAGTAGAGTGGTGTACAGTAGTACAAGTGAAAGCAACATAAATAAGAAGTATAAAACATCCAAGACATGCAAATACATGCAGTGTGATAAATTGATAATTGTGAAGAAAAACTCAATGTAAAATAAAAAAAGTTTTTTGAAAGGAAGAAAACCGGATGTAAAATAAAAGTGCATTTTTGAAATCATTCACATTGCACGTCCAGGAAAAATTCTGAAATGCTTTAAAAAAAATGAATGCATTGCAAAAAGATGAAAAAGAATAAAGACAAGGAAGGACATATTTGATTGTTAATCGCAGTGACAACTAGAACAACCAATGGTATGCTGTGAGTGGGCTGTAAGTTCACTGATAAGAAAACAACAAATCTTGCAGCATATTGCGTGTGTAGGCGTGACCTACAAAGGAGTTGAATAGAAGGAAACAAAACCAGAGTCACGATTGCTGGCTGTGGATAATCATGTTTCCACTGCATGTGAGGAAATGGGAACTTTTGAAGACTTCAAGCAAGGTGCGTCTGCCCACTATTTTACAACTGGAGTCGAAGAGTGAAACTTTAGAAAGTGTCGTGAGGGCAGCTAACCTAAGGGTTATGTGTTTCCCCCAAAGAAAAAGAATGAAGATCTTGTGACAACAGAAGCGTAATACAAAATGATGGGGCCTTCTGTAGAATGTGAGGAGACTCCCATATCTCAGAGATGTATATTGCCTTGGACAAAAAGCAACCTCATAAAAGTTTGGGGGCCCTCTGAAAGATTGGGGCTCCCCTGCTCCACAGGGGCTGCAGGGGACTGTGTTACACCCCGGTGTGGTAATCACCCTAGCTTTGGTCTTGTCCTTATGCATTCACCTTTCTTGAACTGTAGTACAATGCTGACACAAATAATATTGTTGGACCTGGCCCTCTCTGCAGGGTCACTCCCAAATGTTTTGCCTTTACCCTCCACTTTTTGCTGAATTAATTTTTGTTGGCCTTGGGACTCTGTGCAATGTACCACTGCTAACCAGTGCTAAAGTGCTTGTGTTCTCTCCTTTAAACATTGTAAAATTGGCTTACACCCGATTGGCATATTTAATTTACTTATAAACCCTAGTAAAGTCACACTCCATATACCCAGGGCCTCTAAATTAAATGCTACTAGGGGGGCTGTAGTGCTTGTTGTGCCTACCAATTAAGAAGCCTTGAAAACTTGTCTTAGACTTTCCATTGCAGCCTGTGTGTGTAGTTTAAACTGCCATTTCAGCCTGGCAAAATAAACCATTCCCCAGGCTCAAACATACCTTTTCAGTACTTATAAGCTACCCTGATGGGAGGCTCTAAACAGCCCACAGGACAGTGCACAATGTATTTAAAAAGGAGGACCTGTAATTGTAAGTGTTTCCTGTCCTGGTAGTGAAAAAACTCTTAAACCACTGCAAGGCGTGCTTCTCCAATAGAATGACACTGGAGTTACCTTATAACATTTAACAAGCTGTAACTTTCAGATGGAAGCAGGTAAACAGTTCATATTTGGTGTTTTTGGAACTGGAATAAAAAAACATATTTTAAGTAAAGTCTGATTTTGGATTGCAATTTTGAAAATGCCACTTTTAGAAAGTTGGTATTTTTCTGTCCTAGGTATTTAGTGCTGCAGGCTGTCCCTGGGTCACATAACTGGGTGTAGTTGCAGTTGGTCTCTGTGTATTCCTCCTAAACAGCAATACACAATAGAGGGCTTAGTAATTGTGCCTGAATGGGCCATCACTGGCAGGATGGGAGGGCGGAGTTAAGCACAGTCCCACTTACACCCAAATCCATTGTGTCCAGCCTTCACACAAAGGATTGCATACCCCTGTAGTTAGACTGGAGCCAGGGCAGGGTAGACTGGAAATCTAAGCACTTTAGAGGGCATCCTCCAGACATTTCTCCAACTTCTGTGAAGGCACCTGGTATAAATATTGCACCTCAGGCACTAGCTATCCAGTACACTCCTGGACTTGTGTACACTACAGAAGAAGGAGTGCTGTGATGCTTTGCTGCCAGAAGGACTGCCACTCTGCTGCCCTGCTACTCTACTGCTCTGCTGCCTACTTCCCTGCTTGCTTAGAAGAAAAATTAGACCTGCACCCTTCATCCAAGGCCAAAGTGACTGTAAGGGTCAGCCAGCTGACTTCCTGTTCTGAGCTTACAGGGACATACAAATCTCGAGAGGCTCCCTGCAACTGTTCAGCTGATCTTCTGCTTGGACCTGCAACAGGACATACTGGACATGCCTGAGCCCTGCTGTTCTCTGCTGGAGTGAGTTCTTGAGCCCCAAGTGCTGCCCCTCAGGTCCTGGACTGTTGGCGTGGCCTCAGTTTGGCTCCCCTGAAGCTTTTGGACTCTTCACAAACGGGTTCATTTGTGCCAAGATTTTCTGCTCACACAGCTCATAAACATTAAGTTTCAGCGAACCTAACTCTTCATGCTTCAGTGGCTGCCAACAACACATGGCAGTGCGAGATCTGCACTTTGTACCACAACATCGACTGTTCGTGATGACTGGCAATGTAAAGTTCAGTAAGGACCATCTGCAATGCTGACAGCAATGCTACGCTACAGCGATGGTCACCAGCAATGCCCAGCCTTTCCTATAGGCAAATTTGATGACCATCTGCAATGCTCTCCTTGCTCCTCATGGCCCTTCCCATCGCATAGGAAATTATTGCGCTCGACCTCAAAGTTAACTCTTTCAGCAGGACTAACCTGATCGCTGTTTGTGACGAGTATCCTGTCCGTCAACGACTAAATCAGGCTCCAAAACTATTACATAGAGTTTTATTAAGCCCTAAACTAATCAGACTTTTGAAGTGCAGTAACTGCTAGTTAGCTTATCGGTAATCAGGGATTGTGCTTTGTGGCACAGTTCCTAGCTCGAGGACAAAGGAGGGATTCTTTTGGGGGGATTAGACTGCTATCCAAGGGCAGAGCACAGATGTATTAGAGTTAGGGCCTGATTACAATTTTGGAGGAGGTGTTAATCCGTCCCAGTTGTGACGGATATACCACCAGCCGTATTACGAGTTCCATAGGATATAATGGACTCGTAATACGGCTGGTGGTATATCTGTCACATTTGGGACGGATTAACACCTTCCTCCAAAGTTGTAATCAGGCCCTTAGTGTGCCAGGAAAAATGTCTTGTATCTACCTAACATTCTCTTGGGATGCTTCAAAATCCAGCCACTGGTGGGAGAATGAATAAAGAGGATAGGGGATTGTGTTTGTGAACAGTGCATTGGGGCCTTCTATGCACAAATTGCTTATAGTCCAATGCCAATACACAAAGTGTTAATGAGCGTGAAGTAATGGGAGTAACTGGGCCTAACTACTGTAAAATGTTAAGCACTCATTGTTATCAGCTTGTTGTGTCAATTTTCCAACTGCTTACAAAATCACCAAGGAACTTTAGATATATATTATTTGGAACTACTCTTGCTATGCGGCATCAATATGTGCAATGTGCACACGAGAAGATGGCATGGTATAGGTATATTATGTTAAAATTTTAGAACTTTAAATAGGGAACACATAGGGTCTAGAAGGGGGTCATGTTCCCTCTCCCATTTTCTGAATTAAAAAGCATTGGCTAAAACAATAGGCTTTGCCTGTGCAGGATCTTTTGGCTTTGTCAATATTTTTTTTACATGTTGCACAACAGTGTGAGCCGCAGTGCAACATGGCCTATAGTAAAAAAAAAAAAGCGCTATGATGTGGCCAGCGTTGACCACGTAATATCAGTTTTTTTCCCTTTAAACCATGTTGCACATCAGCCCACGCTGCTGTGTTATATGTCTAAAAACAGTGAGTGGGAGCTCGGGCAATCAACATGAAGGAGAAGGTAGGAGAACAAATAACGGACAGTGGGAGGAGGGTAGGATAGTGAGAAACAGACAGTGAGAGGAGGGTGGGAAACACAACAAACAATGGAAGGCAGATGATAAAACAACGGACAGAGGAGGAGGGTGGGAGGTCAATAAACAACAGACAGCGGCAGGATAGTGGGGTGGGGAAACAACAGACAGCATGAGGGGGGTAGGTAAATAACAGACAGCGGGAAGAGGGTGGTGTTAAGCAGCACAAAGGAGCACTAACAGCAGAAAGAGCACGGGGTGAGGGAGAGGGATTGTAGACACATGCACTCTACAAGAGAGTGTGTAAAAAAGTGGAGAAAAAAAAAAAGAGTGCCTACATGACCCTGCAGCCAATAAGAATCACGGAAATAAGAATGACGTGTAACCCAATCAATGGTAAGTAATGGGCGGGCTTTAAGACCGTTTTAAGATTTTCTTTTTGTTTAGAAGAGATTTCGCAAGACAGTGCAAACGCTGTGCAGACGAAACCTCAAATGAGTCTAAGAGGAATAATCAAGAAAAAAGCACACTTATTGGCCACTTCTAGGTTGCTCCTTCAAAGTACCTATTTCTGCAAACGTTTTACTAATTCCTCCTTTTCTGGGATTGCCTGTTAGAATAGCAGGCACTTTGGCATGACTAGGTCAGTCTGACCCTGATTACACATAGCATGACATGTCTCTGCAAGCAGGGAACGCTCGTTTACAATATCAGCAGAACACCATTAAAAACGCTAACGTATGGAAATTTATTTATTTTTTCTGTAAAAGCGCAGTTTGCTGATCGAGCACCGTTTAAAACCGCTGAGTCTTGTTGTGGCCCAGAACACCAATTCACAGTTCCCAAATAAGGTCAACTTAAAACAATAAAGATAACACAAAACAATAACATAAAGAACTTCTGAGGTTCTCAGGCCCTCATACACTGCTCCTGGGGTTTCTAATAACAAACCAAAGCCCTTACCACAGAATCCTTTGAAAGCTAACAAGCACCCAAGCTGTGCTCGGGAACAGAGGGGCGGAGATCATTATCTCATGATAAATGCAGTTCATTGTACAGTAGAAAAAGGATGTGTATTATTGTGTCTATGCTGCCAGACCATATTTGTATCTTGCATACAGGCGGCCAGATGTTCCGATGCAGAGATTACAAAATGGCTATTTTTATGATTAGATGTTTGTTCTTCCCACAAGGGAACGTCAGTCCGTGTGAACCGCAGATTGATGAATTAATTTCAAGCTGTATTTTCCTTCTTTTGGCACTGGATTGCACTAGGCTAGGGCACAGGTTCTGCACAGTTAAAACCGCGAGTGCTCAAGTAAGTAGGAAACAGTGCACACAGCTAAGCAAATGTGCATGGCCTCGCTGCCAAATATGCCGAACAAAGGCCAAAAGAAAGGTACATGAGACTTGCATCGTTATTAGGGAGTTCCATACAGAGAGGTTTAGTTTTGGGAGGGAGATAGAGATGTTAAACACACAAGGTAGAATGTTTAGTTTGCAAGCAGGTATATAGTTTAGTCGCAACTTCTTTGTGATTTTTTTGTTGAGCACTGCCATGTCAGGTGAGATGCAATAAATCACAGCTAAGACGTTTAAAGTGAAAAAAGGCACTTTAATTGGACAGGTCTGTATGCCTATACATTTAACAAACATAAGATGTTGTATATATCCAGCATCGCTAATACATCAAATTTACAAAACACCTCCCACTTTTAAATCTCCCATATCCTGCAAGACCCCAAATAATTTACATTGCAAAGCCGGCCAGCATATTTCCTCAACAAACTCATCATCGACTCTAAGCCACCTTCTCGTACCCCCTTTTATAAATCTTTGCCCTGAACACTTTGCATCTTTCTTTCCTTGAAAGCAAACCAATATCTGACACTCACACTTCCCCCTCCACACCTCCACCCCTACAGGTGGATTTATTCACTCAGTAACAATCCATTCCTTACAATATCCTTAATCGTATACCCCATAAACAATTCACAGTATAAACTATACTGGCAATATATTTCAACACGACTCCAGACCTGTGGTATCAGAGTAGCCCACTCCAGTGGTTCATTAAGAACCACTGTTCTAGCCCCATAAAAGAAATGAATAACTACCTCCACTTAGCTAATCTCACACCAAATATCAGCAATAAAGAACTTCTAAATAAAGGGGAGGAAGGGACAATCAATCTAATCTGCCCACCCACAGGAGTGAAAGGTCTGGCAAAAGAGCCGCCCTTCACGTTGACCCCGAACCAAGGCCCTCTGAAACTCTATCCACTCCAACCCACTACTCTAGCATTGCTGGTCTGCACCACTCGCTTGAGAAGCCCAGGAGAAGACTATCTTTGTCTCCTCCCCATTTGCCCATTGTCAATTAGTTCAGAAAAATTATGAGCCTTGATGGCAAGGCACTTACAGTGCTTAATTTGTGATGGTATTTTGCATACTTCTGCCAGCAACAAGATCGAATAAGGTAGAGGAAAGAGGAAGAAAGAAAAACTGAAAGATAGGAAAAGAATGACAATGGAAGAAAGCAGGGATGAAAAAGAACCTCCAAGAGTAAGGTAAAAAGATGGAATGTGAAGTGCAGTGGAAGAAGGAGACATGCTTTTGCGTCAATTCTTTCCTATAGTTTATTGGGAAAGAGGAGTTGTTCGTCTGCATGAGGAACCCACTGATCTGTCGATTCTCAGCAGTTTAGAGAAAATAGGAAGTGGATGCTAAAAGGGCTTAAGGGAATCTACCTCATGCAGGCTGATCTGGTGACATACAGATGTTAAGTCCATCTTGGTAAATATCGTCACATAAGACAACATAGGTAAACTCTACAACTACCAGGAGCAACCACTCTATAGCTTCTACTGGTGAAGTAGCATCCAATTTACGAAGCTTCTCTAGCACAGTCTCAACTGCCCAATACATTTTCTCCACAACGTTGACATCACTAGTTTTGCTCCAGCTCTTCTTCTTATTGCCATACGTCCTCAGACACCTTAGGTCTTTCAGTGAGCAGAAGCAAAACCGCTTTTCAAAGTCCAGGTTATCTCTTCCACCTATCTGATTGGCACATGAGGCTTGCCACTGGGGTCTAAATAAACGCATATTCTTTTCTAATGGTCGTCAAATTCTTTTCATCCTTGGCAGACACATACACTTTCCCAACCGCACTCCATCCTTCTACAAAACTCTATGGTCACTTCCACATATCCCCTCATACTTCGTCATTTGGTTACCATACCTCCAATTCATGTGATGTAAATTATTTGCCCTTTTACAATGTCTGTCATATGTTTTCCCTGAAATGATGGTTAAACTTGAACAAGAATCCAACATAATTTCTGCAGACATACATTTAAGTTCCGCCCACTCTGAGGAATTGCCCTCTACTTTCAAGGCAGAGCTGCAGCACAACTTCCTCACACACCTCTTCCCCCTTTTTCCTCTTCCCAGGACTATCCATTCCACAACAGCACTTTATGTTATGACCTTTTTTACCACAGCAATTACATGATGCTTTTTGTGCCGGCATTCCCTGATGCTACCCATATGTCCATTCAATCAACATCTAAAACACTGCACGTTCACTTTGAATCTTTCACAATCATATTGTGACTCTTACCAGACATTAAAGCACTGATTCAAAGTTTTTGTTGTCTTCCGTCTTGATTTCACTCACACTCTTTACCCTTCGTTCAACTTTCTTGCCACTCTTAAAACCTCATTGAGTGGTGGTTCATCTCTCATCTATATCTCTTTACAGATTATCTCAAAGTTACAATTTAACAAAAACTGGTCACTTATTCATAAGTGACCCAATTTTACAAGATGAATCAAAGTTCCTCAGTGCCCTTACAAACTACTTCACTCTTTCCCCTTCACCTTTGTATTCAGTGCCCAAAGTGGTACCTTATACCACTGATTGAAATGAGGCGTGTGTGATGCACATCTGACTTTTTTGAGACCTTGTGCAAGATCTATTTCAAACATTGGTACATTATTTAGAAAGCTCCCAGGCAATGTATTAGAAGAGGTACTTTCTGTTCCACATCTATGTTTGCACCTCACACCATAGCATAATTTTTGTAGAACGTTTCATTTCACTTGTTCCAGAGCACAGTTGAGTCGGCTGGATGACTTTGAAAAAATGGTTGTGGTGTGATATTGTGCATTTCTAATGCCTATCTTCTTGTACCATTCTTGCTACTGTGTGTTCTACTGAAGTGGGATACCCCAACTTTGCTTCTCTTCTAAAAGCTTTCCAGTCCCACTACTAAATTTCTCCTCACAACACACTTGGAATTCACAGTGGAATAGTGCTGACTCAGTGTCCAAATCGCAACAGGTGCATCAATTTAAGTTTTAAAGCACACACAATTTTTTCTTAACATTGCCTGTTGTGACATATATAGATTCAAATGTTTCTTGTAGCTATGGTGTGCCTGTCACTAACAGACACCGGTAAATGCCAAATATTCTCAGTCTGTCCAAAGGTATATGTTAAATGTATGGGAATAGCATAGATGTTAGTGTGTTATGTATTATGCACTCCCCTCCTCTAGTCATCCCATCAAAGGAGAAAGCAGAGAATGTTCATAAGTTGACAGGTAACCAAACTGAATGAAGTTACAGTGCTCCTGGAGACTTGGGCCCAGATTCTCAAAGGTTTAGCGTCAGGTTAGCATTAAGCATTTCCACTTGTCTAGGTATAGTATTTTGTACAAGAAGGTTACCCCTCCTGTACAAAACCTATGCTAGTGTCGATCACACACCGTAGCAAATGGCGCTAATATGGGTGTGTGGTGCACAGCAGCTTAAATCAGTGCTGGTGCTAGGGAAAGGGGAGGACTGTGAATATAACACTCTTCTGCTCTTTCCTTGTCATGCAGTGCAGCACAGCAGTTTTGGCTGCTGAGCTGCATTGGATGACAGGTTTCAGAATCTAGGCCTCAGTGTCAGTTCTGGGAGAGGAACGAGAGTTCCGTTTTCATCTGCTGTCACGTGATTAAAGAGGATATTACTTGAGTACACAGTGTGGAGGGCTTTTACTTAAATTGGCATTGAGGTTTGGCATAAAAAGGGTATATGCATACTGAATAAGAATGAAAGAAGGAGCTGTTCTGGTAAAACACATCTTTAAAAAAGTTCCAATTGCGGTAGAAGATGAAGTGAAGTCAATGCTGGACAAAATGAGAAAAGAAAGAATTATAGTGGAGTTGGAAGCCTTTGAAAGGCTTTCTTCAGTGGACATTACTAAAAAAAGTGCATGGTCATATAAGATTTTGTTTCAACCTCAGAAATCTGAACTGTACATAGTTATAGGAGGTCCCCCTTTCCCAGTATCAATGAGATGATATTGTTGCATACGGGTCCCACATTCTTCACCTGAGTGAAGTCACCTTATCACCAGATTAGTTTACACCTAAATTCGAAAGCAGTAACAGTGTTTGTAATAATGGACGGAGTGTATCAGCCCACCAGGTGTTCTTTTGGCTTGGGCTCTGCAGTCAGTGTCTTCCAGAAGTACTAGGTGGACACTTCACAAATACAATTGTCAGTGTTGTTGAAAGAGAAGAATACTTCGGCTACATGATTTCTGAACAAAGATCCAAGGCAAAGGAAGACCTGGTGAAATCGATAACACTGGCACTATCAGCTCAAAGCAAAGATCAATTATGTATGTTTATGGGGCAGAGTGGGTATTACTCTAATTATGTATTTGATTTTACAGAGTTATAAAAGAAATTACAGAGGAAAGGAAGACTTTAAATAAGAGGGGGAGAGCTAGGAGAGTGATTTTAAAAGGATCAAAAACGAGTTTTCAAATGTTGGGATACTGACCCTTTTTGATATTAACCCTTTTAGTGCAGGCACTATCTTCTCAGTGCGTCTGACCACCATTGGCTGTCACTGGGAAGGGTTTAAAACGACCCTCTTGTGCTTGCACCAGAGGGATTCCTTTTTCCTATTTTCTACTTCGGCTGATCGGTTCATGAAGAGCTTCCCAAACAGCCTCAGTTTGTTTTTAGTTTTTGGTAATGACAATCATCACGTAGGGCTCACTGATGTCATTATCTTCACAGTGAAAGTAAAACAAGCTGATCGACTCATTTTACTTCCACTGCATCAGTGCTCTGGGGCATATCTCAACCCCTGAGTACTGAAGGCCTTGGAGGAGGTGTTGTTGAAAAAGGAAGAATTTCCAGTGGGTCCCTGCTTGGGGATCGCCACAGGAGCACGAACCTCAAGCTGTGGTCAATCCAAGGGGGAAGTAATCCTAAACTTCCGCCGTAAATTGACTATAAACAATTGAGTTCATCCAATCTTTGTTCAATTAATTTTAGATATTGTATTTCTTTTATTAACTTATTCAATTCCTTTAAAAAATCTTCAACATACAATGTACATTATTAAAAACAGGTATAGAGTTATTTACAGTTATAGGTGCTCCTAAATATTGAAACACAGTGAAAGTGAATATTGTGAAAAAAAGTGGTAGTGTAATCTACAATATATACAAGACGTGGTTAAAATCAACGTGAACTTCTAAAGACTCCGTCAATCCAGGAAGCCTTGAAGTCACTCAGAATCATACATTTTCAATCCACATTCAGATTTGTGTCGACGTTTCAACCCTATGTATAGAACTAAATCAAAAGCGGGTCATCATCAGGACTAGAATTAGTTTCTATATGGTAGCACCTAATGGTTCCAGTTTATGGTTATTGTCTCTTTTCAACATCTCCTTCGTCAATGAAAGTTAATTACAAATCATTAACAAGGATGAAGCCTCAGCTTCGGCTTTCATTCAGGAGTGGAGTATCTTCAATAAATCCTTCAAATTTGTTAAATGCAAGTGCGCCGGGCAAATATGACGGCTGAATTTTAACTTGCAGTATTTCTTCTCCATGTACCTACTCGCATGTGGAAAATTTATAAAATTCTCCTTTTTATTCAGAACACAGATTAGTAGAACAGTTGCTATTACCAGTTGGATTTCTCTGCATTTGGCCTTTTAGATGAAAGCCATTATGTAAGAAAGAAGACATTTTGAAAAATGCCTCTTTAATCACATGCAAGCATGGGTACCTAAAGATATACAAACAACCACTGCTCCTAATCTCAGTATCTGGTGTACATTTTGGAAATACATAGGTTTCCTTCATACAAATTTTTCACTCAGCTCAGTTGTTGAGTAGGGGTACCTCGGATTCTTGGACAGCCTAAAACCCCTATGTACCCCACCAACTGTAAAAGTTTAGTGGCTGTAATTGTATTTTGCTTTTGTAAAAAGACCTTTGCGACAAGAAGTTACAAATAAAACTGTTGCCATGAATTGCTGTTTTTTTCTATTTCCTAATTATTTCATTTTTTTCAACAGTTAGTTTCTTTTGGGAAAACTTTGAGAAATCTACTGAAATCTACAGAAATGACCCCTTGCTAAATTCAGAATCTTGACTACTTTTCAGAAAATGTATAGCTTTCCAGGAACACCCATGTGTTTCACAGTAGCTTCTACCACAAACTGGAAGTAGGCTGAAAGTACAAACATTCAAAGCAATGAGCTATCGTTTAGAAAAATGCCAAAACTGTGTAAAAAATGTTTTCCCTATAAGTTCTGCATGTTCCTGAAAGCTGGGAAGATGGTGATTTTAGCACAGCAAATTCTTTCATTGATGCCATTTTTAGGGAGAAAAAACACTTTTTTGCAGAACACTTTTTTCCTATTATTCCACAAATACTCAATTTTATTTTAGCTACTGTCTTGGTCCACTCCAGGATAATCCACAAACCCTGGGTACAATTTTTTCCCTTATGTGGAAAAGAGCTATGGAGGCCTAAATGTGAAGTATCCCGAATAGCCTAAAAAGTATTCAGCACTGGGGTAAAAAAGCCTCAGAAGTTAAGGTGGTTAATGCTTCAAATGTGTTGACAGTGGATGTAGGTGCACATGGCACGCACACAGTTCTTTCACAAGTGAGAAATGGGGTAGAAAAGCCTTTGGCATTTTCCTCAAGATCATTAAGCAGAGCGTAACTACTCTGTCATAAAGAGAGACCAACTGGCTGCAGCATGGTTAACAGAGTACTTCTGTACCTATTTGTGAATATAGCAGCTTCAGATGAGGACTGATCACAAATGTTTGCTCAATATTTTGCAGTCAAGCGAAGCAAACAAAGGTTGGAAATGTTTGCTTCAAGATTTCAAGAGGTTCGATACAGGGTGAAATATTTAATGGGATGGAGAGATAAACAGGGTTCGTTGAGAATTCCTCTGAGATGGGAAGATACTGACTATGACTCAATGAAAGACGATTGGTTGGAATTTATAGTAGTTAGTGTGGAAGATACATTAGTGGAGCCGTTACTCAAGAATAAAGGAAAGAGCAGTTCAAGTTGATTGACTTTTCAAAGAAATAGTTAAGTGCATACGTATTGGATGGAAAAGGAAGGGGGCTTAACCCCAGCGTCTAGGAGAAAAGGTAAATCTAATGATGAATTGATTTTGGGACAAACTAGTCGAGTGGTTATAAGGTGTGCAAGGTATATTCACTAGGAAGGGATGAAGAAAGGTTTGATTTAGCTGACACATGCTTGATACCTGGGTCAACCACTGACTACAAGATGCTTTAAAGAGAAGTATTGGTGGTCAGGGTCAGATGAGGACACGAAGGAGTGGGTGGAGAGATGCACCATGTGCACAGAGAGTAAGTAGAGACTGAAAGAGTGGGTGGAGCACCAACGGGAAGCCTCAGCTCTTCAGATAGTGACCGGAGAAAGATGTTTTTAGATTTTATGTGGCTTATGGACTATTTGAAGGGATCAGTAAACTTTGCGGTAGTATTGGTTGGTGTATGTTCAAGGTGGGTAGAGATGGAGTTTGTGAAGAAAATACTATCAGAAAGCTTTAGAAGATTTTTAGGAGGGACGGATATACTGCATTTTTGGTGACAGACAATAGCACGCAACTCACATCAGGTTGCAAACAGGAATGTTTGAACAGTCATTAAAAAACAATATCTCAAGACCACCTTATACAATCTAAAGGGAGATGGAATCGTTGAAAGAGGTAGCTGTTTGGTCAAAGGAACAATTAAAATGGCAGTAAATAATAAAAAACTGTGAGAGGCTGTAGTAGATATGATATTTTCCAAGTCCCACCACACTTTAAAGGGTTTCTTAATAAGAACCCAATCTCCCACATCGACATAATTTTTCTTATCATAATACACTTTTTGCTTGTTTTGTTTGCCAATGACCTTTGCACATATGTTACATTTGTTACAAGCATTACTTACAATCTGATAAAAATTACCAGCTGACTTCAACCACTCAGGTAAGAGTTTAGATTTAGGAATTTTACCTCTTAATAGTTTGAATGGTGAAATATCAGTGGTTGAATGTGGTAAGGTGAGCTGGCACCATATTTTCTTCTTCAAATATTTTGCAACATTAAGCCATGCAGACAATGCAGTTTGAATACCTTTCTTCATCAAAAATTTGCCCTCTCAACTAGACCATTCACAGTAGGACTGTATAGTGCAAATTGTGGATGCACAACATCAAGGCTTGTTAAAAGTTTTTCTTTTCTTATGACATTAAATCAGTACCATTGTCAGTGACTATTTGCCTGGGAGAACCCTCCAAAAAGAAAGCATCACCAAACATTTGATGACATTCTTGGAATTTGGTAGATCAACAAATAGTTTATATAATTAGAGAAGTAATTAGTTAAAACAATCATATACTTTATGTTATTAATGTAGCAAAAGAAGTCCAGAATAATCCAAAGCTACTTTGTCGCATGAACCCTCAGGAAATGGAACAGGATGTAGCAGGAAGACATTAGTTTTCCAATGTTTGTCTGATACTATACATTCTGGACAAGCATAAACCAGAGCATTCACCTTCATATCCATTGATTGCCATCAATACAATTCTCTCACTTTTTTGCATGTGGATGAAATACCCAAATGCCCTGAATAAGCATTTTTAATCAAATCTTGATGTAATACTGTGGGAGGCACAACACATCCATTGCTTAGACAAATACCATTGTCACAGGAAAGCTCAAAAGCTACTTGTGCAAAACCTGTCAATTCATTAGAAAGACATTTAATGCCAGGCAACCCATTCTTGCTATTTCTAAAAACAACTAGATAGTTTCCCAAGCATGGGCCAATCTCCAATCAGATTCTTAAATTATTTATTTCCATTCAACTATGGCATCAATAGTGCATTCTCCTTCACTTTCATAAAAATGAGAATCTTTGTGTATAAGAGACATTCTTGAAAGACAATCTGCCTTAAAACCTTTGCCACTTTGTAAATAATTCACATGAAGTTCATATTCGTGTAATTTAGACAGATGTCTAATCGAGCTGACGATTTGCCTAATTGATATAAATATCAAATCTTGTACCCCATATGTATGTTTCAAATTGCAGTGCTACCTATACATAAGCTAAAATTTGTCTTTCAATGTTGCTATAATTGACTTCAGCTTCAGTAAGTATTCTTGAAGCAAAAGCGACAGTATGTTCTTTCCCATGAGCAACTTGACCAAACACTGCTCCAATGCCATGATGACCAGCATCAACATTAATTATATATTTTGTACCAGCAACAAATGGATTTAATGGAGGGGCAGGTGCAAAAATGACAATTTCTTGGGGACTTCATAGGCCTCACTAATTTCCCTTGACCAGTCAGATGTTAATTTCTTTTTAAGTAATGACCTTAATTGTTGAAAACCCATTGCATAAACAGGGACAATATTCACAAAGCACAAGAAACGCGCATAGCACATCTTTATCAGATGGAGAAGACATTTTCAAAATAGCTTCCAAATCACAAAATATGGGTTTATTGCAAGATGTAGAATTAATATGACCCAAATATTTGACTTCCTGAACAAACAACTTACTTTTTTAAAGTCGGATAGTCATACCTCTTTCTTCCAGTGAACTGAGCACATTTTCTATATCATTAGATGTTGTTGGGGTTCTTCTGTGAATATCAAGATATAGGGGGTCATTCTGACCTCGGCGGTAAAAGGCCCTTACCGCCGGTCAGAAGTCTGCCATTCTACCGCCGCGGCCGCGGTAAACCGCCACGGTCATTCTGACCACCAACTGTGAATCCGCCAAAAATCCGACATCCAAGGAAGGTCGCCTCATCAGCGGGCCACGGAAAACTGGAGATGACCAAACCTCCACCGTCACGCCAACACAAACACGCCCATGCCATTCTGACCCACGAATCCACACGGTGGTCTTTCAACCGCAGTATTCCATTGGCGGTCAAAATACACACACAGCTCCAAAACACAGCCACATTGGACAATTCGAAATACACACACCTGATACACACACCACTCCCACACACCCATTACAGTATAAAACACACACCCACATCACCCACAAACCCCCACTAGTTGGAAATCGGAGCGAAGGCGAGAGAGAGAGAGATAGAGATAGAGAGAGCGAGCACAGCAATAGAAAACCCCAACACACACAGGAACCCAACTTCATCACCCACACCACATCCACGCACACATCACCACATATCACCACGCACATCACCACAAACACCACCCCACACCTCATCCACACCACCCCATGGCACCCCAAAGACACCCAAGGTTTTCGGACCAAGAACTCCGGGTCATGGTGGAGGAAATCATGAGGGTTGAGCCCCAGCTCTTCGGCAGACAGGTGCAGCACACCACCATAGCAAGGAAGGCTGAGCTATGGCAAAGGATCGTAGACAGGGTCAACGCTGTGGGACAGCATCCCAGAAATCGGGAAGATATCAGAAAGCGATGGAACGACCTACGGGGGAAGGTGCGCTCGATGATCTCCAGGCACAACATCGCTGTGCAGAAGACTGGCCGCGGACCCCCACCCACTCCACCCCAATTCACAGCATGGGAGCAAGAGGTGGTAAACATCCTGCATCCTGATGGCCTCGCTGGAGTACACGGAGGAATAGACTCTGGTAAGTCGAATCTCAACTACTTCACCGCCCCCCAACCACCAGCATGCCAACCCCCCCTTCACCCCCAATCTCAACCCCCCAGCACACAACCTCCCTGCCAATGTCTCACCAGCACAACCCACCCTAAACAACACCAACCCCTGAATGCCAACACAAACCATAGACAGCCACCACCAAAGCATGACCATTGCACATACCCATACACCCCCCCCCCCAAACCCTCACAACACCTCCCACAAGGGAATGCCAGCACTGGGGGACAAGGGCACTCAAAATGCACGCCATGGCACACACAGAAACAATAACCATACTCCTTTACCCCTGCAGGGCCCGAACGCCAACACACCGCCACGGAGGGTCCAGATTTGTCCATCCCACCCCCAGAACAGGCCCCCAGCGAGGACAGCAGCTCTGTCGACCTAGAACCTGATGACCAGCCCGGACCATCGGGCACCTCTGGACAGTCGGTTCCTGTAGGAAGTTGGCTCTGTATGTGCTATTTCAAAGCAAGGAATAGCATGCACAGAGTCCAAGGGTTCCCCTTAGAGGTAAAATAGTGGTAAAAAGAGATAATACTAATGCTCTATTTTGTGGTAGTGTGGTCGAGCAATAGGCTTATCCAAGGAGTAGTGTTAAGCATTTGTTGTACATACACATAGGCAATAAATGAGGTACACACACTCAGAGACAAATCCAGCCAATAGGTTTTTATATAGAAAAATATCTTTTCTTAGTTTATTTTAAGAACCACAGGTTCAAATTCTACATGTAATATCTCATTTGAAAGGTATTGCAGGTAAGTACTTTAGGAACTTTAAATCATAAAAATTGCATGTATACTTTTCAGGTTATTCACAAATAGCTGTTTTAAAAGTGGACACTTAGTGCAATTTTCACAGTTCCTAGGGGAGGTAAGTATTTGTTAGTTTTACCAGGTAAGTAAGACACTTACAGGGTTCAGTTCTTGGTCCAAGGTAGCCCACCGTTGGGGGTTCAGAGCAACCCCAAAGTCACCACACCAGCAGCTCAGGGCCGGTCAGGTGCAGAGTTCAAAGTGGTGCCCAAAACACATAGGCTAGAATGGAGAGAAGGGGGTGCCCCGGTTCCGGTCTGCTTGCAGGTAAGTACCCGCGTCTTCGGAGGGCAGACCAGGGGGGTTTTGTAGGGCACCGGGGGGGACACAAGCCCACACAGAAATTTCACCCTCAGCAACGCGGGGGCGGCCGGGTGCAGTGTAGAAACAAGCGTCGGGTTTGTAATGGAAGTCAATGGGAGATCTAGGGATCTCTTCAGCGCTGCAGGCAGGCAAGGGGGGGGTTCCTCGGGGAAACCTCCACTTGGGCAAGGGAGAGGGACTCCTGGGGGTCACTCCTCCAGTGAAAGTCCGGTCCTTCAGGTCCTGGGGGCTGCGGGTGCAGGGTCTCTCCCAGGTGTCGGGACTTAGGATTCAAAGAGTCGCGGTCAGGGGAAGCCTCGGGATTCCCTCTGCAGGCGGCGCTGTGGGGGCTCAGGGGGGACAGGTTTTTGTACTCACAGTCTTAGAGTAGTCCTGGGGTCCCTCCTGAGGTGTTGGATCGCCACCAGCCGAGTCGGGGTCGCCGGGTGCAGTGTTGCAAGTCTCACGCCTTTTGCGGGGAGCTTGCAGGGTTCTTTAAAGCTGCTGGAAACAAAGTTGCAGCTTTTCTTGGAGCAGGTCCGCTGTCCTCGGGAGTTTCTTGTCTTTTCGAAGCAGGGGCAGTCCTCAGAGGATGTCGAGGTCGCTGGTCCCTTTGGAAGGCGTCGCTGGAGCAGGATCTTTGGAAGGCAGGAGACAGGCCGGTGAGTTTCTGGAGCCAAGGCAGTTGTCGTCTTCTGGTTTTCCTCTGCAGGGGTTTTTCAGCTAGGCAGTCCTTCTTCTTGTAGTTGCAGGAATCTAATTTTCTAGGGTTCAGGGTAGCCCTTAAATACTAAATTTAAGGGCGTGTTTAGGTCTGGGGGGTTAGTAGCCAATGGCTACTAGCCCTGAGGGTGGGTACACCCTCTTTGTGCCTCCTCCCAAGGGGAGGGGGTCACAATCCTAACCCTATTGGGGGAATCCTCCATCTGCAAGATGGAGGATTTCTAAAAGTCAGAGTCACCTCAGCTCAGGACACCTTAGGGGCTGTCCTGACTGGCCAGTGACTCCTCCTTGTTGCTTTCTTTGTTCCCTCCAGCCTTGCCGCCAAAAGTGGGGGCCGTGGCCGGAGGGGGCGGGCAACTCCACTAAGCTGGAGTGCCCTGCTGGGCTGTGACAAAGGGGTGAGCCTTTGAGGCTCACCGCCAGGTGTCACAGCTCCTGCCTGGGGGAGGTGTTAGCATCTCCACCCAGTGCAGGCTTTGTTACTGGCCTCAGAGTGACAAAGGCACTCTCCCCATGGGGCCAGCAACATGTCTCTGGTGTGGCAGGCTGCTGGAACTAGTCAGCCTACACAGACAGTCGGTTAAGTTTCAGGGGGCACCTCTAAGGTGCCCTCTGTGGTGTATTTTACAATAAAATGTACACTGGCATCAGTGTGCATTTATTGTGCTGAGAAGTTTGATACCAAACTTCCCAGTTTTCAGTGTAGCCATTATGGTGCTGTGGAGTTCGTGTTTGACAGACTCCCAGACCATATACTCTTATGGCTACCCTGCACTTACAATGTCTAAGGTTTTGTTTAGACACTGTAGGGGTACCATGCTCATGCACTGGTACCCTCACCTATGGTATAGTGCACCCTGCCTTAGGGCTGTAAGGCCTGCTAGAGGGGTGTCTTACCTATACTGCATAGGCAGTGAGAGGCTGGCATGGCACCCTGAGGGGAGTGCCATGTCGACTTACTCGTTTTGTCCTCACTAGCACACACAAGCTGGCAAGCAGTGTGTCTGTGCTGAGTGAGAGGTCTCCAGGGTGGCATAAGACATGCTGCATCCCTTAGAGACCTTCCTTGGCATCAGGGCCCTTGGTACTAGAAGTACCAGTTACAAGGGACTTATCTGGATGCCAGGGTCTGCCAATTGTGGATACAAAAGTACAGGTTAGGGAAAGAACACTGGTGCTGGGGCCTGGTTAGCAGGCCTCAGCACACTTTCAATTGTAAACATAGCATCAGCAAAGGCAAAAAGTCAGGGGGCAAACATGCCAAGGAGGCATTTCCTTACACAACCCCCCCCCAAACGAAAGAGGATGAGACTAACCTTTCCCAAGAGAGTCTTCATTTTCTAAGTGGAAGAACCTGGAAAGGCCATCTGCATTGGCATGGGCAGTCCCAGGTCTGTGTTCCACTATAAAGTCCATTCCCTGTAGGGAGATGGACCACCTCAACAGTTTAGGATTTTCACCTTTCATTTGCATCAGCCATTTGAGAGGTCTGTGGTCAGTTTGAACTAGGAAGTGAGTCCCAAAGAGGTATGGTCTCAGCTTCTTCAGGGACCAAACCACAGCAAAGGCCTCCCTCTCAATGGCACTCCAACGCTGCTCCCTGGGGAGTAACCTCCTGCTAATGAAAGCAACAGGCTGGTCAAGGCCATCATCATTTGTTTGGGACAAAACTGCCCCTATCCCATGTTCAGAGGCATCAGTCTGCACAATGAACTGCTTAGAATAATCTGGAGCTTTGAGAACTGGTGCTGAGCACATTGCTTGTTTCAGGGTGTCAAAGGCCTGTTGGCAGTCCACAGTCCAGTTCACTTTCTTGGGCATTTTCTTGGAGGTGAGCTCAGTGAGGGCTGTCACAATGGATCCATATCCCTTCACAAACCTCCTGTAGTACCCAGTCAAGCCAAGGAATGCCCTGACTTGAGTCTGGGTTTTTGGAGCTACCCAGTCCAGAATGGTCTGGATCTTGGGTTGGAGTGGCTGAACTTGGCCTCCACCTACAAGGTGGCCCAAGTAAACCACAGTTCCCTGCCCTATCTGGCATTTGGATGCCTTGATAGAGAGGCCTGCAGATTGCAGAGCCTTCAAAACCTTCCTCAGGTGGACCAGGTGATCCTGCCAGGTGGAGCTAAAGACAGCAATATCATCAAGATAAGCTGTGCTAAAGGACTCCAAGCCAGCAAGGACTTGATTCACCAACCTTTGGAAGGTGGCAGGGGCATTCTTTAAACCAAAGGGCATAACAGTAAACTGATAATGCCCATCAGGTGTGGAGAATGCTGTTTTCTCTTTTGCTCCAGGTGCCATTTTTATTTGCCAGTACCCTGCTGTCAAGTCAAAGGTACTTAGGAATTTGGCAGCACCTAATTTGTCTATGAGCTCATCAGCTCTTGGAATTGGATGAGCATCTGTCTTGGTGACAGAATTGAGCCCTCTGTAGTCCACACAAAACCTCATCTCTTTCTTTCCATCTTTGGTGTGAGGTTTGGGGACTAAGACCACTGGGCTAGCCCAGGGGCTGTCAGAGCGCTCAATCACTCCCAATTCCAGCATCTTGTGGACTTCCACCTTGATGCTTTCCTTAACATGGTCAGACTGTCTAAAGATTTTGTTCTTGACAGGCATGCTGTCTCCTGTGTCCACATCATGGGTACACAGGTGTGTCTGACCAGGGGTTAGGGAGAAAAGCTCAGGAAACTGTTGTAGGACTCTCCTACAATCAGCCTGCTGTTGGCCAGAGAGGGTGTCTGAGTAGATCACTCCATCTACTGTGCCATCTTTTGGGTCTGATGACAGAAGATCAGGGAGAGGTTCACTCTCTGCCTCCTGATCCTCATCTGTTACCATTAACAGATTCACATCAGCCCTGTCATGGAAGAGCTTAAGGCGGTTCACATGGATCACCCTCTTGGGGCTCCTGCTTGTGCCCAGGTCCACCAGGTAGGTGACCTGACTCTTCCTCTCTAGCACTGGGTAAGGGCCACTCCATTTGTCCTGGAGTGCCCTGGGAGCCACAGGCTCCAGAACCCAGACTTTCTGCCCTGGTTGGAACTCAACCAGTGCAGCCTTTTGGTCATACCAAAACTTCTGGAGTTGTTGGCTGGCCTCAAGGTTTTTGGTTGCCTTTTCCATGTACTCTGCCATTCTAGAGCGAAGGCCAAGTACATAGTCCACTATGTCCTGTTTAGGCTCATGGAGAGGTCTCTCCCAGCCTTCTTTAACAAGGGCAAGTGGTCCCCTTACAGGATGACCAAACAGAAGTTCAAAGGGTGAGAACCCTACTCCCTTCTGTGGTACCTCCCTGTAAGCGAAAAGCAGACATGGCAGGAGGACATCCCATCTCCTTTTGAGTTTTTCTGGGAGCCCCATGATCATGCCCTTTAATGTCTTGTTGAATCTCTCAACTAAGCCATTAGTTTGTGGATGGTAAGGTGTAGTGAATTTATAAGTCACTCCACACTCATTCCACATGTGCTTTAGGTATGCTGACATGAAGTTGGTACCTCTGTCAGACACCACCTCCTTAGGGAAACCCACTCTGGTAAAGATACCAATGAGGGCCTTGGCTACTGCAGGGGCAGTAGTCGACCTAAGGGGAATAGCTTCAGGATACCTGGTAGCATGATCCACTACTACCAGGATATACATATTTCCTGAGGCTGTGGGAGGTTCCAGTGGACCAACTATGTCCACACCCACTCTTTCAAAGGGCACCCCCACCACAGGAAGTGGAATGAGGGGGGCCTTTGGATGCCCACCTGTCTTACCACTGGCTTGACAGGTGGGGCAGGAGAGGCAAAACTCCTTAACCATGTTGGACATATTGGGCCAGTAGAAGTGGTTGACTAACCTCTCCCACGTCTTGGTTTGTCCCAAATGTCCAGCAAGGGGAATGTCATGGGCCAATGTTAGGATGAACTCTCTGAACAGCTGAGGCACTACCACTCTCCTAGTGGCACCAGGTTTGGGGTCTCTGGCCTCAGTGTACAGGAGCCCATCTTCCCAATAGACCCTATGTGTCCCATTTTTCTTGCCTTTGGACTCTTCAGCAGCTTGCTGCCTAAGGCCTTCAAGAGAGGGACAGGTTTCTTGTCCCTTACACAGCTCCTCCCTTGAGGGTCCCCCTGGGCCTAAGAGCTCAACCTGATAAGGTTCAAGCTCCAAAGGCTCAGTTCCCTCAGAGGGCAGAACTTCTTCCTGAGAAGAGAGGTTCCCTTTCTTTTGCTGTGTTGCAGTTGGTTTCCCAACTGACTTTCCTGTTCTCTTGGTAGGCTGGGCCATTTTTCCAGACTCCAGCTCTACTTTTTCACCCTGTGCCTTGCATTGTGCTCTTGTTTTCACACACACCAGTTCAGGGATACCCAGCATTGCTGCATGGGTTTTTAGCTCTACCTCAGCCCATGCTGAGGACTCCAGGTCATTTCCAAGCAGACAGTCCACTGGGATATTTGAGGAGACCACCACCTGTTTCAGGCCATTGACCCCTCCCCATTCTAAAGTAACCATTGCCATGGGATGTACTTTTCTCTGATTGTCAGCGTTGGTGACTGTGTAAGTTTTTCCAGTCAGGTATTGGCCAGGGGAAACCAGTTTCTCTGTCACCATGGTGACACTGGCACCTGTATCCCTCAGGCCCTCTATTCTAGTTCCATTAATTAAGAGTTGCTGTCTGTATTTTTGCATGTTAGGCGGCCAGACAGCTAGTGTGGCTAAATCCACCCCACCCTCAGAAACTAGAGTAGCTTCAGTGTGAACCCTGATTTGCTCTGGGCACACTGTTGATCCCACTTGGAGACTAGCCATACCAGTGTTACCTGGATGGGAGTTTGGAGTGGAACCTTTCTTGGGACAGGCCTTGTCTCCAGTTTGGTGTCCATGCTGTTTACAGCTATGACACCAGGCCTTTTTGGGATCAAAGTTTTTACCCTTGTACCCATTGTTTTGTGAAGAGGCTCTGGGCCCACCCTCCTGTGCAGGTTTTTGGGGGCCTGTAGAAGACTCTTTACTATTTTTAGTTTTGGTTGTCTCATCACCCTTCTGCTGGGGAGTCTTTGTGACCCCTTTCTTTTGGTCACCCCCTGTTGAAGTCTTGGACACCCTTGTCTTGACCCAATGGTCCGCCTTCTTTCCCAATTCTTGGGGAGAAATTGGTCCTAGGTCTACCAGATGCTGATGCAGTTTATCATTGAAACAATTACTTAACAGGTGTTCCTTCACAAATAAATTGTACAGCCCATCATAATTACTTACACCACTGCCTTGAATCCAACCATCTAGTGTTTTCACTGAGTAGTCAACAAAGTCAACCCAGGTCTGGCTCGAGGATTTTTGAGCCCCCCTGAACCTAATCCTGTACTCCTCAGTGGAGAATCCAAAGCCCTCAATCAGGGTACCCTTCATGAGGTCATAAGATTCTGCATCTTGTCCAGAGAGTGTGAGGAGTCTATCCCTACACTTTCCTGTGAACATTTCCCAAAGGAGAGCACCCCAGTGAGATCTGTTCACTTTTCTGGTTACACAAGCCCTCTCAAAAGCTGTGAACCATTTGGTGATGTCATCACCATCTTCATATTTAGTTACAATCCCTTTGGGGATTTTCAACATGTCAGGAGAATCTCTGACCCTATTTATGTTGCTGCCACCATTGATGGGTCCTAGGCCCATCTCTTGTCTTTCCCTCTCTATGGCTAGGATCTGTCTTTCCAAAGCCAATCTTTTGGCCATCCTGGCTAACTGGATGTCCTCTTCACTGGAGTTATCCTCAGTGATTTCAGAGTTGTTGGTCCCTCCTGTGAGGGAACCAGCATCTCTGACTATTATTTGTGGAGTCAGGGCTTGAGAAGCCCTGCTCTCCCTAAGTAGGACTGGAGGGGGGGAATTTCCCTCCAAGTCACTATCTTCATCCTCTGAGTTGCCATCCTCAGAGGGGTTGGCCTTTTCAAACTCTGCCAAAAGCTCCTGGAGCTGTACTTTGGTAGGTTTGGGGCCCATTGCTATTTTCTTTAGTTTACAGAGTGACCTTAGCTCTCTCATCTGTAGATGGAGGTAAGGTGTGGTGTCGAGTTCCACCACATTCACATCTGTGCTAGACATTATGCTTCTAAAAGTTGGAATACTTTTTAAGAAACTAAAACTGGTTCTAGAATCTAATTCAAACTTTTAACAAACTTTTAAACTCTAAAAGAAATGCTAAACAGGATCTAACACAAGGCCCTAGCAGGTCTTTTAAGAATTTAGAAAACTTTTCAAATTGCAAAATCAATTTCTAATGACAATTTTGGAATTTGTCGTGTGATCAGGTATTGGCTGAGTAGTCCAGCAAATGCAAAGTCTTGTACCCCACCGCTGATCCACCAATGTAGGAAGTTGGCTCTGTATGTGCTATTTCAAAGCAAGGAATAGCATGCACAGAGTCCAAGGGTTCCCCTTAGAGGTAAAATAGTGGTAAAAAGAGATAATACTAATGCTCTATTTTGTGGTAGTGTGGTCGAGCAATAGGCTTATCCAAGGAGTAGTGTTAAGCATTTGTTGTACATACACATAGGCAATAAATGAGGTACACACACTCAGAGACAAATCCAGCCAATAGGTTTTTATATAGAAAAATATCTTTTCTTAGTTTATTTTAAGAACCACAGGTTCAAATTCTACATGTAATATCTCATTTGAAAGGTATTGCAGGTAAGTACTTTAGGAACTTTAAATCATAAAAATTGCATGTATACTTTTCAGGTTATTCACAAATAGCTGTTTTAAAAGTGGACACAGTGCAATTTTCACAGTTCCTAGGGGAGGTAAGTATTTGTTAGTTTTACCAGGTAAGTAAGACACTTACAGGGTTCAGTTCTTGGTCCAAGGTAGCCCACCGTTGGGGGTTCAGAGCAACCCCAAAGTCACCACACCAGCAGCTCAGGGCCGGTCAGGTGCAGAGTTCAAAGTGGTGCCCAAAACACATAGGCTAGAATGGAGAGAAGGGGGTGCCCCGGTTCCGGTCTGCTTGCAGGTAAGTACCCGCGTCTTCGGAGGGCAGACCAGGGGGGTTTTGTAGGGCACCGGGGGGGACACAAGCCCACACAGAAATTTCACCCTCAGCAACGCGGGGGCGGCCGGGTGCAGTGTAGAAACAAGCGTCGGGTTTGTAATGGAAGTCAATGGGAGATCTAGGGATCTCTTCAGCGCTGCAGGCAGGCAAGGGGGGGGTTCCTCGGGGAAACCTCCACTTGGGCAAGGGAGAGGGACTCCTGGGGGTCACTCCTCCAGTGAAAGTCCGGTCCTTCAGGTCCTGGGGGCTGCGGGTGCAGGGTCTCTCCCAGGTGTCGGGACTTAGGATTCAAAGAGTCGCGGTCAGGGGAAGCCTCGGGATTCCCTCTGCAGGCGGCGCTGTGGGGGCTCAGGGGGGACAGGTTTTTGTACTCACAGTCTTAGAGTAGTCCTGGGGTCCCTCCTGAGGTGTTGGATCGCCACCAGCCGAGTCGGGGTCGCCGGGTGCAGTGTTGCAAGTCTCACGCCTTTTGCGGGGAGCTTGCAGGGTTCTTTAAAGCTGCTGGAAACAAAGTTGCAGCTTTTCTTGGAGCAGGTCCGCTGTCCTCGGGAGTTTCTTGTCTTTTCGAAGCAGGGGCAGTCCTCAGAGGATGTCGAGGTCGCTGGTCCCTTTGGAAGGCGTCGCTGGAGCAGGATCTTTGGAAGGCAGGAGACAGGCCGGTGAGTTTCTGGAGCCAAGGCAGTTGTCGTCTTCTGGTTTTCCTCTGCAGGGGTTTTTCAGCTAGGCAGTCCTTCTTCTTGTAGTTGCAGGAATCTAATTTTCTAGGGTTCAGGGTAGCCCTTAAATACTAAATTTAAGGGCGTGTTTAGGTCTGGGGGGTTAGTAGCCAATGGCTACTAGCCCTGAGGGTGGGTACACCCTCTTTGTGCCTCCTCCCAAGGGGAGGGGGTCACAATCCTAACCCTATTGGGGGAATCCTCCATCTGCAAGATGGAGGATTTCTAAAAGTCAGAGTCACCTCAGCTCAGGACACCTTAGGGGCTGTCCTGACTGGCCAGTGACTCCTCCTTGTTGCTTTCTTTGTTCCCTCCAGCCTTGCCGCCAAAAGTGGGGGCCGTGGCCGGAGGGGGCGGGCAACTCCACTAAGCTGGAGTGCCCTGCTGGGCTGTGACAAAGGGGTGAGCCTTTGAGGCTCACCGCCAGGTGTCACAGCTCCTGCCTGGGGGAGGTGTTAGCATCTCCACCCAGTGCAGGCTTTGTTACTGGCCTCAGAGTGACAAAGGCACTCTCCCCATGGGGCCAGCAACATGTCTCTGGTGTGGCAGGCTGCTGGAACTAGTCAGCCTACACAGACAGTCGGTTAAGTTTCAGGGGGCACCTCTAAGGTGCCCTCTGTGGTGTATTTTACAATAAAATGTACACTGGCATCAGTGTGCATTTATTGTGCTGAGAAGTTTGATACCAAACTTCCCAGTTTTCAGTGTAGCCATTATGGTGCTGTGGAGTTCGTGTTTGACAGACTCCCAGACCATATACTCTTATGGCTACCCTGCACTTACAATGTCTAAGGTTTTGTTTAGACACTGTAGGGGTACCATGCTCATGCACTGGTACCCTCACCTATGGTATAGTGCACCCTGCCTTAGGGCTGTAAGGCCTGCTAGAGGGGTGTCTTACCTATACTGCATAGGCAGTGAGAGGCTGGCATGGCACCCTGAGGGGAGTGCCATGTCGACTTACTCGTTTTGTCCTCACTAGCACACACAAGCTGGCAAGCAGTGTGTCTGTGCTGAGTGAGAGGTCTCCAGGGTGGCATAAGACATGCTGCATCCCTTAGAGACCTTCCTTGGCATCAGGGCCCTTGGTACTAGAAGTACCAGTTACAAGGGACTTATCTGGATGCCAGGGTCTGCCAATTGTGGATACAAAAGTACAGGTTAGGGAAAGAACACTGGTGCTGGGGCCTGGTTAGCAGGCCTCAGCACACTTTCAATTGTAAACATAGCATCAGCAAAGGCAAAAAGTCAGGGGGCAACCATGCCAAGGAGGCATTTCCTTACAGTTCCCCACACACAGACACAGGCCACAGCAGACCCAAACCCCTCTGGGAATAACAGCACAGCTCCCACCCAGCGGGCCCATGCCTCTGTCTCGCGGACGCGTCAATCAGCGGTGTGTCCGCCACTACAGGGCACCCAGGCTGACCCAACACGCCAACAACAACAGGGACCTGGGGGCAGTGGTAGTGGGCACACCGTCCAGGGGACAGAGGCCCGGGGAAACAGGGCAACTGAGAGGGCTGCTGTGCGACAGGGGGGGGAGGACAGGCCCAGGGAACCCACTCTCCAAGAGGCCCTCACCACCATCATGGGAGCATATCATCACTCCCAGGAGACGATGGCGACGGTACTGGCCAGGTTCACCGAGATCCAGGCACAGCAGGAGGAACGGTACATGGGGTTCAGCAATGAACTCAGAAACATCGCTACCGCTATGGGGACCATAGTCCAGGCCCTCAACCGGATAGAAACCACATTGCGGGACCATGTGGCACCGCAAAGGGCCCCTGTCACTAGCCAGGAACAGCCTACCACCTCCGCCGGCGCTAGTGGTCAGGAGGCCCCCACAGAACGACGGCCCACCAGAACCCCACCTCCTGCTGAAGAACAACCACCCCGCAAGAGGAACCTGAGATCTCAAAGGAAGACAGAGTAGGATGCCAAGACCCCCGCCAACCTAATATCCCCCCTGATGTCATCCCACTGTCCCACATTGTCACCCTGTCCAACCTTGAACTGCCCCTGCTCCATCCTTCCACAGGCATATGGACAATGCACCTGTGCGACCGAGAACTGGACTCTGCCATGGACATAACTCCACCCTCACCCATCACCGTTTTAATATCATGTACCAATATCTAGCACTAAAAATAAATCACTCATTGCACTGAAATCATTCTGTAGTCAGCCTGTATTATTGACAAATGTATAACACATTACTTATCAATAATGTTCTGTAATTTATGTGATGACAACATACCGATGTCAATAAGCATTAGTCCATGGGCTAACCAAGCAGAAGTCACGCAGTGGGTCATACAGCACTGAAAAGGGAAGGGAAAATCAAACATCAGTTTAAAAGAACTGGGGGGAAATACACAAAGTAAAGATGCAGGGGGCTTTCAGTAAATGTTAAATGGCGTGGCTGATTCCTACCTGTGTGCTACTGAAAATACTGTTGGATAACTCTGTCCCTGTTGTCTGGGTCGTCCTCTTCGTCTTCCTCCTCTTCACTCTCCGCAGGCTCCACAGCTGCTTCAACAACACCATCTGGACCATCCTCCTGCAGGAAAGGCACCTGACGTCTCAATGCCAGATTGTGAAGCATACAGCAGGCCACGATGATCTGGCACACCTTCTTTGGTGAGTACATCAGGGATCCCCCTGTCATATGCAGGCACCTAAAGCTGGCCTTCAGGAGGCCAAAGGTTCTTTCAATGATCCTCCTAGTTCGCCCATGGGCCTTATTGTACCGTTCCTCTGCCCTGGTCCGGGGATTCCTCACTGGGGTCAATAGCCAAGGCAGGTTGGGGTAACCAGAGTCACCAATTAGCCACACACGTTGTCTCTGTAGCTGTTCCATCACATAAGGGATGCTGCTATTTCGCATCACATACACGTCATGCACTGACCCAGGGAACATGGCATTCACATGGGAGATGTACTGGTCAGCCAAACAGACCACCTGGACGTTCATCGAATGGTAACTTTTCCTGTTTCTGTACACCTGCTCATCGTCTTTTGGGGGTACTAAAGCCACATGGGTCCCATCAATGGCACAAATTATGTTGGGGATATGTCCAAGGGCATAAAAATCACCCTTCACAGTGGCCAAATCAACCTCCTCAGCGAATACAATGTAGCGCCGCATGTGTTTCGTCAGGGCAGATAACACTCTAGACAAGATTTTTGAAAACATAGGCTGAGACATTCCAGATGACATGGCCACTGTTGTCTGGAATGAGCCACTTGCCAAAAAATGGAGGACTGACAGAACCTGCACTAGAGGGGGAATTCCTGTGGGTTGGCGGATGGGGGACATCAGGGCTGGCTCCAGCTGGGCACACAGTTCATGTATACTGGCTCAGTCAAGTCGGTATCGTAGTATTATATGGCGTTCTTCCATTGTCGACAGGTCCACCAGCGGTCGGTACACACGAGGATTCATCCTTCTCCTCGCAAGTCCCAGCGGACGGTGCCTAGGAAGGACAACATGGCGCACACAGTCAAGCAAATCACAGGTACGTTCACCACTGCATGCATAGCACACGATTATCTATGTATTGAAATGCGTGTATGTGTGGCAATGCAAGGCCTAGGCCTGTGTGACGCAGTACAAATTATGCCATGTGGGCCCTTTAAATGGCGGCTGCCTGACCTGTGAAGTGGGACAATGGGATGTGAGGTCAATGCGCTGGCGTGGCACACCGTGGCGGTAGGCGGTCGAAGACCGCTATACGAAGCCGCATTGGCTAACATTGAGGCCAATGGGTTTCAGGAGCCAATGACGAGGTGCGCCGGCGGTCGCGGTACGCACCGCCGTGGTACGCACCGCCGCGGGCGTGTCCGCCATTTTCTATCTGCTTAATCACTCGAGACCTGATCATCCACAGGAGAGGACCTATACTGCAAGTGCTGCTGTGACCTCGGTCTGGAAGTGACAATGGCTGCTGCGACTGGGGAAAGGGCCCCTGCCTTCACGTCTGAGGAGTTGGAGAAACTTGTGGATGGGGTCCTCCCCCAGTATGCGTTACTCTACGGTCCTCCAGACCAACAGGTAAGTACACTGGGTGCACATTGAATGGGCTATGCCTGTGTGGAGTGGGGGGGATGTAAGTTGGTGGGGTGGGGGGCGAATGAGGAGTGCAACGCACGACAGATGAGAGCATGTGCCATATGGCAAGGTTGGGGAGGGGGGGCCAATCGCATCTAACATGCAGAAAATTGATGATTTTTCCTTCCCACCCTGTACATGTCAAATAGGTCAGCGCCCATCAGAAAGTGGACATTTGGCGTGCCATCGCCAAGGAAGTCCGGGCCCTGGGGGTCCACGTCAGACGGGGCACCCACTGCCGCAAGAGGTGGGAGGACATCCGCCGCGGGACCAGGAAGACCGCCGAGTCACTGCTGGGGATGGCCTCCCAACCTAGGAGGGGTGCCAGTCGTACCCTGACCCCCCTGATGTCCCGGATCCTGGCGGTGGCCTACCCTGATTTGGATGGGCGCTTGAGGACATCACAGCAGACACAAGGGGGTGAGTATCAGCACATTCTGCTATCTCTCTGCGCAGTGGAGGCGTCTGGGTGGGGGAGGAGGGTTGTGGATGACATTAGGCCAGGGCGCTTTCTGTAGTGTAGTCCTCACCTTTAGGCATGGCCCTGTGCTCCCGGCCCCCACCTCTGTAGGGTGACAAGTGCAGCTATCGATGGTCCAGCATCACACATGTGCGCCTTTGTCATCTCTAGACCTGTTGTCCTAGTCAGAAGTACTGAGTAGTGTACCCCGAATGCGCGGCTTAGTGCATGAGGCTCCTGTGTCTGTCCTCTCCGCCAACGGTGTTGACATTGCACGCACTCAACCTGGTCTTCGTTTTTCTCCCCCCACCCTTCTTCTTCATCTTCTTGTGCATGTGTGCATTAGCATCATCAGGCGGAGGAGAATTGGCATCGGAGCACGAGGGAGCTGCAAGTCACAAGGCCCCGGTGGGACCAGGAACAGACACCGAGGGCACCAGTGTTCCGGAGGGCGAGGGGAGCACCACAACGGGGACCAGTGGTGACACCAGCGACAGCGACACGTCCTCGGATGGGAGCTCCCTAGCGGTGGCGGCAACATCCGGGCCCCCCGCCTCTACAGGTACAGCCGCCACCCAGCGCACCAGCCCCGCCCTCCCAGCAGCCCCTCAGCCTACGCTCCGTGCCCGCTCGCCCAAGAAGGCGGGCGTCTCCTTCGCCCCAGGCACCTCAGGCCCTGCCCCTGTTACCCCTGCTGCCCTCAGTGAGGAGGTCATTGACCTCCTGAGGACACTCATTGTTGGGCAGACTACCCTTTTGAATGCCATCCAGGGGGTAGAAAGGGAGGTGCATCGGAGCAATGCCTACCTGGAGGGCATTCATTCGGGTCAGGCTGCCCATCAACGATCGTTCAATGCTCTGGCCTCAGCACTGACGGCAGCCATTGTCCCTATTTCCAGCCTCCCTCTTCTGACTGCCTCCAGCCTGTCTCTGTCTCCTGTTCCTCAGCCTATCCCATCCACACCATCAGACCAGCCTGCACACACCTCAACACCCAAGGGCAGCTCATCCAGACACAAGCACCACAGAACCCACAAGCATTCACGCAAGCAACACCCAGATGCAGACATTCCAACAGTCACTACCACCTCTGTGTCCCCCTCCTCCTCATCTCCCTCCTCCCTCCCTGTGACGTCTACACTCCCACCTACATGCACACCACCATCAGCCAGTGCTTCCATCACCAGCACACCCTCCAGTCCAGTCCGCACACGTGCAGTCACCACCCCCACTACCATTTACACGTCCCCTGTGTCCTCTCCCACTGTGTCTGTCACCCCCTCTTCCAAGACACACAAACGCAGGCAGACACCCACCCAACAGCCATCCACCTCACGACAGCCTACGTCACAAGCACCTGCACCCAAAGACAGCACACCTGACTCTCCTACAACCACATCCTCTCTCTCCACTCCCATCATCACTTCTCCTACCTATTACCTTGGTCCTAAGAAAGTTTTCCTTGCTAATCTTGACCTCTTTCCCTCCACTGACCCATCCCCTCCATCTGCAAAGAGTCCCAAGAGCACCTCAGCCACCACCAGCCCAGCTTCGAGTGTCACTGTGGTGCATGGGTTCTGGAGCCCACCCTTTGCCAGCAGTGGCACTTCAATCAGCAGCAAGGGGACAGCCAGCCCCCCACCAGGCAAGAGGACCAGGAAGCTAAAGGGCCGCCGTGAGAGGACTGACACGGCTGCCCCCAAGGAGCCAAGTTCGCCCACTTCACCAGCCACAACATCTAGGGGAGGCAAGGGCCCGAGAGCCCCATCTAAGGAGCGAAAGGGCAGCAGGGCGGAAAAGTCAGCCAGCAGGAGCGCGGAGCAGGAGGGGCCCACAAGCCCCATCCCGGGTGTTAGGAAGAACACCAAAGGGCCCAGGACTCCGTCACCGAAGGGTCCAGCAACAGCACGGTCGGAGGGCGACTGAGCAGGGAGTCCAGGCCAGGTCTGGCTCCCTTGACCTACTGGACGAGCACCGCTGAAGAGTGCCCCGCCGTGCAGAAGAGCACCGCTGAACAGGGCCCGCCGTGCAGAAGAGCACCGCTGAAGAGGGCCCCGCCGTGCAGAAGAGCACCGCTGAACAGGGCCCCGCCGTGCAGAAGAACACCGCTGAACAGGGCCCCGCCGTGCAGAAGAGCACCGCTGAACAGGGCCCCGCCGTGCAGAGGAGCACCGCTCCGCTGGGCCCCGCCGTCTCAAGCACCGCTCCGCTGGGCTCGCCGTCTCAAGCACCGCTCCGCTGGGCCCCGCTGTCTCAAGCAGCGCTCCGCTGGGCCCCGCCGTCTCAAGCACCGCTCCGCTGGGCCCTTCCTGTCAAGCACCGCTCCGCTGGGCCCTTCCTGTCAAGCACCGCTCCGCTGGGCCCCGCCGTCTCAAGCACCGCTCCGCTGGGCCCCGCCGTCTCAAGCACCGCTCCGCTGGGCCCTTCCTGTCAAGCACCGCTCCGCTGGGCCCTTCCTGTCAAGCACCGCTCCGCTGGGCCCCGCCGTCTCAAGCACCGCTCCGCTGGGCCCCGCCGTCTCAAGCAGCGCTCCGCTGGGCCCCGCCGTCTCAAGCACCGCTCCGCTGGGCCCCGCCGTCTCAAGCACCGCTCCGCTGGGCCCTTCCTGTCAAGCACCGCTCCGCTGGGCCCCGCCGTCTCAAGCACCACTGGCACAATGACAGTGCCGGATCTGTCTCGAACTACTGTTCACGGTTCACTGTGCCCACCATGCCTCCTCCTTGACCGGTGGAGACTGTTATCCACCTGATGGACTGTGGCTTTGCACTCCCCAGGATGGCCGAGTGGGCAACCCACCCACTGTAGAGACTTGAGAGACTGTGGCTTTGCACTCCCCAGGATGGCACAGTGGGCAACCCACCCACTGCAGAGACTTGAGAGACTGTGGCTTTGCACTCCCCAGGATGGCACAGTGGGCAGCCCACCCACTGCAGAGACTTGAGAGACTGTGGCTTTGCACTCCACAGGATGGCACAGTGGGCAGCCCACCCACTGCAGAGACTTGAGAGACTGTGGCTTTGCACTCCCCAGGATGGCACAGTGGGCAGCCCACCCACTGTAGAGACTTGAGAGACTGTGGCTTTGCACTCCCCAGGATGGCACAGTGGGCATGGTGGCCCCTTCGTGGATCTGGCGTCGTGGACTCATGTGGCTGTGGTGGCCCCCCCCTTCCCTTCCCCCTGAGGTGCCTGTAGTTTTTTCATCAGATGCCCCTGCAGTGTTCTCTCCAAAGGACTCAGGTCTCCTGTGTGGGCTTTGCCCTTGTGTTGATACACTTTGGCCCACGGACACTTTGAATATCGTTAGATGTGCAGGACTTATTGCCTCGGTTTATCGTATGCACTGGATATTGAATAGATTTTTTTTTAATTGTTATTGCTATTTGACCGTGACTTATCAGTGGTTTTTATTTCCCATAAATTTCGAGTCACAATTTAAATATGTCCTTGCTTTTTTTACGGGGGTTTGGGTGGTGTCACTGTGACTTGTTGCTTTGCATTGGTGTGTACATGGTTTGGGGGGGTGGGTGTATCGCGTATGTGTGTGCACGTAACCTTTCGTCCTCCCCCCTCCCCGGTGTCGTAGGTGCAGTACTCACCGTTGTCGTCTGCGCCGGCGTTCGTACTCGTGGTGGATGAGCAGGTAGACGAGAGCAGGTAGGATGTTTAATTCGGGTTCCATGCTGTCCTCCTTCCTCGTGGAGTGCGTAGAGGTGCGCGTTTCCCCGTTCGTAGTCTGTTTCCGCCGTGTTTTTATCGGCGGTGCTCCCGCCCCGGAAATTGTGGCGGATTGGCCGGTCATAATAGTGTGGGCGGTACATTGTCTGCCGCCTGTCAGTTGCCGGTGACCGCCGCTCTGTTTGTCGGTCCCGCCGTGGCGGTCGGAGTGTTAATGTGGCGGGCTGTGTTGGCGGTTCCCGCCAGGGTCAGAATTCCATTTTTTGGACCGCCGGCCTGTTGGCGGGTTGGCCGCCGCTTTATCACCGACCGCCAGGGTTAGAATCACCCCCATAATCTTGAAATGCTTGGACATTTTGTAACTCACCAAATACTATTTCCAAAGTTTTTTAAAATACTAAGCCAAATGTTAAACACACACAATTATACTATGAAAGGTAACAAAGGTGGTAATATCCTGTGATTCTTTAATAAGGCAATTTGGTGGTAGGTAGGTGATTGGAAGTCTATCGTTGAAGAATATTTGGCCTTACAGATATTAACTAGCATCTCTTAAATGTGAGGTAGGTAATGGCACACAACTGATTTATTTTTGTTCAAGGTGCAAAGGTCCTCACACAAGTGTAAATCTCTAACCTGTTAATGTGTAACAACTACTAGAGAAATCCATTCTGATGAATCTGCTCCTTGTATGACATTATCAGAACATAAATTATCTAGTAAATGTTTGAAAATCTTTTTTAACACTGAGGGTCTGATTCACAAAGGTAAACTTACACATTTGTGTAAATTTGCTCTTTTTCAATATCACCCAAAAATAAATGTAATAGTACGTTACGAGTGCAGAGACTCTGCAGTCAGGGCAGAGCACTCTGCCCCTAAAAAGATAGCCTGCCCTATCTTTTTATGTTCGGAGTTTCCACAGTCGTAAAACTACTATTAAAATGCAGTTTTGTGAATACCGAAAAAGTATAAACTTACACAAACATGTAAGTTTACCTTTATGAATCAGGCCCACAGTGTTAGAAAAGCATTGGGTTTCATTTTTTAATGTGTTCAAAACCTTTGACAGCACCAATCACATTTTTAAAAAGTCAGAAAACGTAGAAATCATCTTTTCAACTACAGTGCTTGGTAGTCCACAGGATACTTCCTCCGAATGTATCACCACGCATGGCAATCGAAAAATTGCAGTCATGCCAAGAAGTTGTTACATCTCCTTTTGCATTCCACTGCAGTCAGTGCACTCAACCCACAATACTGACCCCAAACATTTTAGAAACCCCATAATGGTTTGCAGATTTGCTGTACTCACAGTTCACTTCCTCCATCCTTCAACATTATGTAACTCAATATTTCTCCCTTTGATGTTCCTGTTGAGCATTCCAACTGTGCGGCCACCTTCGTGTACCTTTGATCATCGATATAAAGTTCCCCATTCTGGGTGAATCTGTGAACAAGGACTTGGAAATGTAGGAAGTTGGCTCTGTATGCACTATTTCAAAGTAAGGAATAGTATGCACAGAGTCCAAGGGTTCCCCTTAGAGGTAAGATAGTGGCAAAAAGAGATAATACTAATGCTCTATTTTGTGGTAGTGTGGTCGAGCAGTAGGCTCATCAAAGGAGTAGTGTTAAGCATTTGTTGTACATACACACAGGCAATAAATGAGGAACACACACTCAGAGACAATTCCAGGCCAATAGGTTTTTGTATAGAAAAATATCTTTTCTTAGTTTATTTTAAGAACCACAGGTTCAAATTCTACATGTAATATCTCATTTGAAAGGTATTGCAGGTAAGTACTTTAGGAACTTTGAATAATCACAATAGCATATATACTTTTTACATAAAACACATATAGCTATTTTAAAAGTGGACACAGTGCAATTTTCACAGTTCCTGGGGGAGGTAAGTTATTGTTAGTTCTTGCAGGTAAGTAAACCACCTACGGAGTTCAAATTGGGGTCCAAGGTAGCCCACCGTTGGGGGTTCAGAGCAACCCCAAAGTTACCACACCAGCAGCTCAGGACCGGTCAGGTGCAGAGTTCAAAGTGGTGCCCAAAACACATAGGCTTCAATGGAGAAGGGGGTGGCCCGGTTCCAGTCTGCCAGCAGGTAAGTACCCGCGTCTTCGGAGGTCAGACCAGGGGGGTTTTGTAGGGCACCAGGGGGGACACAAGTCAGCACAGGAAGTACACCCTCAGCACTACGGGGGCGGCCGGGTGCAGTGTGCAAACACGCATCGGGTTTTCAATAGGTTTCAATGAGAGACCAAGGGGTCTCTTCAGCGATGCAGGCAGGCAAGGGGGGGGGCTCCTCGGTGTAGCCACCACCTGGGCAAGGGAGAGGGCTTCCTGGGGGTCACTCCTGCACTGGAGTTCCGATCCTTCCGGTCCTGGGGGCTGCGGGTGCAGGGTCTTTTCCAGGCGTCGGGATTTTGGATTCAGACAGTCGCGGTCAGGGGGAGCCTAGGGATTCCCTCTGCAGGCGTCGCTGTGGGGGCTGAGGGGGGACAACTTTGGTTACTCACAGTCTTGGAGTCGCCGGGGGGTCCTCCCTGTAGCGTTGTTTCTCTTTTAGTCGAGTCGGGGTCGCCGGGTGCAGTGTTGCAAGTCTCACGCTTCTGGCGGGGATTGCAGGGGTCTTTAAAGCTGCTCCTCTGGAAACAAAGTTGCAGTCTTTGTTGAACAGGGCCGCTGTTCTCTGGAGTTTCTTGGTCTTTTCAAAGCAGGGCAGTCCTCTGAGGATTCAGAGGTCGCTGGTCCTGGGGAAAGCGTCGCTGGAGCAGTTTTCTTTCCGAAGGGGGGAGACAGGCCGGTAGGGCTGGGGCCAAAGCAGTTGGTGTCTCCGTCTTCCCTGCAGGGTTTTTCAACTCAGCAGTCCTCTTCTTCTTAAGTTGCAGGAATCTGATTTCCTAGGTTCAGGGGAGCCCCTAAATACAAGATTTAGGGGTGTGTTTAGGTCAGGGAGGGCAGTAGCCAATGGCTACTAGCCCTGAGGGTGGCTACACCCTCTTTGTGCCTCCTCCCAAGGGGAGGGGGTCACATTCCTATCCCTATTGGGGGGATCCTCCATCTGCAAGATGGAGGATTCCTAAAAGTCAGAGTCACTTCAGCTCAGGTTGCCTTAGGGGCTGTCCTGACTGGTCAGTGACTCCTCCTTGTTTTTCTCATTATCTCCTCCGGCCTTGCCGCCAAAAGTGGGCCCGTGGCCGGAGGGGGCGGGCAACTCCTTTAGCTGGAATGCCCTGTGGTGCTGGAACAAAGGGAGGCTCACCGCCAGGTGTTACAGCTCCTGCAAGGGGGAGGTGATAGCATCTCCACCCAGTGCAGGCTTTGTTACTGGCCACAGAGTGACAAAGGCACTCTCCCCATGTGGCCAGCAACATGTCTCGGGTGTGGCAGGCTGCTGGAACCAGTCAGCCTACACAGGTAGTCGGATAAGGTTTCAGGGGGCAGCTCTAAGGTGCCCTCTGGGGTGTGTTTTACAATAAAATGTACACTGGCATCAGTGTGCATTTATTGTGCTGAGAAGTTTGATACCAAACTTCCCAGTTTTCAGTGTAGCCATTATGATGCTGTGGAGTTCGTGTTTGACTGACTCCCAGACCATATACTCTTATGGCTACCCTGCACTTACAATGTCTAAGGTTTGGCTTAGACACTGTAGGGGCACAGTGCTCATGCACTGGTGCCCTCACCTATGGTATAGTGCACCCTGCCTTAGGGCTGTAAGGCCTGCTAGAGGGGTGACTTACCTATACTGCATAGGCAGTGTGAGGTTGGCATGGCACCCTGAGGGGAGTGCCATGTCGACTTACTCGTTTTGTCCTCACCAGCACACACAAGCTGGCAAGCAGTGTGTCTGTGCTGAGTGAAGGGTCCCCAGGGTGGCATAAGATATGCTGCAGCCCTTAGAGACCTTCCCTGGCATCAGGGCCCTTGGTACACGGGGTACCAGTTACAAGGGACTTACCTGGATGCCAGGGTGTGCCAATTGTGAAAACAAAAGTACAGGTTAGGGAAAGAACACTGGTGCTGGGGCCTGGTTAGCAGGCCTCAGCACACTTTCAATTCAAAACATAGCATCAGCATCAGCAAAGGCAAAAAGTCAGGGGGTAACCATGCCAAGGAGGCATTTCCTTACAGGAAAGAAAAGTCATCAGACACCAGGAGGAACTAAGGTAGTTTTATCACTTGTAGGCAAACCGGCCACCAACCAATCCTACTGGTGAACTTCAGACTTTCCTGGCTCAATCTTGGCTCCTATTCTATTCCAGAACAGCAGCCCTTCAAAGACAGAACCCTCTAATTAAAAATCCAGGACCCTACACTGCAACAAAGAGGGTCCTCTAACAGGAAAGAATACAAAAGCATTTGTTGAGGATTCAAGGTAAGGAACAAAAAAACACCGCTAAAGCCATTCTCTTTCCCTTCAGCAGCTATCCTTCCAGCAGCTGCCACTCATTTCAAGCATCGACTCCTTCATGCATACCTCATTTCCATTCTGCATTACACATTCTATAATATCTCCATGTATTCCAGTAGTCCCGTCCACACCCACACATCTTCCTTTTTCTGAAAATGCACTTGGTGCAGTGAGTTTGGAGTTTTGCGCTTTTGAACCCACTAAGCCAAAACTGGGAAGGTACGCCTCCAATATGCTTCATGACAAAGTAACCACAACCCCACCAAAGGCTGCTGTCTTAGCAGCGGAGCTCCTTGTTCTTCTAGGTGTCCTACATAAAATTAATGTAACAAATTTAGAACCTGTAGATCAGAAGTTAGTTTCCTAGGTTCCTCCTCTGACCTAAATTCCTTCCCATCTACTTATGCAACTGTTTTCTAACAGTTCTTGCATTTAAACTCTTGTGTACCTCATATTCACTTTCAGTATGTGCCTAATGCAGCATAGAATATCGAGCAAGATGTATTTTTACATAACAAGGTTTTCAAAAAAGAAACGTGGGATACTGGATGACTTTTCATAGACCAGAACAGTTTTAGCCACACACTCATTGAATTCACAATCTTTTCAATAATAAATTGACCAATGAACTTAGTTTGCACCTTAGAAGATTCCTGAAGGTACAATTTGTTTGCAAGTAACCATATTTGCTCACATTATCATATTGTGGTGCTGGACGTATATTGTAATCAGTTTATACTATCCTTTGTTTTTCGTAAGGCTCTCTGTGCTGATTTCAGAATATCTATTAAGCTTAAATTCAGGATAACACATTTGCTTACTTCTTCTGAAAATACCTACTGTACTCTTCACAAGTAGACAAAGAAATTGCACAACCAATTAACTGGAGATATGGAAACCCCTGCTTTCACATTAGAAGGCTAACTTCAAAACAGTTCACATGAAGCCAGCAACTTTTCTTACAAGAGTTGTAATTCATTTCTACTGTCATAGCTGCCCAGTCAATACAGGGATATATCAAGTAAACTAAGCCATACCCAAAATCACTATGCCCTAAGAAGCATCTATTAGATAAAAAATAATCTTTTCAATTATAGGTCCCAAAATAAACTAACAAAATCGTTCATATGAAAATATACTGGTTCTGCAGAGAAAATTTAACCATCTAAGGCCTCAACTTAGAAGAAATGTATTTATTAATCAGCACCTTCAGCTGGTGCGAAGTCAGCAAAAGTGATGCAAAATAGCAGAAACTGCACAAGAAAGTTTCTTAAATATAACACCAATCAGCACTTTGCACTACTTTACATTAGTTTGCTTCAGTGAGATGGCCTGTGATGGTACATATGCATTCTCAAGCTACCATGCATGGTTTTGGGCACAAATTCCTTTCGACTAATATTGGTAGACACAACCTTGTGACAAAAATATCACCTATTTTTATATCTCCAAACCCTTCAAACTTTGCACATGTGGTGCACCATACAGCGCACATACAATGTTTTACCAGCTTTAAAGTATAACTTACTCTACTGGAAGGATCTCTTCCTTGTACAAAACCCATGCTAGACATCATGCCAAATACATAAAGCCCCAGAAGCCACTGCCATGCATGGATTCAGTAGATTCTAAAGAATTACTTTCTTCTTCATAAAGACAAACAACTTACACTTTCCTCTCTAATTTTATTTGATCTCAAAGGCATTCAACAAGACAATTATCTAACTGTAACACATAGGATCTCAGTTCAAGTTTGGCAGATGTAATCCATAGAGCAACGCTGCATGCAGTGCTACCCTGGCGGATTACGATCACTGCTACCGCCAAACTGCTGGGATCCTTGATCCTGGTGGTTCCCTGGTAGTCTTACCGCAGCAGCGGCAGTCCTGACCACCCTAAGTCTATAAGCTTTGCACCTGGAGCTGAGGGATTTATGGCCTCATTTTGATTTTGACATACGAGAAAGCTTAGGCCTATGCCAGACTACTTTTTAAGTTATTTCTTTACAACTGATAAAATAATTATGCTCTTTTCTCTTTGAGCCAACCAGTAAACTGATTAAAATGATAATGCAGCACAAGAAATGTTGATGGCACTGTTTCAAATTTAACAATGTATTATCTAAAGAGAGAGTTTGTGCTTTTCTGTTGAACAATTTTCACATATGCTTGAAGAAGGGAGAGAACTTATACAAGAATGGGTTGTTTCTACTAGAGTAACAATTCGATGGTAGCATTCCTACTTAAATATGGCAATACAATTCTGATTTTATCATCTGAAAATGACATTTGTTTACATAAAAATGCTGTTGACACTGATTAATGAATAGTGCACAAATCGTTGCAAAACGTCTAAGCTCCTCAGGAGGAGCTACTAAATATAATTGGAAGTGGGATTTAAATTGTTGTTACTTGGCACAACTTTTTTGCTTGACTACAATTAATTCTGATTGTAAGGTATTATTCTCAAACCTGATTTACGTCTGTAGCAGGGGGGTTATGTAGCTTTTTATGAACGGGGTACTCCTCTACAGACATGGAGGAGTACTGTGTCTGCAAAATGCCAAACCGACGGTTTGCCTGCTCTATTTGGGGTCAGGCAAACTGTCAGTTTGTGCAGTCAGAGCCCCACTAACTCAGTCGGCAGAAATCTAAGGCCAATGTCTCCAAACAACGTGAGAGTTGAAGGGCTGTTGGGAAATGTAATTCATCATAAGGGTGATGTCACACAGACCTCCTGACATGTCTTCTTACATATGATCAGCCATGAAGTGGAGACATTCAAATTTACTCTGAATATTAGGATAATAGGAATTGTAATAAAGTACCTTAAAGACTCTCTTATGAATGCTTCCCCAAGCCATACATCTTACTATTACATTTTCAAAAATAAAGGTTCAAAACATTGAAACAGAGGGATGGCAGCCAGGGTTGAAAAGTGGTCCCCATTAAAGAGAGCCACAAGACGTACCTTAGAATGCTGGTAACTTGTACATTTTGGATCTTTTCCTAGTAGGTCAGCCCTGATGGGTGGTGGAGGGTTCGGGATGTGGATCACATATTTATGGAATGACTGCAGGAGTAGAGATTTGCATCTTACACTAAGGTATAAACTTAGCTATGGATTTGGGAATAAAATAATGTTAGACTTGGATGCATCTTGGAGATAAGCAGCATAAATCCCACAGCAAACACAGTTATTGTTGTTCTGGAACCAAGTAAACCCATCTGGTTAGGGACATAAGCAGTATCATGTTTAGTGAAAGGTGTCATGAAACGTGCATGGTAAAGTGAATAACAGTGTTTTGGAATTCAAGGAGAGAATTAAAGTTGTATCTAAAATGTTGTGAACATATTTTCCTGGATCACTGGGGAAAAGTTTGCTAAACAGAAACTGGAGAGTAAATCTGCAAACAGGTGAATCACCTGTAGCTCTAAAGATGTACTCTAATGATAACTCTGGAAAGATAGCCTACCACTTTAATAAACCTGCATAATTTGTGGCAAAGTTAGAGTTCCTGTGAATGTAGAAACCAAGTTGGTCAATGATAGGAATATTTAAAAGAGAAGAGCATGGGAAACACTGCCTATATTTAACTCCACTAAAAACGTTAAGCATGAAATTACCCAGAGTCTGCCCTTCTGTCAAAATATCCAGGATTGACCATGGTTTGACTAAGTTCTCTGAAGATTTAAGAGCCAAAAATGTGGTTGCTTTGCAATTGTGTAAACTCTGGCATTTGGCTGTTAGTCCAAATTTAGGGCTTAAGTACGCGTTTGGTGGTCTTAAGACCACCAAACTCACGGTGGCGGTCAGACCACGCACCCCTAGCAGTCCAACTGCCAGATTATGATCCTGGCGGTCGGACTGCCAGGAGACTGCTGCCTCCATTGGGATCAGGGATCCCAATGGGTTGGCGGTGGTTGAAGTCATGGTCAGCCTCTGTGGTGCCGAGTTATGTACCGCCGTGCTTATCACGACTTCCATCTCCAGCAGCCTTCTCATTGCGGGATCCCTGCAATTAAAAGGCTGGCGGAATGGCAGTGCTGGGAGCCACAGGGGGGCCCTTCACTGCCCACGACCATATCGTGGGCAGTACAGGGACCCCCCTGCCAGCACCATCGAAATGTACAGGCAGTGCACATTCTGAAGGCACGCTGCTGAATTGTTTCCACAGGACTGACCAGCAGAAACATCATAAAATGACGTTTCTGCCGGTTCAGCCCGGTGGAAACATCATAAAACAGTGAGGTGAGGCTGCCGGCATGGTGGCAGCCTCACCACTGCTGTATTGGAGTTGTGCCAATTCAACAGCCCAACTCCTAATCTGGCCCTTAATCTCAAAATTTTCACACTCCAAAATGTACCTCATTCAGGGGCATCTTTATACTGTGTTTGCGCCGGATTTGCAGCATTTGTTTTTACGCAAATCCGGTACAAACTTAACTCCATATTTATATTTTGCCGCTAGACATGTCTAGCACCAAAATATTGGAGATAAAGTCATGTTTTGCCAGCGGAAAACTACCATGCGTCAATGAGATGCAAGGTATGCGTTCCCAGGAACAAAATGACTCAAAGGCCCTAGCGCCTTATTTATCCTCCTATGCAAAAATCATTTTTTTTTTTGCCTCTGCCTGTAGTAGCGTCATCATCTGACGCTAATCCCCCTGTTCCCCCTACACCTCCCACATCCGGCTAGCATCCTTTTCTAGGACGGTAGCCGGACCTTACTGCCGACTAGCATCATACTTTAAAGATGACACCCAGCCAGCGTCTTGGTATGGCGCTAGCTGGCAGTAAACGTTTTGACACTGAACTGCGTTAGTAAAAAGTATAAATATGGGCCAAAGGGTTTATTACAAAAATTCTAAATAAGCGGTACAGAGTCATTGCCATGAAGGTTCTCACATGCAGAATTGTATGGAGTATGCCAAAATCAGAAAATATTCTAAGTCCCAATGGGCAGCAAAATCATTAGAAAATCAGGCAGTATCCCTAGTAGCACAAGAAAGCTCAGGAAAATGTCTGGCTCACTCCCGAAATCAAGTAGGTCTTATACACAATTCTTACATAGGAAATTTGTAGTTCTGCAAAATCATCATAATATGAGCAAATGTAGCATTTTTGTTAGGAAATCAGAACACAATAATTTACACAGTATTGCCTTAACACATAAGCACCATCCCAATTCTCAAAAAAACATATGCAACAACCTCCATGCTAATTTCATCCTGGGATGTTCAAACAAATATGAAACATTAAACAATAAGACTTTTTCACAGTGACTAAACCCAGTAAAGAAACACATGAGATAACTACCTGTTGCATTCTTACATCTGCATCCTAGAAAGTTCATCATGAGAAAAAAAATACAGCAATGAAAATAAACCTATATGACCTACGGTTGACTGTGGCTGCAGAGCCTGTAGGGAGAGGATATAAGTCCATCAGGGTGCAGTGTATTTAAAAAGTCAGACATGTACTTTCAAGTTTTACATGTCCTGGTAGTGTCAAACTCTTAAATCTGTTTTTTCACTACTGAAAAGCCTATCTCTCTTGTAGGATAACATGGGGATTGCCTTATTACATAATTGTAATTTCCATTTGAGAAGGGATGGGATCCCCAAGTTTGGTGTCTCTGGAATCACAGTTTAAAATCACAATATATGGTCAAGTTTGATATTTAAAGTGTAATTCTGAAAATGCCAATTTTAGAAAGTTAGCTTTTTCTTACATTAGCCATTTAGTCCCATCTGCCTGTCTCTGAATACCCACCTGCAGTAGGTGTCAGCAGGGCTTTGTGCCTTCCCTCTAGACAGCCACAAAGAGGGAGCTTAGGTGTGGCTGATGGGCAATTCATCTCTCTGATGTGTCTCCCACTTCAATCAGTACAAGTCTGGACCTGTAGGTACTCTCCCAGGAGGAAGGACTGCTATGCTGCCGAAGGACTGCCAATCTGCTTGACTGCATTCTTGCTGTGCTGACCTATTGCCTGCTGCTTTTCTTGCCTGGGTGAGAAGGACTGGACCCACATCACCTGAACCCAACACCCAGAGTGACTCCAAGGGCCATCTGACTGGTCTCTTATTTTCAGAATTCTCGGGGGTATAAAAGACTTCCAGTGTACCTGCTACGGCACCTCCACTCTGCCATCTGTGAGTCGTACCCTGCCAAGTGGTGGCAATCCAGTCTGGGGCCTTTGGAAGTGGGCATCTGCTCGAACAAGAATCCCCGCATCGACGCCGTGGTGATGCTCGGAACCGTGCATCCCCACTGTCACCGACACAGTGCCATTGCTGCAAGGATCATGTGCAGCGCATCGCCTCCATTTCTGACGCCTCTCCAACTTTGCACAGCTTGGAGCCAATGCATCGCTTCCATCCTAAAGGATCGACTACAAGGCATGACGTCCTCTGCTCCTCTCATCTCTGTCGATGATGACGCAAACAAGGTACTTATCAGCAGGTCAATTCTAGTCCCTCTATCCACACTACATCGTGGTTTGCCTGAACTTTCAGATTTCACCCGATTTAGTGCAAACAGATAGCCCCGGTTAGCAAGTTATGCTTTTAAACACTACATTTCAGTTTATTCTTTAAAAAATATTGTAACTCTGGTTTAACTTATTGAATTTTTGTCATTTTGTCTTCTTTTATTCATTAAACTAAGCTCTATTTGTCTAACCAGGTGTGGTATCTTTTTGTGTAGTGTTTTCAATGTTTTAGTGTTGCACAAATACTACACACCTTACTTCTTAAGTTAACCCTGACTGCTCTGTGCCAAGCTATCAGGGGTTCATGCAGGTTAATCTAAAAAACTTAGCATTGGCTATCATGGAAGAAACCATTCAAGGTAAACTACAACATACAATGGAAGAATATTTCCTCCTTAGTCTTGGACAGATCACCCAGAAACACAAAAGTAGTTGGAAAGACCATTAGTCTTGGGCATTTCGTGGCATTACTCTTCAGACTAAGAATAACACTCCTGGTTCACATGAATGCCTAAGCCTCACAACAGATGCACGGAAAGGTGTGGATAGGGCCTTGACAATTCTGCAACAGCATAATCATCATTAAGTCAGACATCTTAGCAAGATCTATAAAACATAGAGTGGTAGGAATATCATGGCAATTTTCATCAAGTTGAGGGGAGATGTAGGATCAAGAAGGGCAATAGGCTCCCAAACAAGATGGTCTTCACAATTCTATAACTCCGACCTTAGACACCTTTTCCTATCAAAGCGTTTATATAAGACAAGAGGAGAGCAAAAGGGCAGCTCAAGATATGCTAGTGTATGTTTTGATTTGAGTGGGGAGAAGCAATCTTTCTGGAACTAAATGTAAAGGTGATGTACTGTATAAATAAAGGAAATATAAATGTAAGGATAAGTCTCTGTGAAATCCTTACCTTGCACAACTGTCTGATAAGCAGGAGACAAAGAAGGATTCTCAGTGCCTCGAGTGAGAACTCACTGGAATGGTCAGGTGGAGCTTAGGGATAGCTGCACTGAATATCCTCTAGGCCTGCTTTCCTTAGCTTGTTATTTTGAAAACTGAGGCCTATATTAGGCTGTATTGTTGGACATGAAAAACTGCCCCTAACCATGTCCTCACTGTCTGAAGGATAAATCTGCATAATGAAAATTAAATGAAAGTCACACTGATTTGGTTAGAGAAGGTGCATGTCCTTTCCCAGTCTGAAATGACAGACACAAATTCCTTTCAAGGAGGACATTTTTGTCTTCAACATGTTTTCTGACTGGACGAGACATTAAGATACCAGAGGGTTGAAATGGAATAAAAGAAAAGAGCCTCCTGCTAGGCTCTGGAGCACTCTGAAATGATTCTCAATTGAGGCAGAAAATGGATCAATTCCAATGTCCCCTTTAGGGAACTGGAGAGATTGGTAGAGATGTAAATCTTATCCACCATTTCTCTGCCTGTCAAAACTTACTGAGGCTACCCCACATCATTCATTTGCTGCCTACACTACTCCAAAGAGCTGACAAGGCTTTAGAATAAGACTGTTCTCTGCAGCCTAGATTATTACAGTAGAAATTTGAATAACCTTTAAATTATCAAGACAGGAGACCATTTATATTTGAAGTGAAATGATGTCAACAAGAATCAAACTGTGGGTCAGACAGAGATGTTTGTAACATTCCCAAGATTCTTGGGAATGAACCAGTCAAAAAATGTAAAATGTCAAAGTAGCCACAAAGAACTGTCTGGAAAGCAATAGCGTTACCAGATTGGTACTGCAGTTCCAGCCACATAGCCTCCCAGTTCTGGTGTTTCTGAGGCCTCAGGGTCTGATATACCTAGCCCGGTTAACAAACCTCAAGTGGTATTTACACATTGGAGCAAAAACACGTCTTCACTGACTGATGTACTAAGAGGGTGCATTTCAAAATGTGCTTCAGCAGGAGGTTGTAAAAACTACAGCCTCATGAATATTCATGAGTCAGAAGGCATTTTGTTGCTTCCTCCCACCACTCAGCTAAAAACCTGCAGACGCATGGATTGAGACCTCAGAGGGACAGCAGACCTCCATTTCTACTTTCACATTGCTTCCAAGTGAGCATTTTTTTAGAGACACAGACTTTTGTGTTTTTTAAATCTTCACTTGAAATGACATTAAGGGAGCACACAATAAATCCCCTTGATTACTCTCCACTCCCCCTCCCTGCCCTGAATGATTCCCAAAAAGGACACTGAGACAAGGGGACAGCTTCAGTTTTCTCAGTCAGTTACCCCACCAAGTTGGGTGTCAGTAACTGATTAATGGATTGTGACCACAAATACAATTCCTCCCATTTTGAAAATCATCCCATTCCCACTCCCGCTCCCTCTCTCTCTCTTTCTTTCTTGCCATCATTCCATTCTTTGTTTTCAGACTCATGGTGGCGGTCAGAGCGCTGCACTACTGGTGGTCCAACTGGCAAATTACAACCCTGGTGGTCAGACCACCACGGGACCGCCGCCACTGCCAGGAACAAGGTTCCTGATGGTGTGGCAGTGGTCGGAGTCGTGGTCAGCCACGGTGGCACTGAGTTCTGCACCGCCGTGCTGATCACAAGCACAGTTTCCACCAGCTTTCCATGGAGGTTTCACCACCATGTAAAGGCTGGTGGAAAGCCAGTGCTGGGGGTCACAGGGGAGCCCCTGCATTGCCCAGGCCAATGGCATAGGCATTATAGGGGCCCCCTGCCCAGAACCCTCAGAATGCACACTGCCTGCTATGGCGGACAGTGTGTATTCCGTGGGTGCAGGGGACACCCTCTGTGCGACTGCATTGGCACTTCCAAAATGGTTATGTCAACTTTGTTGACTGATGTCTCAAATTCAATACATGCACAATGTAGAGGCCTGGAAGATGTATACCTTTGTTGACCAGAATATGTACAGCCAATAAAATGTAAAATAGTAGGCATACCTTAAGGAAACCTATTTGCAGTCTAAGAAGAAGCCCCCATTTCTTAACACAGGAGTATTTGGTAACATTTATATAACAATATTGCTGATGGTGTCAAGAAAAGTTCTCATACAATAATTTCCTAAATTGCAAAACGGACCTGTTTCCAGGTTTATGGACCCTCAAGTATTGTTCCCAGTGCCCTAGACAAAATTGTAAACTGTCTCCAAGAGAAAGATTTTAATGACACGCTTTAAAGACCAGTGGTTCCTGGTTCTACTAATAACTATCGAGGACAACACATTGACCTACCAAATATTGATACCAAAACATAGACTACCAAAATAGCATCAACCATATACTTATAACTAAATATATCAAAGTTATTGAATTAAAATATTGTTATACAAAATTTCAAGTTTTTGAATATAATATATATTACAATAATACAGACTTTTAAAATTAACTGTAACATTAACTAAAAGTAAGTAAAATGAAAATGTAGTGTAAAAATGTAAACTATCGAACATATTTAATTAAAATGAATTTAAATTTGAAGATTTAAAATTCAAAATCTTTCAAAATAGATTTTGTTCAGTCATTTTTAAAAGTATTGTTTAAATCTATTTCAATTACAAATAATAAATGACATTGTAAAATATTAATTAAAATATCTATAAAAATATTAATATTTTTTATAAACATCACTTTATCTAAAACTCAAAATATCAATACTTCAGTTCACAAATATTTTTAAATGTTTTAACTATTTTGAACATGTTTTAAAACCTCTAGGAAAAAGTACTTCACAAATAAAACTTACTAAAAACAAAGAATGACAAGAAATCCAAACTAAACATTACATGTAGTTTTCTAACTACACTCCACAAACACTTAGGAAGGAGCATTTATTTAGGGGGTTAAAATAACTATTAGAACTTCAGACCAAGTAACAATCGGGAATTCATATATATTTGTGGTTATGGTTGGCTGGAGTCAGATTTACTCAAAACACAGCCACATTGTGGGAAAAGTGTGACAGTGGAGGTCAGATTTACTATTCCCACACTAAACGTAGTCTCATTAGGTAAAGTGCTAGACTCGTTGGGGTCAGAGTTACTATTTCCACTCCAAACATAGGCATATTGGGGAACGTGTTGTACTCAGAGGGTGCAATGTACTAGTTGTACTTCGAACTAAGCCACATTGGGGAAAGTGTTGGACTCTGGGGTGATTACATTCTTTATTCCCACTCCAAACATAGCTAAATTGAAGAAGCTTTTGGACTAAGAGGAGGAGGGTTCAGATTTACTATTCACACTCCAAACTTAGCCACATTGGGCAAAGTACTGCACTTTGCTATTCCCACTCAAAATGTGGGCACAAAGATTGGACACTGGGATGGGCAAATGTACTACTCCAGCTCGAAATTTAGATACAGTAGGGACAGAGTTGGATTGAGGAGAATCAAACTGATCATTCCCACTAGTTAGCCATGTTGGGGAAAGTGCTGGAATGTGTAGGTGAGATGTGGTATATTTACTATTTCCACTCCATATGTAATCACTTTGGGGAAACAGTTGGACTCTGACAATTTCAGATTTAATATCCCCACTAGAAACATAGCCATATTGAGGAAATTTTGGACTCTGGTAGGTGAGAGGTGGATCATACTCATTATTTCTACTCCAAATCTCTCCATTTAAAAAAACAATGTAATTTAATATACATTTAATTAAAAAGTAAACGTATACATTTTCCAACCTAAAAATGTCAACATTGTATTAATCATAATTTATCATTTAAACTTATTAAAACTCCAAATTATGTTTTTCTCTTTATTTTCTTATTTATTTTTAAAATGTCTAATAAATATTTTAAAACAAATATTCATTAGTGAAACATATTAATTATGAACTATTGTAATATAATTATTTTTGATTAACAAAATTAAAAAGTGAAACTGTAAAAACATTATTTTTATGTTTATAAAAAACCCCAGAAAAAATACAATTAAGTCAAACAACAAGTATTATGCTATTGATACAATACAAACATTAAAAGTATTTTCAAATAATAATAATTACTAACTTTACACACAGTTCAAAATACTATCCACCCAAACCCTCATAAAGCCAAACAACCTGAAATACATTTACACTTTCATAATCAAATTTGAAAAATCAAAAATGTAACAATTCTAAGATTTGTAAAAAGTAAATTTTTACACATTATAAAACACTACCCTTCTAAAACATACAAGTCAACCTAAAAAATATTTAAAACATTTCTATAAATTATAAACAAATTAAAAACACTACCCAACAAACATCTTTAAAATACCAAAGAACCACAATTAAAGTTAAATACAAATCATTAGTTATAAAAATTCAAATAAATTAATAAGAAAATAAATAACAAGTTACACAGGAAGGACTGCCAAAAACCCGCCAAAATGCTGACACTACCAGGGTTCTGGAAGGCAGGAAAGAGGCGGTTCCACCACAAGCACCGCTAGCCTGTCAGAAATCCTTCGAACCAATTACGACTCACAAATCACGATAGCGGCTCTCCTATGGCAGAAAAACAATGGCGATGCGAACCGCGGCGGTCGGCATTCTACACAGTAATACACCACACCACATTGTTTAGTTTTAATTCCACACACCTTACACACACATTCACACATCCGACACACCCACTAACTGCACTATAAATCACACCCCTTCACACACCACAATCCTTTGCAAACAGAACGCCACACATAGAAAACAGAGCACCAGTTTAAAATACAGAACCATAGAATAACCACCCCTAACCGCTCCAAATACAACTCATCCCACCCTTGCACATCACACATATCACACATTTCCTCCACACATCAGACACCACACGTCACCCACTCATAACACAGCACCCACACCTCATCATTCAATTTACCTTTACCCTTTTGTGTCATCCAACACTACCACGTCACCCTGAAAACATCCCGCTTCACAGACGATGAGTTGAGGGTCATGGTGGACAAAATCATTAGAGCAGAGCCACACCTTTTTGGAGCCCAAGTCCAACAAACCTCAATTGCCAGGAAAATGGAGATGTGGCAAAACATGGTCAACAGGGTGAATGCTGTAGCCAGCTATCCACACACAAGGCAGGACATCAGGAAGAGGTGGAACGACCTCAGGGGAAGGTACGTTCCATTGGCCACCAGGCATCAGCTGGCAGTCTGCAAGACTGGCGGTGGGCCCCCACCTCCTCTCCCAACGTTCACATCATGGTAGGGTAAGTCACAAACACAGGAAATGTCACCCTAAAGTTCAGCCTTGAATGCTGATGGACAGCTCAGTGTCCACTTTACAGTCTGCAGCTGTCTGGTCACTCAATACATAACTACTGCTAACTGGGAGGTACCATGAACAACATCAAGCTACACAGCTGCCAAGACATGCGTCTATCAACAAGCCTCCAACTGCCAAGCTAATCTGATGTGCTATACCAAGGTGTATGATAGAGTCCCTTATCCCATATAGGAGTACCCCAGATATTTAAGCAGGTGTCACTCTCTAATCAGAGGATCCGGTAAAGCCTTCCTGTCCATGGCTCAAAGCATATCCAGTCTGTAACTGTTTGTTCCACTTCTCCAATAGGTTACCTACTCATTGTGAGCATGGAGAGAACACCTAAGACAGCCACTTGACCGGATGAAGCCCTCAGTAAGGACAACACCCCTGGATGTGAAGACAATGAGGACGACTATGGCCGATCTGGGATACCTGGTGAGTCTACATCTGTGAGCCTCACCCTGCCCACAACTACTCCTCCCAGCCCTGTTTCTTCGACATCCCAGGCAACCATTCGGCCCAAAACTGTGTCCCAGGGACAGTTGATACCATTATGTGCCCCCCAGTGCAAGTACCGGAGTCACTACTAGATAGCCCAGACAATGAAGGATCTGGCACCAGTGGGAGTGAGCAAACTGTGCCAAAGGCACAGGCACAAGGGGGTATGGGGTGTGAAAGGGATGCAGTGGCCCAGCAGATTGAGGCTGCAAGGGATACAACTGGTCAGGACACCATCTCTCAAGAATTGGGAGCCTACCAACAGACCCATGGAATGATGGGCCAGGTCTTTGCGATGGTGGGGGGATAAAGGAGCTGCAGAGGGGCAATCACCAAAAGGTCATGCAAATGTGGGAGGCCAACAATGTCAACATGGCCTCTCTAACAGGTCTGCTGAGAGATATTAACACCACCCCGAGTAGGTTATGTCCACCACAGCAAACCCTTCCATTTGCCATGTTACTTCAGGTCCCTCTACACCTGAGGCAGCCAGTGGAATGGAGGTTCTGCATGGGGAAGGACATGCCTCAGACACCCCTGCTCAGTAGCTGAAGAACCCCCCTCAAACGTGGATGTCCACCTAGATAGCCAGCAGGAGACCTCACCCGCTGCCAGAAAGAGATCCTCTACACATTGGTTCCCCTTATTTGTGACAGATACACCCTGTTGACTGTTTTACCACCACTCACTAATTTCCAAAGGCACAAGGACATTGGACTTGAGACTCCAAATGTAGCAGCTGCTACCCTGATGATTACATTCACCATGACTCTACCCTTCACTGTTTGCACTAATGATTTCATCTCATTCCTTTCCCCACCTGTGCACATATAAATGAACACAACTAAGCCACATATATTGGTTGAAATTCATTTATTTGCTATCTTGAATAGTAAACTGTGATAAATGTTGTATGTACATCATCTTCACATATTTTCCAGTTCTCTAAAGTCCCAGCTCACATGTACAGTCGATTTTTAGGTCTAATGCCTCTAAAATTGTAGAAATAGACACACTCCCTCTCCCATGTAGTGTACTTGGCAACACATAGGGTGACAACATGGTAAATATCACACCGGGCAGCATAGCCACACAATGTAATGCTTCTGCATAGGTGTAAACAACAAGAACCCCACAGACTACTGAGGTTAGGGACATGTCAGTGTTTAGCTACCCAAATAGACAAACAGATTGCTTTAATGTTTATTCAGCCATAGCCTTATCACATTCCCATACCATAGCTCCCAAATTACCATACCCCATATTACTCACAGAGGTCAGTACTACTGTCCACAGTCAAGGGACCTTCCACTTACCACAGTCAGGTATCTTTAGCCATGCTACTTACTTATGTCAGTCTTGACACACGTGCACAGTGGCCTGCAATGAGCAAACACAGTGACAGCAACATATAAGTTAAAATGTATCATTACTAAACCAATGAGAAGCTTAAGGTGATGGAGTACACAGGATGACATGTGTCAGAGACACAAGGTCACACATATGAGACCATTGGATCCCGACAAAATGGCACACATGTCTATTGTGTAGAAACAGTACACTCTCATCCCACTGTCCTGACAGTCTGGGCATGGAACTCAGACACCACCAATATGATGTCATACAGTACCTGGATCTATCCATGTTCACTTAATATGTCAGACCTGCAAATCCCACTAGCTGTGACACAAATCAGATTTGAGCACATGAGGATGACCTTGTGAAGAAATCTGCAAAGTAAAATGTAATACAAAAGGTATGGACAGGTAATGGTGATGAAGACCCATAAAGACATGTTCCAAATACATTTGTCACACAGACTGTGCAGTGTCACAAACAATAACAAATTAGATCATCAGGATAGTACAACTCCATTTACAATTTTGCATGCACACCCGAGCTATGTACTGCTAAGCAACTAATGAGCTACCTGATGGTCCTACTAAGAACCTTCACAAACATCTGTAAGACCCCCAAATACCCAGTGAGTGAAATATTATACAGTTCAACACATACCTATAGTCAGCTGAAGTACTGATGTATGAGTTTTACACAGCTGTCGCCACCTTCATCCTCATCACTGTCATCCTCACTTGTCAAATCTGCATTCTCACCCGCTGGAAATGCTGGCTCCCTCTCATCTGGTATATATGGGATCTGACGTCTTAGGGCAAGGTTGTGGAGCATGCAACAGGCAACAATGATTTTTCAGACTTTGGCAGGTGAGTAGAGGTGGGTTCCACCTCTTGTCAATGCCCCAAAATCTTGCCTTTAGGAGCCTGAAAGTCCGCTCCATGATACGCCTTGTCCTTCCTTGGGCCTCATTGAAGCTAACTTCTTCTGGCATGGTTGGGTACCTCACTGGTGTCAACAACCAAGGATGGATTGGGTAACCAAAATCCCCTGAAGACATTATGAACTGAACCCAGGTACTTTTTACATACTTGGGAAATGTAGAGGTCCGCCAAACAGATAACCTGGACATTTATGGAGTGGTAGTTCTTCCTGTTCCGATACACCTGTTCATTGCCCTTGGGGGAACCAAGGTTACCTGTGTTCCATCAATGGCTCCCACTACATGTGGGATGTGTGTCAAAGCAAAAAAATTGCCTTCACATGGGTCAAATCCTCACGTTGTGGAAATGTGATGTAGCTGTCAAGGTGTTTTAACAATGCAGAGAGTACATCCTTCAAGACCAGACTGAACATAGGCTGGAACATGCCTGCAGTTAGGGCCAAGGAATTCTGAAAGGACCCCATGGCTAGGAAATGAAATACTGACATGCTTTATATAATGGGTGGTATGCTATTTGGATGATGAATGGCAGGCATCAGATCTGGCTCCAACTGACAACACAGATCCATGACTGTCTGCCTATCCAGGCGGTAGATCTGGATGACATGTCGATCCTCCATGGTCTGGAGGTCTGCTAGTGGATGGTAAACTGGAGGTTGTCTGACCATTCTCATTCCAGGGTAACTACATTAAGGAATACAAGAAAGTATATTGATCAGTCATTGTGTCCATTGTAAGTGTGAATCCACATATGTCACACATGATGCATGGACATGCCACACAACATAATTAAACATGATACACAGGACATACCCAGGTAAATGAAGGCCTACTGCTGCAATTTCATCCCCTTACCTAGTTTATGACTGGTAAATGGATACGCATGTCACTGAAAGTCTCAGTGATAATGACATACATATCATGTTTCACACATAATAGACACTAATACCATCTATCCAATTGCCATGAGGGTGCAGAGCATGTCAGAAATAAAACATGACTCACATATCATGTATCTCACTACATATATGTTTAATCGGATGTCAAATACGTGGTTGCTTGCAGCCAGCACTGAATACTGTGGCGTACATATGTTTGTGACCTCGTGACGCATCTTTCTAAGGACTTTTCCAACCATCTTAGGACCTTAAAATGACAGTTGCCTAACCTAGTCTACTCGACAGTCGAAAATGACCTACGTCTGCCGACTGAAGTCATCATGGTGGTAGGCGGATACTACTGTGGTGGGATTTACCATTGGAATACATTGCTGCATTTGGCAGTCTTGGGCCAATGGCGATGTCCACCGATGGTGATGGTATCCTACGTGGTGGACATGATCGCCATTTCATACTTCATCCCTCACTTGACTCCTGATACTGCTGTTAGCAAGACCTCCACGACTTGAGCTGCTGTGTACTGCCTCTGGGAGCAATCATGCCACGTCTTACAGGTGATAGGGCCCCTGCATTCTCACCCGAGGAGCTGGAGAACCTGGTGGAGGGGGTCCTACCCCTGTATGAACAGCTCTATGGTGCACCAGAGGAGCAGGTAAGTGCACCAGGTGCACAAATATTTTCTTAGTCCAAGAACACCTTGTGAAACTAAGCTAACACTGATGGGCAATATTTCTGAATGTGTGCTTCATGTCTGTAGGGTGCCGAAGTTTGTGATACAATGAAATTAGTACGTTGTCATGTACTGACATTTGGTGTTAGATTGCCAGTCCTGTGACATTGTGGAGAGTATTTGCTGTATGTTCTTTGAACCTACTTGTAACTGTTGTATAAGGTGAGTAGAGTTGGTATACCAGAATCCTCCTGATCTTGCATATATGCAAATGTGTTTGCTGTCTGGTCATATGTGATGACATGACAGCTGCTTCTGGAGATGCATGTTGTCTGCCTTTGTCCACCGCACATCTGGCCTGACTGCATATGCCCAACTACCACTGTAGGGGATGTTAATGACTAGTTTTAACCCTGCCTTTTATAGTATGGTGCATTTAGACATGCCATACTATCTTTTCTATGTCATCCATGCAGGTCAACGCCCATCAGAAGAAGGGGATTTGGTGTGCTATCGCCAAGAAAGTGTGGACCCTGGGGTTCCACAGCCAGCGAAGTGTCTACTGTCAGAAGAGGTGGAAGGACCTAAGATGCTTGGCCCAAAAGACCCGAAGGCCAGGTGGGGATGTCCTCCCAAAGAGGACATGGTACCCCTCGGACACTGACCCCCCTAATAGCCCCCATTTTGGTGGTGGCCTACCCTGAGTTGGATGGGCATTTGAAGGTAGCACAGCAGCCACAAGGGAGAAAGTACAGACCTAAGTCATGTTTGTCCCTTTATCAGGAGATTGAGTGAGGGAACTGGATGTTGGCTCTGACAATGTGTAACTCTATTATGTCACAGATTTCCTCTGTACCCATTGATGTACCGTAGCCAAAAATGCCACACAGGTGTGCACATACAAATGTATCTAGAGGCATGTTTCTCAACTTTGTTGGTTACTCAGTACAATTACATATTATGGAGCACATCTGTCTGTGCCACATGTGTCCCCTTATACTGCATGTTCTACTTTGGCGAATATAGAAACCCACCAACAGGTAATTCCTCCCAATGTATTGGTGATAAGGTGTGTGGGTCCTTGTACTGTTTCCTCTGCAATGTCTAATTAGTCCTCTTTATTTGCAACATAGGGCAGACGTATACTATTCATCACTAGTTTACTAATGCTTACTGATAAGTGACAGCAGCATGTGAGGCGGTGATGTCCATCTGACATGTCACTTGACCTACATGGTTAACATCTTCACACCTGTTACAGGGTACTCTCCCTTGGTAAGTGAGGGATGTACATAAACATTTGTGATGCCTCATCAGAGTAGACAACATGCATGTTGGATACCATCCATGTGTTCCAACATTTCTAGGGCCATACATATGTTGATCTCAGAAGCTAAGCATGTTACAACCTGGCTCATGTTCTGTGAGTGGAAAGTGTCCATACAGCATTGTCATTGTGCATACTGTTGTAGGCATTACACATGGGAAATGGTAGCCTATTCACATGTACATACTTGACAGTCATCATCATGTATCATCAGAAAAGTTCAGGTAAGAATCAACATTGCTAATTGTTATGTTTCTACACCAGGCATGCTTGCACTTACTTTCCAATGTACACAACATCAGGTTAAAAGTATTTGTATGTGCTGTGTATGTGTTCATGGTCAGGCTTGTGCAATTTCACTTTCCTAAACTATTGCTTCATTGTTACTTCACCATGTTGTTGTGGATAGGGAACCTGTATTATGTGGCAAAGTCACATTGTTATGGTCTGGTTAGTGTGAATGATCTTCTTCAATGATGGAATTATTATTGGTGTCAGTTAGGTATTTTAGGTGTTGTTTGACTATGTTTATATTGAGGGACTATCATCAAACTTTGTATTGACATGATGTTGGCACTTTTCTGGCACTACCTGGGGGTATTGGTGACCAGGATGTAATGTCACTTATGTGTACTGTACAATGGAAGTGTTATCTTTTGAATGTGATGACCATGCCTGGCTTTCTGTATTTCAGCATCTGCACTGGCAGACGAAGGAAACGGGGCACAGCCGAGTGGGGAGCTTCTGGCCATGGGACCTCCAGTTATGAGAACACCAACAGCAACGGATCCAGTGGCCTGGAGGATGAGGGGAGTGCCACGGGGGAGACCAGATCCAGTATATCATCTTCGGAATCCTTCTCCAGTGGCCACTTCCTAGTGGTAGTGGACCCATCTGGGACCATCCCAGCATCATCTCTGTCCGCCACCCCCCATTCTATTATTGCCCTCCCTGTAGCTCCCCACCCAGTTGGTCTTGCCCAGCCTTCCAAGAGGGTGGGCATCTCCTTCACCACAGGCACCTCTGCACCAGTCCCTATTAGGTCTTCTTCTCTCAGTGGGGAGGATTTTGACCTCCTGAGGACGATCTCTATGGGTCAGTCGACCATCGTGAATGCCATCCAGGGACTCGCAACTCAAATCCAACACAGCAATGCATTCTTGGAGGGCATTCACGGTGCACTGGGAGGCCTACAGAGATCATTTCAGGCTCTGGCCTCCACACTGACGGCATCCTGTCACCCTTTGTCTACCATCCCCCCTACACCTTCCTCTTCCCAGTCCCAATCCCCCCCTTCCCGAACCGAGCCAAAGCATACAAACAGATAAGCATGCATCCACCTCATCATCCAAGGGTAGCTCTGGCAAACATAAGCTCCACTGGCACCCACACAGACAACATCCACCTGCAGACACAGCAACAGTCACGACATGTCCTGACACCTCCACTAACTGCAGCATCATGGACACAACACCTGGCACACCTTCGGACACCACACCAACATTAAGTGATCCAGCCACTACACCTGTTCTATCCACAGGCATCACTCCAGCAAACCCTCAGACATCCACCCCAGTCACCACACCCGCAGACACCACAACCACTGACATGCCTACACGCAGCACATCCACCATACCTGCAGTCACCACCCCAACAGACAACCACCCACCCACCACAGCACCCACCAGCACCTCCACCCCTCAACCCAGGAAACATAAATGCCCACACTCACCCCCCTAACAGACACTCACCACCCACAAGTACCCTTCCCTCAAGCACACATCCAAAACATCCACACAGACACATACAACCACTTCTTCACCCTCCACACACAAAGTTTAAACTGTTTGAGTCTGTGTGTATTGTGCATGGCATAATAGGTTGGGTGTACTGTGTGTGTTTGATGTGTATGTTGATTGCTAGGTTGTATGATGGTGTAATTGCATGTGTTTCATAACATATGGTTGTATATTGTGTTTTATGTGTGTGTAGTTCCTGGCCAGATTTGGTTGTGAGTGTGTGACATGTGTACATATTTGTGCAGTTGTGGCGTTGTTGTTACAAGTTTGTTTGTTGAATGTGTATTGGTGGGGCTGGCCATGTGTTGTGTTGCCATGCATAAGTTTGTGTCCTTCATATGTGTGTGTGTGTGTGTACAGGGTGCAGTGTGCATGTTGTGTATATGTGTGTGTGTGTTTGTTGCTGTATGTGTATGTGTGTCACTGTACTGTTATGAGTGAGTATGGCCCTCATACCCCCCTCCCTATGGTATGTTATGTAACAGTTGTAATTTGCACATTTTACAAATGTAACAGGTGAGTGTGTGTACTTACGGTTGTTGTGTTCCTTGTCAGCGATGATACTGTTGCCTTTCAGAGAGCAGGAGCACCGGAATGGTTCCATGGCCACTCCGGACTAGTATGGCTTCCTGGAGATTAGTGTCTCCTTTTATTCTGTTTGTTCCCGCCTGGTATTCTGTGGAGGTCTGACCACGGCGATTATGTTGGTGGTGTGCAACCTCGTAATGAGTCAGGCGGCAAAATGGGCTCAGCCAGGCTGATGGTGGCTCTTTTCAACTGCGGCGGTCTGGCCGCACTTGGCAGTGCCAATGGTGCTTAGGTGGGTTTTGTGTACATCACCGGCAATGTCCTAATTTGGCAGTCTTCTCCGCCATTAGTAACACAAAGAGATGATGGACGGAGTGCTGACAATGCAAACACTCACCCCCAGTCACAGATCTGAGTTTAATCCATTGTTCTTTTGCTCACCATGCCACCCCAGTTCAGACCCAGCCATATGCAAATCAGTCTTGATCCTGTTCCTCATGGGAAGTGCCTCCGCCAGTCTGTTTGTGGTCGGACCGCCACTGCCAACATGGCAGTCCTTCGAAACTCCTAATGAGGCCCTTCATGTGAAACATGTCCCCCAGTGTTATTCCAGTCACTTCCTCATCTTATATACTAACATCTGATTCTATGACTCCTCTTTCATAGAAAAAAACATCACCTTATATAATAATCATAATGAGATTTTAGTTTAAACTAGACCTTTCACAAATGTTCTGTTCCAGACATTAATATGTTTATGTATTTCCATTTCTATCTCCTTGCAGTTTGCAACCAGTTATTCTTCAAATTGACTACACAGCTGTTCTCACCAAGCTTAACAAACCCAGACAATGTCATCACATAACAGAATAGGCTATCTAGAATTGCTTTTCCAGATGATGACTCATTGCTAATGAGACATATTTTAAGAATTTGTGTTCAGAAAGTTAAAATGAGAGCGGGTAGGGGATGCTGACTAATGATGGGGCAGAGGGGCTAAAGAGGATTATGTCATCAAGAGCACTGCCGAATGAACATCTGCATGGAAAGGATTGTGTACATTCAACACGTATTTGCCATATTGGGACTCAGTGTGCTTCGTGACTCAACACAGAGTAGTGTTTTTGCTTGCGTTAGCTTGAACTACTCTGCTTCATTAAGGGTATCTTATGGTTAAAAAGCTTCATAAATTAGATCATACTTTTTATTTTTTAAGAGAGAGTTTTATGCAAGGCAAAAGTACTTATGTCAATGCAGGGTTACCTGGCTAGCGCAAATCTAGCTGGGAAGCAACACAGAAATTAATTAAGGAAGGGCATGAGATTATGATAGGCTCTGAAGGATGTTACTGTGAGGCAGCAAGACGGTGGGTGAAGTGATAATGAGAAAGCACAATTCAGATGTCATTGAAATAGTTCCAGTTCCAGGGTGTATCCACTGAGAAGGACTGACTTCTGTTTTTCTTTCTTGCATTATTTAATTTCCAATCTGGTGGCATTATCCTCCCAAGAGGGCTAGTTTCACAAGAACTGCTGATCTGAAGTCTGTTTTGTCTAGGAATGTTTACAAATTTCCAAAAGCGGGAGCTGGTACCATGCTGTCCTGATTTTCGTAGCAATGTGTGCCTTGAACAAGAGGTCTGTGTCGAGGGTCAAGCCAAGTGACCTTGCATTCAGTGTCAGCTGGTGGTTCATGTCTGCTAGGCAAACTTGAATCAAAAGTTGTTTGGGACTATTAAAGCACAAAAGAAATGTTGTTTTATCAGGTTTAGTTAGTTTTGCTTTGGGTAGGGCTAATTCTGAATTAACTTGAGCCATTGTCATCCATTGAGAAGATTTTAAGCTTTGTCGTCTATTTATGGATCATGATATTGCTATCAGTGAAGAATGCACCCATGGGTTCTAAGCAGAGGTTGAAGACAGAGAGGGAGAGGATTAGTCCATAGGGCAGTGTTTTCCAGACTGTGGGTTGCAAACGACTGGTGGGTTGTGAGATGATTTTTGGTGGGTCTGGAAAGTCAGAGCAATAAATAAAGATGCCTTTAAATTATATGGCTATCCTGTCACATTTGCGGTGCTTAAACAACAGAGGTCAAATATCTTCTGACAAGCTGCTGCTTATTCTTTAAACATGGGATTGTTGCTGACTTTCTTTGACTGCAAAGTGGCGAGTTTTTAAAGTAATTATATGACAGTGTTAGGATTTCATTTTTTGCAAAGCACAACAAAATGTAAATACCTGAAAACTACCTGAATGCATTCTACAGTTAGGAAAGCAAAAATGAAGTACATTTTTGTAATCTTGAAGTGTGTTGGAAACAGATATTTTAACAGAATCAAAAGAAATAAATTACTTTATTGGTGATGCGCAAACGTTAAATATTCACAGAAACCTAATTTCCACACATCTTTTGTGTGCAATATAGTTTTATCAATAAAACTGTCAATCTTTGCAAAAGTTAGTGGCCATTTCATAGGAAAATGTGCTGTCGGTAAATGACAATGACTACCAAACAATCTTTTAGTTACATTAAAAAATCACTCCTCATGTTCATCAAAGGTAGATGAGTCGCAAACATTTGTCACTCCAAAAAGTGGGCTATGGTTCTAAAAAGTTTGGGAACTACTGTTCGAAGGGAATCTGCAGGAGATAGGGAATTTCTAGGAGCTTTAGGTTCCTGTCAGGATCTGGTCAGGTTCCAGTCAGGGTGAGTTGATGACAACTGGTGAAGTAAGAGTTGAAGCATTAAAAGACCATGCAATGGGGGTGTGTCCAAGATGGCGGAGCGCTAGGACGCTTCCGCTAGCGCTCCGCCGCATCAATCCAGCACAGTGCCTCACGGTCCGTGGGGGGGAAGCCTGGAGGCTCCCCCCATACTGTGAGGTGCCCCTGGGGGTTTGCCTCGCTCGGCGGTGGCCGGGACCAGGGTGTGCTGCTCCCGCAAGGGGAGCTGGCCTCGGGCCCGTAGCAGGGGCGGGGCCGCGGAGCGGCGCAGGAGGCGGCTTGGGCCGCGGGACGAGCCTCTGCCCAGCGGCCCCTCCAGGATGAGTGCCGAGGATCGGAGGGCCTGGGGATTACCCTGGGCCCCATATCAGGTGGATTGGCCTACGTGGACCCGGGGCCTGCTGACCTGGGCGCCTGGGATAGAAGGTGCTCCCTCCTGTGTGGCAGATTGAGGGGGACAGGCAAGACCTGGGGCCTCGGAGTGCGCCGTTGGAGCTGCGGGCCCCCAGCAGAAGGTAGGAGCCTAGGGGTCTGGCCTCACCCCATTATTTGATTTTCTGACGATCGTGACCCCGCAGGTCTGAGGTAGGGGTGCCAAGAGTTGACTGTCATGGAGGAGGCCGCTGGAGGTTGGACCTGGGTGCGGTCCCGGCCTGGAGGGACCATACTGATCGGCCCCGGACGGAGACCCTGGATTCACTGAGGCAGAGAACCGGCGTGGAGTGACCAGGCCGGCGTACCATGACGGCGTCAAAGTCTAAGCGCGAGCGCTCGGTGAGGGACATGCTGGCAGGGGCGCGCCCGACATCTGGCACGGCGGCGGAGGATTCACCTGAGATGAGGGCCCTTGAGAGTCACGGGGAGACGGATCCAGCGGAGACTTCTCCTGTCACAAAGGGCTTTCTGACCTCCTTGTTTGAGTTGCTTCAGGGAGACATCCAAGAGCTGCGTAGGGACATCTCACAGGAGCTGAAGGAGTTGCGGGGAGAGGTCTCCTCCTTGGGTGAACGTGTTTCGCAGCTAGAGGATAATGAGATCCTGCTCGGCGAGGAGGTTGCAGGCCTACAGCAGGAGGTGGTGCGTCTCCGAGAGCAGCAGGACCTCCTCCAGATGGCGGTTGAAGACCTGGAAAACCACTCAAGGCGACAAAATATTCGCATTAGAGGGGCCCCGGTCGGGGTTGAAAAGGAGGACATCGTGGGCTATGTGGTGGACCTGTTTCGCTCCTTGCTTGGCGCGGATGAAACACTGGAGGTGGCCCTGGACCGGGTCTATCAAGTTGGGCGCGCTGGAGGTCCTGGAGATCGCCACCGACATTTTACCCTGTCTCCACAATTTTGTCCTTAAAGAAAAGATTCTACAGCGGGCCCGCAATCTCCAGAGTGTACACTTTCGTGGGCATGAACTCCAGCTATTTCATGATCTGTCGGTGCGGACCTTGCAGAGGAGGAGAGAGTTTAGACCGATTACGGATCGTTTGCGGGCACACAATGTGTCATATTCCTGGGGCCACCCGTTTCGACTGGTTTTCCGCTAGGAGGAGCAGGTCCGGCAGGTAAAAACCGTCTTGGAGGCTGGCCGCCTCCTGGGTCTGGAGGACATTGGCCGTGAGTCGAGCGGGGGAGTGGCTCTGCCGGTGCGGGGCTCTCCTCGTTGGCAGAGAAAAGAGAAGAAAAGGAAGCTGCAGCGCCTGATGGCCTCGGAGTTGAGGTTGGAGAGAGAGGTCGCTTTGAACAATGTGGCCGCCGGAGTCTCGACCTAGTTGGGTCTCCCGGGGGCGACCGGGATTGCTACTGGCCGCATCGCTAACAATATACTGACTGTTGAAGAGGGTCGGGGCGGCGGGTCTGTGGACCTAATCACTCGATTTGGTTGGATATACTGCCCTGTGGAAACTGCACCTCGCGATTGTCGACAATCGAGTACTTCTGTGTTCTATGCACCTGTTGTGCTTATCATTTGTTTGTTGTTGTGTTTCCCTGCGATGCTGGCTTTTCAGGGAAATGTTCTTAGGCCTGTTTGCTCTAGGTGGTCTAGATGTTAATGTAGGGGGTAGTCCTCTGCTGTGCCCCGGCATTCTCTGTTGGCTCCCCTCAGTATAGGCTATGATCATTAAATGTTTAAGTTTAAATGTGAGGGGGCTCAATAACCCTACTAAGAGGCTTGCCATCTTGTTGGCTCTAGAGAGATCGGAGAGTCATGTATGTCTCTTGCAGGAAATGCACCTTGTCTTTAAAGATACCTACCGTATGCGTTCTAAGTGGGTCCCCAGGCAGTTCTGGTCCTCGTTACCATCAAAGCATGCAGGGGTGGCGATACTTCTATCACGCTCATTTCCGGGGGAAGTGATATCAAAACTGCATGAGATCCCAGGGAGGCTTTTGGCTATGAGACTTAGACTGGGAGGTTTTTCCTTCACGATCGCTTCCCTTTATGCACCTAATTCCCAACAAGAAATCTTCCTGAGACAGTCTTTGACTCCGCTGCTCCACTCCCCTGATGGTGCTGTATTGCTGGGGGGCGATTTTAATTTGGTGATGGACGGGTTCTTGGATCGCTGAGGCCAGCGGCACGGGCAGACGGGGTCTCTGTCGGAGGCAGGAAGGCAATGGCTCAGCGATTGTGGTCTAGTGGATGTCTGGAGAAGTGTGCACCCCTCGTTGAGGGACTACTCCTTTTACTCTTCAGCAACCAAAACATACGCTAGGTTGGACCCCTTTCTGGCTTCACAGGAGCTTCTCTCTAGGGTTAGAGACACAGAGATTGAGCCGCGGGCCGTCTCAGATCATGCCCCAATTACAGTCGAGATCCACATGGACGTGGAGAGGGTTGGTACATCGGGATGGCGATTTAGGGATTTGATGCTTCAGAACGCTGAGACAGTAAAGGCGATTCGAGGGGCAATCACAGACTACCTTAGTTTTAATGACGATGGGATAGTAAGCATTGCAACACTGTGGGAGGCACTGAAGGCTGTGGTGAGAGGTGAAGTGATGTCCCTTTCTTCTAGGGATAATAAGGCAAGGAGTAGACTTAGGGGGGACCTACAACAGCGAGTAAGGGTGTTAGAGCGCTCACATAAACGCACTGGTGCTCCTAGAATATGGCGAGAGCTTGAGAAGGTGCGGAAACAGCTGAGCAGATTGGATTGGGACAGGGCAGAGTACGCGGTAGCCCGCCTTAAACATAAGTACTATGTAGGAAGCAATAAGTGTGGGAAGTTGCTGGCACATAGGTTAAGAGCGCAGCGAGCAGCATCAATGATAAAAATGGTGCACTCCCCCTCTGGAACAGAAGCACACACAAGTGACCAAATAGCGTAGGCTTTCACAGAATTTTATCGGAATCTATACAGGGCTGAAGAGCCCGGTACCTTAACCCCAGAATCCTTCTTAGAGGATATAGCAATCACCCCCTTGCCTTTTGTGGGGAACTCATTCCCGTTTTGGTGCGACTCTTTAACTCCTTTCGTCAAACCGGTGCTCTTACACCTAGTATGTTAGACGCAACCTTCGTGGTTATCCCGAAGCCGGGGAAAGATCCTGAGGAATGTGCCTCGTATAGGCCGATCTCCCTTCTGAATATTGACGCTAAATTATTTACTGGCATCTCAGCACATTATCTTAACTACTAAATGCCGGGGCTTGTGGATCCTGACCAGGCGGGATTTATACCGCATAGGCAGTGTGGCGATAATACCAAGCGATTGCTTCACCTCTGGATAAAACCGAACGCTCTCGTAGGGTGGCGCTCTTTCTCTCCATCGACGCTGAAAAGGCGTTCAACAGGGTTTACTGGCCATACCTGTTCCAGGTGCTTGAGTGCTTTGGATTGGGACCGGGCTTTATGGCATGGATTCGCTGCATTTATCAAGCACCTCGGGCGGCGGTACGGGTTAATGGGACACTTTCCTTGCTGTTTGCCGTCCAAAGAGGCACCAGACGGGGGTGTCCACTTTCCCCCCTTCTTTTTGCGCTCTAAATGGAGCCTATGGCGCAGAGGCTTTGGGATAACCCTCAGATTAGGGGCGTGAAGTTTGGGGGAGATGAACATCTCATATCACTTTACACGGACGATGTCATCCTTACTCTGGCGGAGCCTACGACTTCGCTCCCGGCGTTAATGGGTGTCCTGGAGGAATTTGGGCGGATCTCGGGGTTCCGAATGAATGTGCTTAAATCGCAGGCTATGGGCAAGTTTATTAGTGCCGAACAGGAACAGGACCTGAAGGCCCGATTCCGCTTCACATGGCCCTCCATGGGGCGCCCATATTTGGGGATCGAGTTGGGATCCACAGTCGCCCACACAGTGATGGTGAATTATGCAAACCTGACTTGCGAGGTCCATCGAGACTTAGAGGCATGGGGGAAACTTACATTTTCTTGGTTGGGTAGGGTCACGGCAGTGAAGATGACCATTCGACCAAACATACTGTATCTGTTTCAGGCGCTCCCATTAGAGCCTCCGCCACAGACGATAGCGACCCTCCAAACAGCAGTGCTAAGATTTATATGGGAAGGTAGGATGGCGCGGTTATCGCAGCAGATCCTATATCGCCCCAAGAGAGAGGGGGGACTGGCGGTCCGCTCAGCTGCGTTTCCTCTTGGAATGGAGCCGTCCGTCCTCCTAGAATCGTTGGTGTTTTATGGACCAAGCAGTAGCAGGCTCTCATATATGGAAGGAGCCTTGGCTTAGACGCCGTCACAGAGCACAGGGATTGTATATATCTCCGGTCACGGGGGTTTCGATGAGAGTATGGGATCGGGTGGCCGCCGCGGTGGGCTTGACGACCTTCCCGTCTCCAATGACTCCTCTTGGCACGAACCCCGACTTTGGCCCGGGCTTACAGTCTGAAGCATTGCGTTGGTGGTATGAGGGGGGCTGCAAGAGGGTGGGGTTTTTATTTGATGAGCAGGGGATCATCCCTTTTGACCGGATGAGGGAGCTATATGGCCTAACCGAAGCTGACAGGATGATGTACTATCAAATAAGACACTGGGCCCTGCTCCCGGCCAACAGGTTATTAATAGATAGGCCGTTCACACAGTTTGAAAAATGGACTCTAATGAAAAAGGATGACAAGCGCGTGGTTTCCGAGCTTTATGTCCTCCTATGGGGTCGGTTCGCCCGACCAAGACTAAGGGGCAGCTGAGATGGGAGAGGGAACTCGAGAGAGAGTTATTGGAAGACGAGTGGGAGAGTGTCTTCTATAGGGTGCATCACACAGCTTACCACTCAGCAGGTACTGAGACAGCCTATAAAGTGGCCTCCTCCTGGTACTATACCCCAAGTAGGATTCACGCCTGATATCATAATAAATCTAGTCTATGCTGGAGGGGCTGTGGGGGCGGAGGTACACTTGTGCATTTGGTATGGCACTGTCCCAAACTACACAGGTATTGGAAGGACATACTAGACACGGTGGACAGGGCTTTTGATACTCAGATCCCTAGATTTCCTGCATATGTTTTGCTGGGCCTTCCCAATTCTCTAACCTTCCCCCTGAGATCATTGAGGGGTCGACAGATGGCTCTAGCCTTGAACGCAGCAGTTCAGTTGTTGTTATCTCACTGGGGGACAGAGCGAATCCCGACAACAGTCTCGTGGCTCCACAGACTTTGGTTTATCCTTGCTATGGAAAAGCTCAAGAGAATTAAATGAGGAGGGACCAGGGAGATTAATGGTCCAGTGTACAACCTCCCAATAGAACCATTAAAGCAAAAAATGTACACCGTTCCACAAAGAAAAACCTAGTAAAATACCAGGGGCGATCCAAATTCTTCAGTAGCAAGAACCCTCATGCATCACACTGGATGACTGGCTTCATCATTGGGAAAGCTCCTCGCCAGGCTGGTACTGCAATGCCTGACGGGCTCCCCTAAAAGGGGTGCTCTTAACCAAAATGCTCAGATAGTAGCAAAATGAAAAAGATAGATAAATGGTTATCAAGTAGGTACCCAATCCTTAGTACCCAAGCAATAATGGAGAGAGAAAAACAATTAAAATTGGTTCACCATCATAAAATATAGGTCATAATCAGCAATTGATATGATGGGGACCAAGGTTAAAAAACACAGAGAGGAGTAAAAGGTGAAAATAATGTTCACCTACTCACACTACAAAAGGGAGGGTAAAACCAACTATGGTCCCTCACCCTAACAGGTCTACATGTTTCGCGTCTAAGTGGTCCAGCCGGATCCAATGACGCTTCATCAGGACAAAAAGACTTCTCCAAAAACTGAACTCAAGTAGTCAATAATGATTGAAAAAATTGGTCACTTACTTAGTTCAACTCATTAAATAAGGTTGCCCATCCCCAATTTCAGAAAAGGGCTCAATAAGGATCGCTTGTCAGAGCAAGGAACTGAAATGTTTCAGTTTCCTCGTGTAGGCAGATTCACCTACCCGTGCCGACGCGCGTCCTCCTATGGAAAAGCTCAGCCTGACCTCTCAGCAGCTAGCTGAGGACTTTAGGGATCTTTGGCAACCATTTTTGTGTATTTTGTCCAAGGAGTTCGCAGAGCTGACATGCCCAGTTTATTTGAGGTTTTTGAACTTGAACTGATTGTAAGGGACTGTACCTGTAAGGAGATATATTTATAGTATTAGATCCACCGGGTATCAGAGCCTGGGAGGGTATGATCATGGAATGGCTAGCTGGCAGTGGGGAAACATAGTTGCATTAATTACTAATTTTATTTTCTATTGTTTCGCATTAAGTAAGCTGTTACTGAGTTTACTCGCAATATAGTGTTGTATTGCATATGCGATGTTTGAAACTGAAAATTGAAAACTAATAAACAGATTTGATCTATAAAAGACCATGCAAGTGCACTTAATGCCTCTTTTAGAGGTACTGATAAATATTTGGCAGATAACTGTATTGAAGGCATCTGAGAGGTCAGATGTGACCAAAATGTAGTGGTCATTTTTGTCTTTGAAGTAGAAATTGTCTACTACTTGGAGGTTCGCTGTCTCTGTGCTGCAGTATGGTCTGAAGCCAGATTGGTAGAAATCTAGGTGGTTGTGGATGGGTCTGTACCTGGAAAGGTGATCTGAGACCAGAGTAAGATTTTATAAGGGAGGAAATCAACCCTGTTTTGTAGTCATCTGGGAAGGTTGCTTGACTGAAAGAGGTGTTGACGATGTTGAGGAGTGGGGTTAGGGCGTCTCCATAAAGAGATTCCATAATGAATGACAGGAAAATTGTGTCCTCATAGGAGATAACTTTGAGTATTCAGAGAATGTTGGTTAGTTTAGCGTGTGAGAAAAGGTTGATGGTTGTCTGTTATTGAGAGATCAATGCAAGACTGTTGATAAGGGTACGTTTACTTCATGTACTTAATGAGAGGCTTTTTTTTCATATCATCTAGTAGAAAAAATGAGTCATGGTACTGCACTTGTTGACTGTCAGATAGTAAGGCCTAGAAGTGTATTGATCAATCAAGTGTTTGACAGCATTGAAGAGCTTTTTGTGACTATTTGTCACTTCCTTGATGGTACTCTTCTAGAAGGAGCTTTTGCATGAATGAATGAGGGATTCGAAGTCTGAGTGGGGTGCTTTGAGTTGTGTGAGGTTGCTGGGGGCAATGACACATCTCCATTTCTTTAAACAAATAGAATTACGATAGGGCTTTTGAGTGATTCTGGAATTTGGACTTGGTGCTTCCACCTGCTGGCAGCATGAGAGTACTGGAGTTTAATCCGTTTTATGTGACCGAAGAGTGGAGTCTAACGAAACGAGTTTTGAGGATCCTAGATTATCGACCCACCCTATTATCTCAGTCTTGTGCAGAACATACTTTATTCAAATCTTTATTTATCACGTTTAATCCTTAAACAGGAAAACAGTACAACTATAAACAAACTCAGCTCACTCCATGGTCCCCAAATCAGAAGGCATACATCTGTAAGTTGGCAAAGGAAAAAACATGTATACGTTCTCCATGGGAGGACAGGGCGGAGGAGGGGTGGCAGAAGGGTAGAGGGCGGTTCGGTGGGGGAAAGGACAGAGAGAAAGAGAGAAAATAATAGGAGAACGTACGCCCTCTGGACCTCACAAGATCCAACAGCCATTCTCTGTCTCTCCCCTCAACTTCTGTAACGCACCGTCAGACTTTTAGGGTTGTTCACATCATTGCCCCTCAGGTGGATCTCCTATTTTTTTAATGACTGTCTGATTGTAATAAATCAATGCTTCCAAGTCAGACAGAGTCTCAGACAATCATGTAAGCATCCCCTACCACTACTCCAAACCACACTCTGCATCTTCATCTATTCTTGACACTGTTGGGTTTTGGGCGAAATCAGCGAAAGCCAATGTATAGCGATTTTCCTTTTGTCTAACAACAGTCCCAAATGAGCAAATCTGGCCCTGGTTCTGTGTCCCTTCTTTGGTCGCAGCAGCAGGCCTTTGACTTTACTGCCGTCACATCCCGAAGAGGTCCAACCACAGTTGCCCAGTATCCATGCAACTTAGTACATGTCCACTTAATGTGGATAAAAGTCACCATATCCACCCTGCACCTCATACATGCTGCAGACCTAGTGGAGAAGATCACATATTCACATGTTCTGGTTCATTCACTATCTGTCAGTGGGTGCAAAAGGTCAGTCTCCCACAGGGAACAAACACACTTTAAGTAGCATACTCCTTTTGTCTCATTTAAGAGTGACATAAATATGCAAAATCAGGGCTCTGTTATACTCCACAACCAGTATAAACTGCAATGTATGAGACTCAGGTGGCTCTCCTGGAGAAGCTGCCTCTCACCCTATATGGATCACCTCTCTCATGGCCTCAAAAGTAAAGAATGTGCCTCCTCAGAACATATGGCTGGAAGCTCCTTTCCATCCACTGTTGTATACTCATCATTCCCTGGAGCAGACGAAAACAAGCATTTCCGATGCAACAGGTCTCGCATTTGCCCCAATTAGAGCTCTTGGCATTGTAAATTCCTAACTGGACTTTTCTTGTCACATAAATTGAAAATGAAAAGTAAAAGATTAGTTGACATAAGCAAGCCAGTTCAAAGTGCCATGGCCGCCATAAGCATGAGTGCGAAGGAGACACAAAAGGAAAAAGAAGTTTGCTCACAGTCAAACATATCGACAATCATGCAATTATCTATGTCGCAGTGTCAAGTCTGCAAGGTGGTAATAAAACCTCCCCAAGGAGGGACAGACGTAAAGCATTAACTAATGATCACAAACGATTTTTGAAAGGCAAGCCCACGAACGGGTGAAAGTGATGGGTGTGCGATGTGCGTGGTTAAAATACCACAATACTTACAACAGGTCAAAACTCTTGCACGCTCGACCTAAAAATAGCCAGCACATGTTCTGCAATTTTGCACAGGGAGAACATTTCAGAACTTGTCTAATAACTATTTCCCTGGTTCTAGCAACTCGGCTAACTACAAAGGGGCAGTCCTCTTCAATGTGGGAACCACTCATGAGGGATCAGGAGAGCAAATTCCCCTTCACCATTTGTTCTAGAAGCTTTTATTTCCAGGCGGGCCCCTCTGCAGACCATTGTACCCCATATTGCAAAAGTCCAGCAATGTAATATAGTTGAAGAACTGCCCCTGAAAATAATTTATAGGAGGGTTTATTGGTTAACTTGCCTAACACATGAGTAATCTTGTGGAACAATATCGATAATAAGCCATGTTATTCTCACTCCAGAAGTTTATTAAATCTCATTGTCACGACAGGGCAACACCTTTTCACTGTCTTTTCAACAACCCTACCTACACTACTTAATCATCATTTTGTGAGTGTTTAAAGATCACAGAGTTATATGGACTGAGTCTAGGCTAACATGTTAGATATTATTAGTCATGAAGGAGGAGAAATAATCAATTACCCTCTGCTGAATAGCAACTAAATTCCCTTCAGTGTCAAAGACAAGCCCATGGTTGATTATCCAAGAGATTTATATACTCCAGTTAACTAGCATCAACATCCAGAAGTAGAGTAGACGGGCATCTGCACCTGCAAACAAGCTCTTTCATATTAGTGAAAAGAATGAAAGATAGACTTGCACAAATCCTTCAAGCTATTCTCAAAGGCACACTGGGACATTGGAATAACCACAGCACTCTTCATTAACTTTTAGACCACAGATCAATAGGATTAATGAATAGTTGTTTAACACTTTACCAGTAATTTGTTTCCAACCAAGGTGCCCGGATCAAGGTTCCCTGCCTACAAAACCTACACACAAAGCTTTCCCATGGCACTTTTTAAAAGATCAGCAGTGTAATCACACAGACACACAAATGAATAGGACGTATTGGTGACCTAAGAATTTAGCTATCATGGTGGGAGGAAAGTGGTTTATTATATGGTGTAGTTGTGCACTCTCACCATGTAATAGGCATGAGTCTGCACCAAATCCAATCCGGTTTGTCTGAAAAACCCTAACTTATTCCTGGATAACTGTGGCTCGGAGTAGTCACACTTTATCAAAGGAACAAGTATAATTAATCAAGAAGTACTAAACAGTTGAATGAGAAGAAAATGCAACACAATAAAAACCAGACACCAATTTATAACAATAGGTTGAATTTCTATCTTTAACTAGACACCCCAATGACAAAAATCTACCAGAGGATTCCAGAGATATGAATTTTCAAAGGAACAATAAATCATAGCTTTTCACTTACCACAATAAATCATTATAATTTACAGCAGCCTGTGGTGAGGGAAAGTATCAGCTGGGTGTCGTCGGCGTAGGAGATGATGTTGATGTTGTGTTTGCGTGCGATGTCGGCGAGGGGGCTCATGTAGACATTGAAGAGAGTCGGGCTGAGCGAGGATCCCTGTGGTACGCCGTAGATGATCTCGGTGGGGTCCGAGCGGAACGGCGGGAGGTAGACTCTTTGGGAGCGGTAAGAGAAGAAATAGGGGATCCAGTCCAAGGCCTGTCCTTGGATACCAGTGGAGCGGAGGCGCGATATTAGGGTTCGGTGGCAGACAGTGTCGAATGCGGCCGAGAGGTCGAGGAGGATGAGGGCGGCTGTTTCTCTGTTGTCCATCAGAGTTCTGAGGTCATTGGTGACTGCGATGAGGGCGGTTTCAGTGCTGTGGTTGGCTCGGAATCCAGACTGGGAGGGGTCAAGTAGGTTGTTGTCTTCAAGGAATTTGGTCAGTTGCATGTTGACAGTCTCCTCGATGACTTTGGCTGGGAAGGGGAGGAGCGAGATGGGGCGGAAGTTCTTCAGGTCGTTGGGGTCCACTGTAGGTTTCTTCAGGAGAGCGTTGACTTCCACGTGTTTCCAGCTCTCGGGGAAGGTGGCAGATGCAAACGAGCTGTTGGTGATGGTCTGGAGGTGGGGGGCGGTGATGTTGTCGGCTTTGTTGTAGATGAAGTGGGGTCAGGGGTCCGAGGGGGCACCGGAGTGGATGGTGTTCATGGTAGCTTTGGTCTCTTCCGCGCTGATGTGGGTCTAGGCGTTGAGGGTGACGGCTGAGGCTGTGGGTTCCGTGGTGGTAGGCTGGGTCTGAGGCCCGAAGCTGTCGTGAAGGTCGGTGATCTTTCGATGGAAGAAGGTAGCAAGGGAGTTGCAGAGATCTTGTGAGGGTGTGATGGAGTTGGAGTTGGCGTTGGGATTGGAGAGCTCTTTGACGATGTTAAAGAGTTCTTTGCTGTTGTGAGTGTTCTTGTCCAGTCTGTCTTTAAAGGATGTTCTCTTGGTGGCGCGGATCAGCTGATCGTGTTCGCGGGTGGCGTTTTTGAGGGCGGACATGTTTTCTGCGGTGTAGTCTTTGCGACAGGCTTTCTCGAGGGTACGGCAGTTTTTTTTTGATTCCTTGAGGGTGTCTGTGAACCATTGAGGTTTCCTGGCGATGGTCTGTCTTGGGAGGCGTCTGAGGGGTGCGAGGTTGTCGGTGCAGTTGGTGATCCATTGTGTGAGGCTGAGGGCTGCGTTGTTGGCGTCGGTGGAGATGGTAGGTTGGTTGTGGCTGAGAGTGGAGATTAGCTGTTCCGTGGAGATTTTGTTCAAATGTCTGCGTGGGATGGGTTGTGTGCGGAGGTGGAGAGTCTTGCGTCTGAAGGTGAAGTGGACACATCTGTGGTCGGTCCAGTGTATTACGGAGGAGTGGCTGAAGGATACATGGTTGCTGGCGGAGAAGATGGGGTCGAGCGTGTGTCCGGCGATGTGGGTGGGTGTGTTCGCCAGTTGCTTGAGACCGAGGTTGGCGAGGTTGTCGAGCAGGGTGGTGGTGTTGGTGTCGTTGTTCTGCTCCAAGTGGAAGTTGAGGTCTCCGAGGAGGACGTAGTCCGGCGAGGCTAGGGAGTGCGGGGAGATGAAGTCCGCGATGGATTCACTGAAGAGGGCATGTGGCCCAGGGGGTCTGTAGATGAGAGTTCCTCTGAGGGTGGTCCTGAGGTCGGTGTGGATCTGGAAGTGCATGTGTTTGGCGGCGAGGGGGGTGTCTTCGGTGGAAGTGGTGATGTTGATGGAGTCCTTGAATATGATGGCGATTCCTCCTCTGACTTTGTTGGTGTGGTCTCTCCTGGCGCTCTTGTAGCCGTCGGGGATGGCTATGGCGATGTCGGGTGCCGAGGAGGCGTTCATCCAGGTCTCAGTGATGAAGGCGACGTCCGGTGCGGTGGAGTCCAGGAGGTCCCATAGTTCAATGGCGTGCTTGTGGACGGAGCGTGCGTTGATGAGGATGCATTTGATGTGGTTATTGGCGCATGGGCTGGCGGGCGGGGTGCAGTCGCGGTGGAAGGTGTGCTTGCAGGTAAGGCATGCGAAGGGTCCATGGGTGCGTTTCGGGTTGGCTTGGAAGCAGGTTCTAGAGCGTCCCGGGTTGAGTGTGTGGAGGGAGGTGGGGTCGTAGTGGTGCTGCGGGTTTTGGGAGTGCTGGGGGCCAGGGGTTGTGGCACTGGGCGCGGTCCAGACGCGGACGGGTCCAGGCTTGCCTTTGGTGCGCCTTCCGCGCGCCAGCGGCGCGGACGGCGCATCGGCCGCCATAAGAGGGAGGAGGGGGGGAGAGGTCAGCTGGGGGCGAGAGGCGGGTGACGAATGGGAGCATGGGTGTGGGGCCGAACGGGTGGTGGTGGCGGGAAAGCAGAGGGTGGGGGTGGGTGGGTCAGATAGAGGGGAAGGGAAAGAAGATAGGGAAGAGAAGGATTACAGAAGAAGAGAGGAATCAGAAGAAGAGAAGAGAGGAGTCAGAAGAAAAGAAGAGAGGAGTCAGAAGAAAAGAAGAGAGGAGTCAGAAGAAAAGAAGAAAGCAGTCAGAAGAAGAGAAGAGAGGAGTCAGAAGAAAAGAAGAGAGGAGTCAGAAGAAGACAAGAGAGGAGTCAGAAGAAAAGAAGAGAGGAGTCAGAAGAAGAGAGGAGAAGAACAGAAGAAGAGAGGAAAACGGAAGAAATGGACAACAGAAGAAGAGAAGAGTATAGAAGAAGAGAAGGACACAGAAGAAGAAAAGAACACAAAGGAAATGGAGTGCAGGAGCAGAAGAACACAGAGGAAGAAAAGAACAAAAAGGAAATGGAGTGCAGGAGCAGAAGAACACAAAGGAAATGGAGTGCAGGAGCAAAAGAACACAAAGGAAATGGAGTGCAGGAGCAGAAGAACACGAAGGAAATGGAGTGCAGGAGCAGAAGAACACAGAAGAAGAAAAGAACACTAAGGAAATGGAGTGCAGGAGCAGAAGAACACAGAGGAAGAAAAGAACATGAACACAAAGGAAATGGAGTGCAGGAGCAGAAGAACACAGAGGAAGAAAAGAACATGAAGGAAATGGAGTGCAGGAGCAGAAGAACACAGAGGAAGAAAAGAACACAGAGGAAATGGAGTGCAGAAGCAGAAGGACACAGAAGAAGACAAGAACACGAAGGAAATGGAGTGCAGGAGCAGAAGAACACAAAGGAAGAAAAGAACATGAAGGAAATTAAGTGCAGGAGCAGAAGAACACGAAGAAAATGGGGTGAGGACGAGGTGCAGAACACAAAGAAAATGGATGCCAGAGGAGGGGCAGAAAACAAAGAAAAATGGACAAGGAGAGGACAGCAGAGGTATGAAGAGAAAGTTGGAAGAGAGAGAGTTCAGAAGACAGAGGTGAGGAACGAGGGGCTGGACGGGGGGAGCGCAGGGAGTACTTATGGTTTTGCTGGGAGGTGGCAGGAGCCTGGGCAGGTGGAGCTGCAGCGGCGGGGGAAGCGACCTACCCTAGGGTCAAGGGTCGCTGTCTCCGCCGCGCAGCGGGCACCATAAGAGGGAGGAGGGGGGAGGAGGGGTCAGCTGGGGGCGGGAGGCGGGACGGGGGGCCGTGAATGGGAGCACGGGGGCGGGCCGAACGGGTGGTGGTGGCGGGAAAGCAGAGGGTGGGGAGCGGGGGGGTCAGATAGAGGGGAAGGGAAAGAAGATAGGGAAGAGAAGGATTACAGAAGAAGAGAGGAATCAGAAGAAGAGAAGAGAGGAGTCAGAAGAAAAGAAGAGAGGAGTCAGAAGAAGAAAAGAGAGGAGTCAGAAGAAAAGAAGAGAGGAATCAGAAGAAAAGAAGAGAGGAGTCAGAAGAAGAGGAGAGAGGAGTCAGAAGAAAAGAGAGGAGTCAGAAGAAGAGAAGAGAGGAGTCAGAAAAAAAGAAGAGAGGAGTCAGAAGAAGAGAGGAGAAGAACACAGAAGAAGAGAGGAACACGGAAGAAATGGACTACAGAAGAAGAGAAGAGTATAGAAGAAGAGAAGATTACAGAAGGACACAGAAGAAGAAAAGGACACGAAGGAAATGGAGTGCAGGAGCAGAAGAACACAGAGGAAGAAAAGAACACGAAGGAACTGGAGTGCAGGAGCAGAAGAACACGAAGGAAATGGAGTGCAGGAGCAGAAGAACACGAAGGAAATGGAGTGCGGGAGCAGAAGAACACGAAGAAAATGGAGTGCAGGAGCAGAAGAACACAGAGGAAGAAAAGAACACAAAGGAAATGGAGTGCAGGAGCAGAAGAACACAAAGGAAATAGAGTGCAGGAGCAGAAGAACACAGAGGAAGAAAAGAACACGAAGTAACTGGAGTGTAGGAGCAGAAGAACACAGAGGAAGAAAAGAACACAAAGGAAATAGAGTGCAGGAGCAGAAGAACACTGAGGAAGAAAAGAACACAAAGGAAATGGAGTGCAGGAGCAGAAGAACACAGAGGGAGAAAAGAACACGAAGGAAATGGAGTGCAGGAGCAGAAGAACTCGAAGGAAATGGAGTGCAGGAGCAGAAGAACACAGAGGAAGAAAAGAACACGAAGGAAATGGAGTGCAGGAGCAGAAGAAGAAAAGAACACAAAGGAAATGGAGTGCAGGAGCAGAGGAACACGAAGGAAATGGAGTGCAGGAGAAGAAGAACACAAAGGAAATGGAGTGCAGGAGCAGAAGAACACAGAGGAAGAAAAGAACATGAAGGAAATGGAGTGCAAGAGCAGAAAAACACAGAGGAAGAAAAGAACACAAAGGAAATGGAGTGCAGGAGCAGAAGAACACAGAGGAAGAAAAGAACACAAAGGAAATGGAGTGCAGGAGCAGAAGAACACGAAGAAAATGGGGTGAGGACGAGGTGCAGAACACGAAGAAAATGGATGCCAGAGGAAGGGCAGAAAATGAAGAAAAATGGACAGAGAGAGGGCAGCAGAGGTATGAAGAGAAAGTTGGAAGAGAGAGAGTTCAGAAGACAGAGGTGAGTAAGGAGGGGCTGGACGGGGGGAGCGCAGGGAGTACTAACGGTTTTGCTGGGGGGTGGCAGGTGGAGCTGCAGCGGCGGGGGAGCGGTCAAGGGTCGCTGTCTCTGCCGCACAGCGGCCACCATAAGAGGGAGGAGGGTTCACTGGGGCGGGAGGGGGCGACGAATGGGAGCGGGGGGGCGGGGCCGAACGGGTGGTGGTGGCGGGAAAGCAGAGGGCGGGAGCGGGGGGTCAGATAGAGGGGAAGGGAAAGAAGGTAGGGAAGAGAAGGATTTCAGAAGAAGAGAGGAATCAGAAGAAGAGAGGAGTCAGAAGAAGAGAAGAGAGGAGTCAGAAGAAGAGAAGAGAGGAGTCAGAAGAAAAGAAGAGAGCAGTCAGAAGAAGAGAAGAGAGGAGTCAGAAGAAAAGAAGAGAGGAGTCAGAAGAAGAGAAGAGAGGAGTCAGAAGAAAAGAAGAGAGGAGTTAGAAGAAAAGAAGAGAGGAGTCAGAAGAAGAGAGGAGAAGAACACAGAAGAAGAGAGGAACCCAGAAGAAATGGACTACAGAAGAAGAGAAGAGTATAGAAGAAGAGAAGAACACAGAAGGACACAGAAGAAGAAAAGAACACGAAGGAAATGGAGTGCAGGAGCAGATGAACACAGAGGAAGAAAAGAACACAAAGGAAATGGAGTGCAGGAGCAGAAGAACAAGAAGGAAATGGAGTGCAGGAGCAGAAGAACAAGAAGGAAATGAGTGCAGGAGCAGAAGAACACAAAGGAAATGGAGTGCAGGAACAGAAGAACACGAAGGAAAAGAAGTGCAGGAGCAGAAGACACAGAGGAAGAAAAGAACACGAAGGAAATGGAGTGCAGGAGCAGAAGGACACAGAAGAAGAAAAGAACATGAAGGAAATGGAGTGCAGGAGCAGAAGAATACAGAGGAAGAAAAGAACACGAAGGAAATGGAGTGCAGGAGCAGAAGAACACGAAGAAAATGGGGTGAGGACGAGGTGCAGAACACAAAGGAAATGGATGCCAGAGGAAGGGCAGAAAACTAAGAAAAATGGACAGAGAAAGGACAGCAGAGGTATGAAGAGAAAGTTGGAAGAGAGAGAGTTCAGAAGACAGAGGTGAGTAACGAGGGGCTGGACGGGGGGAGCACAGGGAGTACTTACCGTTTTGCTGGGAGGTGGCAGGAGCCTGGGCAGGTGGCGCTGCAGCGGCGGGGGAAGCGACCTACCCTAGGGTCAAGGGTCGCTGTCTCTGCTGCGCAGCGGCCGACATAAGAGGGAGGAGGAGGAAGGAGGGGTCAGCTGGGGGCGGGAGGCGGGAGGCGGGAGGGGGGGCGACGAATGGGAGCAGGGGCGGGCGGGCCGAACGGGTGGTGGTGGCGGGAAAGCAGAGGGCGGGGGACATGGGTGTCAGATAGAGGGGAAGGGAAAGAAGATAGGGAAAAGAAGCATTATAGAAGAAGAGAGGAATCAGAAGAAGAGAAGAGAGGAGTCAGAAGAAGAGAAGAGAGGAGTCAGAAGAAAAGAAGAGAGGAGTCAGAAGAAGAGAAGAGAAGAGAGGAGTCAGAAGAAAAGAAGAGAGGAGTCAGAAGAAGAGAAGAGAGGAGTCAGAAGATAAGAAGAGAGGAGTCAGAAGAAGAGAGGAGAAGAACACAGGAGAAGAGAGGAACACGGAAGAAATGGACTACAGAAGGAGAGAAGAGTATAGAAGAAGAGAAGAACACAGAAGGACACAGAAGAAGAAAAGAACACGAAGGAAATGGAGTGCAGGAGCAGAAGAACACAGAGGAAGAAAAGAACACAAAGGAAATGGAGTGCAGGAGCAAAAGGACACGAAGGAAATGGAGTGCAGGAGCAGAAGAACACGAAGGAAATGGAGTGCAGGAGCAGAAGAACACAGAGGAAGAAAAGAAAATGAAGGAAATGGAGTGCAGGAGCAGAAGGACAAAGAAGAAAAGATCACAAAGGAAATGGAGTGCAGGAGCAGAAGAACACAGAGGAAGAGAAGAACACAAAGGAAATGGAGTGCAGGAGCAGAAGAACACAGAGGAAGAAAAGAACACAAAGGAAATGGAGTGTAGGAGCAGAAGAACATGAAGGAAATGAAGTGCAGGAGCAGAAGAACACGAAGGAAATGGAGTGCAGGAGCAGAAGAACACAGAGGAAGAAAAGAACACAAAGGAAATGGAGTGCAGGAGCATAAGAACACGAAGGAAATGGAGTGCAGGAGCATAAGAACACGAAGTAAATGGAGTGCAGGAGCAGAAGAACACGAAGGAAATGGAGTGCAGGTGCAGAAGAACACAGAGGAAGAAAAGAACACGAAGGAAATGGAGTGCAGGAGCAGAAGAACACAGAGGAAGAAAAGAACACGAAGGAAATGGAGTGCAGGAGCAGAAGAACACAGAGGAAGAAAAGAACACGAAGGAAATGGAGTGCAGGAGCAGAAGAACACAAAGAAAATGGGGTGAGGACGAGGTGCAGAACACAAAGAAAATGGATGCCAGAGGAAGGGCAGAAAACGAAGAAAAATGGAAAGAGAGAGGACAGCAGAGGTATGAAGAGAAAGAGAGAGAGTTCAGAAGACAGAGGTGATTAACAAGGGGCTGCACGGGGGGAGCGCAGGGAGTACTTACGGTTTTGCTGGGAGGTGGCAGGAGCCTGGGCAGGTGGCGCTGCAGCGGCGGGGGAAGCGACCTACCCGTCAAGGGTCGCTGTCTCTTCCGCGCAGCGGCCCCTATAAGAGGGAGTAGGGGGGAGGAGGGGTCAGCTGGGGGCGGGAGGCGGGAGGGGGGGCGACGAATGGGAGTGGGGGGGCGGGGCCGAACGGGTGGTGGTGGCGGGAAAGCAGAGGGCGGGGGGTGGGGGGGTCAGATAGAGGGGAAGGGAAAGAAGATAGGGAAGAGAAGGATTACAGAAGAAGAGAGGAATCAGAAAGAGAGAAGAGAGGAGTCAGAAGAAAAGAAGAGAGGAGTCAGAAGAAAAGAAGAGAGGAGTCAGAAGAAGAGGAGAGAGGAGTTAGAAGAAAAGAAGAGAGGAGTCAGAAGAAAAGAAGAGAGGAGTCAGAAGAAGAGAGGAGAAGAACACAGAAGAAGAGAGGAACACGGAAGAAATGGACTACAGAAGAAGAGAAGAGTATAGAAGAAGAGAAGAACACAGAAGGACACAGAAGAAGAAAAGAACAAGAAGGAAATGGAGTGCAGGAGCAGAAGAACACAGAGGAAGAAAAGAACACGAAGGAAATGGAGTGCAGGAGCAGAAGAAAAAGAAGGAAATTGAGTGCAGGAGCAGAAGAACACGAAGGAAATGGAGTGCAGGAGCAGAAGAACATGAAGGAAATGGAGTGCAGGAGCAGAAGAACACAGAGGAAGAAAAGAACATGAAGGAAATGGAGTGCAGGAGCAGAAGTACACAGAGGAAGAAAAAACACGAAGGAAATGGAGTGCAGGAGCAGAAGAACACGAAGAAAATGGGGTGAGGACGAGGTGCAGAACACGAAGAAAAGGGATGCCAGAGGAAGGGCAGAAAACGAAGAAAAATGGACAGAGAGAGGACAGCAGAGGTATGATGAGAAAGTTGGAAGAGAGAGAGTTCAGAAGACAGAGGTGAGTAACGAGGGGCTGGACGGGGGGAGCGCAGGGAGTACTTACGGTTTTGCTGGGAGGTGGCAGGAGCCTGGGCAGGTGGAGCTGCAGCGGCGGGGGAAGTGACCTACCCTAGGGTCAAGGGTCGCTGTTTTCGCCCGCAGCGGCTGCCATAAGAGGGAGTAGGGGGGAGGAGGGGTCAGCTGGGGGCGGGAGGCGGGAGGGGGGGCGACGAATGGGAGCAGGGGGGGCAGGGCCGAACTGGTGGTGGTGGCGGGAAAGCAGAGGGCGGGGATGGGGGGGTCAGATAGAGGGGAAGGAAAAGAAGATAGGGAAGAGAAGGATTACAGAAGAAGAGAGGAATCAGAAGACGTGAAGAGAGGAGTCAGAAGAAAAGAAGAGAGGAGTCAGAAGAAGAGAAGAGAGCAGTCAGAAGAAAAGAAGGAGGAGTCAGAAGAAAAGAAGAGAGGAGTCAGAAGAAGAGAGGAGAGGAGTCAGAAGAAAAAAAGAGAGGAGTCAGAAGAAGAGAAGAGAGGAGTCAGAAGAAGAGAGGAGAAGAACACAGAAGAGGAAAGGAACACAGAAGAAATGGACTACAGAAGAAGAGAAGAGTATAGAAGAAGGGAAGAACACAGAAGGACACAGACGAAGTAAAGAACACAAAGGAAATGCAGTGCAGGAGCAGAAGAACACAGAGGAAGAAAAGAACATGAAGGAAATGGAGTGCAGGAGCAGAAGAACACGAAGGAAATGGAGTGCAGGAGCAGAAGAACACAAAGGGAATGGAGTGCAGGAGCAGAAGAACACGAAGGAAATGGAGTGCAGGAGCAGAAGAACACGAAGGAAATGGAGTGCAGGTGCAGAAGAACACAGAGGAAGAAAAGAACACAAAGGAAATGGAGTGCAGGAGCAGAAGAACACAGAGGAAGAAAAGAACACGAAGGAAATGGAGTGCAGGAGCAGAAGAACACAAAGAAAATGGGGTGAGGACGAGGTGCAGAACACAAAGAAAATGGATGCCAGAGGAAGGGCAGAAAACGAAGAAAAATGGAAAGAGAGAGGACAGCAGAGGTATGAAGAGAAAGAGAGAGAGTTCAGAAGACAGAGGTGATTAACAAGGGGCTGCACGGGGGGAGCGCAGGGAGTACTTACGGTTTTGCTGGGAGGTGGCAGGAGCCTGGGCAGGTGGCGCTGCAGCGGCGGGGGAAGCGACCTACCCTAGGGTCAAGGGTCGCTGTCTCTTCCGCGCAGCGGCCCCTATAAGAGGGAGGAGGGGGTAGGAGGGGTCAGCTGGGGGCGGGAGGCGGGAGGGGTTGGCGACGAATGGGAGTGGGGGGGCGGGGCCGAACGGGTGGTGGTGGTGGGAAAGCAGAGGGCGGGGGGTTGGGGGGTCAGATAGAGGGGAAGGGAAAGAAGATAGGGAAGAGAAGGATTACAGAAGAAGAGAGGAATCAGAAAGAGAGAAGAGAGGAGTCAGAAGAAAAGAAGAGAGGAGTCAAAAGAAGAGAAGAGAGGAGTCAGAAGAAAAGAAGAGAGGAGTCAGAAGAAAAGAAGAGAGGAGTCAGAAGAAGAGGAGAGAGGAGTTAGAAGAAAAGAAGAGAGGAGTCAGAAGAAAAGAAGAGAGGAGTCAGAAGAAGAGAGGAGAAGAACACAGAAGAAGAGAGGAACACGGAAGAAATGGACTACAGAAGAAGAGAAGAGTATAGAAGAAGAGAAGAACACAGAAGGACACAGAAGAAGAAAAGAACAAGAAGGAAATGGAGTGCAGGAGCAGAAGAACACAGAGGAAGAAAAGAACACGAAGGAAATGGAGTGCAGGAGCAGAAGAAAACGAAGGAAGTTGAGTGCAGGAGCAGAAGAACACGAAGGAAATGGAGTGCAGGAGCAGAAGAACACGAAGGAAATGGAGTGCAGGGGCAGAAGAACACAGAGGAAGAAAAGAACACGAAGGAAATGGAGTGCAGGAGCAGAAGAACACAGAGGAAGAAAAGAACACGAAGGAAATGGAGTGCAGGAGCAGAAGAACACAGAAAAAGAAAAAACACGAAGGAAATGGAGTGCAGGAGCAGAAGAACACGAAGAAAATGGGGTGAGGACGAGGTGCAGAACACGAAGAAAAGGGATGCCAGAGGAAGGGCAGAAAACGAAGAAAAATGGACAGAGAGAGGACAGCAGAGGTATGATGAGAAAGTTGGAAGAGAGAGAGTTCAGAAGACAGAGGTGAGTAACGAGGGGCTGGACGGGGGGAGCGCAGGGAGTACTTACGGTTTTGCTGGGAGGTGGCAGGAGCCTGGGCAGGTGGAGCTGCAGCGGCGGGTGAAGTGACCTACCCTAGGGTCAAGGGTCGCTGTTTTCGCCCGCAGCGGCCGCCATAAGAGGGAGTAGGGGGGAGGAGGGGTCAGCTGGGGGCGGGAGGCAGGAGGGGGGGGCGACGAATGGGAGCAGGGGGGGCAGGGCCGAACTGGTGGTGGTGGCGGGAAAGTAGAGGGCGGGGATGGGGGGGTCAGATAGAGGGGAAGGGAAAGAAGATAGGGAAGAGAAGGATTACAGAAGAAGAGAGGAATCAGAAGACGTGAAGAGAGGAGTCAGAAGAAAAGAAGAGAGGAGTCAGAAGAAGAGAAGAGAGCAGTCAGAAGAAAAGAAGGAGGAGTCAGAAGAAAAGAAGAGAGGAGTCAGAAGAAGAGAGGAGAGGAGTCAGAAGAAAAAAAGAGAGGAGTCAGAAGAAGAGAAGAGAGGAGTCAGAAGAAGAGAGGAGAAGAACACAGAAGAGGAAAGGAACACAGAAGAAATGGACTACAGAAGAAGAGAAGAGTATAGAAGAAGGGAAGAACACAGAAGGACACAGACGAAGTAAAGAACACAAAGGAAATGCAGTGCAGGAGCAGAAGAACACAGAGGAAGAAAAGAACATGAAGGAAATGGAGTGCAGGAGCAGAAGAACACGAAGGAAATGGAGTGCAGGAGCAGAAGAACACAGAGAAAGAAAAGAACACAAAGGAAATGGAGTGCAGGAGCAGAAGAACACAAAGGGAATGGAGTGCAGGAG